>NC_133401.1:19938000-20637000 GCF_047511655.1 Castor canadensis
ACAAATCTAAAAGTGTTATTTCCTTTTCATTTTTTAAGAAGAGTTTGGAAAGTATAAGCATTAGTTCTTCAAATGTTTGGTAAACAGCCTCAAAGTTATCTTGTCATTGGATTTACCTTGTGATTAGATTTTTAAGTTACTGATCCAATATTCTTATTCATTTTTTCCACTCAAAATTTGTTTTTTGTGATTTAATTTTGAAAGTTTGTAGGGTTTGGTTTTGTTTTGTTTTATTCTTTTATTCACATGTGCATACATTGTTTGGGTCATTTCTCCACTCTGTCCCCCTCCCCCACCCTCTCCCTCCTTCCTCCCTCAGTTCCAGGCAGGTCCTCTTCTGCCTTCATCACTAGTTTTGTTGAAGAAAAGAGACAAGCCTAATAAGGAAGACAAAGCATTTTTGCTAGTTGAGTTGAGGATAGCTATACAGAAATATTCCTATCATTGCTTTCTTGTACACGTGTTATGACCCATGTTGATTCATCTCTAACTGGTCTGTACCCTGGTTACTGATCCCCTTCTCATGCTAATCTCTGCTGCTTTAAGGTTGCTGTATTAGCTCCTCTGAAGTGGGGACATCAAACACTTTCATGTTTTGGGTTTTCTGCCTATTTCTATATTACCCAAATGTGCTCTCCCCTTATCATGTGATCCAAGTCCAACCACATTGCTGCATTTGTCCTAGATCTAAAGTTTGCATATGAGGGAGAACATACTACTTTTGGTCTTCTGAGCTTGGCTGACCTCACTCAGAATGATGTTCTCTACTACCATCCATTTACCTGCAAATGATAAGATTTCATTCTTCTTTGTGGCTGAGTAAAATTCCATTATGTACAAGTACCACATTTTCTTGATCCATTCATCAATAGTGGGGCATTTTGATTGTTTCCATAACTTGGCTATTGTAAATAGCGCTGCAATGAACATGGGTGTGCAGGTGCCTCTGGAGTAACCTGTGTTGCATTCCTTTGGGTACATCCCCAGGAGTGGGATTGCTGGATCATATGGCATGTCTATGTTTAGATTTTTAAGGAGTCTCCAAATTTTTTTCCAGAGTGGTTTTACCAGCTTGTATTCCCACCAGCAGTGGAGTAGGGTTCCTTTTTCCCCACATCTTTGCCAACACATGTTAGTAGTGGTGTTTTTGATGATGGCTATTCTAACAGGGGTGAGGTGGAATCTTAGTGTGGTTTTGATTTGCATTTCCTTTATGGCTAGAGATGGTGAGCATTTTTTCATGTGTTTTTTTGGTTATTTGAATTTCTTTTTTGAGAAAGTTCTATTAAGTTCAATTGCCCATTTTTTAATTGGTTCAAACTCCTAAAGAGATCAAGGAAAATTACAGAATATGAAAAGATCTCCTGTGCTCATGATCGGTAGAATCAATGTAGTAAAAATGGCTATACTACTGAAAGCAATCTACATGATTAATGCAATTCCATTCAAAATCCCAATGACATTCATCATAGACATTGAAAAATCTACCCTAAAGTTCATTTGGAAACACAAGAGACTGCAAATAGCCAAGGCAATACTCAGCAAAAAGAGCAATGCTGGAGGTATCACAATACCCAACTTCAAACTATATTACAAAGCAATAGCAATAAAAACAACATGGTACTGGCACAAAAACAGACATGAAGACCAGTGGAAAAGAATAGAGCACACAGATCTGAATCCACACAACTATATCCACCTCATTTTTGACAAAGGTGCCAAAAATATACGATGGAAAAAGACAGCCTCTTCAACAAATGTTGCTGGGCTACATTTGTGGCTATCCATCTGCAAGACACTGAAACTAGATCCATGTCTATCACTCTGTACCAATATCAACTCAAAGTGGATCAAGGACCTAAATATCAGACCTGAAACTCTAAAGTTACTAAAGGAAGGAGCAGGAAACACTCTATAACTAATAGGTATAGTCAAGGACTTCCTCAATACAACCCCAGCAACCCAGAAACTAAGTTTGTAGGTTTCAAAAACATTGTTTTTCCATTCCAGAATGTCCAATTTGTTGGGCTATAATTGTTCCTAACAGTGTCTTTTGATATTTTTCTTTTCTATGGTTTCAACCATCAAGATCTGCCTTCATTTTTTATTTTATTTTATTCTTCTCTCTTTTTGAGTCAATCTCTTTCTTGGGTTGATCAAACTAAAGGTATTTTCTTGCTTTATTTGTTTTTATTCCTTTTTTTGCACCTTGACTTTCTTCCCCATTCTTTCTGTAATAGATAAGTGAATATTTCATTTAACAGATATTCCTTGAAGCCAATCTATCACCTTTCTACTTATCCATCAATACACCATATACCTTATCTGAGAGATAACATTATATATTTTTATATCTTCTTCTCTCACAACACTTAGCAAGGTATCTTTAATAGTTTAAATCTTAGTGGGAGAATTTAGTTTACATTTATCAAATAAGATTAAAGGAATGAATATCACCAAAATAGAATTGTATGAGATCTGTATGGCTATTTTTAAAGAGCTTCTTTTTCAAGTATTCAATACATTCAAGGAAACATCACATGATGATACTTCAAAGCATGATTTTGCTTATCTTGTTTGGAAGGAAGGAAGTTGATAAGTGTTAGCATTTAGGTTAGCTCCACTACACCCAAGTGTCCATACCCACTACTTTATCTGCTTAGTATCTCTGACATATAGAATAAACAAAGTCACTAAGATTTCCCAGTATTGTTGAAATTAGTAAGGAAGTTTTTCAAAAAGTTAAAAATAGAACTATCATATGATCCATTTATGCTACTTCTGGGTATACTCCCCCAAAAGAATCAAGATCACCTTCCTGTTGAGACACCTGCATGCCCATGTATATTACAACACTATTCAGAATAGCCAAGATATAGAATCAGGCAAGATGTGCATCAGTGGATTAATGGATCAAGACAGAATATTTTTATACACACTAGAGTTTTATTTAGACATAAAGAATAAAATGGAGATAATCATAGTAAGCAAAGCAACCCAAACTCCAAAAGATGATCTTTGCATACTTTCTCATATGCAGAATCTAGACAAAAAAGGAGATGAAAGCAAAAGTTGGACCATTTGGAATGTGGAAGGGGGAAGGGTGAGGGGTCAGAAAGTGCAATAGAAGATGTGAATATGATATATGTAAATTATATGCAACCATGAAAATGTCATAATGAAACCCATTGTTTTGCATGACAAATATGCAGTAATGAAAAAGATATCCCAACATTTTGTGCTGTCCCATGACCAATGGACTGTTAATTAATTTATATTTGATACCTTAACAGGATTTGAGAAATTCCAGGAAACTTCTGGTGTAGAGCAGTTCACCATTGTCTAGATATCAGATAAATAAATGCCTTCCTCCTGCCTCCAAAGCCAGGGATCCTCTTGTCTGCTTAACACTCAGACAGGTTGATGTCTGTAAATCCATAATAAATTGCACATTGTGTAATGGTGTAATGTTGGATTTGCCAAATTTTTTGGTCTTTTATCTCCTATCTTTCATACACAGTTCTCATACACAGGTCTTAAAAAATAAGGGTGGAAATTCACAAATGAGGGGACTGTTTTATTTGCATTTGTCAAATTGGAACTTTCTCTTTTCTAAGGCCCAGGAAAAACTCTCCATGATACCTTTTCATTTAGTGGGCTCAAGATCGAATTAAAGAGATCTCAATTGATTTTCCAAAGATAAGAGTGAGGCAGTCCTCCCTTCTTCTGAATGTTATGTCATTTTCAATCAATGACAGACACTAGAACTCCCAAATGCCTCCATCATCAAAATTCATTTACCAACCATGGCTCCATACCAACTAACATGCATTAGCCTGCATTTTCTTCATATTTAGAAGCTTATCAAGCATCTTCATGAGTTCTGTCTTCAGAATCTTACCTTATTTATCAGATATCCATAACTTTTGGATTTTCTCACCAACTCATCACTCCCTTTGTGTTAATGCTCCAAGGAAATGTGCTTAGTGAATTTCTCTGTATTGTATGTCTTATTGCTTCTTCTAGACATCTAATGGAGTCTTTCCTCATTTATTCCTTTTGTTTATATATATATATATTCGTTGTTATCTTGAAAAATTATAGTTATATATATATATATATATGTAACACATACAAATAATGCTATGATTTATGACGCAATATACAATTATGAAATCAAGATAATGACTTATTTTTCATTTCAACTCTGTAACATTTCTTTATGATAAGAACCTTTTCAAATTTACTCTTAATGATCTGAAATACCTTGTTCAAACAAGTATCTGGCTTTTTTATTTTCTTGACTGGATATGACTGACCTAAAATTATCATGGTTATTTTAAATTCACTACATGTTTTTGTGCATGTGAATAGCCTGTGACTGTTTTTAAATGTGTTTGAGACTTTTTTCTTATTGTTCAAATGTATGCTCACAACCTGTATTTCACATCTGCCTTCTTTTTTGCATGTAAAATGTTGAGCAGGTCAATCTGTGATGGTTCCAGATGACATTCTCTTCCACTGCATGTGGTTCACTTTTTCCTCTGCTAGTCCAATGTGGGTTGGTTCCATTTATTCAGTCATAAGCTGTGCAGAGTTAAGTGTGATTATGTTCATGTGACAACTTTTTACTTTATTGAGGGCCTCTTGTTCTTTGCAAAAAGAAATCTGAACTACCCAAATATGGAAGTAGTTATGGAAATTGAGCTGGCTGATAAAACTACAAAAGAGATTACACTCCTAAGAGCAGGTGTGGAACAAGAGAAGATAAATAGACAAAGAATTCTGGTCCACACTAAGGAGTGAGAAGGGCTACTCCTTGGTGCAAGTACACAAGATGTGAGCGATTGAAATATTATAGGTGAACCTGAATCTGTCATATGGCAAATTTAAGATATATTGTGTTTTCAAAAATTAGGATATGGTCAAAATTGGTTGATCATATAAAATATCACAATTTAACTCAAATTAATCTTATGCATCTTAAATTATGAAGTTGCCAGAAATAATTGGAATTATAGAAAAATAATACTGTGAGTGTCCAATAAATAAGTTGAGTGTGACTTCTTCACAGTAGGTAACAAAATTGTAATTGCTGTGGTGGATCTCATGCCAAGTAGACATTTGTGATGAAGAAAAAAATACAGCTTGGTATGTTGTGAATGCTGTTATGAAATTTGCCAGTGTAAAGACACTACCTAGAAATTGTAGACTTCCATTCTGCAATGAAGGGATTATATTTCAGGTGACAGACAACACCATATCACTGGAATAATATGTCTCCAAGTCATGATAGGTAAAATATTCCAAAACACAAGGACCACATATAATATATTAACCTTATTAATTTTAATGTTATCCTTAGTGAACTCTGTACCATTGTCATTCTAAGTATATGTGGGTGTCTAGTGATTCTGCTTCCACACTAAACATGAAAAATGTTGAAGTAAAAAGGTAGATTTTACATATATTACAATAACCACATACATTGACTCTGCATCACTGGGTTTATCAATCATGGCAATAATTACCAGATAGGCCAGAAAGTACCTCATTCTGATGGATGTCCTATGCACTGTAGGATATCTGACAGTAATCTTGCCTCTACCTTCCACATGTTCACAGCTCTGCACAAAGTTGTGATAATAAGTAACTCAGAACATTACTGGTCAATCTGTGGGTTAGGATGAAAAGTAAAAATCCCACATTTTGAAAAGTATGTTTTAGGTTGAATGTGCAATGATCACTAACATGGAAATATTATATGTGCATTCAAAACTCTAAATAAGCAGTAAAATTTGAATGCACTGTATATGTGTTAGAAAAGCAATGCTTTTTAAAGGAAGACTACCACATTTGTACATAGGTTAAACAGAAAATAAAGCCTGATACTCTGAAAAAAAATTCTTTGTTAAGAGTAAATTTGTCTTTCACATAGGCCAATAGGTCCTTCTGTGCAATATAATAGAATTTGTGGCATTCATACTGTACTCCACCTGCTTCACCACAGCTACTTCTGGATCTTAAGGTTCTCAAGAATTCCTTGATCTGCTTCTTGGATGTGCCATATCTGTACCAAAAATACAAAAAAAATGGATATTTCACTATTCCTCTCCTTCAATTTTCAATAATTAGATTCTTCCACAAGCTCCATTTATAAAATAGTTTTATCATCTGTTATTGTCCAGTGGAAGCCTGACAAACACTGTAACAATATCTAAAACATCATTAAAATGTTACCAAATGTCACAACTCTATGCTTTTCCTATGTATTTCTGCCATGGGGAACTCATTGCTCCTTCTGTTACATGTTAACACATTGTTTGTTCAGTCTCACCTTAAGAAGCCCATAGATTACATTTTCATGCACTTAACTATAATGGATACTTTGAGCATAATGTTTGTATTGATACCATACATCAGGTCATCCTTTGGAGTAAGTTTTCAGACGATGTTGTCTGTAATATAGTTTTGTTTCTATTCAGAGTTACTGGGGTCTTTCTGTCTATACTTCCTCTTTGTATTTCAAAAAAATGTATTTCAAGCCATCACTATCTGTCCCAGAAATTTGAAGTGGGTGTAGTGAAATCTAGGCTTTCCACATGGATTTCCCCTCTTCCGTTTCCTTCTGGATCATCAATGTGTTGACCTATATCTGCAGCATCAAAACAAAACAGCAAAAACCAGTACCACTCATGGTCATGGGGATTCTGAAGCATATTGCCAAAAATGCCTATTTTGGAGACTACAAGTCAGGGTCGTTTTTTGTTCTCATTTTTACTCAAGATCTCCCTGTGGCCCTCATGATATGGACCAGCCCCTCTATGGTGCATCTCCTCTACATGCTGGAGAGCCCAGCATGTTCACAGTCCCAACCTCTCTTTACAGTCACCTCCAGAAAACAAAGCCATCCACAGCATCCTTTCACTGCTTGGTTGCTTTATTTTTTATTGGTCAACAGCTTTTGGGCCATTCATGGGTTTTACACATCGAAGAAAATCCCAAGTTTGGAGAGTATTAGAGGTATCTTCACATCTTACCCAAACATCTGCCCTTTCTTACTGAGGAAGACTAAAAATATTTTTCCCTATTTACTTTTATATTGCAATAATGAGAACTGCCTATTTGCAAAAAAGCATTGAGTGGGTGACACAACACCCCACTCTTCCTTGGCAACATAAGAGAGTCTTTTAAGATCTATATGACAAAATATATCTATAGGGCACTTCAGTACCTAATTTGGGCCTTGTTTGACTTCAAGTATGCTCTAAATTTAAAAACTCATATTTTAAATCTTAACATGTCTAAAAGTACATATTTATAATTTTATTTTAACAATGATTGTGTGCTTTTGATGCTTTGATAAAATTGGTATAGTTTTATATACCATTAAAACTATTCTACTCATGGATTTGCCCATTTAAACTACTACTATTAGAAAATTTTAAATTCCATTTGGGGTTTCCATTATACTTCTTCTAAAGTATGCTGTTCTGTTTCACTTATTTTAATGATTGTACAGATGCATTATGCCCACTGTAAATATCTTTAACCTTAAATACAATTACTGTATGATCCACCTATATGATTTTTGCATGTGTATCTGAAGGAGTCTGTATCCAGTAAAGATACATTTATGACCATGGTCATTACAGTATTATTCACAATACTTAAGTTATGGAGTAATCCTAGGTGCCCATCAACTCATTAGTGGATAAAGAAAATATTGTATATCTGTGCAGTGGTTACTGTATGATCCACCTATGTGATTTTTGCCTGTATATCTGAAGGAGTCAGTACCCAGTAAAGATACATTTATGACCATGGTCATTACAGTATTATTCACAATACTTAAGTTATGGAGTAATCCTAGGTGCCCATCAACTCATTAGTGGATAAAGAAAATATTGTATATCTGTACAGTGGAGAACCATCCTAGATAATACCAAAATATCCCTTGTAAAATATTATATTATATCCACCTAGAAAATAATTAGAACTCATACTTTAAGGCATACATACCGCAATGTGTGTAATTTCTCACTATTTTACATGCCTTAGAAATTAATGGTTGGGGTAAGAAAAGAGATGCTATATACTGATAAGAGAATAAGGAAGAGAAATAGTAACCATGGAGGAAGTAACAGGACAACTGAAGGTCATGGAGAAAAGACAGAGAAAAACTGAAAACAGCCAACAACTCCATCCCAGTGTTCCCAGGGAAGAGGGTAAGCTGAAGATCAAACCACAGGTAAATCATGCCAACACAGAAACAAGAAATATGAAAAATAAGGCAATATGACTCTTCTAAAATCAATAGTAATTGATAAAATAATAGTAAAAAGACAAGGTAGCTGTAGTAGAACATGCAGATGAAGATAAAGTGATAAAAAGATATGGACATGGAACATGAAACCCTTCTGGGGCATAATTTTAAAAACAAACCTACAAAATAGAAGCTGAGAAGAGCTGCAAGCTAAATGCATGGAACACTTGGTCAATAAAATTATAGCAGACAACTTAACAAATCTTGACAAAGAATTGGTCATCTTGGTACCGGTTTTTAGGATGCTTAAAGGATAACACAAGCATTGAACCAACCAATGTGATATTGCATTTAAAACATTAGGCATATAGACTGAGAAAAGAATGTTGAAAGCTGCAAGAGAAAAATGCCAGGTCACCTATATAAGTGAACCTATCAGTATATTTGCATATTTTCTGACAGAAACTTTAAAAGCAAAGAGGGCATGGAATGAAGTATTTCAAATCCTGAAAGGAAAGAACTGAAAAACTAGATTACTGTGCTCCAAAAAATTATCTTTCGTGATTAAGGTAGAAATGAAAACTTTCCAATGCAAACAAAAAATATATTATTAATGACCATTAAAACAGCACTGTAGAGAAAACTTACAGGCATCCTACTCAGAGAAGGAAATAAAACAACCATGAAAATACAAGAAAGAATAAATATCGCTCTATGACTATATAGGCAAATATGGACTAAGGAAAAGTATTAAGCAATACAAAACCAATAAAATGGCAGGAATCACCATGTACATTTCAGAAATAACTCTGAAAGTTAATGGTATCAATTCTCCAATTAAAAGACCCAGACTAGTGGATTGGATTGAAAAATAAGATTGAATAATTTGTTGCCTATAAAATTGCCTCTCACTAGCAAAGACAAACAGGCTTAGAATGAAAGGATGGAAAGGACATTGCAAGCGAGTAGCTAAACTCATATCTGACAAAGCAGACTTCAAATCACAATTAGCTAGAAGAGACAAGCAAGGTGGTTCCATATTGATTAAAGAAGCAATACATCAGGAGAATATAACAATTGTATTTAAATTGTATTTACCAAACAATGGCACATTCAATTTCTTAAAGAAAATGCGACTGGACCTAAAAACACAGATAGATCCCAATGCAATGATAGTTGGTGACGTTCCCCAATAGATCATCCAGAAAAAAATCAACAAGGGAAGTTCAGAATTAAATGACACTATAGAACAAATGCATTTAGCAGACATCTACAGAATATTTTCCCAACAGCCATGGAATATACATTCTTCTTAGAAGTCCATGGAAATTTCTCAAAAATAGATTGTATCTTAGGATATAAAACAAATGTTAACATATACATGAAAATTGAAGTATTTTCCTGTATCTTATTACTTCACAATGAAATGCAGATAGAAATCAATAACAAGAGAAACTTCCAAAAACATCCATCACAGAGAGACTGAAAAGTTCTCTCTTGAATGATCCTTGGGTCATCCAGAAAATGTGGAGAGGAGTGATTAAAAAAAAACTCCTGAGAATCAAATTAAAATGAAAAAAATATCACCTGAAACTTTGAGATGCAGTAAGAACATTTTGGATATAAGCAAGTCTTACAGCTCTGATTGCCTTAATGAAGAAGTCAGAGATATCAATAAATAATGTAGTTTTGCACATTAAGTTCTTAGAAAAACAAGAGTAAGCCAACCCTAAAGCAGTAGATGGAAAGAAATAATAAGGATCAAGGCAGAAATTAATGAGATAGATGGGGGCGCAGTGGCTCACACCTGCAATCCCAGCTACTTGGGAGGCATAGATTGGGAGGATTATGGCTCAAGGCCACCTGAATCAGATGTTAGTGAGACCTCATAACAATCAACAGATCAGTCATCATGGCACATGACTGCAATCCTACCTATGTGAGAAACCTAGGTGGAAGGAATGAGGTCTAGTGTGGCCCCAGAGAAGAGAAAGATCCTATCTAAAAATTAACCTAAAGCAAAGAGAGAGGCATGGCTCAAGTGGCAGAATGGTTGCCTAGCAAGCACAAGACCCTGAATTCAAACTACAGTACTGCCAAATATATATATAACAAATTAACAAATTGGAGACTGAAAGGACCACACAATAAATCAATGAAACAAAGGTTTGTTCTTTGAGAAGATAATCTGGATTGGCAAACTCTCGGCTAAAGAAAGTGGGGAAAAGCCTAATTTAATAAAATTAGAGATGAGAAAGGGGATATTACTAAAATACCAATGAAATTTAGAGGATCATAAGAAATACTTCAAAAAATTACCTTTAGGTAAACTGGAAAGTCTATCTAAAGAATAAATTTCTAGATGCATATCATGTACCAAATTTAACCAAGAGGATGTCAACTATCTAATGAATGAAATCTCTCTCTCTCTCTCTCTCTCTCTCTCTCTCTCTCTCTCTCTCTCTCTCTCTCTCTCTCTCTCTCTTTCTCCCCCTCTCAGCAGTAATGGGGTTTGAACTCAGTGCTTCATGATCAGCAGGTAGGCACCCTACCATTTGTGCCACTCCACCAACCCCACTCTCTCCATTCCTATTCAATGCAGTGCTCAGATTTTTAGCCAGAGCTATAAAGCAAGAGAAAGAAATAAAAAGGAAGTAGGAAAGAAAGAAGTCAAAATATCTGTACTTGCAGATAATATGATCCCATACTTAAAGGACACTAAAGACTCCACCACAACCATATGTAGACCTGGTAAACACTTAGGGAAAGTAGCAAAGCTATAAAACCAACAAAGAAAAATCAGTAGCATATATATATACAAAGAAAAACCAAGAAAACAATATATTCACAGTAGCCATAAAAAATAAAACACCTAGTAATACATTAACTACAGAGATGAAAGACCTCAACAATAAAAACTATAAAACTCAAGAAAGATATTGAAGAAAACAGAAGATGGAAAGATCTCCTATTAATATAGAGATGGCCTTACTACTGATAGCAATCTACAGATGTAATGCAATCCATGTAAAAAGCAGAAAAAAGAACCCTTATATATTATCAGTGGGAATGTAAATAAGTGTAGCAACTCTGGAAATCAGTAGAGAATCCTCACAAAAATTAAAAACAGAACTACAATATGTTCCCTATACACTACTCTTGGGCAATATATGAAGGAATGTCAGTCAGCACATAATAGAGACACTCAACACATGTGTTTATTGAAGCACTATTTACAATTGTCCAGGTATGGAATCAGCCTAGGTGCATCAAGTGATGAATGGATGTATGCAATATGTTATATACACATAGTGGAGTATTATTCAGTCATAAAGAAGAATTAATTTACATTATTTGCAGGAAAATGGAAGGAAATGGTGATCATCATGTTAAACCAGACTCAGAGAGACAGATATCATAAGTTTTCTCTCATATGTGGAATCTAGACTTAAAATTATGACATGAATGTAAAAGGGGTTCTTTTGGGGGGAAACCAGAAAGAAGAGGAAAGACAAAAGAGAGGGTTATATGGGGGTTCATATTATCAAACACCTTTAAGAGCAATATGAAAATGAATAATGAAACCCATTACAAACATAAAAAAGATGATTCTGGGATATGAAAGTGTAATGGAGGGATATGTTTGATCAAAGCATGTGTGCGTGTGTGCGTGTGTGTTTGTGTGTGTGTGTGTGTGTGTGTGTGTGTGTGTGTGTGAATCTCAGTGGAAACTCTTTGTGCAAATTCTATTCACTAATAGAAGAAGATACATAAGATATAGTAATGATATCTATAAGGCCCTTGGAAACAGTATTACTAAGTCATAAAAAGAATGAAATTATGCCATTTGCAGGGAAATGGATGGAACTGTAGATCTTCATGTTGAGTAGAACAGTCTATGTTCAAAAAGCCAAATATACATTTTACTCATATGCTGAATCTAGGTCTAAAATTATTTTTTAAAGTCAATAATGATGAGACTTGAATGCCAAAGGGACACTGTCAGGGGTGTTCCATAGGAGGAGTAGGGGAAGTGGAGAGAGCAGGGGGGTGAAATGGATCAAAACATGTCATTTACATACGTATGGAGATAGCATAAATGAACTCACCAAATATTGTTTTTTAAATGGAGGGAGAAAGGAGGGGTGCTAAGGAGACACAATAGAAGGAGTGAACATGCTCAAAATACTCTTTATGAGTCTAACACTGGTGGCTCTTGCCTGTAATCCCAACTACTCAGGAGGCAGTGATCAGGAAGATCAAGGTTTGAAGCCAGCCAAGGCAAATAGTTCATGAGACCTTCTCATGAAAATATCCAACCCAAAAAAAGTCTGGCAAGTGACCCTGAGCTCAAGCCTCAGTGCCACCAAAAAAGTACACTATGCATGTAGAGAATTTTCATATGAAACTCCCTTGTAATATTAATGAATTCTAAATTTCTCAAAAGTTACAACCAAAGAAAACATAAAAAGAATATTAACATGTGAAAAATAACCAATCATTTTAGGTACCAGACAATTAAACATTTAAACTAGTGTATCACAAAATAAGTACCATAAGTATTCCAAAGAATAGAACTGGCCTATAGCTATTGCGGTCAGGAGAGCTTATTTCACAAAGGTAGTGAGTTTCCCATTATGGTTTAGATTTGGGTGAACTCTCCCAGGTGAGAAAAATTTGAGTAATTGTGGTATTACACTTTTAAATATAAACTCAATTCTAATAAAAATAAGTATTATCAACACATAGACACACAAACACACACACACACACACACATGTACATGTACCTTGTGAGTTTAGGAAACCCAATAGTTTGCAGTGGAAATGTGAGTGTGTTATCTGGGGCCTTGCTCAGTGATCAGGTTGTGGTAGTTTCCACCAGCTGCATGAGAAC
Organism: Castor canadensis; assembly: GCF_047511655.1. Taxonomy (NCBI): domain Eukaryota; kingdom Metazoa; phylum Chordata; class Mammalia; order Rodentia; family Castoridae; genus Castor; species Castor canadensis. Next base: position 19,951,163 of record NC_133401.1, read on the forward strand.
GAACTTTTAATGCCTGAAGCTTACTTTTTGACACGGTTCAACTAGGAATAATGCACATCCTCAATCCAAGATGTTGCACTGTTACTTAGTAATCACAGCAAATTCTCCAGGAGATTCATTGTGCACCTGGGAGAGGGATGTGTTGATCCTCTGGGTACATCAAAGTGGTTCACAGTAAACAAGGTCATTGAGGCAGCAGGTGACAGGTGATCACTGCCCACTGGAAGGAGATGTCCTGTCATCATGTCCCTGATATAGTCATGGATGGTCCTGGGCATTCTTTCCAGGATGCTTCATTTTCTCTGTGGTGCAGACTGCTTTGGTAAGGATTCTGCAGCACTCAGCCTTGAGAATGCGAGGGAGATGCAGAGATGTTTCCAACATTCCCATTCCCAGTCTAGGCTTCCTTAGACCTTGCGGTTATCTCAGATTTGTTTCTGTTATGTTTTCTCTGTAAATATAACTCTATTTTCTTCTTTCTTAATTTTCTATACAATACTTCTCTTTTCCTTCATATATGTTTTCACTATTTTCATTCATTTTTAGTAGTTTAGCATCTGTTACAATTTCTTCATGGGTGCATTGAATACTCATGTCCTTCTACAATTCTAAAATCTGTTAGGGGAAGTAATGTCTTCTAAGAATTTAGTCATATCTGCCAAACTTTCTAATTTATTGGCATAGGTAGTCACGATATCATCTTTTAATAGACATTTGCATTTTGTCAGTTGCTGTCTCTCTAACATTTTAATTCATATCTATTTTTTGTTATTGAATAGTGGTACAGACTCAGATGGTTGTGTTAATTATAGTATTTTTTACAAGGAAATGACTTGACTTTGCTTTTTATTTTGGATTTTTTGCTATTTTTGTAGTACTATCTATATAAATTCACTTCATATTGTTTAGCATTCATTTTACTTTTCCTTTCTAGTGTCACTGTTTCTTCAAAGGTTCATATTCAGTTTCCACATTTTTTTCCATAGTAGACCTGCCACAATGCATTTTTATAATGGAATTTTTTTCACTGACATTACTAAGAAGAGTATTTCTTTTGACCATCTTGAGAAATCATTTTTCTTGTATATTGTATTTACAACTCATGATTATTACATTGAGTCAAACTGTTCTGTCAAATTAAATATTGAACTTTCTTATCTTTAATTTCAACATTGTTTGTATAACCATGTTACTTTTTGGTTCATATATGTCTAAGAAGTAAAGATGGACATTTTATAAGTGTGTCTGAAGCTTTTATGACAGTCAGATCAAGTATGAATCAACTTTATCAATTTTATGTACTTAGTGACATTTGTTTTCTGGTTCTATTAATTACTAAAAGAGTTTGGTTTAAATATCCCAGTATGAAGTTTGATTTCCTTCTTATTTATGATTGTCTTTATTCTTTTTTGGGTGGTACTGGAGTTTGTACCCAGTGCTCAAGCTTGCTAGGCAAGTGCTCTACTGCTGGAATCACACCTGCAGCAATTTTTTTCTCTGGTTACTTTGGAGATAAGTTCTTGCTCTTTGTCCTGAATGACCTGGACCACAATTCTCTTACTTTAGTCTTCTCACAATCACTGTGATGACAGGTGTGTCAGGTTTTTTTTCTGTTGAGATGGGGGTCTTGCTAATTCTTTCCCAGGCAGTCATAAACTACCGAGGATTACAGGAATGAGTCATTTGCACACAGCTGTGATTTTATATACTTTTATATTTATATAGTGATAATAGGAAGGAGATCCAAGATGGCAGTCAGGGTAGAATATCAGAAATCCTAATCTCTGTTATTCCAGAAACCACCTTGAGATGTCAAAACCACACTTGGGTAATTCTTACTGCTTCTAGCCAAAATAACTGCCATCACATTAGGAGCACATAAAATTCAAAAACTGACTTTTAAATAAGCCTTTAATTGCACCTAACAGCTGCAAATATCTCATGCAGCAGATCCAGCAAGATGTGTCCCACCCTAGGTAAAAAGCCCCCGGCTGTTTCTCCTTTTTTTCTCCCAATGAGCAGAAGACAGAGCATCAATCAGAATCGAACTCTGTGACATCCAGGACCCCTAACCCATGGAAAGCCTCCCTATGATGTGCCATATCACCACACCAGATAGTTCCAAAGCTGCTTGCATGAATCTGCAGAATGAACAAGTGAGCATCAAGAACCATGCATGACTTCCTACCCAACCACTGGGAACATAATCCAATGCAGCCTCTGGGCAGACTGAACCCCCCCCCCAATAAAACTGAAAAACAAAAAAGTGAACTGTAATCTAATACCGAAATGGAGGCAGGGGTGGAATGTTAAACCTGCCCCAGAGAATGTAGGTGGAACAAGCCACCAAACTCTCAGTGCTGAACTCTCAGTGAATGAATGCAGGTAAAGCAACAAAGGCTAAGAATGGGACTGGATTAATAATTCAACCTCTCAGAGGAGCCTCTAGCACCCAGCAGAGATAGTGCAAAACACGAAGACTGAGAAAGGGGTGGGGAGGCAACAAGCCAACCTCCCAAAGGAGCCACTAGCACCAAGTACAGGTCAGGATAGGCACAAAAGATGAGAGGTGACAAGCCAACCTCCCAAAGCAGGGTAGGTGGTTGATCCTTGAGCCAATCTCATGGGATAGAGGGCAATATTGAAAACTGAACTTCCAACCTTGCTGGGAGAGGAAATGACCACACACACTTGCAACTGAAGGGCAATGCAGCTGCCACCTGGTGAAAACAAAAGCAGCTCTGACAACTCTGCACAAACTGGCAGACTTACTTCACTTACTAATATCAACTAACCCTGTAGACAGAAAGAACCAAATATTTCTTATAATCCAATCACCTGGTGAGATCATATCAGCACTCCCATTTGTACATCAACAACAAGTTTGAATGCCAAAGGGATAACTCCAAAACTTTTACCAAGACTTAACTTCTTCTTGTTCCTGTACCTGGATTTTTTTGTTGTGGATTTTTTCTGTATTATTAACTTCAACATCACAATTTTCTTATCCCTATTCATACCCCCCTTCAATTTCCCTCCTTTTCTTGTACTACAATCCATTGTACTCCATGCCAACTACTCTCTCTGCCCCTTCTCATTTACTCCCTCCCCCATCTTCATTTTCCCTTCCTATTCCCCCCAAAACTGTCACTACACTACTGCATACTCACAACCCACTGACTAGCTTACTGTAACAACTGTACACAGCCCAACCCCCTGCAATCCCTGACACAAGCACCCTCCACTATAACAATAATATGCCCAAACATGCACAAAGCCACAAAACCAAGTAACCCCAATACTCTTCCCCCATCAACCCACCCCTTTTCCATCCCCCCTTTTATTGCCACCTTTCCCAATTTCCCAAATTTCTATATCTAGCCTAGTAACCATTATTCCAACAATTTGCCCTATTTATAGATATTACCATCAAGTGGTTTTCTATATAATATGTAAATGAATGGTCTGGCATTGAACCTGTGAATTTGTTATTGCTAAATTATACCTCCAGGCCAGGGAAAGAAAAAGCACATCAACTTACCTAACAACCAAATCAATGACAGGACAAGAATTGAATCAAAGGAAAGACAACAGGCAATTAAAACCACCAACTAGCCTATCAAGAACACAGTTGTATGACACCAAGTGAAGCAATGGGAGGAAGAAGGGATGGAAACAACTCACCTCAAAAAAATAATTCAATACAGGCTTCAGTGGAAAATGAAGAAAATGGATGCCCAGTTCGTGGCCCCAATGAACAATGATAAATATCATTAAAGAGCCAACTGATGCCCACAAAAAAAATCAATGAGGAAATCTTGGAAGAACTCAATGAGAAATTCACAGAGAAAATACTAGAAATGGTTAACTAGCATGTACATAATGCACTACAGAAATTTCAAGACACCAAAAGCAAAGAACATGAGAAGACACAGAAACAATTTAATGAACTCAGAAAGGACTTCAACAAACACCAAAATGAAACAAAGAACACTATAAAAAATATATGAATTAAAGGTGAAAACACAAAATATAAAAGAAGAGTTGAATGAAGATATGGAAAAACCTCAGAAAAAAGAATCAAATGGAAATCCTGGAAATAAAAAGTCCCTTATGCCAAACAAAAAGCCCAGTGGAAAGCCAATCCAGCAGACTAGAAACATGGAAGACAGATCTCAGGACTAAAAGATAAAATAGAAATTAATGAAAAAAACAGAAGAACTCTTAGTCAAACAACTTAAGAGCTGTGAAAAGAATATGAAAGAATCCATGAAAAGATCAAACTTGAGAGTCATGGGCATTGAAGAAGAAGAGGTGCAAGCAAAAGGGATACATAATATAGTCAATGAAATAATAATAGAAAATTCCCCACATCTTGAGAAAGTTTCACCCACTCAGGTACAGGAAGCCTCTAGGACACCAAATAGACTTAACCAATATAGAACCTCCCAATGGCAAATTGTCATTAAAACAACAAGCACAGAAAACAGAGAAGGGATACTGAAGGTTGGAAGAGAGACAAAAAATAACATATAAGGTAAATCCATCAAAATAACAGTAGATTTCTCAATGGAAATCATAAAAGCAAGAAGGGCATGGAGTGAGGAACCTCAGGCCCTGAATGAAAACTTCAGCCCTAGGATACTCTACCCAGCAAAACTATCATTCAAAATTAATGGAGCAATAAAAATCTTCCATGATAAACAGAAATTAAAACAAAATATGACCACCAAGCCACCAGTACAGAAGATTCTCCAAGGAATTCTGCACTCAGAAGATGAAAGTAAAAAAACCATGAGAGAATGGGAAGTATCAAACCACAAGAGAAGAAATGACAAATCATGAGAGAGTAACATTGATTTTGCTGTACAAATTCAAATCCTTAAAAAACAACAACAAATAAATGGCAGGAATCACCACATACCTATCAACATTAACACTGAATGTAAGGGACTCAACTCCCCCATCAAAAGACACTGTTTGGTAAACTGAATTCACAATGAAGATCTGACAATCTGTTTTATGCAAGAGACCCATCTTATCAAAAGAAATAAACACTGGCTTAAGGTGACAGGCTGGAAGATTTATCAAGCCAATGGCCCCTGAAAACATGCAGAAGCTCCAATACTTATATCAGACAAAGTAGACTTCAAACATACATTGGTCAAACAAAACAAGGAAGGACACCTCATGCTAATAAAAGGTGCAATACATCAAAAGGAAATAATTATCAATCTATATGTACCAAAAGTGAGTACACCTAATTTCATCATACATACACTTAAGTACTTAAAAGCACATATAGGCATTCACTCTGTGGTGCTGGAAGAATTTAATACTGTTTCACCAAGAGATAGGTTATCCAAACAAAAAATCAACAAAGAAATACTAGAACTAAATTATACCATAATCAAATGGACCTAACTGATGTCTACAGAATATTTCATCAGACAACAGCAAAATATACATTCTTCTAAGCAGCTCATGGAATTTTCCTTGAAACAGATCATATCTTAGGGCAAAAAGCAATCCTCAGCAAATATAAGAAAATAAAAATAACACCTGCAGACTATCTGATTACAATGCAATAAAACTAGAACTCAACAATATAAACAACAGCAGAAAAATATTCAAATAATCTGAGGCTAAATAATACATTGCAAACAATCAGTGGGTCACAGAAGAAATAAAAGAGGAAATAAAAATTTTCCTAGAAACTGATGAAAATGAAAACAGCACAAACCAGAACCTATGGGACACATCAAAGGCAGTCCTAACAGAAAAGTTTATAGCCATGAGGGCATATTTTAAAAGGACAGAAAGATCTTAAATAAATGACCTAATGCTACATCTCATACACCTAGAAAAAGAAAAACCCAGAACAAGCAGAAGGAGAGAAACAATAAAAATAAGGGCTGAAATTAATGAAACAGAGACCAAAAAAACCATAAAAAGAATCAATGGGAAAAAAAGATGGTTCCTTGAAAAAAAAAAAAAACAAGATTGACAAGCCCCAGGCAAATCTGACAAAAATGAAGAGGGAAAAAAACCCAAATCAGTAAAATCAGAAACAAATAATGGGAGATAACAACAAATATCAAGAAATATAGGGAATAATCAGGGATTTTTGAGAACCTGTATTCCAATAAGTTGGAAAATCTTTAAGAAATGGACAAATTTCTAGATACTGATGACCATCCAAACCTGAACCAAGAGGATATTGACCACCTGAACAGACCTATAGCATGTAATGAAATTCAAGCAGCAATAAAGAGTCTCCAAAAAAAGGAAAATCCAGGACCTGATGAATTCTACCAGAACTTCACAGAAGAAATAACAGCAACACTCCTTAAACTTTTCCATGAAATAGAAAGGGAAGGAACACTGCCTACTAATTCTACTAAGCCAATATTACACTCAACCCAAAACAGTATAAGGACACATCAAAAACAGAGAGCTACAGGCCAATCTCCTTAATGAACATTGATGAAAAATCCTCAATAAAATGGCAAAATGATTCCAACAACAGATCAGAAGGAACATTCACCATGACCAATTCGACTTCACCCAAGGGATGCAGGGATGTTTCAAACATACACAAATCAATAAATATGATACACCACGTTAAAAGAACCAAAGACAAAAGTCACTTGAACATCTCAATAGATGCAAAAAAGCCTTTGAAAGATTCAATGCTATTTCATGATAAAAGTTCTAAGAAAACTAGGAATAGAATGAATGAAACTCAACATTATAAAGGCTATATATGACAAACTTATAACAAACATTATACTTAATGGGGAGAAACTGAAACCATTTCCCCTAAAGTCAGGAATGAGACAAGGATGCCCACTCTCCCTATTCTTTTTCTTTTATTCATATGTGCATACAATGTTTGAGTCATTTCTCTCCCCTTCCTCCACCCCGTAATAACACCCCCACCCCTTCCCTTTCTCCCCCATCCCCTTGCTACCTGGCAGAAACTATTTTGCCCTTATCTCTAATTTTGTTGAAGAAAGAGTATAAGCAATAATAGGAAGGAACAAGGGTTTTTGATAGTTGAGATAGGGATAACTATACAGGGAGTTGAGCACTGACTTCCTGTGCATGTGTGTAACCTTCTAGGTTAATTCTTCTTCATCTAACCATTTCTCTAATGCCTGGTCCCCTTCTCCTATTGGCCTCAGTTGCTTTAAAGTATCTGCTTTAGTTTCTCTGCGTTGAGGGCAACAAATGCTGTCTACTTTTTTAGGTGTCTTACCTGTCCTCATGCCTTCCTTGTGTGCTCTTGCTTTATCATGTGATCAAAGTCCAATCCCCTTGTTGTGTTTGCCCTTGATCTAAGGTCTGCATATGAGGGAGAACATACGATTTTTGGTCTTTTGGCCCAGGCTAACCTCACTCAGAATGATGTTCTCCAATTCCATCTGTGTACCAGCAAATGATAATATTTTGTTCTTCTTCATGGCTACATAAAATTCCATTGTGTATAAATACCACATTTTCTTAATTCATTTGTCAGTAGTGGGGCATCTTGGCTGTATCAATAACTTGACTATTGTGAAAAGTGCTGCAATAAACAAGGATGTGCAGTGCCTCTGGAGTAACCTGTGTCACATTCTTTTGGATATATCCCCAAGAGTGGTATTGCTGGATCATATGGTAGATCAATGTTTAGCTTTTTAAGTAGCCTCCAAATTTTTTCCAGAGTGGTTGTACTAGTTTACATTCCCACCAACAGTGTAAGAGGGTTCCTTCTTTGCTGCATCCTCACCAACACCTATTGTTAGTGGTGTTGCTAATGATGGCTATTCTAACAGGGGTGAGGTGGAATCTTAGTGTGGCTTTAATTTGCATTTCCTTTATTGCTAGAGATGGTGAGCATTTTTTCATGTGTTTTTTGGCCATTTGAATTTCTTCTTTTGAGAAAGTTCTGTTTAGTTCACTTGCCCATTCTTTATTGGTTCATTAATTTTGGGAGAATTTAGTTTTTTAAGTTCCCTATATATTCTGGTTATCAGTCCTTTGTCTGATGTTAGCTGGCAAATATTTTCTCTCACTCTGTGGGTGTTCTCTTCAGTTTAAAGACCGTTTCTTTTGTTGAGCAGAAGCTTTTTAGTTTTATGAAGTCCCATTTATCTATGCTGTCTCTTAGTTGCTGTGCTGCTGGGGTTCCATTCAGTAAGTTCTTACCTATACCTACTAATTCCAGAGTATTTCCTACTCTTTCCTGTACCAACTTTAGAGTTTCGGGTCTGCTATTAAGATACTTGATCCATTTTGAGTTAATATTGATATAGGATGATATACATGGATCTAGTTTCAGTTTTTTGCAAACTGCTAACCAGTTTTCCCAGCAGTTTTTGTTGAAAAGGCTGTCTTTTCTCCATCATGTATTTTTAGCACCTTTGTCAAAGACAAGTTGGTTATAGTTGTGTGCCTTCATATCCAGGTCCTCTATTCTGTTCCACTGGTCTTCATGTCTGTTTTTGTGCCAGTACCATTTTGTTTTTATTGCTATTGCTTTGTAATACAGTTTGAAATAGGGTATTGTGATACCACCAGCATTGTGTTTTTGACTGAGTATTGTCATGGCTATTTGTGGCCTCTTGTATTTCCGTGTAAATTTAATGGTAGATTTTTCAATCTCTTTAATGAATGTCACTGGATTTTGATTGGAATTGCATTAAACACGTAGAATATTTTTGAGAGTATAGACATTTTTACTAACTTGATTCTACCATTCCATGAGCATGGGAGATCTCTCCACTTTCTATAGTCTTCCTCAATCTCTTTCTTCAGAAGTTTATAGGTTTCCTTGTAGAGGTCGTCCAAATTCTTTGTTAGGTTTACACCTAGGTATTTGATTTTTTTGAGGCTATTGTAAATGGAATTGTTTTTGTAAATTCTTTCTCTCTTTCTTCATTATTAGTATATAGAAATGCTAATGATTTTTCTATGTTGATTTTATATCCTGCTACCTTGCTCTAGTTATTGATGGTGTCTAGGAGCTTTTAAGTAGAGTTTTTTGCATCTTTAAGGTATAGGATTGTGTCATCTGCAAATAGGGATATTTTGACAGTTTCTTTACCTATTTGTATTCCTTTTATTTCTTCTTCTTGCCTAATTGCTCTGGCTAGGAATTCCAGTACTATGTTGAATAAGAGTGGAGATAGTGGGCATCCTTGTCTAGTTCCTGATTTTAGAGGGAATGGTTTCAGTTTTTCTCCATTAAGTATAATGCTGACTGTAGGTTTGTTATATATAGCTTTTATAATATTGAGGTACTTTCCTTGTATTCCTACTTTTCTTAGAGCTTTTATCATGAAATAGTGTTGGATCTTATCAAAGGCTTTTTCTGCATCTATTGAGATGATCACATGGCTTTTGTCTTTGCTTCTGTTAATGTGGTTTATTACTTTTATTGATTTTCATATGTTGAACCACACCTGCATTCCTGGGATGAAGCCTACCTGATCATGGTGAATAATCTTTTTGATGTGTTGTTGAATTCAGTTTGCCATTATTTTATTGAGGATTTTTGCATCAATGTTCATTAAGGAGATTGGCCTATAGTTCTCCTTTTTGGAGGTGTCTTTGCCTGGTTTTGGGATAAGTGTAATACTGGCTTCATAAAATGTGTTAGGCGGTTTTCCTTCCCTTTCTATTTCATGGAACAGTTTAAAGACGGTTGGTGTCAGTTCTTCTTTAAAGGTCTGGTAGAATTCAGAAGACAATCTATCAGATCCTGGACTTTTCTTTTGGGGGAGACTCTTGATTGCTGCTTCAATTTCATTTTGTGTTATAGATCTATTCAGGTGATTAATATCCTCTTGGTTCAGTTTTGGATAATCATATGTATCTAGAAATCTGTCCATTTCAAATTAATTTGAATATAGGTTCTCGAAGTAGTCTCTGATGATTTCCTGGACTTTGATGGTGTTTGTTGTTATCTCCCCTTTTATTCCTGATTCTACTGTTTTGGGTTTTTTCTCTCCTCATTTTAGTTAGGTTTGCCAGGGGTCTGTCAATCTTGTTTATTTTTTTCAAAGAACCAACTTTTTCTTTTATTGACTCTGTATTTTTTGGTTTCTATTTCATTGAATAAAGCTCTTATTTTTATTATTTCCTTCTATTTGTTTTGGGATTTGCTTGTTCTTGTTTTTCTAGGAGTTTGAGATGTATCATTAGTTCATTGATTTGGGATCTTTCAGTCTTTTTAAAATATGCACTCATGGCTATAAACTTTCCTTTCAGGACTGCCTTTGCTGTATCCCGTAGGTTCTGGAAAGTTGTGTTTTCATTTTCATTGACTTCCAGGAACTTTTTAATTTCCTCTTTTATTTCATCAATGACCCATTGTTCATTAAGTAATGAGTTATTCAGTTTCCAGCTGTTTGCATGTTTTTTGTCTTTACTTTTGTTGTTGAGCTCTAGTTTTATTGCATTGTGATCACATAGAATGCACGGTAAAATTTCTATTTTCTTATATTTGCTGAGGCTTGCTTTGTGCCCTAGGATATGATCTATTTTGGAGAAGGTTCCATGGGCTGCTGAGAAAAATCTATATAGTGTAGAAGTTGGATGAAATGTTCTGTAGACATCAAGTAGGTCCATTGGATCTAAGGTCTATTTTAGATCTAAGATTTCTTTATTGATTTTTTGTTTGAATGACATATCTATTGATGATAAAGGGCTGTTAAAGTCTCCCCATAAAAGTTAATATATGCTTTTAGGTCCTTCAGGGTATATTTGATGAAATTTGCTGCGTTGACAATGGGTGTATATAGGTTGATAATTGTTATTTCCTTTTGGTGTATTTCCCCTTTTATTAGTATGGAATGTCCTTCTTTATCTCATTTGATCAATGTAGGTTTGAAGTCTACTTTGTCAGAGATAAGTATTGTTACTCCTGCCTTTTTTCAGGGGCCATTGGCTTGGTAAATCTTCTTCCAGCCTTTCATCCTATGCCTATGCTTATTTCTGTCAGTGAGATGGGTCTCCTGTAAGCAACAAATTGTTGGATCTTTCTTTTTAATCCATTTCGTCAAATGGTGCATTTTGATGGGGGAATTAAGTCTGTTAACATTAAGTGTTAGTCGCACAGGAAATCAATGTGAGTCAACTCCCTGTATAGCTATCCTTATCTCAACCAGCAAAAACCCTTGTTCCTTCCTATTATTGCTTATACTCTCTCTACAACAAAATTAGAAATAAGGGCAAAATAGTTTCTGCGGGGTATTGGGGGTAGAGAGAGGGGGCGGAGTGGGTGGTAAGGGAGGGGGTGGGGGCAGGGGGGAGAAATGAACCAAGCCTTGTATGCACATATGAATAATAAAAGAAAAATGAAAAAAAAAACATTAAGTGTTAGTACTGATAGGTATGTCGTGATTCCTGTCATTTAGTTGTCTTAGTTGTTTAAAGGTTTGATTGTGTGTACCTAAGTTGAGGTTACTCTCTACTTTCTAGCTTTTTCTTTTCCTGTAGTTTGGTGCTGCCTGCCTTTTCATGGTTATGTTGGGTTTCACTTTCTGTGTGCAGAATCCCTTGAAGAATCTTTTGTAGTGGTGGCTTGGTGGTCACATATTGTTTTAGTTTCTGCTTATCATGGAAGGCTTTTATTGCTCCATCTGTTTTGAATGATAGTTTTGCTGGGTAGAGTATCCTGGGGTTGAAGTTATTTTCATTCAGTGCCTGGAAGATCTCTCCCCAAGCTCTTCTTGCTTTTAATGTTTCTGTTGAGCAGTCTGCTGTGATTTTGATGGGTTTGCCTTTGTACGTTATTTGTTTTTTCTCTCTTACAGCTTTCAACATTCTTTCTCTAGTTTCTGTACTTGTTACTTTAATGATAATATGATGTGGGGTAGTTCTATTTTGGTCTGGTCTGTTGGGTGTTCTGGAGGCCTCTTGCATCTGTATGGGAATAGATTTCTCTAGATTTGGGAAATTTTCTGTTATTATTTTGTTGAATATATTACTCATTCCCTTTGCTTGCACCTCTTCTCCTTCTTCAATGCCCATGATTCTCAGGTTCGGTCTTTTGATGGTTTCAGTGAGTTCCTGCATTTCCTTTTCACAGGTCTTAAGTTGTTTAAGTAATAGTTCTTCAGTTTTTCCTTTAATTACCATTTCATCTTCGAGTCTAGATTCTGTCTTCTGTTTGTTCTATTCCGCTGGATTGGCCTTCCATTTTGTTTTGCAGTTCTGTTTCATTCTTTTTTCTAGGGTATTCCATATCATGAGTTCCTTGCTCTTTAATGTTGTCGATTTTTGTCCTGAGTTCATTTATGTCTTTATTAATCGTGTTCTTTGTTTCACTTTGGTGTTTATACAGTACTTCTATGGTTTCTTTTTTTCTTCTTGTGCTTTCTCAAATTCTCTATTTTTGTTGTCTTGGAATTTCTTGAGTGTCTCCTGTACATTTTGGTTGACCATATCCAGTATCATCTCTATAAAATTCTCATTGATTATCCATAGTATTTCTTCTTTTAGATTGTTCTTGCGGGTTTCATTGGGTTCTTTGGCAAAGTTTATCATTTTGTTGGAGGCTAATCTGAGTATCTGTTTTCTTCATTCCCCTCTGGTTCCTGTACTAATTTTTTGTTGTGGGGAAACTGATTTCCCTGTTTTTTCTGTCTTCCATTTCATTGCCCTTGGTGTTGTTATTGTCCCTGTATTGTGTGCAATTAAGTATTTTCTAGCTTGTAATAATAGCAATGGTGATATTTAGAACGGAAGGGTGAGAGGAGATGGAAAGCAAAGAAGTTAAAGGAAAAGGGAAAAACAAACAAACAAGTAGAAAAACACAAAACAAACAAACAAACAAAAAACGTTTCAAAGATATAAACAGGGAGAGATAGTATACTAATCAACTGTAAGCTGAACAGGCATTAGAGAGACAGAGAGAGCATTGAAAAAGAAAAAATAAACTATAGAAAGTGGAGAGATCTCCCATGATCATGGATTGGTAGAATCAACTAGTAAAAATGTCTGTACTCCCAAAAGTAATCTACATGTTTATTGCGATTCTCATCAAAATTCCATGATATTCATTAAAGAGATTGAAAAATCTACCGTGAAATTTATATGGAAACACAAGAAGCCACGAATAGCCAAGGCAATACTCAGTCAAAAGAACAGTGCTGGAGGTATCACGATACCTGACTTCAAACTATATTACAAAGCAATAACGATAAAAACAGCATGGTACTGGCACAAAAACAGACATGAAGACCAGTGGAACAGAATAGAAGACCCAGATATGAAGCCACACAACTATAACAAACTTGTCTTTGACAAAAGAGCTAAACATATACTATGGAGAAATAGCAGCCTCTTCAACAAAAACTGCTGGGAAAACCGGTTAGCAGTTTGCAAAAACTGAAACTAGATCCATGTATATCACCCTACACCAATATTAACTCAAAATGGATCAAGGATCTTAATATCAGACCACAAACTCTAAAGTTGATACAGGAAAGAGTAGGAAATACTCTGGAATTAGTAGGTATAGGTAAGAACTTTCTCAACGAAACCCCAGCAACACAGCAACTAAGAGATAGCATAGATAAATGGGACCTCATAAAACTAAAAAGCTTCTGTTCATCAAAAGAAAAGGTCTCTAAACTGAAAAGAACACCCACAGAGTGGGGGAAAATATTTGCCAGCTATACATCAGACAAAGGACTGATAACCAGAATATATAGGGAACTTAAAAAACTACATTCTCCCAAAACTAATGAACCAATAAAGAAATGGGCAAGTGAACTAAACAGAACTTTCTCAAAAGAAGAAATTCAAATGGCCAAAAAACACATGAAAAAATGCTCACCATCTCTAGCAATAAAGGAAATGCAAATTAAAACCACGCTAAGATTCCACCTCACCCCTGTTAGAATAGCCATCATTAGCAACACCATGAACAACAGGTGTTGGCAAGGATGTGGGGAAAAAGGAACCCTCTTACACTGTTGGTGGGAATGTAAACTAGTACAAACACTCTGGAAAAAAATTTGGAGGCTACTTAAAAAGCTAAACATTGATCTACCTATTTGAGTCAGCAATACCACTCTTGGGGATATACCCAAAAGACAGTGACACAGGTTACTCCAGAGGCACCTGCACACCCATGTTTATTGCAGCACTATTCACAATAGCCAAGTTATGGAAACAGCCAAGATGCCCCAGCACTGACGAATGGATTAAGAAAATGTGGTATCTATACACAATGGAATTTTATGCAGCCATGAAGAAGAATGAGATGTTATCATTCGCTGGTAAATGGATGGAATTGAAGAACATCATTCTGAGTAAGGTTAGCCTGGCCCAAAAGACCAAAAATCATATGTTCTCCCTCATATGTGGACATTAGATCAAGGGCAAACACAACAATGGGATTGGACTTTGAGCACATGATAAAAGCGAGAGCACACAAGGGAGAGGTGAGGATAGGTAAGACACCTAAAAAACTAGCTAGCATTTGTTGCTTTTAACGCAGAGAAACTAAAGCAGATACCTTAAAAGCAACTGAGGCCAATAGGAAAAGGGGACCAGGAACTAGAGAAAAGGTTAGATCAAAAAGAATTAACCTAGAAGGTAACACACACATGCAGGAAATCAATGTGAGTCAATGCCCTGTATAGCTATCCTTATCTCAACCAGCAAAAACCCTTGTTCCATCCTATTATTGCTTATACTCTCTCTACAACAAAATTAGAAATAAGGGCAAAATAGTTTCTGCTGGGTATTGAGGGGGTGGGGGGAGAGGGAAGGGGCAGAGTGGGTGGTAAGGGAGGGAGTGGGGGCAAGGGGGAGAAATCACCCAAGCCTTGTGTGCACATATGAATAATAAAAGGAAAAAAAAAGAAAAAGAAAAATAAATAAATAAAAATTTAAAAAATAATAAATGAAAAAAAAATCTCCAAGTTCAAATACAATAGAGTTTCAGTCTTAATAATTTTGGTATTATTCCCACAGCCTCCAATCCTGGAGATGGTGTCTCATAAGTAGTTCTGTCATTGTCTCATCAATGGGGAAAAAAACTAAAAAAAAAAAACACAACAAAACAACACAAAACAAACAAAAAAAAACTACAAAGTGTCCCACGTTCAAATGCAATACAGTTTCAGTAAGTTTTTCAGCATGCACGTGTAGTTCAGTTGTTGTCTCATTAAAGGAAGAGAGAAAAGAGAGTCTGGAGACAGTTCTGTGAATGTCTATCTGAGGCTGCAGCTCATCTGCCCACTGCTGTCAGCCTGCTGTTTCTGAAGGCTTTATTTATGCAGATCTCAAGAGTGAGCTTAACACTCACCTGGCCCCTCAGGCTTTGTTTACTTAGAGTTGTCCTGGGTGCAATTGCCACTGCTACAAGCTTTTCCCTTTCCAAGCACACAGGGGAGGTGACACTGCACCAGCTTTCTCAGGCCTGCGTGTTTATTTACAGTTCATGTGAGAAGTAGGTCTTCCCCCCTCTCCTGTTGAGTTTTCCTCCTCTGCCACTTTTACAAGGCTTCCTGCTCCTGGTTGCTGGGCATGTGCCACCACTCCTGCCTTCTCCAGCCAGTTTGTGAGGGATTTCCTTCCCCCCCCCACAGCACTCAGTGCGCTCCACCCTCTTTGCTGTGTGTCTTTTTTGTTGTTATTGCTTATTATTCGGGCTTTTGTTTCTTTTTTTCCCTGGGTGGGGTTCGATCCATCCAGAGGGCTATGCTGATCTGGCCCAGGGTTGTCTGTGGGAGTACTGCATACCACTTAGCTCACCTTGTGGTCTGCATCTTCCCAAGCCATTTGGGCACTGCCATCTGGCAGTGGCATGGGAGCCCTCCTGGTTTCTCTGTTTAATGTGTAGTGGAGATGCTATGCACAGGCTGGAGGTATGGAGGAGTCAAAGTTTTGCCTCTTCTTGGTGGTTTTTCCTGTAAGGTGTATCCCCAGCGTTTCTCCAAGATTTTACTTTAGGAGGCCCGCTTTCTGCTTCCTCCCTCTAGCCACCGTCTTGGAAAGCTCCTCTCCCTACTCTTATTCAACATAGTCCTAGAATTCTGGGCCAAAGCAATAATGCCTGAAGAACAAGTGAAAAGAATACAAATAGGTAAAGAAACAGAGAAAGTATCCCTATTTGCAGACAACAAAGACCCAAAAAAAATCCATCCAAAAACTCCTAGAGAACCCAAACAACTTCAGCATGTAGCAGGATACCAAACCAAGTTACAAAAATCAGTAGCCTTTCTATGCACTAACAATGAACAAATTGAGAAAAAATATACAAAAACAATTCCAGTTACAATAGTCTCAAAGAATAAAATATCTAGGAATAAACTTAACAAAGGATATACATGACCTCTTCATGTACAGCTTCAAAAGACTGAAGAAAGAGATCAAAAAATACTACAGAAAGTGGAAAGATCTCCCATGCTTGTGCATTGGTAGAATCAACATACTAAAAATGGCTAATCTATATGTTCCACACAATTTCCATCAAAATCCCAATGATATTCATCACAGAGATTGCAAAATCTGCCCTAACGTTCATTTGGAAACACAGAAGACCATGAATAGTCAAGGCAATATTGAGCAAAAAGAGCAATGCTGAAGGTATCAAAGTACCTGTCTTCAAACTATACTACAGAGCCATAGCAATAAAAACAGCACAGTACTGGCACAAAAATAGATATGAAGGCCAGTGCAAAGGAATAGAGGACCCAGATATGAATCCACACAGCTATGTCCACCTTATTTTTGACAAAGACACCAAAAACATATGATGGAGAATATACAGCCTCTTCAACAAATGTTGCTGGGAAAAGTGGTTATCTGGCCTTCAGAAAACTGAAACTAGATCCATAACTGTCACCCTTTACTGGTGTCAACTCAAAGCGGTTTAACAACCTTAATAGCAGGCCTGAAACCTTACAATTAGGACCAGAAATAGCAGGGAGTACTCTGTAAGCAATAGGTATAGGCAAGGACTTCCTCAGTAGAACACCAGCAGCCCCGAAACTAAGAGAAAGGATGGACAAATGGGACTACATGAAATTTAAAAGCTTCTGCACAACAAAAGAAATGGTCTCTAAATTGAAGAGACCCCACAAAGTGGGAGAAAATATTTGCTAGCTATACATCATACAAAGGACTGACAACCAGAATACACAGGGAGGTAAAAAAGAGAAAACTAAACTCCCCCAAAATCAATAAACCTGTAAAGAAGTGGGAAACAGAACTAAACAGAACTTTTCAAAGGAAGTAGTCCAAATGGCCAAAAAACACATGAAAACCTGCTCAGCATCCCTGGCCATAATTGGAAATGCAAAACAAAACCACACTAAGATTCCACCTCACTCCTGTTAGAATATTTATCATCAAAAACACCACAAACAACAGGTGTTGGTGAGGATGTGGGGAAAAAGGAACCCTCATGCACTGCTGGTGGGAATATAAGCAAGTACAACCACTTTGGAAAACAATGTGGAACTCCTTAAAAAACTAAACATAGATCTCCCATATGACCCAGTAATACCATCCTAGGGATATACATGAAGGAATGTGACTCAGGTTATTCCAAAGGCACCTACACACCCATGTTTATTGCTGTGCTATACATAACAGCCAAGTTATGGAAACAGCCAAGGTGCCCCACTACCAATGAATCAATTTTTTAAATGTGGTATTCATACACAATGGAATTTTACTCAGCCATGAAGAAGAATGAAATCTTATCATTCACAAGTAAATGGGTGGAACTGGAGAACATAATCTCAAGTGAAGTTAGCCATGCTCAACACCCCAAATTGTATGTTCTCCCTTATATGAAGACCTTAGACCTAAAACAAATGCAGTACTATTATTGGACATGAATCACATACATTAGGAATAGAGAAAGGTATGAAACTCAAAACTTGACTCCTGTAAAGCAGTTAATACAGCAACCTTAAAACAACAGAGGTCATTGTGGGAAGGTGACTGGGAAGTAGTGAAGAGATCTAGTAGAGATGAATCAATTCAGGTTGTAATACACATGTGCATGGAAGCAATGCTAGGAATCTCTCTGTATAGCTATCCTTGTATCAAACTAGCCAAACACAATGTCTTTCTTATTGCTGTTTATGTCTTCTCTAACAAAATTGGAGAAGAGGGCATAACAGATTAGGGCGACTGAGATATCTCCTGGCTGTAGTATATAATTTCACTAATTGGGTGAAAGCAATTCCATTGCCCAGTGCCACTAACCATAATGTGGCCAAGGTATTGGAATCTATAATTCTAATATTTGGATTAATAGAAAATATAAACTCAGACAATGGGAGCCATTTCACAGTCACCATCACCAAAGATGTTACTCAAGCCCTAGATATGTCTTGAGAGCATAACACTCCCTGGCACCCTCCATCCTCTGGAAGGGTAGAAAGAATGAACCAAACCCTAAGGAGACAAATAGCAAACTAATTCTAGAGGCCAAAAGTCCATGTACTGAATATTTTCCTATAGCACTCCTCTGAATTAGAACAAACCCAAGGAGAGTCATTGACCTGTCTCCATAGTCCTCAGATCTTCCCACCACGGATTCAAATGACCAATTTCTTAAGAACTACATTCTGGGTCTCTCTTCAACTTTACCTTCTCTTAGGCTACAAGACCTTTTGACCCAGACTCCTCCCTTTGAATGCCCAACCACTCTTACAGACCTGAGTACATCCTGATAAAAAGGTGGAAAAAGAAGCAAACTCAAGTCCACCTGGGAAGGGCCCTATAAAGGCTTCCTCACAGCTGAGACAGCTCTCCTAATGGCAGAACAAGGGTGGACCCACTATACCAGAGCCAAGAATTCTCCTGATCCTTGCCAAGGAGAATGATGGATGCCCACTCCACATATGGACCCTTTCAAACCAAATGTAAAAAGGCTATGAGAGCCTGCCTGGTAATCTTAGGTTCTATCTCCTTTGCTCAGGCTGCACTACCTACTACCAATGCCTTATGAAAATTATAAATTCTTCTTGCTATACAAGATAAGATGTACCCTATAAATATTGCTACAGTTCCTAACCTTCAGGTTATCCACTTTGATGCCCGTCTAGCTGTACCTTGTGGGGATTTAAGTTATCAAAGGCAATTATCCCAAGAGGATAAATACTTATGTCCCAAAGGGGAAAACTCTGCTAATGGGCAAGGCCCTTGTCTGGACGAGGATGATGTTTGGTGGACCACCCAACCTCAGGGATGGACTAGTGACCCCAACATACCTAGCTCTTTGAGGGGCCTATCCCCTCTAAAACCAAAAATAAGTCTAATTAAAGTATCCCACCCAAAAATTGCCCACATCTCCAATGTAATCCTCTTCTACTGACCATCCTTAACCCAAAGGCTGCTTGGGAGAACCTACAGGTTCTCCACTTGTGGAATAGGGGCCTCTATATTCAGGTTCGACTTCATAGGCAAGCTCAAAATCCAAACTGGAGAACCTTCCCAATCCTCCTTTGTATCCTACTCCAGAGAAGGAGAAAGGGAAAACCACTAAACAATCCTGAAAAGGTTCATGTGACAGTATTTACTGAGTTTAGAAAACCTTAGAGATAGAGAGTGGATATGGAGAGACAAATGCCTGGTTGGAATGGATAAAATACTCTGTAAGTGTCTTAAATAAGAACAATTGTTGTGCTTGCACTGCAGGTAGACTGAAGACTCAGTTGATCTCCTTCTCACTAGGATGGACCTCAGAACCTAATGGTATGTTGTACATGATATCTCTATATCAGATGGATTCGGCCTGAGGAAATGACTCTTGCAAGACCTTGTCATTACTGTTTCCAGCAATAAAGGGTCCAAGACAGAAGCCCCCTCGAACAATCAGACTTCCATCCCCTAACACCAACTACACCTCATGCCTCTTTAGGTATTAGGAGTCATTGACGTTCGTGGGTAACCTGACTGGTTGTGATGGAGGTTGATCCTTTGATGAGATAAGCAACCAAAAATGCATTGGCCAAAGGCCAAGCAGTTGTTTGGTGGTACTGCAGAGGGCCTTTGCTTCAGATTAATCCAGAGAATTGGAGTGGAACTTGTGTTTTGGTTAAATTGGCTACTTTTCACCCTGGCATTTCAACAACCCAGCCATTCAAAAAGGGGACTCAAGTCCGAAATAAAAGGAGAATGAAAGAGATGACTCCAAGTGGGTCACTTGACACACATTTTTTATATTTATTTATTTTATTTATTTGTTTATATAAATGCCATTGGAGTCCCCTGAAAAATCCCCAATTAATTAAAAGCTAGACATCAAATAGCAGTGGACTTTGAGTTAGTACTATTCTGATGATTCAGTGTTAATAAAAATGTGGATTGGATCAATTATATCTATTATTATCAGCAAAGATTTGTTCACTACACTAGCGATGCCATCAAGGGAGTAGCAGAAATGCCACAAGCCAAATGGCATGGGAGAACAGATTAGCCCTACACATGATGTTAGCAGAAATGGAATGAGTTTATGTAATGATAGGAGGTCAGCATTGAACTTTCATCCCCAATAATGCCTGATGTCACCATTATAAAGGCTTTACCTGGATTAACTTCTCTTGCCAAGGAACTTGCAGAAAATGCTGGAGTAGATGACCCATTTAACAGCTTAATGAAACAATGGTTTGGAACATGGGAAGGCATGATGGTATCCATTTTCACTCCCCCAATAGTGTTAGGAGTTATGACCACAGTAGGGTGGTGTATCATTCCATGTATGAGAGGGCTCATCCAAAAATTAATTAAGATCACACTCATGAAACAGACTCCCACCTTGGGCAGTCCATCATGATAATGGGAGCAGGTGTCAGTAGTGGTTCTTCACCTCCAGCTGAGGAAAGTCCAAACTGATTTCCGTATTGTCTGTACTAATTTACATTCCCACCAATAGTTTATAAGGATTCTGTTGCTTGCATCCTTATCAACATTTGTTGTTTTTGTTTGATTATTTTCCTAGTGATAGGCATTCTGACAGGGGTGAGATGGACTCTCAATGTCATTTTGATTTGCATTTTCCTAGTGGCTAAATATGTGGAACATTTTTATGTATATATTGGCTACTTGTAGTTCTTCTATGCAGAAGTTTTTCTTTGTAGTACAAATAATAGTAAACTTTATTAGGAAAGGGATTTAGTGTAACAGGATAAAAGTGAGAAGAAATGGCAAAAAGGAGAGGAACATTTCCCACTCCTCATGCAGGAAATGGAATTAGAGACTCCTGCAGAAGCTTTTTAATTTGACACAATCCATTTGTCATTTCTTGCTATTACTTCCCAAATGATCGCAACTCAAACTCACAAAGTTGTTTTGCCAATATCCTGACATGCTCTCTCCATGTTCAATATGCTGGTATTACATTAAAGTCTTTGATCCAGTTCAAATTGATTATTTTACAGAGCAAGGATAGGGATCTAGTTTCAGTCTTCTACATGGGGATTTCTCTGTCTTTCCTTCAATGTATGCTTTTGGCACCTTTGTTGTCTGTAATTTGTGGGTTTATTTCTGGATCCTCTATTTTGATCTATTGGTCAATGATTTTGTTTTGTTCCCATATTATCCTATTTTTGTCACTATGGCTCAGGAGTATAATTTGAAATCAAGTATTTGATAGTTTCAGCTTTACTCTTTTTGCTCAGGATTGCTTTCGCTATTCAGGATCTTTGTTATTCTGCATAAGTTTTTGGATTTTTTTCTAAATTTTGTATCTTGCTATTTACATCATGTACAGAAGTTTTCTAGTGGTGTCTTTGGGGTCTTTTAAGTATAGGAACAGATAAATCATTTGCAAATAGGGAAAATTTTTCCTCTCCTACTTTATTCTTTTTTTCTGGAAAGTATTTTACTTTAGATTGAAAAATGAATAGTTCCACCCTGTTCATCAAAAGATACACAAATTTCACATATACAATGTGGTCATTTGAGGAAATGTATACACACCTCAATTTCTACATCATGCTTTTTCTTTTAGGAAGATAGTGTTTACCAAAAAGCAAGTTCAGCAGTACAAGAAAAACTATTTCTCAATGAATTTATGAAAACCTAAGATTCCCAGTGGAATCAAGATTATCTTCCTGCTACCAATACCTTAATATGTTCACATGCTTATTGGAATGGTAAAATTCACACCCAAGAATTCATTTACTTTCAACAATGAAAGCGATTCTTTTAAAAAAAATCTTCATTGTGAGGAATACAACATAGGCCTTTGTAAGTATTAAGTGTCTTAAATAGGCATCTAATACTGGATTTAATATTATTTTATAAATAATTATTACTTTAGCAAAAAACATAAGTCTACCCATTCACAATAGTCCTCAAAATAAATACTGCGATTATGCACAATGTAATGATGAATTAGTTTTTAAAAAGCCCACGTCTTGATATAAATTCTGATCAAATCTAATATGACTCTAAAATTTAAAACATTTCAAGATAGCATCACCTTTAAAATCTTCCCTTGCTTATACAAGTATTATGAGTTTCCAGTTGTGGAACATATTTTTCTGTTATGAATTAAAATACAAACATATTGAAAATTGTTAATTTCTGTGATGATACGAGTTTTAATCTTACTTTTAGCATTATTATCATTATAAATCTTGCACTGACTGTTCATGAACAGTCTGATTTGTCTTCAACATTTCATAATTGTATATAAAAGAAATTCCTGAAAGTCAATAGCACTTCACATGTGTTTGTAAGAATTTCTTCTCAGAAATGGCTGTATTTAACAGAGACACACAAACTGATGCTAAACATATTGTAAACCATTTATTTCTTTTTCTTGTCTTGTTGCTGTGGCTAAGAGTTGAAGCAATCTTTTTTCTAAGAAAGGAGGGAGGGTTCATCCTTGTCTCATTCCTGGTTTAGAAAAAATATTTTCAGTTTTTTCCCATTTAGTATAATTTTGGCTATAGCCTTTATTATGTTGAGGCATGCTTTTTATATTCTTAGGTTCCTCAGTGCATTTACCATTAAGGGAAGTTAAATTTGTCAAAGAGAATTTCTGCATCTATTAAGACATGTTATTTTGGTGCTTAATTGCATTTGTGCTATAATACATTCATTGGTTTGTATATGTTGAAACCATCAGGCATCTGTGGAATGAACCAAACCTGATCATAATGTAAAGTACGTTTAGAGTACTGTAGAATTTGGTTTGAAAGTATTTTATTGAGACTACACCTATCTATGTTCCCCAAGGAAATTTGTCTGTGATTTGCTTTTTATTGTACCCTAGTCCAGTCTTAATATCACAGCAACCCTCACTTCACAGTGTGTGTTTGGAAGCATTCCATCTCCTTATATTTTATAGAATACTTTGTGGAGCACTGTATTTAGTTTTGATAGAACTCAGCAGTGAATTGATAAAGCCTTACAATTTTCTCTTTTGGGAATCTATTACTGCTTTAAACTTGTTGATCATTATAGATTTGCTCAGGTTTTTAATGTCCTCTGGTTTCAGATTTGATAGGTCCCTTGTAAAAGTTTGTGTATCTTTTCTAGATCTTCCAATTTATTGAAAAATACATTTTCAATATATTTCCTAATGATCTGAAGGATTTCAGCAATATCTATTATAATATCCTTTCTTTCCAATTTTCTTAGCTTGGGTCTTCTCTTATTTTTTCACGTGGTTAAGTGCTTGTCACCCTTCTTCATTTTTTCAAACCAACTCTTTGTTTTATTGTTCCTTTGTATTATTCTTTTAGTGTCCATCCCAGTAATTTCCACTTTATTTATTATTTCTTTCCATCTACTAATTCTGAGTTGGACTTGTTCTTTTTATAATATCTTGAGGCTCTTCATTAAATTATTTAATTTAGAGCTCTGTAATTTCAGAGACATTAATGGGAAAATTCCAATGAATTTTCTAAATAAATTTTGAGAATTCTCAGAAATTTTATCACTAAACTAAGACATTTGAATTAGTGATCTGTGTGATAGGACATAATCCCAGCTGTCTATAGAAAAAACATTTAAGTGTCATTAATTGAACCATAAAAGTTGT
The DNA here is from genome assembly GCF_047511655.1 of Castor canadensis. Classification (NCBI taxonomy): domain Eukaryota; kingdom Metazoa; phylum Chordata; class Mammalia; order Rodentia; family Castoridae; genus Castor; species Castor canadensis. The sequence goes on from NC_133401.1 coordinate 19,975,182, forward strand.
CCCTCTTTTAATGAAAACACTAACACAGAAGAAAGTGATATGCCTTGAGCAGGGTTATGCAGATGCTAAATACAGGAACCAACAAGATTCTGGAAACTGAATGATGAAACAATCCTCTGTCTTTACCACATTGCTTCTTTTTCTCCCATGTAATATGTATTCAGTTAAGTTTCTTCTTTCATAACAATTCCAGAAAGGCTAGGATGACAAGTAATCAGCCAAATCCATCTCCACATCTCTAGTATCATTAATGGTTTCAGACAATGTATGGACTTGAATATTGCTGTTTTGTTGTTAGAGAGATTTACACAGGATTACACAGCACCATAGAGCTCAGTCTGGAGTTTCAAAGAAAAACAAAACTAGTAATGAATATGTTCTCAAATCTGGGATGGAGGAAATGACATTGAGCACTACCCCACCCCAGAATTTTGACTCTTAGCTCAGTACAGATCCAGATACTGAGTTACACAAATTGAGCTGTTCCTGAGTCTGTAACTGTTCCTTCCATCCAGGGGCAGCCTTTGTGAAGGAACACCACTGGCAATTCCAAGCCAGGATGGGGAACTAGAATGCAGTGCTGACTGATAGTCCCCTACAAACTCCTTGCCCCATTTAAAGTAATCACAAGAAGCTTCATCATTCTACTTCAAAAAATTCACACCAGTGCTCCTCATGCTTTTCCATAAAACAAAAAAGAAGAAACACTTCATGCATATTCCATGAAGGCAGTATCACCCTATTAACAAAACCTTATGAGGACAGAGAAAAAAATGAAAATGGTAGACAAATATATTTCACGTGCACACACAAAAATGTACAAACACAATAAAATATTTATAAATCAAAATCAACCATACATTAAAAAGATCATATACTATGATCAAGTTCATTTTCTTCCATCAATGTGAGCCTGATTGAACCTACACAAATCAATAAACATAAAGAACACAAAAATACATAGAAGGATCAAATTTTACTAATGGGGAAGCTAAGGGAAATAAATTTCCAAACAAAGTTGAATATCCAGTGACAGCCACTACACATGTGGTGTTCCTCAGGGCTCTATGCTGTTCAGTCCTGTAGTAAGAGGCTGGACTCACAGTGGCTCAATCCCTCACAGTAGTTTTCCAATAATGCTTAACCTCTGCAGCATGCTACCTGAAAGGTCCCATGTGCATCTGGACCCAGAGTGCCAGTCCTACCCACATTGCTTCTTTTTCATACTGATGGTCACTTGAACAGGAATTTTATACTTTAGAAGACAACAAGAGGCATCATTAGCTTCCTAGCCTTCTTGACATTGTACAACCATTTTATTTAGTAAAGGAGGCAGGTTCCCTCTATAGATAGCACTGACTTGCTGGATTCATAGTGGATTTATGAGCAATTAATTACATCTGAATATTACAGTTTTGATTCAGTGACCCTCTTCCATAGCTCTCTTAAATGGGCTAGAGCCTTGGGAACAAAAAGGGGTGAATCAGGGACATAGCATTTGATGTTTTACTTTTCTGGGATATCATAAAATTGGGTTCATTTGAAAGTGGAAGTACAACAGAAAAAATGAATGAATAAATTTGTCACCATGTCAGTTGTCAAAATGTTTCAGATAAGGGCACATTTCAGATTTTCTATTTTGGGATAGGGTTGGTGAAGCTGTTCTAAACTGGAAGAATCTCGGGTTTAGTTAAATAAACACTCTGAGATTAATGAGCAGAGTTAGAGGTGAAGTCAGGGACAGCAGGAAGGGTTTTCAACTTAGTGCAGAGCCAGCCTCAGGAGTAGTGACTTGATAAGACAAGCAGGAGCTTCAGGGAAACTGCAAAATATCTTTGTCCTGATATGGGTACTGGTACCTAAGTGTGTGCACTATAAAAAATTATGAAACATGGAAATACCTACATATTTTATACTGTCAAAAAAGAGGTTGGAGAAAACATGGTACATTTGAAGGACAGGCTGGTCAACGATCAAACAGGAACTCAGTTTAGAACAACAAAGAAAAGAGAAATTTATAATTGTATTTATCATGGAGATTCGTCCAGTGGAAGAAGGTGGAAAAGAATTTGAAAAACATGCAGAGCTCATGAGAAATATGCCAACATGGAGTAACAAGGTCAAAGGGACCTACAAAAAGATGGGGAGAATCTTTAAATGTTGGACAATTTGGAAGTTGAAGATCACTTGCAGTCCACATCCAAGTGTCACTCTGGTTGGCATGGCCAGTAGAAGAAAGCAGGTATTTTGAAAGCTCATGGATAAACATATTTTTCATAGAAAAGCATAATTTGGTGCTAGATGCCATGTGTCAACCCCTGAAATTTGGAAGATAGTGCAAGTGGGAGCTTTTAAACAAGTAGTTTCAAATCCCAGGTGGCTACCAGGGTGGAATCCATCAGCCATGATGGATAAAAGTGTACAAAGACTCAAACTACATATCATCCCCAAAGATACTGATAAATCAATGACTTTAAGACAGTGAAGACAAAAATGAAGAAAAATAATTCTGTGCAAAAACCTTTGCAAAGGCAATATAATGGACCACTGCACAGTGGGAAAGTGTCATGCCATTTTGGATATGAATTATTAAAAGGAAGAGACACATTGAAATGAAATAGCAACAAACAGGATATAAGTATAATATGTCTACAAGACAGGGGCATGGCTGTCATTGCTCTTAGACAATGCAGAAATCAGGAGATATACACCTGAATTTTACTGTGTATAAAAGAGGGAGTTTCCAAGCCCCCCCAATTCTCTTAATCACCTAATATGTTACACATATTTTCATATATATATATATATATATATATATGTATATATATATATATATATATATATATATATATATATATATATACAACCCCTAAAATTATACTTGGAATATCTAATATTTGCAATATTTAAAGTGGGTATTTGTTGAGAGAACAAAAGCAGTTCCTTAGAACACCACTATGTAATAGAAAAATAATGTAAGGCACAGACTGAGTCGAGCTTTCCAAGGGATGTCTTTAAAAAGAGGGAAACAAGTCAATGAAATAGCTTTAGCTGTAAATGGAAAATAATTATTTTTACCCAAACAATAATATTTTCAACAGGTATTCAATATAAATATGGTTATTTATTACAAAGAGTACATTAACAGATACTTCAAATTCTGAATATTTATATATTTACAGCATATCTCAATGACTCATATCCTCCAAACCCACATACTTTTCTTTTGTTCTAGACATTGGTAGAGACTCTCTTCTGTTGTCAAGAAAGTGTGGGGTGTCTGGTCAGCCAATTAGTGCTCCTTGATAACAGGTAATTCTCATCATTGAAATGGAAGGAATAAATTTGGAAAAAATTTTGTTATTCTTCAACGGGACAAAAGGACAGAGGGTTGGGTAGGAGGCTGATAAACTTCCAGTTATCACTTCCAATGTTGGGATTTTTTGAGGTGTATAAAATGTGTAAAAGTTCAAAAAGTTATTTGCGCAGTAAAAGAACACAAAGCAGCACACCAGCAAAAGGATTCTGTGGGTGGCTCTATTTTCAGGAGATGGATGGTCAGAGAGGCTGGAGTTATGGACATGCTGGGCTCTCCTGTTGTGTCTGTAGAGGAGACACACCATGTAGAGGCTGGTCCCAATCATGAGGGCCACAAACACAAGATCTCGAAACAATATGAGAAACACAAATTTCCATGATTCATGGGCTGCAATCTGGCTAGTCTGACAATATGCATGAGAAAACCCATGACCAACAATAGTGAAATTTCTTTTGGCTTCCACCTTGACAATGTTTTCAACATAGATGAGCATGTTGATAAGCCAGAAGAAGAAAAAAGAAGGAAAAATCAATGTGGGGAGTTTATGCTTCAGCCATGCACTTTTAGAATTACTAGGACTGATAGTGATGGCCTGAAAGGTACTCAGAAGAGAGGTCACGCAGATGCAAAAACCTCGGATAACTCTGGATATATACATGATTGCCTTACAACCAACATCATCCAAAAAATGTTGTACTCCAAAGGATGACATGATGTTTGGTATCAATGCACACATGATGGACAAAATATTGACCATGGTCAGGTGCATGAAAATGGAATCTACGGGCTTCTTCAAATGAGGTTGAATTAAAAATGTGTATACATATACCACAAAGAGTAATGAGTTCCCCATGATACCAACACACAACTGAGATATTAGGAAAAAGCTAAAAATTGGATTACGTAAAATCATTGTGATAATGATGTTTCCAGTACTTTATTAGATAAGTCAGGCCTTCAATGAAAAATCAATTGATTATATTATCAATGTGTTATTAAATGGAGTTTGCCGAAGAATATATTTATTGATAGTTTAGTATTAGGCGTGGTTGATAAAATGTTCAATTCTTTGTTTCATACTCAAATACAGCATTTCCCAAACTGGATTTCAAGTATTCTTGAGAACCTGAAAGGACAGCAGTAGGTGTTATTAAAAATGGGGGACTTGATGCTCCCACTCTGGGTCCTGGAACATTAACCAGAAGGACCTTTGGCCTATGTGAAACCAAATTCACATGCTATATACCATTTTTTTCAATTATCAAATTGGAATTTACCTCCACACCTGTTTTGGTAGTCCAACCTTTCTAAATAGAACATGATTCCTTTGACATATGGAGAACATTGTGCACACTTGAACTTCTTTTTCAGAACTTTGATGCACAACCATTTCTTCTAAGTCAATAAACATTAAATTCTCATCCAGCAGAGACTATTCCAAGTGGGGACATAGTGACTCACATCCTAACCCATAGGTCAACAAGTAATGTGCTGAAAGGTTTTGTTCTCACAATTTGGTGCAGAACTACTGACTGACCTTTGTGAATAGAAGCCAAAATTGCTGCTTCCTAAAAATGCCACAGAGCATGAGACAACTCTCAGAGCATAGGATTTTTGACCAAATTGGCACTCCTACCATGCCTGATAATTCCAGTCTGTTGAGGATTACATGTATCTTGTAGCTATAAGGTTGACCCACATCTTGGCATCAACATTTCTATATGCTTGTTATACAAACAAAACAGATTTACAAACATAGTTATAATAACAATGATAGAAATCCACATGCCTAATATAATGCATATTTAATATAGTTTAGATGTTTTACTGGATCATTTGTTTGGAGACACATTCTTCCACTGATCCAGTTGCTTCTGCCACATGAAACATGATCCTTCAATCTGAATTGCACTTGTAGTGAATTCCATTATTTCTCTTTTATATTGACACAGTGCAGGAGCATGTTCTCAATTTACCATCTTGTATTGTTTCTTTTCACTATAAATCAGTGCGGTGGTATCTATCTCTACTAGAGCAATCATAATCTCATAATATCATGTGAGGGATAAAAATTGCAATTTTTATTTAATAACCAAGATATCAGTAGATTATCCCTCCACAATGTCATTGGCTCTTTCTAGAAACTCCAATTTGGGTGAGTTTTTTGGAACAATGACACTTGATATGGCTGACAATACTTTCATTTTTAAATGCATCTTATCTGCAAAATGTCATATTTCTGTCCTAAGATCAATTTTAAGCTTTTTGATCATTCATATCTTTCCCAAAGGGCAGGGATCTCCCCTAACCATTTGCCAGAATTCTCAGGTCATCTTCCCTACTTTTGCCATACACCTGCCCTTAGCAACTCAAATGCTTTCACGATTAAACAACCTCCATAGTTCCAAAAGTTGACTTTGGTATTATTTCATTCATGGCTTTAACCAGCTTTGTAACATATACCAGGCTTTTATTTATGCATTGCCAGCCCCAAATTAGCACAACATATGACTATGTAAATGAAACCAACTCAAAGAATACATGAGGAAAAAACAAACTATAATGAAAAAATAACATCTTAATAAGATAGTATGAATATGGCCATAAAATCAACACTGTAGTAAGAATCAACACAGTTCAAGAGATAACGTGACAACAATTTCCCTCAATATAACCATTGAGAGTTATAAAAATAGCAAACAAGAAAAACTGATTTCTGAATATCTTCAAAACAAAAAGCTTCTTTTTTGAAAGTTGAAACCTTACTGAAAAGAAAAACTGTAACAAGAATCTTAGTGATACAGTAGGAAAAAGTTGCTTCTTAATAAATACACATAGTGAAAACCTTCTGTTCTACAATGCACTATGGGATATCTGTTATGGACATTGGTGTGAAGATTTAGACAAGAACCTTGGAAGAAATGATGACTTTAGAAATGGAATAGCAAAATGAGCCCTCCAAAAATAAAGAAAATACAGATACAGATAAAAGCAGATGGATATCAAACAACCCAAAATGGAAAGAAACTTCAAATCAATTCCTTGTAAAGAGTAACACACAACACGTTCTGGGAGACTGCACAGTGCACAGTAAGAAGGCAACAGGGCACAGGGATTAATCTGCAAGAGATGTTTTTAAGATCATATTTTGACTATGTTCCTATAAATCTGAAAGGTTTATAGGAATCTGGAAGAGATGAGCAAATTCCTAGAAGATTTTACTTACCATAAAATATCTTAGAACTAGGAAAGGATCCAAGATGGCAACTAGGGTACAGAAGCAGAAAGCCTAAGCTCTGTGACTCCAACAACCTCCCTGAGACATTGGAGCCACATTTGGGTAATTATGACTTCTTCTGTCCAAAATAATAACTACCATCACACCAGGTGCAGGAAAAATTCAAAGACTGACCCTCAAACCAGCCTTTAGTTGCACTTAACAGCGGTGACCCACTTCGCAGTCAGTATGGCCCATCCAGTCCTGGGAAAACCCTCCACCCCCAGAATGATTTTTCTTTTCTTTTTTCTTTCCTTTTCTTCTCCTTCCTCCATCAAGCAGAAATAAAGCATCAGTCAGAAAAAAAATGTTCAACATCATGAACCCCTAACCCATGGAAAGCCTCCCATGCCAAATTACTCTGAGAAAATTCAGCGCCATTCCTCTCCACTGCAGCCACTGGCTGTAAACTTGCCTGCATGTCAACTGACAGAACAAACAGATGAGCACCATGCACCATGCAGGAATCCCCTATCCATGCCTGGGAACATAAACGGTGCAGATTGATCCCCTCCAACAAACTGAATAACAAACAGTGAACTGTAATCAAACACAGACAGTGGAGGGGGCCAGCGGAATGCTGAAAATGTACAGGAGAAAGGGAGAGGTACAAAGAGATAAACTCAGTCCCAAACCATCAGCAAATAAACAGAGGAAAGGCAGTGAAGACTGAGAGTGGGCAGGTGATAAGCCACTCCCCAAAGCAGGGCAGGCAGTGGATCACAGAGATGATCCACTTGAGTCAGAGAGGTGCATCCAAAACTGAACTGTCCCACAAAACTGAAAAACAAACTGAACTGTAATAAAATATAGACCGCAGAGAGGACAGGTAGAACACTGAATGTGCCCCACAGAAAGGGGGTGTGGCAATGAACTAAACTCCTGGCATTGAACACTCAGTAAACAAACACAGTGATAGGCCACTCCAAAGCAGGGCAGGAGATTGCAGAGCTGATCTCCTGAACCGAAGGGCAACATTCAAAATTGAACTGCCCCACCTTGCTGTGGGAGGAACTGACCAAACAGCTTCAGCTAAGGAAACACAGCTATCAGCTGAGGAAAACTATAGGTCTGACCACACTGCATGATCTGGCAAAACTGCCACATGTCACAGTTTCAATTAAACTGGTAGACAGAAGAACAAAACCCTACTAAAAAGCCAATCACCTGGTGAGCTTTTGATTATATGCCAATTCCAGGACTGGAGGCTGGAGGATTAAGTGCAGAACATAAACTAAGAATGAAATTCTATTGTTCCTGAAGCTGGTTTTTTTATGGTTTTTTTTACTGTTTGTTTGGTACTTTTATTACTGTGGGTTTTTATTTTTGTTTTTAGTCCTATTTTCTTTTTTTATATAGACTATCAACTTTATCATCACCATCTTCTCATCCCTACCCTCACCCCCCTCACTCTCCTTCCTTCTCTTGTGCAAAAATACATTGTTCACCTTCCCTACTACTCTTTCTGCACCTTCTCATCCACTCTCTCCCCCTGCCCTCACCTTACCTTCCTATTCTCCCTCAACCTGTCACCAGACTACCCCTCCCTCCTACACACTCACTACCTGATGACCAACTTACTATAACAACTTTACACAACCTCAACCTCTACAATCCCTGACACAAGCACTCAATACTACAAAAACATACCCAAATACTCACAAGGGCCACAAAACCCAGCAGCCTAACACCACTTCCCTCACTCACCCACTCCACTTCCTGTCTTCCCTTTTACTGCCACCCTAACCAACTCCCAAATTTTCTATAGCTAGCCTAACAAATGCAAGCCACTCAACTCCCACTGCTTATAGAATTGCCACCAAAGGATCTTCTATATAATATATAAACAACTGGTCTGGTATTGAACCTGTGATATAGTCATTGCTAAAATACACATCCAGGCCATGGACAGAAATAACACACCAACCTAGCTAAAAACCAAGACAGCCACAACACAAAAATTAAATCAAGGGAAAGAAAATAGATGACTAAAACCACAACTAGCCTATCAAAAATATAGTTGCACAATACCAAGTGAAGCAATGGGAAGAAGAAGAAGAGATGGAAACCACTCTCCTCAAAAAAAAATTTAATACAGGATTCAGAGGGAAATTAAGAAAACAGATACCCAGTTCCTGTCCCCAATAAAACAATGATAAATGACACTAATGAACCCAACGAAGCCCACAAGAACACCCCGAAAGACGAAATCTTGCAAGAAATTACTGAGAAGTTCATGGAGAAGATACTAGACACGGTTAATGAAAACATACAAGATGCACTCAAGAAATTTCAAGACACCAAAGATAGAGACTATGGGAATACACAGAAACAAATAAAAGAACTCAGAGGAGCCCTAAATAAACACCAAACTGAAACAGAGAACACTATAAATAGAGAGATAAATGAATTACAGATGAAAATTAAAAATACCAAAGAGGAAGTGACCCAAGATATGGAAAAACACGGACAAAAGAATCAAACAAAAAAAACACAGTGGAAGGCCACTCCAGCAGGCTAGAACAAGTGGAAGTCAGAACCTCAGAACTCAAAGATAAAATAGAAATTAAAGGAAATGTTAATTTAAAAAGAAATGTTAGTGAAAAAGAATTAAAAAGAAATGTTAGTGAAACAACTGAAGAGCTGTGAAAGGAATATGCAAGAACTCACCAACTCCATCAAAAGACCAAACCTGAGAATCATGGGCATTGAAGAAGGGGAAGAGGTGCAAGCAAAAGGAATTTATAATATATTCAATAAAGCAATAACAGAAAATTCCACAAATCTCAGCAAAGTTTTGCCTATTCACGTACAGGAAATCTCCAGGACACCAAATAAACTTGACCAAAATAGAACCTCCCCATGGCATATTATCATTACAACAACATACACAGAGAATACAGAAAGAATAATGAAGGCTGTAAGACAGAAAAAACAAATAGCATATACAGGTAAACCCATCAAAATCATAGCAGATTCCTCAACAGAAATCTTAAAAGCAAAAAGGGCATGAAATGAGGTATTTCAGGCACAGAATGAAAATAATTTCAGCCCTAGGTTACTCTATCCAGCAAAACTATATTCAAAATTGATGGAGCAATAAAAAAATCTTCCATGATAAGCAGAAACTAAAACAATATGTCACTACCAAGCCATCAAAATATTCTCCAAGAAATTCTGCACACAGAAGATGAAAGGAGACAAAAACCTCCAGAGCATGGGCATTATCAAACCGCAGAAGAAGAAAAGATAAGGAATAAAACTGTAGCACTTATTCACCTGCACACAGTCAAATCCTTAAACAACAAAAACAACTAAATCGCAGGAATCACCACATACTTATGAATATTAACAAAAATGTCAACAGACTCAACTTCCCCATCAAAAGAGACTGTTTGGCAAACTGTATTAAAAAGGAGGATACAACAATCCACTGTTTACAGGAGACCCATCTCATTGACAGAAACAAACACTGGCTTAGGATGAAAGGCTGGAAGATTTTCCAAGCCAGTGGCCCCCAAAAACAAGCATGAGTAGCAATACTTATATCAAAGTTACATTGACCAAACAAGATAAAGAACAGCACCTCATACTGATGAAAGGGGAAATACACCAAAGGAAGTAACAATTATCAACCTATATGCACCCAATGTCAGTGCAGACAATTTCATCAAACATACTGATGAAAGGGGAAATACACCAAAGGAAGTAACAATTATCAACCTATATGCACCCAATGTCAGTGCAGACAATTTCATCAAACATACTCTTAAGGACTTAAAAGCACATATAGACTCCAGCACAGTGGTAGTGAGAGACTTTAATACCACTCATCACCAATAGATAGGTCATCCAAACAAAAAAGCAATAAGAAAATTCTAGAGCTAAATCACCCCACAGATCAAATGGACTTAGCTGATGTCTACAGAATATTTCATAGAACATCTGCACAATATACATTCTTCTCATCAGCTTAAGCCTTCGTATAATGAAATGAAAATCTTAGGGCATAAAGCAATCCTCAGCAAATATAAGAAAATAGAAATAATCCCCTGCATTCTGTCTGATCACAATGCATTAAAACTAAAACTCAACAACAAAAACAACAACAGAAAAAACACAATTGGAAGCTGAGCAACACATTGCTCAATGATCAGTTGGTCATTGATGAAATGAAAGTGGAAATTAAAAGATTCCTGGAAGTTAATGAAAATGAATACATCACCTACCGGACCCTATGGGACACAGCAAAAGCAGTCCTAAGAGGAACGTTTATAGCCATGAGTGTATATATTAAAAGGACATAAAGATGTCACTTAAATGACATAATGACACATCTCAAAGTCCTAGAAAAACAAGAACAAGCAAAATCCAAATCAAGCAGAAGGAGAGAAGTGAAAAATATAAGGCTGAAATTAATGAAATAGAGAACCAAAAAAGCCATACAAAAATCAATGAAACAATAACCTGGTTCTTTGAAAATATAAACAAGATTGACAAACCCTGGTAATCTCAATAAAATAACAAGGGGGAAAAAACCCAAATCAGTAAAATTAGAAACACAAAAGGGGAAATAACAAACACCAAGGAACTCCAGGGAATCATAGACACTATTTTAAGAACCTATATTCCCATAAATTTGAAAATCTTGAAGAAATGGACAAATTTCTTGATACTTATGACCTTCCAAAAATGAACCAAGAGTATATTAGCCACCTAAGCAGATCTATAACATGAAATGAGATTGAAGTAGTAATAATGAGTCTCCCTAAAAAGGAAATACACTACCTGACAGATTCTCTGCTGCATTCTATCAGACCTTTAGAGAAGAGCAAATACTAACTCTCCTTAACCTTTTCCATTAGATAGAAGAGGAAGGATCAGTGCCTAACACATTCTATGAAGCTAGTATTACACTCATCCCAAAACCAGACAAGCACACATCCAAAAAGGAGAACTATAGGCCAATCTCCTGAATGAACATTGATGCAAAATCCTTCAATTAAAAAAATGCCAAACTAAATCCAACAACATGTCAGAAAGATCATTCACCACAACCAAGTCAGCTTCATCTCAGGGATGCAGGGGTGGTTCAATATATGCAAATCAATTATGCAATATAGCACATTAATAGAAGCAAATGCAAAAACCACTTGATCATCTCAATAGATCCAGAAAAAGCACTTGATAACATTCAACACCATTTCATGGTAAAAGCTCTAAGAAAACTAGGAATAGAAAGAATATTCCTCAACATTATAAAGGCTTCATATGACAAACCTACAGGCAACATCATACTTAATGGAGAAAAACTGAAACCATTTGCTCTAAAATCAGGAATGAGACAAGGGTGCCCACTTTCCCCACTCCTATTCAACATAGACCTGTTGTTTCTAGCCAGAGCAATAAGGCAAGAAGAAGTAATAAAATTAATACATATAGGTAAAGATACTGACAAAGTACCCTATTTGCAGTCAACATAATCCTATACCTCAAAGACCCAAAAAACTTTACCCAAAAAGTCTTAGACACCATAAACAGCTTCAGCAATGTGGCAGGATAAAAAATCAACTTACAAAAATCAATAGCTTTTCTATATACCATCAATGAACAAATCGAGATAGAGTATATGAAAACATCCCACTTACAATAATCTCAAAAATAATCAAATACGTAGGAGTAAACGTAACAAAGAATGTGACTAACCTCTACAAGAACTACAAATCCCTGAAGAAAGAAAGTGAGGAAGACTACAGAAGGTGGAAAGATCTCCCATGCTCATGCATTAGTAGAATCAACATAGTAAAAATGGCTATACTACCAAAAGCAATCTACATGTTTAATGCAATTCCCTCAAAATCCCAATGACATTCCTCATAGAGATTGAAAAGTCTTCCCTAAAGTTCTTTTGGAAACACAAGAGACTGTGAATACCCAAGGCAATACTCAGCAAAAAGAGCAATGCTGGAGGTAACACAACACCCAACTTCAAACTACATTACAGAGTCATAGCCACAAAAACAGCATGGTACTGGCATAAAAACAGATATGAATACCAGTGGAACACAATAGAGGACCTGGATATGAATCCACACAGCTATTCCCACCTTATTTTTGACAAATGTACAATAAACATATTATGGATGAATGACAGCCTCTTCAACAAATGTTGCTGGGAAAAGTGGTTATCTGCCTGCAGAAAACTAAAACTAGATCCCTATCACCCTGGACAAGTATCAACTTAAAGTGGATTAAGTACCCTAATATCAGACCTAAAAGCTTGAAGTTAGTACAGGAACGAGCAGGGAATACTCTGAAAGCAATAGGTATAGGAAAGGACTTCCTCAACAGAACCCCAGCAGCTCAGCAATGAAGAGAAAGGATGGACCAATGGGACTACATAAAATTTAAAAGCTTCTGCACAACAAAAGAAATGGTCTCCAAACTGAGGAGACTAACCATAGAGCAGGAGACAATATTTGCTAGCTATACATCAAACGAAGGTCTGATAACCAGAATATGTAGGCAACACAAAAAACTTAATGACCCAGAAGTTAATGAACAAATACAGAAGTGGGCAAGTGTACTACACAGAACATTTTCAAAGGAAGAAATCCAAATTGCAAAAAAAAAAAAAAAAAAAAAACACATGAAAAATGCTCTGGCCATAAAGGAAATGCAAATTAAAACCACACTAAGATTCCATCTCACTCCTGTTAAAATAACTATCATCAAAAAGACCAACAACAACAAATGTTGGCAAGGATATGGGGAAAAAGGAACCCTCATACACTGCTGGTGGGGATGCAAGCTAGTGCAACTACTCTGGAAAGCAATATGGAGGCTTCTCAAAAATCTAAACATAGACCTGCCATATGATCCAGCAATCCCACTATTGGGGATATAACCAAAAGAATGTGACACAGGTTACTCCAGAGGCACCTGCACACCCATGTTTATTGCAGCACTATTCACAATAGCCAAGTAATGGAAACAACCAAGATGCCCCACTACTGACGAGTGGATTAAGTAAATGTGGTATTTATACACAATGGAATTTTACTCAGCCACAAAGAAGAATGAAGTTTTGACATTCTCAAATAAATAGATGGAACTGGAGAATATCACCTTAAGTGAAGTTAATCAGGTACAAAAGGCCAAATATCATATGTTCTCCCTTATATTTGGACTTTAGACTTAAAACAGTTATAGTAATATTATTGGATGTGGGTCACACACTAAGGGGAGAACACATACAAGAGGAATAGGGAAAGGGAAGGAAACCTAAAATATGAAAGTGTTTGATGTGTCCACTACTAATAAAGTAATCTTAAACTGACAGAGGCCACTATGGGAAGGTTTCTGTGAAGTAATGAAGCAGTCAGGTAGCGATGAACCAATTTGGGTTGTAATACACAAGTCCATGGAAGAAATACTAGTAATCTCTCTGTATAGTTATCTTTATCTCAAACTAGCAAAAATAGTATGTCTTTCTTAATATATCTTATTTTTTCTCTTCAACTAATTTGGACAAGAGGGAAGAACAGGTTCTGCCTGGAAGCAAGAGGGTGGGGGTAGGGGGAAGAGATGGCCCAAACAATCAATGTTTGCACATATGAATAAATGAATAAACAAAAAATTAGAATGAGAGAAAGTTATAAATGTGCAATGCTTCCCATGATGAAATTCAAAGTTAGGAAAATTTGGTCCATCAGGAAAAAAAAATTCTTCAAAGTTTTAGTGTGCCAAATACACCAGATATTAAAATATCTACATTCCCTTCCTATGATCTAGGTTAGCATCACCTTCATAGTAAAATTGAATAAAATAATTTGACAAAAAATGACAAGAAGACTCATTTCCAGATGTAAGTGAAAAAATTCTACACAAAATCATTGTTTAAAAAAGTCTCCTCCTATGTTAAAACTCAAGGGACTGAAGAAGAGAATATCAAAAGATGAAAAGCAGGATTACAATAATAAATTTCTTCAACATGATATTCCACAGTATTAGAGAAAACGATAAAAACACTTCAACATATCCATGAAATCATGAGGTAAGTTTCAACAAATATAAGTGATCAATATCCACAATATCAAGATAATCATATTTGTAGTTGAGTATTGAAAGCTTTTCCTTTGAGTTTGGGTATAGGTAAAGATATCAGCTATCAACTTCTAGTTGTAGACTTTTTTAACTAACAAAAATAAAACATATAATAATAGGAAAGAAGGTAACACTGTCTTTTGCCATTGAAAACCTATAAATTTATAAGTTTTAAGAAAGACATACAATTCATTCTGTAAAGTATTTAAACTTTTGAGGTATTTTCAATATTACTAGACTGAAGTCAATATACAAAATATTTAGGTCTCTGCATTCTAGCAAGAATCTATTTAAAATCACCATTTAATAATCACAACATTTTTCTGGTGTGGTTCAAGCAGTGAGTCTGCCTCCTTAGCAAGTGTGAGGCCTGGTGTTCAAATCCCAGAACAATAAAGAAAATCCTGTAACACTTAGACCATAAAATAATGTGAACATCCTACTTAGTATATGATAAAAAATGTTTGTTTAAATCCTGACACTTAAAATGATGGCATAAAACAATCAAAATAAAAATTTTATAAATTCTAATGAGCACCAATTCATTTAAAAATTGATGTTATATATAAAAGTAGGTTCCCAGAAAAACTTAATAAAAACACTTGTATATAAGTGAGATAATAAAGGAAATTACATACAAATTATTTTAAATGCAAATAAATATTGAGACACTGAAATGAAAAAAAGAGCATGAAAGAAACCACAGGATACAAAGGGCCTAAGTTTATATGTGAAACTGAATGGAATTTTCAAATTGTGTTAATGCTAAAATAAAAATGAACAGATACAATGAAGAAACTGTGAAAGTTTTCAATGATCCACTAAAGACAATGACAGATTTGGAGAATTATTACGGACAATAAAATATTTAAGAAATTATACCATGAAACACAGATAATACAATCTTTATCTGAAATGCTCACCTCACTCCTTGAGTTGTAAATCTGCTTTCCTTTTAAATCATTCTTTATTATGATTTTTTTTTAAACATGAATGAAAATCTGTGTCTGGAAAAAATAAGAAATAAGGAAATATAGATAAACAGAAATATAAAAATTTTAGAAACAAATATGAAAATGTCAAGTATGGGAAACACACTGGGGAACAGGAATATTGAAAAGGTGATCCTACCTCCCTCACTTTCTCAAGGCTGATGCTGCAGAATCCTCACTCATTTCAGTCACCTTCCCTGAGAGAGAGAAAGCCAAATCTGCCCAGCCATGGATGTATATCAGGCATGGAATGACAGGACTTCTCCCACTGGACATCCATCACCTGTCACCTGCTGCCTCAATGACCTTGTTTACTGTGCATCACTTTGATGAACCCACAGGAGACACAAATGCCTCTCCCACATGCAAGATGAGTCTCCTGGTGAAAATATCAGCTCTGTTGATAAAGTGAGAAATACTACCATGAGAGGATGCAGGTTTCCCCAAGTGGAACTACATCAAAAGTAAACTTCAGGATCTAGAAAGACATTAAAAGTTACTCTTCACACAGGCAGTGGAAATTACCACACCTTGGATACTACTTGCCTCCTAGCCAGGACCCCAGAGAACAATTCACATGTCTACGGGAGGCTGTGGTGCCACTGGCACTTACAGTGTTTTCACTTCCTGTCCATTCCATGGGGCCAGCAGGGGTCAGTGCAGTAAGGTTCATTGAGATCCCATAGCACAAGGATAATTTGTTGCCCTTAAAGCAGAGAAACTAAAGCAGATACCTTAAAAACAATTGAGGCCAGTAGGAAAAGGGGACCAGGAACAAGAGAAAAGGTGAGATCAAAAAGAATTAACCTATAAGGTAACACACACACACACAGGAAATTAATGTGAGTCAAATCCCTGTTTGGCTATCCTTATCTCAACCAGCAAAAAACCTTGTTCCTTCCTATTATGGCTTATACTCTCTCTACAACAAAATTAGAAATAAGGGCAAAATAGTTTCTTCTGGGTTTTGAGGGGGTAGGGGGAGAGGGAGAGGGCGGAGTGGGTGGTAAGGGAGGGGGTGGGGGCAGGGGGGAGAAATGACCCAAGCCTTGTATGCACATATGAATAATAAAAAAAATCAAGGGTTATGGACACATTTTAATTTTGACATTCATCATTCTTTGCGGACAGAAATCCTTGAGACTTTCACTCTGAATTTCAACATGATGACATCTATCAAGTAACCCTTCGATGTTTTCAGATCGCTTTTCAAAGTCATTTTCCTATTCAATAAACTGAACCTATTAAAGTGCACGAGGCAGTGAGCTTTGACAGGTGGATACAGCCATGAAAACACCACAACAATGAAAAATCGGGACATTTCCTTAATCCCCAAAAGACTGTTCCTTCCACCCTGATTTCATCCCATCCTATAAACCTCCAACATGCAATTCACTTATGGCCACCATAGATTTGTGCTCATATAGATGGAATCTTGTGGAATAGACTTTTCAGTGCATTTACTTTGTTCTGCATCATGCTTGAGAGAGCATGCATGTATCAGTGGCTGTTTTGTGTGATAGGGAGATACCAGTTTTGTTAATTAATTAAGCTATGGATGGACCATTGGATAATTGCAGTTTTTGAGTATTGTGAATGAAGGTATCACAAACATTTTTGAACCATTTTTTGAACGTCTTTTGTATTCTGTCTTTGTTAACATATGGACTTATCACACTTCTTACTTTAGTCATCCCAGTAGATTTGAGAAGCATTTCATTGTGTTTCAATTACTCTGTGGTATAGATATCATAGTAGTCATTTTTTATGTATTTAGCAAAAATTTATATTCAACCTTCTATGAGCTCCCTGTGGTATCATGAGCTCATCCTGAACACTTCTCCTGGTTCCCCCATTAGCATTTTCAGTTCCCTGGCCGTGTTGCAGCTGGGGACACCTCAGAGGAAAAGCCATAGAAAAAAGGAACTTCTGGCATGTATGCTGATTCTTTTAAGTTTTGGACTGTTCTCCACATTTCTGCAAAAATAAATAGAAAATAAAGTTTGCTCACTTTTATTCATTCTCCAGTGCTTTTGGGCAATTTTTCTTTTTCTTTCTTTTTTTGGCTTTGTTTGGAGTGGCTGTTGCTGTGTATACTTGTCAAATGAAGAATCGGTTTGCTATCAACTTGCTTACTCTTCAACACCACTAGTGGAACCCAAGCTACTCCTTCATTATACTTTCTCTTCACCTTTAGCCCATTACATACTATTTAATCACAAATACTCTTTTCACTGGTCTTTGAATGAATTAATATCTACTCCCCAAGCCCATTCCTCACCGCCATCTTTCCAACAGGCAGATCCTCTTGTGTCACTTATGTCTGTGACAAAAATAAAGTGCTCAGCTTTGTAAAACATGTACTGAGTTTGGAGTTCATATGTTTTCCAAGAGTACAAGTCCCATGATTGTATATATGGTTCACAGGTAATGCCTCTTTTCTCTATCCTTAAGTTTTTTAGCATCTAATTCGACTGCAGGACATGTTTGTAATTAGCTTATTCTAAACATTGCCTGTATTTTCATACATTCTATCTATCACTTCCAATTAATCTATTCCCGCCAAAATGGAGACAGTGATTATGTCCCCACTGTTGTGAACAAACTGCTGATAAGTGTGTTGTTGACCTTTCCCTCTCACCCCATTTGAAATTGCTTGCTGCATCCACACCGGATGATGGAATTGACGTCACAGAATCTGCGTAGATATAATTTTACCAAATCAGGCCAGTTTGTCTTCTACAACTGGGGCAGCCTAGAGTTGTAAATTATTACTTGATCTTAGTGTATTTCTCATTATTACTTAGAAATACTCTTCTTAACCTATGTTAATGGTTTCACCTTAAATATCCCTTTGGTTTATATTAATATTTTTCTTTCCCTGCATTAGCTTGGATTAAGTTTTCCTTTCAAACTTTCTGTAACTATATAATCCATGCATAACTTGTAAATAATATAAAGCTAGATTTTAAAGCCAAACTCAAGATTTCTGTCATTTGAAAAATTTAATTCACTTACATGCATTGCTACCATTGGTCCACATTTGGCAGTTAAACTTTACTTAGCATTATCAACTCGTCTTTTTGTGCATTGCATTTCCAAACCATTTTGTGTATTGAATATCTTTCTTTTTTGTGAACCTCCTCATTAGAATATCTTAATATTCATGGGAGCAGGGACCCTCTTTCATGTTGAAACCCAGCAACCCCATCTCACAACATTTTGAAATAAACAAAAAATACATGCTTCCTAAAAAAAAAAAAAAAAAAAAAGGATAAGGCACAGTTATAAACAGACACGATTTGCTATACAAGCTATTTCGCATTTAAACGTTCTTGACAGAGATTAAAATTGCTAAATTTTGTACTGCTAGCTATTTCTTGAGCAATATAGAATGGAATATAAAAGTAATGAAACCAAATATTATTCACATACAATCCAGGTTATTAAATAGAATACTGCCTATACTCTAAACATGTAAAAATGTATCCTTCGAAATTAATATATTCTTCTCTTCCTTTTCTGGACAAATGCATCCACATGTCCTACACATTCTTTAGTTGTTTAATGCAGCCTTTATTATGCTTCAAGCCAACACACAATATTTTGGTATTTTATTAATAATAATATTCTAAGGATAGCACCATGCTTCTATTAATGCTTTTCAAAAGGAAATTTTTACCTTGAAATATGGATCTTTATACTAATAAGAGATTTTATGCAGTGACTGCTAATTCGTGTCATGTCATTTTATAAATAGATTATAAAATTTCACTCTTTTATTAGTGTATATGAATTGTACAAAGGTTTTTCACTGTGATATTTTGATATATTCATATTATGTATCTTGATCAAATTAACCACCTGAGTTACTCCTCCTCAACCCCCTCTCTCATTCCTAAGGTAGCAAATGTTTAATTATATCTACTTAGTTTCTCTGGCTGAAACTTTAACAAGGAATTACTTTTGGAATTATTGTAAAGAAATGACTTAGATTTCGTTGTTGGATCCACACAAAACTGATATTTAATTACATTAAGATAGATGTATCATTAACAGCTGCATCATTTCAAATAATTTTACAAGCATATTTACATAAAAACTAACAGTATGAGTTTTCTCAAGATGGTGGATTACTGACACCCAGCACTTTCTAGAAGTTCAGGATCTGAAGCAGAGCATCAGATCATGGGTGCATGGGGAGGAGGTGGCATGGCAAAGCAGGGGAGTGCAGCAGAAAACAGTACACAGATGTAGGTCATGATTAATGTGTTTTATGTGCATTATGAAAATAGAATAAAGAAACCCATTTATAATTATTTTCTAAGGGTGCAAAGGAGCAACAGAAGGTGTGAATTCAATCAAATTACATCATATGCATGTGTGGAAATATCACAATGAAAACACTTTTGCAATTCATAGACAATAATAAGAATCAACTAAAGCTAAAGTAATAAGAATAGAGTGAAAAAGAGTGGACACAAAGAGGGAAAAAACAAAGGAGCAAAGTGGAATAACAGTAAAAAGAAAGAATTTAAAAAGGAAGAATGTGAGGAAGAGAAAAGAGCAAGACATAAAAAATCTGATTACAAAACAAAGACAAAGAAAATAAACATAACAGAGGAATAAAAGTAACAACACAAAAGATTTTAAAACAAAGTAAAAATAATACTGAAATACAGTGAGAAGGAAAAAATTAAATGACAAAGAATTAGAGACACTGCCTTCTCTGTTCCTCTGAGATTGTGCTATGCCAGGTTGAGGGGTGGTGGTGAGTCCACTGTAGTTCCTACTGTGTTCAGGCTGGTGCTGTGAGGGCTGAGGGTGGAGGGTCATGCCAATCAAGGCTTAGGTGTCAGCTCTGGGCTGCATTCACTTTAGAACCTTCCCTTCTTTACATATGAAAATCTGCTATGGGGCCCAGTGAGCTTGACATGACATGGAGACATGCCAGGCAGGTTCCCCCTTATCCCACAAACCCCTCTGCTTGTGTACCCAGGGTCTGCAAATGCTCAAGACCAGGGGAGTCAATCACCTGCATCAGAGAGTAAGGGAAGCAAATAGAGCATTGAGATGTGCACTGGAGAGGGAACCAAGGGATCCAGGCACTCTGCCTACCGGGTGGTCTCAGTGCTTTCAGTTCGCAACCAGCAGTAAACCACCTGTGGGAGGGAAGAGGCTGGGGAGATCTAGAGTTTTTCTCTACCTGGAGTCAAATTCTCAGTCCTGCCAACCAGTAAAGCACTCAAGACAGAGAGACAGCACCACAAGCCAAGCAACCTTCTGACCATGGGCTCATACTCGTA
This sequence comes from Castor canadensis, assembly GCF_047511655.1. NCBI lineage: Eukaryota > Metazoa > Chordata > Mammalia > Rodentia > Castoridae > Castor > Castor canadensis. The sequence goes on from NC_133401.1 coordinate 19,996,182, forward strand.
TTCTCAGTCACTGCATTTTCCTCAGACAATGGAACTCAATCACGCAGAAAGGACCAATGACCTCTCTACCATGTAGAACCTGGTCCACATCAAGAAGACCACAAACAGGAGAACTTGAGTCAATATGACAATCAGTGATGACCACATACTGGTGTTTCCAAACATTCTATCTTGACAGTATGCATGAGACTACCCAAAACCAACAAGAGTAAAATAGCTTTTTGCCATTTCATTTTCAATGTTGGAGAATATAGCAGCATGTTGATGAGCCAGAAGAAAAGTAAAGAGGAAAAAATACATATGCATAGTTTAGATTTAAGCCATGCTCACTTTGAATTTGTGGGACTGATGCTGATGTCTTCAAATGCACTCTAGAAAGAGGCAGTACAGATGGAAAGACCATGGGTATCTCTGAATAGATACAAAACTACCTTAGAACCAAAATTTTTTTACTCCACAGGAAGACATGATGTCTGGGATCAATCTTAATGTGATGGTGAATGTGTTGACCATAGACAGGTGCATGAAAATTGTATCTCTGGGCTTCTTCAAAAGAGGCTGAAATAAGATGTACAAATAAACAGCAATAAACTCCCCACGACATCAACAGAAAAATGAAATATGAGGAACAACCCAAATATTGTGCAATCTGGAAACATTTCTGAAGAATTCTTTGAACTTTATTATGTAAATTCAATGAAAAATAAATGAATTGTCTTATATGGCTATTTTAAAATGGAGCTTGTAGAAGAATATGATTGAAGTCCAGAAGGAGGGAAGAATAGTGAAATGTCCACATCTTTTGCATTTCAGGCCCAGATGTGGCTCTTTAATAAACTGGATTCTGGGGAGAGTTGAGAACTTAGGGTTCAGAAGTAGATGGGTTGAAGCAGGTAGAATTCAATGTGAGCCCCATGAAGTGAATGCTTATGTTTATCAGAGGATATATTGGCCTACATGAAAGATAAATTTGCATGATATAAGGAAATTTCATTCAGAGTATTGTACATTTTACCTTTAATCCATGCATTCATATGTTTTCTAACACATAGTCACTAACATGAACAGAGTTGAATTTCTGTAGTTTTGCTTCATCACACAGCTAATGATAATTAAACACAAATGATACAGATGTTTCCAAATGAGGAATACAGCCTCCTGTTTAGACCCACAGGTCGGCCTGTAATGTTCTGCACCATTTTTGAGTCTCATAGTGTGGTGTAAAGTTGCTGACCTGCAGAAAGTAGAGGCAAAATGTGCGCTACACTTTCCACAGTGCACAGGACATCCCTCACAACAGGGTGTTTTCTGGACCAGCTAGTAATCATACCATGGTGAATAAACCCAGTATAACAGAGTCCATGTATCTGGTTATTACAACGTGTGTAAAATCTACCTTTTCATCAGAATATTTATGCATGCTTTTTAAGGAAGCAGAATCACTAGATCGCATATATACTTGCAATAACAATTCATTAAGATTCACATTGAAATTAATAAGGTTAATAATTATTATTGACATCTATATTCACTGGATTTTGGAATATTTTGTTATATTATTTATTTGGAGGCACAATCTTCCAGAAAGAAATCTGCTTGTTTTGTTCACCTGAAATACAATCCTTTATTCCTCAATGAAGTCTGTGATTTTCCTTCATTCTGACCAACTCCAAGAGAGCATCTCAACCTACCACGCTGTACAGGTTCTCCACCTTCACAAAAACTCCCTATTTGGCCTGAGTCTCCATTACATCAACGATATTTTCTTTTGAAGTGTGAGGAAGCAGCATTGAAATAATTCGCTGAATACCTACAATATTAGAATATCATTCTTCCATAATCTCATTTATTTTATTGGCAACTTTGTAGTTTGGGTTTCTGAGTTTCATTTGTTTGAAATTGTGATACTTTATGTTTGGCCATTGGTGCCCATCATCTAAATTTTGAAAATATATTTTGCCTTTTTTATGCAAATTTAGGGTTTCAGATTCACCTTTAACTTTTACACCACTTATATCTTGTTCACATTCATCAACGAGTGGACTGTCTCACTCCTACTGTCAACAAGAATCTGTCAGTTATCTGTTTTTTTCTCCACATCTGTTCTTAGTAACCCAAAGCCTTTCATGATTTTAACATTAAGCTCATTTCCAAAATTCTCTTAGATTTGTGTAGTTCATACTTCTCTCTCTCAAAGGAAAAGAGGATTGGATAAAGTACAGAGTTGTCATCTAAACACAAACACCCTCAACTCTACACAGCATAAAATTAGATAAAAAGAATTAACCCAGGGAGACTAGCAGATGAAAACCTAAACCACCCACAATGGAAGATGATATCTGGAACCATAATAGATTAACATACTCAACATGGCACACACAAGGAAGAAAAGCATGAGTTGAAATGCAGATGAATGCAAATTTTAAACAAGGAGAAACACTCAGGGATATTCCAAAAGAGAGCAACAGGCTATCCAGGTATAGAAACCTCATGAGAGTAACATAAAATAACCACAATATTTTTATATCCATCACATTCAGTCAAGAAAATGAGAGACTACATTCAGGATATTTCAATTTTGCTGACAGCTAATTTGAAAGTTAATTTGATGTAACAAAGAAATGTTACATCATTGAAGTGATGGATATGTTATTATCCTGATTTCATCATCCTATATTGTATCTGTAAATCATGGATTACTTGGCATATCATGTATAAACAACTATAGTTTCTCAAGAAAATGAATAAACACATATATAAATAAAAATGAATAAATGGGGAAAGAAACCAATTGGAAAAATGGAAAGGCATTGAGAAATAAAAAGAAAGTCACTAAGCACAATTCCTTGGAACACTAACATGGGAGATGGAGGAGCTGGGGAAGAAACAAAAGCTTTGGAAGGCCAATACACAGGGTGGTTTTAAAGGTGAAACTCATAAGCTTCCTAATATAAAGAAAAGGCAGGCAGATGCATGTCAGTTGCTTGGGGTCTTTGTTGGCATATCAAACTTGAAGTTAGAGCCAATTTGGAGTTCCATTGTCTGTACTTGAATCAAAATGATATCATGCTAAAACAGGAAAGGCCACTGCCTCATTCTCATCTGTGGAAAACAAGTTGAGATCTCCATAATCCCCTCTATATCTCAGTAATTTAAAAGAGACTGTATAGTCAGATCTTGTTGGCTCATGCCTATAACCCTAACTACTTGAGAGGTTGAGATTGGGAGGATTGCAGTTGGAGGCCAGCCTGGGCCAAAACGTTTGCATGACCCCATCTCAAATAATAGAGGGACATGGTGGCATGAACATGTAATCCTAGTTTTAGTGGAGTGCCTAAAAATAGAAAGATCATGGATGGCCAGCCTAGGCACAAAGAGAAACTCTGTCTCAAAAAGAACCAGAGAATAAAGGGATGAGGCATGTGAGCACCTGCCTACCATGCATGAAGCCCTGAGTTCAAAAACCACTACTACTAAAAAAGAAGGAAGGAAGGAAGGAAGGGAGAAAGGAAAGCAGAAGGAAAAGAGAAGGTATTGTGAAAAATGTCTCCGAGCTTTAGCAAAGAGAAAGTGCCAAATTGATAAATACAAATAAAATAGTCTCCTTATTTGTTAATTTGGCATCCTATATTTTTGGAAAAAGCTTTTAGTATGAAAACTGTACACCAAAGATGGAAGAGATAAGAGAACAAAAATAAGGCAGACAGAACTAAGATTGCACTGAGTGCAAGTTATTAAGGACTTACCAACAAGAGTCTGTTATAAGTGGCAGGAACAGAGGAGGCGCCCAGTCCCTGCAGGCAGGAGGCAGTGACTTCTATAATAACTAGACACAGGTGAGCTGAAGTATGAACTAATTCCCCTGGAAATTCAAAAATCCTATTAACATTTCAGATGTCAATTCAGAAATAGACCACGTGTCAGTGGACAGCACAAAACGCTGGAATATTTTATAACTGAGTGTATCTATTGCACATATAATAGGATTCCTTGGTACATTTACATATAGGAAATAATACATTTTGGTCAAACTCACCCCTTCTACTGCCCAGTCAGGAGGCTCCTTCATCTTCCCCCTACTCCTCTTCCACATCTCTATTGGTCCCATTTTCATTTTATATCCTTTCTTCTCAGTATTGAACAGACAGAAAACATGGAAAACTGGTCATAATGAGTCTGGTTATTTTACTTAACATGATGATCTCCATGTTCACCCATTTTCATGTAAATCATGTAATTTCATTCTTTATGGTTGAATAAAACTCCATCATGTACATACAACATATTTTATTTATCCATTAATTCTTTGATAGCTAACTAGGCTGATTCTATACCTTGGATATTGGTCCCAGTGTCAGAATGAACATGGAAATTCTCTGTTATGTGGTTTTGATATACAGGTCCCTATCAAAATAGGTATCTCCATTGTATGCTGACTTTTATTCTTTTGGGTATAGACCAAAAAGTGTTGTAACTGGATCATAGGATAGTTCTATTTTTAGGTGAGGACTCCCATACTGATTTGCATAACAAAGGGCTATCTGAATTACTGTGCTTATCCTGTATGATTTGGAATGCCAGGACTACTTGGCAAGTAAAGTGGTGATTATGACCAATTTGTCTGTAGTGGTCTCAAGCTTGATCAATACTTACCCACCAATTTTACTGCCTAATAAGAAGAATAGAAAAATCATACTTTCAAGAATCATCATGCAATCTTCCCCCAAGAATTGATAATTTGAAAAACCATCTTCAGAAACTGCAAATAAAAAGATCCCATGTCATTTTATTTGGTCTGCTAATTGCCCTTGCTACATTTAACGTCTTATAAAGTCAATTCTCCTACATGTGGTTTTAGGCTTGTAAAGATACCATGTCAAATACTGGAAGAATATTAAAAATTGTATCATGCTATCTCTCAGATAAGATAGTTACTTAAATAGATAGATAAATGATAAGGTAGATCAATAGATATATATTAAACAGACACTTGCGTATACCTAGAAAATGTATCTTACATATATAGAAAATGTATGCATCTGTATCAAGAGACATATAGATATGCACTGGGAAACAGAGAAGGAGATAAAATAAACAGAAAAATATCTATACATAAAACAGAAAAGCTAGGACAAATGACACAAAAAAAAGTCACTTATCTGTAGTAATAATAAAGTCAAAAACTGTGACTCCTGCCTATAATCCTATTTGGGAGGTAGAGATCAGAAGGATCACAGATGAGACCCCATCTCAACCAATAAAACCTAGACATGGTGACATGTACCTTTAATTCAAGTTCTGCAGGAAGCATAATGGAGAATCACAGTCCAGTCCTCCACAGGCATAAGCACAAGATCCTATTTAAAAATAAATAAAGCATAAAGGCTGGCATGAAGCTCAAGTGGTAGGGCTCCTTCCTAGCAAGTGAAAGGCTCTGAGTTCAAACCCCAGTATCATCAAAACATGATATAAGAATAAAATAAAATCAGAAATGAAGGGGAACCTTGGCACGTGAATCCACATAACTACAAAAGATCAGAAGAGACATGTAAATAACATGTGCAAACAAATTGGTTAATCTAGAATCAATTAATAATCCCAAGAAACACACAAATTTCCAAGACTAAGTCATCAGAAATGCCGAATGGAATAAATTGAATAGGAAGGTCAAATCAGTAGTTTACAAACTCTAACCTTGGGCTAAATCCCTCAACACAGTTGCTTCAATGCTGATTTTTTCCAAATGCTTGAAGAATTAATGTTAATTCTTCCCAAATTCTTTCAAAAAATTGTAAGTTACGAACACTTTCAAATTCCTTTCATAAGCATTGCATGGCCATGATACAAAAGCCAATCATGACATTAGAAGGACAGAAAATGTCAAGCTAATATCTCTCATGAAGAGAGTTGAAAAATTCTCAAACAAAAACTCATAGAATCAAACACTACCTTAAAAGGCACTTTCACCATGATCAAGTTTAACTTACCCTGGAATGCATAGATGGGTTAATATAATCAAATCCATAAGTAGGATGCACCACACAGACAGAATGAAGCATGAAAACCATGTGATTGTCTCAAAAAAATACAGAAATGATACTTGCCAGAATTCCACATTTTTAATGATTAAAAAAGACTCTCAAAAATTAGGGGTAAAAGGAGTATTTCTCAATAGTGTAAAGAACATGAAGAAACACCACCAACATCACACTCAATCATGATAACCAAAAAGATTTTCCTATAAATGCATCTGGATCCAAGAAGGCAGAGGGAATAGGAAATCAATTCCTGGTCTCCAGTGATTTCAGAAACCACTTTGAGAAGTGGGAGTTATATTTGCATAATTCTGATTCTTCTTAGCTAATTTAATAACCACCAGCACATAGGGTGCACGTTAAATTCAGGGACTGATCTTTCAAGCAGCTTTTAATTGCATCTAACAGCTGGAGAGATGCTGGTGTAGCACAGTCACTAAGGTGTGTTTGCCCTGGGAAAAATCCCCTGGCCATTTATCCTTTTTCTTTCTCTTTTTTCAAAAAGCAGAAGATAGAGCATCAAACAGAACCAAACTCTGCAACATATTGGACCCATAACCTGTGAAAAGCCTACCTATGCTGAACCAAATCCCAGAAAGAGTCTGCCTTGAAAAAATGCCTGCCATTTCTCCCTGCCAGCTGGTTTCAAAGTTACTTGCATGAATCTACAGACCCGAAAGGTCAGTGCCATGTACCACCCCCCAAGTAGGGACCATAATTCAACCTAGTTTGTGGGCAGAATGTACCCCTTTTTTGAACAAAATAGAAAAACAGGCAGAGAATAGTAATATACCACTGACAGTGAGGGCAGGGTGGAATGCTAAACCAACCCAGGAGAACAGAAATGGAGCAAGTTGCTGACTCTCAGCATGTGGGGACAGGGTGATGATCAAATCCTGAGAGCAGGGTTGGGGACACAAGCCAACGTCATAGAGTCAGGGTGTTGTGGATTGCTGAACTAAACTCATGGGACTGAAGGTGGTGCAGAAAACTGAATTGCCCCACCTTGCTGGTGTGGAGCTGAGCAGCCAGAGTTGCAACAGTAGGGCAATACAACTGCCACCTGGTGAAAATAACAGATTGGACCACCTTGCACAAACTGGTAGTGAGCTACATGAGGTCCATTTGCATCCTGCCCTGTGGACAGAAGGAACCAAATATTGCTAACAAGCCAGCCATCTGGTGAGACTACTTCAGAGCTCCTTCTTAAAACAAATAGCCAGTAAGACCAAGGAAAGTAGGAAAAAAAAACACTTCAGTCAACTCCCTCCCCAAGAGGAGCAGCACCCTTCCTCACATAGCCCAGAATACCAACCTCGAGAAGAGACAGGAGAACCAAATAACTCACAGTCATAAGTGCCAATACCAGGATTGGATGCCAAAGGAGTAAGTCCAGAACTTTTGCTGAACTGACTATAATTTTTGTTGTTCTTGTTGTTGTGTGGGTTTTTTTCTTAGATTTTGTCCTTTTAATTTAGTATTTTTAATTTTACTCTTACTATTTTCTTATCTCTATTCTTACCCTCTTCACTTTCTCTCCTGTTCTCGTGCTACAATACATTGTTCTCCCCCAAACTATTCTTTCTGTCCATTTTCATCCACTCTTTACCCTGAACTTCACCTCCTCCTCCTTGAATTCCCCTGCCTGCACCTCATTAACCATCCCTCCTCCTCATTTACCACCTGCTGATTAGCCTACTGTACCTAGCATGCACACCCCATCCCTCTGCAATTCCTAACACCAGCACCCTCTGCTACAACTGCAGAACAAACACAGACAACAGACCCCAAACCTGTAGCTCCCACACCTCTTTGCCCACTCACCCTACTCCACTTTTCACCCCTTTTTAGTGCCACCTGTTCAAATTAACCGTATTTCTACCACTATCCAAGCAATCATTACACACCTTAACTCCTAACTGTTTATAGATAGTATCACCAAAGTGTTTTCTATATAACATATAAATAATTCGTATAGCATTGAACCTGCAAATTTTTTATTCCTAAATTACACTCCCAAGCCAGGAACAGAGATAGCACATCAACCTAGGTAAGTACTAAGCCAGCCACAACACAATTATTAGTTTGAGGGAAATAAAACAAGCAATTAAAACTGTGAACTACCCAATCAAGAATGTAGGAGCACAGCATCAATTAGAAGCATGGGGAGAATAAAAAGGAAAGGAAACTCCACTCCACATAACAATTCATTAGAGAATTCAGTGGAAAAGAAGAAAATGAATACCCAGTTCCTGACCCCAACAGAACAATGATAAATATCACCAAGGAGCTCAGTGACATCCACAAAAATCTCTCAAAGAGGAAATCATGGATGAGCTCATTGAGATACTCATGGAGAAGCTACAAGAGATGGTTAAATAGAATTTACAGAATGAACTCAAGCAATATCAAGAAGCCACAAATAAAAAATGAGAAGACACAGAAACAAGTGAACTCAGAGAGGACTTCAACAAACACCAAAGTGAAACAGGAGACTATAAAAAGGAGATATAGGACACAAAGAAGACAGCACAAGTATGAAAGAGGAGTTGAACAAAGATATGGAAAACCTCAGAAAAAAGAATCAAAGAGAAATCCTGGAAATAAAAAGTCACATTAATCAAACAAAAACAGTGGAAGGCCACTCCAGCAGACTATACAAGGGAAAGACAGAATCTCAGAGCTGGAAGATAAAATACAAATGAAAAAAAAAAACAGAAGAAACCTTAGTCAAACAATTCAAGACCTGTGAAAGAAATATACAAGAACTCAGAGAATTACACTCAGTCTAAAACCCAATGAACATGCAAGCAAAAACAAATCAAAGACCAATATCTTTAATGAATATAGATACAAAGATTCTCACCAAAATACTGGCAAACAAAATTCAACAGCACATCAAAAATTCAAACACCATTACTAAGTTGATTTCATTTCAGGGATGTAAGGATGGTTCAGCATATGTAAATCTATACATACAATTTAGTATATAAACAGAAGAAAGGACAAAAACCACATGATCCTCTCAATATATGCAGAAACAGCATTTGACAAAATTGAACAATTCTTTCATGTTGAAAGCTTGAAAGAAACAAGAAATTGTAGGAATGTTCCTCAACATGATAAAGGCTATATATGACAAACTTATCATCTACATTATAGTAAATGGAGAACAACTGAAACCATTCCTAATAAAGCCAGGAACTAGAAAGGTATGCCTGCTTTCCTCACTTTGGAATTCTTAGCTATATCAATAAGACAAAAACAAGAAATGAAAGGGATTCAAATAGGGAAGAAAGAATTTCAACTATCCCTATTTGCAGATGACATGATCCTATACCTAAAAGACCACAAACAGTCTACCAAAAACTATAAGAAATTATAAAGTCATTTGTTAATGTAGCAGGATATGAAATTAACATACATGAATATTTTTTATATTTAGATTATCTCTCCTTAAACTGCCCTCCTTTTCTCTCCATTTCCCCACCCTTTTTCCCCTTCCTCATCTCTAATATCCATTCTACCTTCATGTAATCATTTATATAGATTCCACACATAAAGAAAAATTGTGATAATTGTCTTTGTAAATCTGGCATACTTCTTTTAATTTAATAATCTCAAATTCCACCTGTTTTTCTACCAAAGGCATGTCAGTCTTCTTTATAGTTGAGTAAAGCTCCATTGTATACACATACAATATTTTCTTTATGCATTCATCAGTTTATGGGCACCTAGGCTGACTCCATGACTTGGCTATTGTAAATAGATCCAAAATAAAAATGGGAAACTAATTTCACCACAATTTCTTCAATAACATGCTGAGCACTCATTGATTTCCACATATTTTTGTGTCTTCTGTAGTGTCTCTTATATTGGTTTCTAATCTTAATCAACTATGATATTTTAAGATCCATGGTACTATTTAATTTTGTATTTATTAAGAATTGTTTTATGACCTAAAGTGTGATTTACTTTGGAGAAATTTCTGTGGGCTGCCGAGAAGAATGTGTAGCTTGCAACTGTTGAGTAGAATACTCTATAGATATGTGTTAATTCCACTTGATCTACTATGTAACGAACTCTGAGTTTCCTTGCTGATATTTTGTCTGAAAAATCTATCTCTTGATCAAAGTTGGGTATTGAAGCCTCACAATATTATTGTATCTGGAACTATCTGTCTCTTTATGTCCAACAGTGTTTCCTTTCTAAAATAGGTGCACTGATGTTCACCGCCTATATATTCCAAAGATTGTATCTTTTTGATGGATTGGTCACTTGATTAGTATGTAGTGAGCCTCTTTATTTCCTCTGACTAATTTTTGTTTGACAATCAATTTGTCAGATATGAGTGTTGGTGTTCAAGCTTGCTTTTCACTTTCAATTGTAGCTAACTCATTTTTCATCCTTTAACTTGTCACTCTGTGCATGCGTTTGCCTGTGAGGTGTGTTTCTTGTAGACAAGAAATAGCAGGATTTTGTTTTTTAATCCAGTCATCCAGTAGTGCTTTGATTGGGTATTAAGACCAATATTATTTGTTCTTTTTTTGTTTAATTATTTGTATCCATATACATTGTTTATTAGTTCACTATTGGATGAATATTTGTCAAAGATTTCCTCTTATTCTTTTGGCTTTCTGTTCACACTGGTAACTATTTCAGTTATAGTGCAGGAGCTTTATCATTTCATGTAACATCATTTGTTAATTATTGCTAATATTTCCTGAGCTACTGGAGTCAAACTGGGGATGTCAGAGCCAATGCCCATATCTTGTAGTGACTCCCTTTTGGCTTCCTTTGGTATATTTAAAGTTTCATATTGCATTAAGGTTTTGTTATTCATTTAGAATTGATATTTATGTTAAGGGTGAGACATACAGATCTAATTTCAATCTTCTTCATGGGAATGTTCCAGTTTTCAAGCAGTTTATTAAAAGAACTGTCATTTTCCTGTATATGTTTTTAGAACCTTCAGCAAGAATCAGATGTCAGTAGCTGTGTGGACTTATTCTGAGTCCTGCACACTACTTCATTGGTCTACACGTGTTCTTATGCCAATACCTTGTTGTTCTTGTTCCTATGACTCTGTAGTATAATTTTAAGTCAGGTATTGTGATACTTCCAGACTTTCTCCTTTTGCTCAAGATTGCTTGGGTTATCTAATTCTATAATAGTTTTTTCTATTGTTTTAAAGAATTACATTGGAGTTTGTATGGGGATTTTCTTGAATCTCTACATCACTTTCAGTAAAATAGCTATTTCATAATTATTCTGCTGAACAACATACACAGAAAGGTCCTTCCATCTTTTAGGGTGTTCTTCAATTTCTTTTTTCACTGTGTTGTAGTTTTCCTTAAGGATGAATTCATGGTTAGGCTTATTCTGAGGTACTTTCCTTTTTGAGGCAATTGTGAGCTAACTGTTTTGCCAATTTCATTTCCTTTCATTTCTGGTATATAGAGAAGCTGCAGAATTTGGGGTGTTGATTTTCTATCTTGGCACTATGCTTAATTTGTTTATGAAATATAAAATCCTTCTGATGAAATATTTAAGAGTCTTTTAAGTATAGTAATATAGCAAATACAGAAAATAACACTTTTACCTTTCTGTTTGTTTTCCATAGTGGTTGCATTAATTTACATTTCTACCAACAATGTATTATGGTTCTTTTTCCCCTACATCCCTGCCAGAATTTGTTGTTGTTTGTGTAATTGACTGTGTTGAAATCTCAATGTTATTTTAATTTGCATTTCATTTATGGCCAAGGATGTTGGATATTCTTTCACATATATATTGGGCAATTGTACTTCTTTTGAGAATTGTCTGTTCATTTTATATTCTCATTTATTAATTGGGATATTGATTTTGAGGTAATTTATTTTTGGAGTTCCTGTGTGTTCTGGTTATCCAGCCCCTTATCATATGTGTATATGTCAAAGATTTTCTACCATTTGTAAGACTTTCTCTTTGGCCTAGTGACTCTTTCCTTTGCTGTGAGAAGCTTTTAATGTGATATTGTCTCACTTATCAATCATTTCTCTTAATGATGAGCTATTATAGTTCTATTCAGGAAGTTTCTGCCTATTCCTGTATGTTCCAGTGTTTGCCCTGTTCTTTACTGTAGTTGTTTCTAAGTTTCTAAATGCAATGACATATAAATTTAAAAGGATATACAAACAACATAAACACAATAGTAACATGTAATGAAATTAAAACTGTAATAAAAATTCTAACAAAGAAAATGAATGCAGAGGGTGAAGAAGGATGAAAATGCTCAATTTACTTTGTATGATTGTGTAAAAATAGAACAATGAAACCTGTTGAGATTACTTTAAGAACAGGGGCGTAGAATGATGGAGGAGGAGAGTTTAATCAAGGTACATTGTAAGTATATATGTAAATGTCACAATGAAACCCTATGTACATAAATATATGCTAATAAAATGTTTTTAAACAGAAATTAAAAAAAAGAAATGTGTCCATTTGTACTAGATATTCCAAATTTTCTCCTTTTTCTACCTTTTATTAGCACATATTTATCATCCAATATGGGCAATTTCCTTGTAATATTTCTGCACTTTCTTATAATAGGTTTGATCATATTCACCCCCTCTGTTACTCTTTCTTATACTCTCCATCCATTCCTCCTTTTTATTTTTCCTGTAATTTCTTACATTAACTTTGCATATTCAGTGACTTCAAAGCTATTCAACAGGTGTTCCTAATAGTCCTCAGGAGGTTTTTATGGTGTTGGCCTCCTAATTATACTGGTTTGTGTGTTCTCTTTTGGTCAGTTTCATTGAGGGTTTATTAATCTTGATTACTATTTCAAAGAACCAACTCTGTTTTGTTGATACTTTATACTGTTCTTTCAGTTTTCTCTTCCTCAATTTCAGTTCTGATCTTAATTTCTTTACACTGGTTTTGGGTTTGGATTATCTTCCTTTTTCTAAGACCTATTTCTGTGTCATTAAATTATTTATGTGAGATTTCTGGTTTTTTGTAAGTAGGAATACATACAGATCATAGAATTAGTTAGCTGTATGCCACAGATACTGTTATGCTGTTTACTTTTTCTTTTCTCTAGGAAATTTTAAATATCTGCTTCATTTCTTTTGTGACCAACTGAACATTAAAAACGTATTCCATCTCTATGTGTTTGGATAATTTCTGTAGTTTATTTTTGCTATTTCTTTCTCATTTCATTCCTTTATAACCTGAGGTGTAGGAACTATTTTAGGTTTTATTATTTGCTAAGACTTACTTTGTAACTTCAAGTGTGATCTACTTCACAGAAACCTCCTTAAGTTGCTGAGAAGAATGAACATTCTGCAGGTGTACAGTGCAATATTCCATAGATGTCTACTAAGACCATTTTACCTATGGTACAGATTAACTCTGACTTGTCATTGTTGGTTTTTGTCTTAATGATACACCTATTTGTTAAAGAATGTTGCTAAAATTAACCAACATTATTGTGTTGCAGCCGTGTTGCTGTATGTGCGTAAGTGTATATTTTATGAAATTAGGTATATTGAATTTTTGTACATGTGTATTTACAACTGAAATGAAACATCTCTGGACCAATAACATAACTGAACATTTGTGTTGCTTATTAGAAAAGTTTGGAAAGCACAGTGGGTATATCTGAAGGACAGGATGGCCAATGATCCAATGTGAACTGAGTTTAGAAGATTGAAGAAAAAAGAAACGTCAAATTGCTTTTATCACAGGGATTCTTCAAAGGGAGGAAAGCAGGGAAGGTTGTGGGATAATTCCATAAGGAAGGGCATAACAAAGAGTAACAATGCCAAAGAGATACAGAAGATATGTGGGAGGGAATGATTAAGTGATACACACTTTCTAAGTGAGAAATCACTTGCACTGTACATCCAAATGGTACTCTGCTTGACACAACAGGACAAAGGAGAAAATTTGAAATCTCATAGAGGGAAGTAAATTTCTTCATATAAAAGCATCATACTGGTTTTATATATCATGTTTGAATCAGAGAAAGTGGAACGACATTGGAAACATGAGCTATGAAGCCCAAGAACTTGTGGCCACACAAGGTAGAATCTGTAAGCCATGGTGAGTGAAGTTATGCAAGGATGTAAGCTACATATCACCTGCATCATAGACCTGAGAGATGTACTAAAACAACATCTTAAATACATAGGGTCTTCAGAGAAAGGAATTTGACTGAGTGAAATGATATGTAGCAAAAGATTTGCAACCTGATTTTATGGACCTCAGAATGCTGGAAAAATGTCTTGACATGTCTCATGAGGAATTACTATAATAAACAGTTGTACCCAAAGTTACAATAAACTAGTATAAATCAAAATAATTCTGTTTCGTAGATAGGAGTATCATTATAGTTAGGCTTAGTCGGACATTGAAAGACATACTGCTACATTTCACTGGGTATTATACAGAAAATCTCCCAACCTTCCCAGTTCTAAACAACTCTATTTTAGCACCTCTTCTTATGTGCCAGGCATTATTCAACTACCATGAATATTCCATATTGAATTAATAATCACGTCTTATTCTTTAGGACACTGATTTATGTCTTATCACTAAACTAGTGTCTAGGGTATTGTAGGCAAGAAAATCTTAAAGTGGAAAAATATATTCATTGAATGATTAAAAGAAGTCTAACAGAAGAGCACAGTTTAAAGAAATAAAATACAAGCTCCAAAGGGAGTTAGTCTTCCACTAAAAATGCTGTTCAAAAGTGAAGATGAGAAACAGAGTCATTTTAATAGTATTTATAAAACATTTTATACAGAGAATCAGATTGTAAACAGTCAATATGAAAGTTACTAACACGAGAATGTACTTTTATTCATGGTACAACTTAAAATCTAAATTTAGAATTTTTTCTTGTCTAAACTCATGTTAGGCTCTTATCAAGTGCTCCAGTAACACATAGCTTTCTCTTTTACATATAAATAACTGGGAGCTCTCTTCTGTTGCCAAGAAAGTGCAGGGTGTCACTTTAGAAACAGGATGCTCATGGAGAACAGGTTATTTTCATCATTGTAAAAAGGAAGTAGGGAAAAGATTTTATTATCCTTCATTAGGAGAAAAGGGCTGATGGTTGGGTAGCATGATGATAAAATTACAGTAACCACCCCCAATCTTGGAATTTTCTCAGGTGTGTAAAACTACAAATACTCAAAAAGTTGTTTGAACAATAAGAGAGCACAAAGCAAGTTACCAGCAAAAGGATGCTGTGGGTGGCTCTGTTTTCAGGGGATGGCTGAGTAGAGAGGCTATGGCTGTGGACATGTTGGACTCTCCTGTGGTGTGTGTAAAGAGGACTCACCATATAGAGGCTGATCCGCTTCATGAGAAATATAAACACAAGATCTCGACTCAATATGAGACTGAAAAATAACTTCAAGTTAAGGGCTTCAACCTGACAATTCTGACAGTATGCGTGAGAATACTGACCAACAAGAGCGAAATTGCCTTTTGCTATTACAATTTCAATGATGTATATGGAGAGCAGTCTGCTGATGAGCCACTGGAAAACTAAGGAGGGAAAACTCCATTTGGAGAGTTTAGATTTAAGCCATGCCCACAAAGAATTACTGGGACTGAGAATAATAACTTGAAATGCACTCAGGAGAGAATTAGTACAGATGGAAAGATCCCAGATACCTGAATATATACAACATTGCCTTACAACCAACACTGTCCAAAAAATATCTTGCTCCAAAATATGACATGATGTCTGGTACCAATGCAAATAGGATAGTCAATGTACTGACCATGCATGAAAAGGGAATCTGTGGGCTTCTTCAAATATGGTCAGACTAAGATGTGCATATATGACACAAACGTCACTGAGTTCCCCATGACACCAACACACATCTGAGATATGTGGAAAACCCCTAACATTGTGTCACTTTGAAACATTACATTATTCATTCTTTAGATATCCTTGTTCTGTAAAGCAGGCCTCAAAAGACAAATGAATAGATGGTATTATAAAATTGCTTCTAAGTTGACCTTGGAGAAGAATATACCAACTGAGAATTAAGAAGGACAGAAGAGTGGTGAAGGTACAAATATTGTTATTGTCAGGCTTAGATACAGCCCTGCCAGAATGATTCCAGGGATTATTGAGCACTTTGGAGTTCAGAAGTAGTTGTTGTGTGGCAGGTAGAATTCAACGCCAACAACCTGTATTCTGTCATATTAATCAGGAGAACATGTTTCATATTAAAGGCAAGTTTTCAGATGAGAAGAGATTTTTCTTCAGAGTATTAGAATCATATTTCATCTATAAGCAGTTTTTCAGTATTCTACTATTTCTAAAGAACTCTGTTTTTCTTTTGTCTTTTTTTAGAAATTTGTTTTTCTATCACAAACATGTATACTTGAACTTTTTCTTGAGTGTTTTGATTACTCATACAATTCTCCTAAGTTAATCATTAAACATTCACTTTTCCAAGTGGGGAATTTTGCCTCTTATCCAAACCCACATGTCAACCAGTAATATTCTCAGCCAGTTTTAAGACTCCCAGCATGGTGCATAGCTGATGATATGCAAAAGGTAGAGGCAAGATGGATGGTAGATAGTCCATAATGCACAGGACATTCCTCAAAATAAGGGATTTATTCTGAACTAATTGATAACCATACCTTGGTTGATAAACACAGTGTAAGGAAGAGTTCATGTATGTGGTTTTTGCCACATGTGTAAAATCTACCTTTCCATGTGAATATTTTGTGTTCTTTTTATGGAAACAGAATTACTAGATAACCAAACCTACTTAGAAGGGCAACAATGCACATTACTCTAAGGTTGCATTGGTTTTTAGAGGACATCCATTGCTTTTCATTTAGAGAAACATTTTTCCAGAGTTGTAGTTGTTCCTATGACCTGAAATACAATCCTTTATTCCTACATGGAAGTGTATGAATTCCATGTGAGTCTTTGTTCTCACAAAGTTCTTAAGAACATTCCCAACTTAACAAGTTGTATTCTATCTTCACCACAAAACTCTACATTGCCATGATTCTCTACTACAATGATGATGTTCTCATTATCCAGAGTGAGGGAGAAACATTTCATTTATTGAACACCCACAATATCAGATTTTCTGTCTTTCAAAATCTCATTTGACCCTTCCAGCAATTTTGTAATTTAGGCTTTATGAGTTTCATTTGTTTGAAATTGTGACATTTTATGTTGTTGACCTATGTTCTACACATTCTTTTTTTTTTGAAAAGGAATCTTAATTTTAATTGCCACCTAAGTCTTTCAGGTTCACCTTTAAAGTTTGGATCATTCACATCTTGCCCACTTGCACCAAGGATTGGCCTGTCTCACTATTTACTTTGAATCAGAATTTGCTTCAGTCATTTTCTGTCTTTGTTCCCCATCTGCCCTTAGAAACACAAAGTCTCTCATAATTTTATCATCTAGCTCCATTTCTTTTTTTCAATATTTCTGTAGTTCAGATTTCTGTCTGCCCATGCACAAAAATTCCTGGATATAATCCCAAGTACTCAACAGGACATAAACCCCCTCAAGTGTGTGCAAGGTGTGATTGTATAAATGAAATCAGACCCACTCACTTAGTAGCAGAGGAAAAAGTGAACAACCTGGGATGAAAGAGATTGTGATATACAACTTTGATAAATTAACATGCACAACATTTACCTTTCAAGAAACTATACAAACACATGGATCTAGATTCAGTTTTCTGCATGGAGATATCCAGCAATATTTGTTGAAAAGACTGTCTCTTCTCCATCTTGTGTTTTGGGCACCGTTGTCAAAATTCCAGTGTCAGTAGCTCCATGGATTCATATCTGCATCTTCTATTCTGTTACACTGGTCTTCATGTCTGTTTTTGTGCCAGTACATTGCTGTTTTTGTTGCTATGGCTCTGTAGTATAGTTTGGAATCAGGATGCACCAATTTGGATTATAACAAATATATACATGGAAAAAGCACAATGAAACTTCCTGTATAGATATCTTAAACAAAGCCTTTTTTCAAAAATGCACAACATGAAAACAAAACAGGTCCTGACTTGGAGCTGGTACCAGTGAAAAAGGGGAGGATATAAGGAAATGGTGTAGGAGTGTGATTGTAGTAGTAATTTTATGTACTCATGTAGGAAAATGGAAAATGAGGCCTGTAGAAAGTATTCCAGGAATTGAGGGAGGAATGATAAAGGAGAAAGATTGAAGGAGTGAATTCATCTAGGATATGTTGTAAGAACTTTGGTAAATGTCACAATGTAACCCCAGTAGAACTACAGCATGATAATAATATAAAAATTAATTAATGAAAT
This sequence comes from Castor canadensis, assembly GCF_047511655.1. Classification (NCBI taxonomy): domain Eukaryota; kingdom Metazoa; phylum Chordata; class Mammalia; order Rodentia; family Castoridae; genus Castor; species Castor canadensis. Next base: position 20,014,540 of record NC_133401.1, read on the forward strand.
GACATCTGGTGAGTCTAAAGAAAATAAATACATAAATTCTGCATTCTAAAACAAAACAAAAGAGTGAAATAAGTCTCTCACAAGACAAAAACTGCATGTTTGTTCTCATGTGTGGAATCTAGCGGGGAAAGGATGTGAAAGTAAAGAGGGACAATTAAGGATGTGGCAGGGGGAAAGAAATGAAAAAACAGTGGGTGAATATAATCAAAGTACATTACATGATTGTGTGGAAATGTCTTAATAAAACTCTAACTGCATATTTTTTAAAATAAAAACTAGAACTACCTTATAATCTGAAATCCCAACTATATATGCAAAGAAATGGAGTCAGGATTTAAGAAATGACTGTGTTTCCCTCTTGGTTGCAGCATTATTTATGAAAAGCCAAGGTATGTGGCAAATTAAATGTCCATCTATGGACAAATGGAAGAAGAAAATACAGCAAATGGAATAATATTATTCATCCATAAAAGAAAAGCTTTCTCTAAATTTGGTAATACATAAGAGAATGAAAGACATCACACTAAATGAAATAAAGCAAACACAGAAAGGCAAATATTATACATGAAATCTTAGAACCTTGAAATTAGTGGAAGAAAAAAGTATAATGGTTATTTTCAGTACCTGGGTACTGGGAAAAATGAGGACATATCAATGAAATGGTACAAAGTTTCCGTTATGAGATGAGCAAATGTTGAGTATGCAATATAAGGTCTCTATGTCTAATAATAATGAATGGCATGTTTGAAGTTTGCTAACAAAGAAAGATTTCATAGATTTAACTGCTTTCAATAGAGAAACAAAATAGTACTTACAGGAAGTCATGCATATGCTGATTAACTTCATTGTGATAGTTTACAATGCACAGAGAACAAATCATTATATTAGAAACATAAAATATAGTTATTTTTGTCAGTCACTCCTCAAAAACTGGAATGAAAGTTTTGTAAGGAAATGGACATAAAAGACCAAACAGAAGTCAGGGAACACAAGGCTGAAAAATACTGAAAAATACTTCATTAGGTGTTTGCTAATGGATTCAGACAAACATGCAGGCATCAAGGTAACAAAAGTGAAAACACATGTACAAGTGCTGATCAGTAGAAAGCTGGAGTGTCATAATGAACGTCAGATGAATTGGATGTGAAGACCATTTCACATGCTCTATGAGATCACTCTCCCATGTGAACAACATCTAAAATATAGAATATAATAATAGCAAACAAAACAAAGTTTAAAAGAGCAGACATACTGTATGTAAAGAAGGCTATGTATTTAATAGTGTACTTTCAATTTATGTATCACTACATATAACATTTTTATGGAATTTTATAACAGAAAATTGTAAGAAGACAAATGAACATCTACTATTATAATGGGAAATTTTGACAGTCTCCTATTAACAGAATAGAAGACAATTAGCAAAAGGGATATAAAATTCAGCAAGGTTATTCATATTGGGGACCCTGGTGCCATAAGAAATATCTCACACATGCAGTCACTTTAAATTACCCATCTATTTTTTATTTGGCAAATATAAAGCAAGTAGTAAATTTGACCATACAACCAAATAAGCATTGACAAATTTCAAGAGTTAATTTGGCAGAATATTTATTTCTACACAAAAATCATGAGTTATTTTTATCTTTATAAAAATAAAGAAGTAAAAACTGAGTCAGTGTTACATGCCAATATGAAATATTGTGGGCCAGTGTCGAGGGTCCATGCCTTCCCAGGCCAGAGAACTGGCTCATGAGGCAGCTGGTTGACTTGTGAGCCAATGTCAGTAAACAAAGTCGTATTTATTAGAGAGAAAGGAAAGGCTACAGCTAGAGCAGTGCTGTGGAGCCCAGAAACTGGTGGCTCACTGCTCAGGTGAAGGCTGGGGCTTTTATGAACATTTTATCTCTGGGTTTGGATAAGGGTTAGGTGGGCTCTTTTCATTGGCCATGGATTCAGGCTTTCTTAGATGAACTGGTTTGTTTGCCCCTTACGGTGGGGGGAACAATCTTGAGAGCATTTTGCTCATCAGCCCCGGGGAAGATCTATGAGACCCTGTATCTCCTCTTCAGAGTGCAGGAATGCAGATTTGCAACTCCTCAGGATGCAGGAATCATAGTGCTCTCCATGGGGGATGGGACACTCAATCATCTGTCCTTTAGATCCCCAGATCCAACAAGTCCCCCCTCTGAGACAAGTACCCAACTGCTGTTGGGGAGAGGGGTGATGACTCATCTAGCTTCTTTGTGCTGGCAACAGGGTTACAGGGGGTAGGGGTGGTGGTACTTGTCTCAGAAGTTGACCCATGTAGTCTCCAGAGGCCCCCAATAGAACTGGATGGAGGGCTCATGCAGAGGCAAAGGTGAGTATTCCTTGACTAAGAGCTGGAATTTGACCCACTGGACCTGTTGAGGTATGAATTTGGAGAAAACACTTGTTTTTGAAAGGCCCAAATAGGAGTGTTAGAAGAAGCATAAAAAGGGATCTGGCAAGGGCTGCATATCTAGGGATCCAGATTCTACAAAATCCTGTAACTCCCAAGAAAGCTCTAAGCTGCTTTATGGTTTGGGAAAGTGGGAAATGGAGGATTAGGTCAATTTGCTCATGACTCAGGGAGTAAGCCTGTCCCTTTAAGATCATACCTAGGTAGGTTACCTGAAGGAGGCACAATTGAGCCTTTTTCTTGGAGACTTTGCATCCCCAGGAAGCCAGAAATTTTAAAAGGGACTCGGTCACCCTACAGATGAGGGGCTCTGGGCTCCACACAGAAGTAAGGCATCAACATATTGAAGAAGGGTGGCCTCAGGATGCAGAGGAATGCAAAAGAAAGGATCCTTTAAATCTAGTATAGAGTAATATTGGACTTTTGAGAGTATTTTTGGCAAAGAGTATAGGGATTGGGAGCAATTGGGTGGAGGGCAATGACTGGTTCATTAATGAGCCAGAGGTCTTAAACCAACTTCCATTTGTTTGGTCCCTTACAGACAGTAAGACTGGGAGTATTGTAGGGCTGGGCAACTAATTACTAGCCCTTCTTTTTTTTAAGGAATTTATGGTAAGTAAGAGGCCTCGTTGTTCCTCAGGCTTGAAGGGATACTGTGTTTGATGTGGAAATTGTGAAGGATCTTTGAGTTTTATTTGAATTGGGAGAAGCATTTTTGCTTTCCCTACAGTTATTCCATCAGTTCACACTGTGGGATCTACTTATTCTTGAAGAATGGAACAGCATAGATAGTTGCCTGGGGGGGAGTAGAATTTGAGCCTTTAGTTGAGATAGTAGATCCCATCCTAGCAGGGGCTCTAGAGTCTCACGGACCATGAGGAAAGAGTGACAGAAGTGGAGGTCTCCCCAGGAGCAGGCCAGAGGCCGAGTAAAATAATGGTCTATGGTCTGGCCAGATATGCCCTGAATGATAATCTTGTTATTGGATGAGGACCAGGAGAGAATGGTAAGACAGAGAAATGGGCTCCCCTGTCTAAGAGGAAAATGACCTTTTGCTTCTCTACTATTATTGTTACCTGAGTCTCCTCAACATTGATTTTAAGAAATGCATCCTGGACAGGAGGAACTGGGACCCATAAGAGGTAGGTAACACCCTACCTTCCAGCTGGCGATGGGGGCACTTAGATCTCCAGTGATTACCTTTGCAGAGAAGGCAAGGTCCCAGTGGAGGCTGGGGCTGTTTCCCAGTATGTCCACCTTTTGGGCATTCTCTACAGAAGTGTCCCTCCTGTCTACAATGGTAGCAAGCTCAGGATGTAGGCCCCCATTGGGTGGGGCACTCCCTGAGAGCTGAGATGAAGTCATGTAATTTTTTATTTTATCTTTTTCTTCTTTTTAGTGATGTCCTGGTTATAGTATATAGACATGGCTAGCTGCATTAGTCAGTCAATAATTTTTCCCCTTCAGCCACAGACTTTTGGAGTTTTCTATGGATATCTGGGGCTGAATGAGTTAGAAATTTATCTTTGAGGAGAGCCTCTCCCACTTGTGATTCTGGGTGCACTGTGGTATGCTTTTCTGATAGTATCCTGTAGAAAGGTAAGAGGGTTCTCACTGGGGCCTTGTTGTACTACAGTCCCCTGGGAATAGTTCAGAGGTTTAACTGTGGCTGGGCTAGGCCCCATTGCTTTTCTAATGAGGAAAGAACCTGGTCTAGTAGAAGCAAAGTATCTTTCCATGCCAATTCAAAGGTTTGGATCACAGAGATAAAGACTTGGATGTATTGTCTGGGGCATCAGTATAGTTACCCAGATCTTTTTTAATCTCCCTTAGATCTGATAACTGGCAGGGGACATAAACTCACCCTCTTCTTACCACTGCTTATTGAAGGGGTAAACATTCATTAGGAGGTTCTGAATATTGGGGTGGCTTAGAAGGTAAGGCAGAGGGTGGAGCAGTAGGGACAGGGGTCTTGTCTTTGGTAAGGAGCTTTTCTGGCCACCCTTCCCCATGTTTATCCTGTGGCTTAAAAGAATGGCCAGTGTTTGAGTATCCAGATTCCAATTATGGAGCCATTCTGGGTGGTCTCATAAATAAAAGAAAAGCTGTAAATTGGGGACCTCAATTCACTTTTCCTCCCTCTTACAGATGAGGTCTAATTGGTGTATGGTATTATAATTTAAGGAGCCCTCTGAAGGTGACTTCTCTTGGTCACCCAAGGGATATTTATGCCAGGCCTCAGTACAAGGAAAGATGACATTTTTTCTTGAGATTAATAAGGTCAAGTTCCTTCCAACATTTCAATTGACAGGCCAATGGAGCCCAGTTGGGTACTGACTGAAAGGGGCAGGTCCCATCTAGAAGAACTTGTCAGACTCCCCTTTTGTTGGTGTCCCAACAGGGGATTAGACCTAACAAGAACAGGCATCCTTGTCTCATGACTTCCTTCTGCCATCCATGACCAGGTCAGAAGGATATGCAGTGACTGGGCAGACTAGGCAGACTTACTGACACAAGTGAGAGAAAAAATCTAGGATCCTACCAAAAGCAGGCAGCCTCTTTAATAAAGGATGCATGACCTGAGAGGTGCTTGTAAGGTTAGAGAAGGGCATTCAGAGGGAGTCCCAGGGCAATCACAATGCCACAAGGAGATGACTAGTGTTAATATTTGGAGGAAAATTTTTTATGCTCAGACCAAAAGTATAGGAAATTTTAAGTGAGAAGTTTAAAGACCATAGCAGTACCCATTTGTCCTATTCCTGGAAGGTTATATTAGTGGTTTGGGGGACCATAACCTTGAGATAAGACTGGCTCCAAGGGCTGGGTCAGTCAGGCTCAAGGTATGAGGTGGGGCTGGGAGCGGGGCCTGCACAAAGCACTGCTGCCCTCCCCCATGCCTGGGATAAGTGATCCTATCTGCCCCTGTGGCCTATCACACCTTCCCCTGTGTACATATGCCTGCGGGCATTTATTTTTTTTCTCTCATCCCTTTTTTTGAAGGGGGAGTGGTGGTGGGACAGAGTCACTGCTGTGTATGGTTGGCAGCTTTGGATGTGTGCCAGGCCCACTATATGGATTACTTTAGCTATGGCAGGCATTACTGTTGCACCCAAGGAGTTTGGCAGAATGGGCCAGTGTCCCTGTGCACACACACCCTGTTTTGTTTTCCCTTCTCCCCTTGTGAGAGCTCAGTTAGATTGTGTGTGTATGGGGCAGCTATAGTTTTCTGTGGGCACCTTTGCCTCTGCCAGTGCCCAACAGTCAATTTAAAGTTGCTATGGACCAAGAGGCATGAAAAACTACGTGTGGGATCAACTTAAGAAAGTTATGGTACCATGTTACAAGTTTTCCATGGAAGGCCAGGGTCCCAATAAGCAAGAGAAGGGAAGGGAGATAGAGGTGAAGGACAAGGTGGTGAGACTGGGGAGGGATAATGTGAGTTAAAGTATGTCTGCTGCTTTGGCAGGGACAAGAGGTAACCTGACATCTTAGGTGGGGGGAGGGGGAACAGAGCTGAGAGATAGGGCACACACATAAGGGATTAACAATTAGGTGTGCTTTCAGGTTGCTCCCACTAAGTGGTAATGGATCACTGTCAGGCACACAAAATCTCTACTCTCAGGTCACCTCCAACAGAAGGGGGCATTTGAAAGGTGGGAAAACATGATAAAGATCATCAGGTGCCACATCCAATCAGGTCTCTTCCAATATAGGATAAGACATACCCAAATAAACCCTGAGCTTGGAATTGGTTTGCAGAGAAAAAGCAAAAGCATCCAAGAGCTGAAATCACCATGAGGCCAAATTTGGCCAGGAGCTGTTGGTTTGATACCATGACAGGAAAGTTGCCCAGGAAGATAGGAAGAGAAAGAAACAGGGGGAGCAACATAAAGAACTCTGCATTTGGCTAGTCCTCAGCAGGGAGTTTCCCCCAGCAGAAGCATCCAGCAGGGGGCCAAAGACTCACTCAAGACTGAACCTTAGGCATGCTCCTGCTGGTTTGGCACTCAAGTCATATTGAGGTTGTGTCCAGGAGAGATGTCCCTTCATACAGTCACCAAAATGTTACGTGCTGACGTGAAATATTATGGGCTGGTGTCAAGGGTCCTTGCCTTCACAGGCCAGAGAACTGGCTCATGAAGCAGCTGGTTGACTTGTGAGCCAAAGCCAGTACACAAAGTCAGATTTATTAGAAATAAAGGAAAGGCTACATCTAGAGCAGTGCTCTGGAACCTGGAGACTGGTGCCTTGCTGCTCAGGTGAGTGGCTTTTATGGATGTTTTAATTCTGGGTTTGGGTAAGGGTTAGATGGGCTCATTTCATTGGCTGTGGATTTTTGGGGTTTCTTAGAAGAACTGGTTGTTTGCCCCTCATGGGGAGGGGGAATAATCTTGGGAGCATTTTGCTCATCAGCACTGTGGCAAATCTATGAGACCCTGTAGCTCCTCTTCCAGGTGCAGGAATACAGACTTACAACTCCTTCTCATGATGCAGGAATCATAGTGCTCTCCATGGGGGATGGGATACTCACTCATCTGGCCTTTAGGTCCCCAGACCTAACAAAAGTCAGTTCCTAGTAAACAATATTTGATACATTTGATAGAGGCTGGTTCACTGCTCTATAAGAAGAAAAAATAGCATCAGGATTAGATATGAGCACTAACAATTGAGAAAATGCAATTGTGGGTTGAAAGATGATATCATGACTACCTATGCAAATAAATTTATAATTTGGAGCAAAATGAACATACTCCAAGAGATATACTTACCATAAGAGAATTGCAGAAAGTCATAAATGTGCAATGCGTCCAGTGATGAAATTGAATCATGGTCTGTAACACATGTTAAAGTATTTAAAAGCTGAAAAAAATAAATAATTAAAAATATATATGAAGAGAATAGTAGTGCCAAATAAAATAAGAAAGAAGAAAATATGTTTAATAGAAATATATGGGATAGCTAATCTGAGAAAAATCAAGGAAGGCTGCAGAATCCTTACTTGAAGCAGTCTGCACCACAAGAGACAATGAAACATCCTGGAAAGAATGCCCAAGATCATCCATGACTGCATCAGGGACACACTGACAGGATGTCTCCTCCCAGTGGGCAGCAATCTCCTTGTTAATTGCTGCCTCAATAACCTTGTTTACTGTGCATCATTTTGATGAACCCAGAGGAGCAACACTAAGTGAATCTCTGGGTAACTTATTACTCTACTAATGAAGACAGCAGCATCTCAGATTGAGGATGTGTAATTCCCAAGTGGAACTGTCTCACAAAGTGAACTTAATACTCTAAAAGTTATTAAAATTTAGTTCTGATGGTAACTAGGGTGCAAAAGCAGACAGCATGAGCTCTGACACTCCACAACCTCACTGAATCACTGGAGCCACACTTGGCAGAAATAAGCAGCAAGGAGAATCAAAACTTTGACATCCTGAACCCCTAACTCATGGAAAGCTTCTCCATGCCATGTTATACTGAGAAAACAGGAGGGCTGATGTGCCAACAGATGCTGGCTCCAAACCTGCTTGAGGGACATTCAGCAGACCAACAGGTTTTCCCCCAGCCACCCATAAGATAAACCAGCATAGACCCCTGGTCAAACTGACCTCCTCCAACTAAAAAAAACACCAAACAATAAGCAACAAACTGAAAACTAACACACAGCAGAGGGATGGAGTTGCCAAAAGCACACCAGAGAAAGTAGGAAAAGCAAGCAGCTGATCTCCACTTGAACTTACTGTAAACAAAGGCTGGAAAGGCAGAAGGGTTGACAGTGGGCTGGTGATAAGCCACTTCCTGAAACAGTGCAAGTAGCAGTCCACAAAGCTCATCTCCTGAGCCAGTGTGCAACATCCAAAGTCAAATGACACTGAAAAAGTGAAAAATAATCAGCAAACCATCACAACACGCTGATAGCAGGGGGCTGGCTGAGGAATCACTAACCTTGCCCCACAGAAAGCAGACAACACAAAGAAACAAGCCCCCAATAATCAAACACAGTGAAAACTCAACTCCAAAGCAGGACAGCTAGTGGGCTACAGAGCTGATTCTGGAACTTGAGGAAAACATACAAACATAAAAGTCACACTCCACTGAGGGAGGAGCTGACAAAGCAGCTGCCTCTGAAAGACAGGAGAAAAAAAATTAAACCAAACACTACCCAACCACCTGGAGAGACTATGACAGAGCTATTACTTAAATACTGACACCAGGATTGGATGCTGGAGGAGTGACACCAGAATTCAAACTAAGATTGAAATTCTATTGTTCTTAACCTGGAATTTTTCATTTGTTTGTTTGTCTGTTTGTTTGTTTGTTTGTTCTGTTTCTTGTGTGTTTGTATTTGTTTGTTAATCTCTCCATGTTGATTTCTTTGAGGTTTTTTTGTTAGTTTTACTATTGTGAATTAGCAAATACTAAATTGCACCCAGAACAGGGACAGAAATAACACACACACACAATTAGGCACAAACCCAACAAAGTCACAAAACAAAATTAAATCAAAAAGAAAACAGGTGAATGAAACCACCAACTAGCCTGTCAAGAACATATTTGCACAATACCAAGTGGAGTAATGGGAAGATAAAAAAGAGATGGAAACCATTCTCCCCCCAAAATAATTTACTACAGGATTCAGAAGGAAATGAAGAAAACAGATACCCAGTTCTGAACTCCAACAAAACAAAGATAAATGATGCCAAGGAACTCAACAATGCCCACAAGAACATTCTGAAAGAAGAAATTCTGCAAGTAACCAATGAGAATTTCATGTAGATGTGACTAGACTTGGATAACCAAAATGTACAACAGGCACTCAAGAAATTTCAAGACACCAAAAATAAAGAATATGAGAAGACAGAGAAACAAATAAATGAACTCATAAGAGCCCTAAATAAACACCAAAGTGAAACAGGGAACACTACTAATAGAGAAATAAATGAATAAAGGACAAAAATAGACAATATTAAAGAGAAATTGACCAATGGTATGGAAAACCTGAGAAAAAAGAATGAAACAGAAATACAAAACACAATGGAAGGCCACTCCAGCAGATTAGAACTAGCAAAAGACAGAATCTCAGAACTTGAAGATAAATTGGAAATTAAAGGAAATACTGAAGAGCTGTTAGTCAAACAACTCAAGACATGTGAAAGGAATATGCAAGAATTCACTGACTCCATCAAAAGACCAAACCGGATAGTCCTGGGCATTGAAGAAGGAGAAGAGGTGCAAGCAAATGGGATTCATAACATATTAAACAAAATAATAACATAAAATATCCCAAACCTAGAAAAAGATACACCCATTCAGGTACAGGAAGCCTCCAGGACACCAAACAGACCTGACCAGAACAGAAATACATCATGACATATGATCATTAAAATAACAAGCACAGAGAATAGAAAAAGAGTATTGAAGGCTGTAAGAGAGAAAGAACAAATAACATACAAAGGTAAACCCATCAAAATCACAGCAGATTTCTCAATGGCAACCTTAAAAGCAGGAAGGGCACAGAGTGAGATATTCCAAGCACTAAATTAAAACAACTTCAATCCTAGGATATTCCATGCACCAAAACTATCATACAAAATAGAGCAATAAAAGTCTTCCTTGATAAACAGAAACTAAAACAATATATGACAACCAAGCCACCACTACAAAAAAATTCTTCAAGGAATTCAGCACACAGAAAATGAAAGCATACAAAACCATGAGAGGACAGGCAATACCAAACCACAGGAGAAGAAAAGACAAGGAATCAGAAACTAACATTAATTCAGTTGCACATAATCAAACCCTCAAACAATAAAAACAACTAAATGACAGGAATCACCACATACTTATCAATATTAACACTGAATGCTAATGGACTCAACACCCCCCAAAAAAAGACATTGTCTGGCAAACTGGATTTACAGGAGACCCATCTCATTGATAGAAATAAGCAATGGCTTAAGGTAAAAGGCTGGAAGAAGATTTAACAAGGCAATTGTCCCTGAAAACAGGCAGGAGTAGCAATAGTTATCTCAGACAAAGTGGACTTCAAACTTATAATGATCAAACGAGATAAAGAAGGACACTCAGTACTAATAAAAGGGGAAATACACCAAAAGGAAATAACACTCATCAACCTATATGAATCCAATGTCAGTGCACCCAATTTCATCAAGCATGTTATGAAGGACATAAAAGAATATATAAACTCCAACACAGTGGTATTGGGAGACTGTAATACCCCCCTATCACCATTTCATAGGTCATCCAAACAAAAATCAACAAAGAAATTCTACAACAAAATCATACAATAGATGAAATAGACCTAGCTAATGTCTATAGAATATTTCATTGAACTTCCACACAATATACATTTCTCTCAGCAGCCCATGGAATTTTCTCCAAAATTGATCATATCTTAGACACAAAGCAAGCCTCAGAAAATATAAGAAAATAGAAATAATCCCATGCATTCTATTTGATCACAATGCATTAAAACTAGAACTGAACAACAAAAACAACAGTAGAAAACATGCAAACAATTGGAAGCTGAAAACACAGTGCTCAATGATAATTGGGTCATTGATGAAACAAAAGAGGAAATGAAAAGATTCCTGGAAGTTAATGAAAATGAAAACATGACCTACCAGAACCTATGAGACACAGCAAAGCCAGCCCTAATAGGAAATTTACAGCCATGAGTGCATATGTTAAATGGACAGAAACATCTCAAATCAATGGCCTAATGCTACATCTCAAAACTCCTAGAAAAACAAGAAAAACCCAAAACAAGCAGAAAGGGAGAAGTAATAAAAATAAGGGCTGAAATGAATGAAATAGAAACAAAAAAAGTATGAAGAATCAATGAAACAAAATGCTGGTTCTTTGAAAAAATAAAGAAGATTGACAGACCCCTGGTAAACCTGACTAAATGAGGAGAGAAAAAACCCAAATCACTAAAATCAGAAATGCAAAAAAGGAGATAACAACAAACACAATGTAAATCCTGGGCATCATTGGAGACAACTTTGAGAACCAATATACCAATAAATTTGAAAATCTTAAAGAAAGAGACAAATTTCTAGATACTTGTTTTAGGGTTTGGATATGCCCAAAAGAATGTGACATAGGTTACTCCAGAGGCACCTGCACAACCATGTTTATTGCAGTACTAGTCACAATAATCAAGTTATGGAAACAGCCAAGATGCCCCACTACTAACGAATGGATCAAAAAATGTGGTATTTATACACAATGGAATTTTATGTAGCCATGAAGTAGAACGAAATGTTATCATTCACTGGTAAATGGATGGAATTGGAGAGCATCATTCTGAGTGAGGTTAGCCTGGCCCAAAAGACCAAAAATCATATGTTCTCCCTCATATGCGGACATTAGATCAAGGGCAAACACAACAAGGGGATTGGACTTTGATCACACGATAAAGTGAGAGCACACAAGGGAGGTATGAGGATAGGTAAGACACCCAAAAAACTAGATAGCATTTGTTGCCCTCAATGCAGAGAAACTAAAGCAGATACCTTAAAGCAACTGAGGCCAATAGGAGAAGGGGACCAGGAACTAGAGAAAAGGTTAGATCAAGAAGAATTACCCTAGAAGGAACACACATGCTCAGGAAATCAATGTGAGTCCAACTCCCTGTATAGTTTTCCTTATCTCAACTAGCAAAAACCTTTGGTCCTTCCTATTACTGTTTATACTCTCTCTTTGACAAAATTAGAGATAAGGGCAAAATGGTTTCTGCCAGGTATTGAAGGGGTGGGGGGAGAGGGAGAGGGGGAGTGGGTGGTAAGGGAGGGGGTGGGGGCAGGGGGGAAATGACCCAAGCCTTGTTTGCACATATGAATACAAAATAGAAAAAACAAAAAATAAAAAATAAAAACAGCATGGTACTGGCACAAAAACAGGTATGTAGACCAGTGAAACAGAATAGAGGACCCAGATATGAATCCACGCAGCTATACCCATCTTATTTTTGAGAAAGGCACCAAAGACATATGATGGAGAAAAGACAGTCTCTTCAACAAATGTTGCTGGGAAAAGTGTTTATCTGCCTGTAAAAAACTGAAACTAGACCCATGTTCATCACCCTGTGCTAGTATCAACTCAAAATGGATCAAGGATGTTAATAGCAACCTGAAACTCTGAAGCCAGCACAGAAAAGAGCAGGGAATACTCTGGAAGCAATAGGTATAGGCAAGGACTTCCTCCATAGAACACCAGCATCTCAGCAGCTAGAGAAAGGATGGACAAATGGGACTACATCAAACTAAAAAGCTTCTGCACAACAAAAGAAATGGTCTCTAAACTGAAGAGACCACCCCACAGAGTGGGAGAAAACATTCACCAGCTCTACATCAGACAAAGGACTGATAACCAAAACATACAAGGAGCTCAAAAGACTAAACTCTCCCAAAATCAATGAACCAATAAAGTAATGGGCAACTGAACTAAACAGAACTTTCTCAAAAGAAGAAATTCACATGGCAAAAAAACACATGAAAAAATGCTCACCATCTCTGGATGTAAAGGAAATGCAAATTAAAACCACACCAAGATTCCACCTCACCCCTGTTAGAATAGCTATCATCAAAAACACCAACAACAACAGGTGTTGCCAAGGATGTGGGGGAAAAGGAACCCTCGTACACTGCTGGTGGAATGCAAGGTAGTGGAAAACAATATGGAGGCTTCTTAAAAAACTAAACATAGATCTGCCATATGATCCAGCAATCCCACCTCCTAGGGATATACACAAAGGAATTCAACTCAGGTTACTTCAGAGGCACCTGCACAACCATATTTATTGCAGCACTATTCACAAGACAAATTATGGAAACAGCCAAGATGCCCCACTACTGTCACATGGATTAAGAAAATGTGGTCTTTATACACAATGGAGTTTTACTCAGCCATGAAGAGAATGGAATGTTATCATTTGCAAGTAAGCAGATGGAACTAGGGAACATCATCCTGAGCGAGGTTAGCCAGACTCAGAAGACAAAATATCATATGTTCTCCTTCATATGCAGATATTAGATCTAGGGCAAATGCAGTAATGTTGTTGGACTTGGGTCACACGCTAAGGGGAGAGCACATACAGGAGGAATGGGGATAGGTAGGAAACCCAAAACTTAAGTGTTTGATGTCCTCACTGCATAGGAGCTAATACAGTAACCTTAAAGTGACAGAGGTCAATATGAGAAGGTGACTGGGAAGTAGTGAAGATGTCAGGTAGAGATGAATCAATTCAAGTTGTAACACGTTTGTGCATGGAAGTAATGCTAGGAATCTCTATATATAGCTATCCTTATCTCAACTAGCAAAAACACTTTGTATTTCTTATTATTGCTTATGTCTTCTCTTCAACAAAATTGGAGAAAAGTGCAGAACAGGTTCTGCCTGGAAGCGAGGGGGTGAGGGGGAGATGGAAGGGGCAGGGAGCAAGGGGGAGAAATGACCCAAACAATGCCTGTGCATATGAATATACGAATAAAGAGAAAAAAATTAAATTTTTTTAATGTTAGTTCTCATGCAGCTGGTGGAAATTGCCACAACCCTTGATACAACCTAACCACTGAGCAGGACCCAGAGAACAACTCACTTTTCCGCTATGAATTATTGTGTCTCCTATTATTACAGTGGGTTTTATGCTCCATTTTGTAGCATAGACCAATAAGACAGTACACTGAGTCTTATTGTAATCCAGTAGGAAAGGATCAGTCATGGTTGTAATACATTGTTTGCTGTGGAAACTTTTCTTATTTTAAACTTGCTTGCCTGATACCAAGAACATCTATCCTTCATAATTGAAAGAGAAATATCAAACTTTCCTGATAAATAAACACTAAAGGAATGTGTGACCACTAAACCAGATCTACAGAATACATTTCAGGGAATCCTACACAGAGAGGAGAAAGACAAATGCAACCATGAAAATATGGGAAATAATAAATCCATTTAAGCAAGCAGATGTAAAAATGAGGAGTAAGGAAGAAAAACCAAACCCTAAAACAAGTACAATGGGAGGAATTACTACACATCTTTCAATAATAATTCTGAATATTTTTCTTCTCAATTATCCAATCAAAAAGACACAGACCAGCAGATTGGATTAAAACAATACCCAACCATTTGTTAGCTAGTAGAAATGCACCTCACTGGCAAAAACAAACATAGACTTAGAGTGAAATAATTGAAAACAATTTTCCAACCACATGGATCCTGAAAACAAGCAGAAGAAATACATTCAGACTTTACAATCAAGATTCAAATGAAAATTAATCAGAAGAGACACAGGTCACTTCATTTGGGTAAAAGGAACAATTCATCAAGGAGATATAACAGTTGTCAACTTTGGTACATCCAAGTTCATAAAGCAAAGAATACTAGACATAAAACCACAGATAGACGCCAATACAACAATAGTGGGTGAATTCAGTACCCTACTTAAAGCAAAGAATACTAGACATAAAACCACAGATAGACACCAATACAACAATAGTGGGTGAATTCAGTACCCTACTTAATCAACAGATAGAGGTCAGTCAAAAATTCAACAAAGGAACTTACAATTAAACAATACTATGGACCTGAAGTATTTGCCATGCATGTATAGAATACTATGCCCAAGAGCTCCAGAATACACATTCTTTTCAGAACCATTGGAACTTTCTTCAATATAAATCCTAAGACATAAATCAAATGTTTGTTTGTTTGTTTTTCATTTTTCTTTTATTATTCATATGTGCATACAAGGCTTGGTTTATTTCTCCCCCCTGCCCCCACCCCCTCCCTTACCACCCACTCCACCCCCTCCTGCTCCCCCCCTCAATACCCAGCAGAAACTATTTTGCCCTTATCTCTAATTTTGTTGTAGAGAGAGTATAAGCAATAAAAATTTTATTAGGATATATTTGTTATACAAAGGGGGATTCATAGTGACAATTCCAATTAAACTTATGTTGTACTAAGTTTACTTATGTAACTAAGGTTACATTGCCCCCATAGTTTCTCCCCCTGAACTCCCTCCTTGCCCCACTTTAAGCCATGAGAAGAGGTCTCTTAGATCTATTTCATATAAGTATATTAAGCCCATCAGCCATATACCATCACCTTAATCTCCTTTATTCACCATCCTCCTTTCACTGCTACTCCCACCACACACACTACCTGTTTTGCAATCCTGTTTTTCATTATTAATATTTAAGTTGATGTTCAAAAGTTTTCTCAATCAGCCCCACTGTGGGTAGACTTTACTTTGGTCCACTGAATCCCTCCATTGCTCTCCCTTACACCATAACTCCCCACCCTATTTTCAACAGTTTTCAGTACATATCCTTATATTCACTACCTTCACATCTTGTGTTTTATGATATTACTGTTGATCTATCATTCTCTTTTCCTTTCCCTCTTTCCCCAAGTTCATAGAATAATTCCACTATTACAAACATGTTCGACTTCTGTGTTTGTATATGATCATTTTTGGTTTTGGGTATGGGTTTATCATTTAGATTTATCTTCCACATACAAGAGAAAACATGCAGCCTTTCTATTTCTGAGCCTGGCTTATTTTACTTAACACGATGTCCTCCAATTGCATCCATTTACCTTCAAACCCCATAACTATTAGTTCTGGCTGAGCAATACTCCATTGAGTACATATACACCACATTTTCTTGATCCATTCATCAGTTGTAGGGCATCCGGGTTGTTTCCAAAACTTGGCTATTGTGAACAGTACTGCAATAAACATCAATGTACAGATGTCTCTGTTGTATCCTGTATTACATTCCTTTGGGTAGATGCCAAGAAGTATCACTGGATCACATGATAATTCTATCTTTCAGTTACTGAGGAATCTCTATACTGTTTTTTATAGTGGCTGTACTAGTTTACATTCCCACCAAGAGTGTGTAAGTGTTCCTGTTTTGCCATATCATCATGAGCATTGGTTGCTGTTATTGCCCTTGATTATGGCCATTCTGACTGGGGTGACATAAAATCTAAGTGCTGGTTTGATTGTATCCTTTTTATAACCAGAGAAGTTGAACACTTTTTTTGTATTGCTTCCCATTTGTAATTCTTCCTTTGAGAATTCTCTAATTCATGTACCCATTTTGTCTTTGGGGTATTGATTCTTTGGGGGTTGAGTTTTTTGAGTTCCCTGTAGATTAGGGATATTAATAGCTTATCATATGAGTAGCTGACAAAGATTTTCTCCCATTCTGTGGGCTGTCTCTTGAGTCTACTGACTGTTTCCTTTGCTGTGCAGAAGCTGTTTAGTTTGATGCAGTCCCATTTGTTCATTCTTTCTCTTAGAGGCTGAGTCTTTTGAGTTCTATATAAAGAAGTAGTTCCCTATACCTATTCATTCCAATATATTTCTACTGCTTCCTGGAGTTGTTTCAAAGTTTCATACCTTATGTTAAGGTCTTTGGTCCACTTTGAGTTGACTTTGGTATATGGTGAAAGGCAGGGATGCAGTTCATGCAGATATCCAGTTTTCCCAGTAGCATTTGTTGAAGAGGCTGTCTTACCTGTACGTTAATTTATTATCCTGCTACTATGTCAAAGGAGTTTATGATTTCTAATAGCTCTTTGATAGATTTCTAGGGTCTCTTACGTATATAACTATGTCATCTGCAGATAGGGATATTTTGACTTCTTCCTTCCCTATTTGAATCCCTTTTATTTCTTGCTCTTGGCTTATTGCTCTGGCTAAGAATTCCAAAACTATATCAAGCAGTAGTAGAAAAAGTGGACATCCCTGTCTCATGCCTGACTTGAATGGGAATGGTTTTAGTTATTATCCATTTAGTATGATATTGACTCTAGATTTGTCATATATAGCCTTTATTGTTTTGAGAAACATTCCTTCTGTTCCTAGTTTCTTCAGAGATTTTCTCATGAAAGGGTGCTGGATTTTGTCAAAGGCTTTTTCTGTGTCTATTGAGAGGATTATGTGGCTATTTTCCTTGCTTCTGTTTATATGCTGTATTACATTTATAGATTTATGTCTGTTGAACTATACTTGCATCCCTGGAATGAAATCAACACATCATCTTTTGATGTGTTGTTGGACTCTGTTTGCCACTATTTTGTTGAGAACCTTCCCATCTATATTTATTAAAGATATTGGTCTGCAATGCTCTTTTTTGGTTGCATCATTACTGGGTTTTGGAATGAGTATAATGATCGCTTCAGAGAATAAGTTTGGCTGTGATACTTTCCTTTCTATATCCTGGAAAACTTTGAGGAGTATTTGTGTTAGTTCTTTGAAGGTCCTAAGTCTTCTTTGTAGGGAGGCTGTTTATTATTGCCTTGATTTCATTGCTTGTAATAGGACTATTTAGGTGTTTAATACCTCCTTGATTCAATTTAAGTTGGTTATATGCATGTAGACTTTCCAGTAATCTTGAATAAAAGTTTTTGATGTACCCCCTAATGATTCTCCGGATTTCATTAGAATTTATGGTTAGTCCCTTTTTTCATATCTGATTTCATTAATTTGAGTCTTTTCCCTCCTCTTTTTTGTTATGTTGGCTAAGGGTTTGTCAATCTTGGTTATCTTTTTAAATAATCAACTTCTTATTTAACTGATTCTTTCTATACCTTTTTGGTCTCAACCTCATTGATCTTAGCTCTGATCTTTATTATTTCTCTCTGTATGCTGGTTTTGGGTGTTATTTGTTCTTGGTTTTTTTTTTTAGGAGCTTATGGTGCATCACAATGTTGTTTATTTGAGAGGTTTCTGGTTTTTTAATGTGGGCGCTTACAGCTATAAACTTTCCTCAGCATGGCCTTTGCTGTGTCCCACAGATACCAGTAGGTTGTATTTTCATTTTCATTGCATTCTAGGAAATTATTGTTTCTTCCCTTATTTCCTCATTCACCCATTGATCATTCCGCAGTGGGTTGTTCAACCTGCATGTGTTAGAATATTTTCTGTGGTTTCTTTTGTTGTTGAGGTCTAGTTTTATTCTGGTGAGATGTGATATTATGCAAAGGGTTATTTCAATTTTCTTGAATTTCTTACCACTTGTTTTTTTATCCCAAAATATGATGTATTTTGGAGAAAGTTCCATGAGCTGCACAAAATGTGTATTGGCCAGTTGTTGGGTGAAATACTTTGTAAATGTCTACCAAAACTATTTGGTCTAATGTGTAGAGTATCTCTGAAGTTTCTTTATTGATCTTTTGCCTGGATGACATAACTATTGGTGACAGTGTATATTCGGGTCTCCCACTATCACTGTATTAAGGTCTATCTGTGCTCTTAGACCCATTAGTGTTTTTTTATGTAGATGGGTGCCCCTATGTTTGGTACATATATGTTAAGAATTTATATTTCTTCTTGCTTTATTATTCCTTTATTTAATATGAAGTGTCCTTCATTATCTCTTCTGACTCGTTTTAGTCTGAAGTCTACTTTGTCAGATATGATTATAGCTACATCTATGTGTTTATGGGGTCCATTTGCTGTGAAAACATTTTTCCATCCTTTAACTCTAAGTCAGTATTTATTTTTTTCAGTGAGATGAGTCTGTTGTAAGCACCATATGGTTGGGTCTTGTTTTTGAACCCAGTTTGCTATTCTAAGTCTTTTGATTAGAGTATTGAGGTCATTTGCTTTCAGTATTAATATTGAAAGGTGCCTGTTGTTTCCACTCATTTTTATTCCTCTGTTGTTTTGTTTTACCTCTTCCTTGTTTATTTGTCTTCTTGCTCAACAGGGTTTATTCTTTCTTGAGTCCTCTCTCACTCTAGTTCTTTCTTCTATATGTAAAATTCCTTTAAGTATCTTCTGTATTGCTAGCTTGGTACTTGTGAATTGCTTTAGTTTTTCCTTGTGGAAGGTTTTAATTTCTCCTTCAATTAGGAAGGATAGTTTTGCTAAGTCGACTAGTCTATGTTGACAGTTGCTTTCTTTCAGGGACTAAATTGTGTTTTTTCATGACATTGCATTTACAGTTCGAGTTGAGAAATCTGCTGCTATTCTAATGGGATTACTTTTACATGTGACTTGTCTTTTCTCTTTTGCAACTTTCAGTATTCTTTCTTTGTTCTGTGTACTGAGTGTATTGATTATGATGTGTCTGGGAGTGTTTGATTTTTGGTCCTGATTGTTTGGTCTTCTGTAAACTTTCTGCACCTGGTTGAGTCTCTCTTTCTCAAGATTAGGGAAGTTTTCAGCCATAATTCTATTGAATGTGTTGTCATTGCTTTTAGTTTGTATATCCTTACCTTTTTTGCACCCATGATTCAGAGGCTTTGTCTTTTCATGGTGTCCCAGATATCTGACATGTTCCATTCGTATTTTCTTAGCATTCTTTCATAATATTTTACTGTTTGGTCTAATTCCTCTACTTTGTCTTCTATTCCTGATTCTCTATTTTCAACTTCCTTCACTCTGCTCACCAAGCTTTTGATTGAGATTTTTATTTGAGCTATTGAGTTATTTCAGATTGATTTTTTTCTCAAGGATTCCATACCTTTATTTATTTCCTTTTCATATCCTGCAGTCTTCTTAATTTCACTCATCTATTTATTTGTATTCTATTTGAGCTCATTTAACTGTTTATACATATCCTCATTGAGATCAGATACTAGATATTTCATGTTTCTTCTTTAAGCTTGCTAATCATTTTTACTGTTTTTTGGGAATTCAGTATTTGGTATCTATTCCTTTACTCAGGGGTTTAGCCCCTTAGTGGTGTATTTGGCTTTTGAGGGAGAGTGGTTGTCTTACTGTTTCATTCTGCATTGAGATTTATACATGTAGTGTTGATTTTTGGTTATGGTTTTAATCCCTTGTGTCCCTGCAGTTGGGATTTTGAGCTTTTATTCTGGAGTTCCAGCAGTTTTCCTCACAGTGGGCTATGCTGGAAATGTTACTCTTTTCAGGCTTCTTGTTATGGTGCATATTACCTCTTTCCTCCCCTCAGTGAGGGACTTGGGCTTCCCACTCTTTGATGGAGAGGTGGGGCCTCTTCACTGGAATATTTTATAGAAGAATATTTGCTATTGAACTTTCAGTTTTATCATGGGCTATATTGTGTATTTATGTCTTTTTATTTTCTTGATTTGTTTTACTTTTGTAAGTTAAGTCTTCTGGAAATCCAATCAAATTTTCTCAATTTCCAAAATAATGCTGCAATGCATATTGGTGTACAGATGTCTCTGTTGTATCTTAACATATGTTCCTTTGAGTAGATGCCAAGGATAAATTGATCATATAGCAGTTCTATCTCTATTTTTCAGAATTTTCCATACTGCTTTCCATAATGCTTATGCTAATTTGCATTCACACCAACAGTGTGAATGCCCTTAATGCCATTTTAATGGGGTGAGATGAAATCTAAGTGTTGTTAAGATTTGCATGTCTTTTATAACCAGGGAAGTTAAACACTTGTTCATGTATTTACTGACCATTTGAACGTCTTCCTTTGAGAAGTCCTTGTTTAATTCATATGCACATTTTTTCATTGGGGTGTTAGTTCTTTGGGAGTTGAGTTTTTTGAGTTCCCAGTAGATTCTTGATATTAGTACCTTATCAAGTGAGTAGCTGACAAAGATTTTCTACAGTTCTGTGGGCTGTCTCTTGAGCCTAGTGACTGGCTTTTTTTGGTGTGAAGAAGCTCTTTAGTTTGATGCAGTCCAATTTGCTCATTTCTACTCTCAGAGACTGAATCTTTTGAGTTCTACTTAAGAAATTGTTCCCTATACTTTATGTTCCAATGTATTTCCTACTACCTCCTGGAGTTGTTTAAAAGTTTGAGGCCTTTTACAGTTCTTAATGCAAGTAGTATTTCTCACTTCATTTTGAGGAATGTTAAAGTCTCTTAGAGATTTGTTACTTTTGTATTTTTCATGAAAAATGACATCTAATTTTATTTTGTGTTTCAATGTTGAAGTTTGCTTTCTATTAATTTCTGTTTGCCTACACCAACTTCATTTATTTACATTTAAGATTCATTTGCTCTCATTTTCTAGTGCCATTATTAATTCTATGTTTTTTATCCAGATTGTATCTTCATTTCTTCAATGCATTTTCCATGGTGTATTTCCAAGGTAGAGCTTTTTTTCACAAATTGATGACCTCTTCCTCAGCTTTGTTTGAATCAAAAACTTTATTCATCTACGTTGCAGCATACTGACATAACCAGTATTTATGTGTTCTTATCCAGTCAGCTAAAGGTGAAGTTGACTGTACCTTGTCAGGAGACCCCATTGACTATCAATTATGTTTTGCACTATATTTTAGACTTGGATTTGAACTTAGGCCTTTGCTTACAAAGCAGTTTCTCTACCACTTGAGCCACATCTTCCATCTATTTTGTGGTAGTTATTTTGGAAACTGTGTTTCACAAAGTAGTTGCTTATGCTGGCATTGAATCGCAATCCTCCTGATCTCAGATTCCCAAGTAGCTACAATTACAGGCATGAGCCACTGGCATCCAGAAATTTTGCACTATTTTTAACAGAAGGAGCAATATCTGATGTGTATGTGATATACTAGAGTTTACAGAAAGCTGAAAAATTCTAGATTTTTGTACTGAGCTTTCATTAACAGTAGAAATATACCCAGGGAAACCCAAAAGTGAGTAGTCTGAGAAAGAAAACAGCTAGTAGGATTAATGACGCAATACAAACCTGCCCCAAGAGAGCCACTGGTGACTTGGCAACATGATGAGGTTACAAGCAGAAGCTGTACTTGGTCATCTGCTTTAATCAACACCAATCTTCTTCAATTTTTACTTTAGATTTTTTTTGTGATTTTGGGGTTGAACTCAAGGCCTTGCACTTGACCACAGGTGTTCTACCACTTGAGTCAATCCTCCAGGCCTTGTAGCTCAATTTTTTTTAAATTATGGGGTCTGGATTTTGACTGGGCCACCCTGGACTGTGATCCTCCTATTTTCACTGAACACCGTAGCTGGAATGACAGGTGTGGGTCACCACACTGACCTTTCTTTAATTGAGATTGGGGTTTCAAAACATGACCAAGTAGCTATGGTTACAGCCATGAGCCACTGGATCCTGGAAGACTCTTTTTCTATTCATGTGAAGAGTTTTCTACACAGGACTACTTTTTAGTTTTTATTGTTTTTCCCCACTGTCTAAAAATCTAGGCCATGAATTGTTATGTGAACACCTCACAGAGTTCTGCAAAGAAGCATTATTTACTTTAGCTTTAACTAAAGCTTTTCTCCCTGTGTATGGATACATTTTACATTGCAGTATGAGAGCTATGTTTTCTATGTGGCGAGTAAAGAAGAGAGTGTATCAGAAAACTCTACATAAATTTCACTCAGAAGTAATTCCATGAGAAAGAGATGACTTAAATGCCTACTTTCAGCAAGCTCTACAATTGCAGAGAGGGGTGAGAGTACAGAAGGGATGTGAGATATATAAATCTCTACCATGGGAGAATGTAGGGAAGTGTGTAGAAAGGAGATACGGTGGAAATTCTATGCACTTGTGAATTATAATGGAAAATGAGACCTATTGAAATCCAGGAATGGGGGAAGAGGGATTAAGGAGAACGATGGAGGGGGTGAATTCAACTATGATAGATTGTAAGAACTCCAGTAAACGTCACTATGAACCCCCAGTACTAGAATAATAAAAAAATTAAGAATATAAAAACTAAGTCTCTGCCTGAGTAACTTCAATACCGTGTATTGAAGGTTCTGAAAACTTGTAATTTGGGGGGAGAAAAGTGTCCCTCTTAATAACTGGCCTTCTGCAAGCAGAATGGTAAGTGCCATAGTTGTAAATCTACTTAATTATACAATAAACTGAACTGACTCTTCACAAATAGGTGGATATACTGTATTGTGTATGAATATATGTTGTGTATGTTACATTTTTTTAAATTACAGCATATGTCATGATGGAAGTATTTAACAGCAATTCAAGCAATTTCAATCTTTACATTGTTTCAAGCACTTTTAAAATAGGAAATAGATTACATAGCAAACATTGTCTTATCACCATGACAGATCCATGTGCTGTGGAGTCACAAACACGCCCTGCCCTGCCTGATGCTGTGCTCTAAAGAACATGAAGGAAGTGAAAACACTGTAAGAACAGGAGGCACAATGGCCTCAGAGGAAAGTCAGTTGTGCTCTGGGGTCCTGCTCAGTGGTCAGGTTGTACGAAGGGCTTAGGTGATTCTTACCAGCTGTGTGAGAAGTAACTTTTAATGACTTTATTGATCCTGAGGTTTTTTTCTGATATCTTTTACTTTGGGACAATGCACATCTCCAATGGAGTTGACACTCAGTAACCCTCACATGTTGTGAGGAGATTCACTGTGCATAAAGAGAAGGATTGCTGCACCTCTGTGTTCATCAAAATGATGCACAGTAAACAAGGTCATTGAGGCAGGAGGTGACAGGAGATGGATGTCCTTTGGGAAAAGAAGTCCTGCTCTCCTGCCCCAGATATACAGCCATGGCTAGGCAGATGAAGCCTGTCCAGGTAACTGCTGTGTGGAGGAGGAAAACATGAGTCAGGATGTGCAAGATGTGGCATGGAGAATGAGAGGGAGTTAAGAAGACCTATTCATCATTCTATTCCCAGTCTGTGCTTTTGACCAGACTGCTTTTACTTTGAGAATGTCTTAGCAATACTTTTTGGATTGTGATATGCTATGTTTGTTTGTTACATGTGCCACCACACAGGGCATATTTACTACATCATTGTCAACAGTTTTTCTTACCTTCCATAGACATGTCCTTATTTCTGCATTCTTTAATTTCTTTTATAACATATTTTTTCATAGCTCTCCAAACTTCTCATCACCTGGTTACATCTTAGTTTTCTTTTTCAAATGTCCCATTTTCTTTATTGTTTTGATATTTTTCCTGTGTTATTAAGAAATACTTAAAAACACTTGTAACCACTCAGTTGCCTGTTATATCTTATGTTCTATGCTGTGCTGTGTTCTCTTCTTTTTCTCAATATGCCAATTGATATTTATTTGCATTTGCTATAATTTCACTCTTGTTTCATTCAATTTTCATGTTTTTCCTCACACCTCTCATTCAAATGTTGTGTGTCACCTTCATTTAAAATGCTTCTATCACAATTAATTTAAGACACGAGTTATAACTAGATATTTTATATATATTTTATTATATATATTCTCTAGGTTTAAGTTTTTATGCTATTAAATGCTACTATTTTTTAAATTGCACTTTAGAACTATTTATGCTTGAGTATAGAATTTCAAATGCTTTTTTATACTCACTTTGCTTGAAGTAAATTTGAAAATCTTTTTCAATAATTCAGATAATTTTCTGAATGACCATGTGGTTTCCTAAAAATTTAAGTTTCATGGAGGCTGGAGATGCAGCCTGCAGTGGAGCACTTGCCTAGCTTTTGTGAGGCTCTCACTTCCATCCAAAGTTCCACATTTTTAACTTCTTAAACTTTATACATCCTGAAAATGATAAAATATAATTTACCTTCTTACAAGTTTTATAAACATCCTTTCCTTTCCTATAAGTTTTTGTTGCCCTAAAAACACAAGGACTAGAGACTTGATGGCAGATACTGCATCTCATACCCTTTCTCCATAGATGGATTTCCATATTGATATTAATATAATTCTCATGAGATTGTGGTTTGTATACTACAGTAAATCCCAGATGTCTTTTTATGTGACATTGATTTATTCTCACAAAGTATCCCTGTCACCATGCTGTTTCATCCTTATTTGTTTTATTTCAATTAACACTCCTACTGTCTCATAATTAAAATATCAATATTTGCACATGTTGAATTTTTATCACACAACATTAAGCATCTATTGAGGTGACCATATATTCTTTCCCCTGTAATCTAAGGGAGACAATATTTATCTTAACAATTTTTTCCTGGTGAAAAAGTTGAAATTTAACATACATCATTGGAATAATTTTCTTAACCAATTACTTCAATTTTTTCCCATGCTTTTTTATTATTTTTTTATATTTTTATTTTATTCCAATGTGCATACAATGTTTGGGTTGTTTCTCCCCCATTGCCCCTTTCCCCCCACCCCCTTGCTACCAGACAGAAACTATTTTGCCCTTATCTCTAATTTTGTTGAAGAGAGAGTATAAGCAATAACAGGATGGCCAAGGGTTTTTGCTAGTTGAGAAAAGGATAGCTATACAGGGAGTTGGCATGCATTGATTTCCTGTACATATGTGTACAGGAAAATAATCATATAAATTGATTCTTCTCAAACTAACTTTTTCTCTAGTTCCTGGTTCTGTTCTCCTATTGGCCTCTGTCACTTTAAACTATCTCCATTAGTTTCTCTGCATTGAAGGCAACAAATGCTATCTAGTTCTTTGGGTGTCTTACCTATCCTCATACATCCCTTGTGTGCTCTTCCTTTATCATGTGATCAAAGTCAATCCCATTGTTGTGTTTGCCCTTGATCTAATGTCCACATATGAGGGATAACATATGATTTTTGGTCTTTTGGGCCAGGCTAACCTCACTCAGAATGATGTTCTCCAATTCCATCCATTTAACTGAGAATGATAACATTTCATTCTTCTTCATGGCTGCATAAAATTCCATTGTTTATAAATACCACATTTTCTTAATCTATTCATCAGTAGTGGGGCATCTTGACTGTTTCCATAACATGGCTATTGTGAATAGTGCTGCAATAAACATAGGAGCGCAGGTGCCTCTGGAGTAACCGGTGTTACATTCTTTTGGGTATATCCCCAAGAATGGTATTGCTGGATCATATGGTAGATCAATGTTTAGATTTTTAAGTACCCTAAAATTTTTTTCAGAGTGATTGTACTAGTTTACATTCCCACCAGCAGTGTAAGAGGGTTCCTTTTTCCCCTCATCCTCACCTACACCTCTTGTTGGTGGTGTTGCTAATGATGGCTATTCTAATAGGGGTGAGTTGGAATCTTAGTGTGGTTTTAATTTGCATTTCCTTTATTGCTAGAGATGGTGAGCATTTTTTCATGTGTTTTTTGCCATTTGAATTTCTTCTTTTGAGAAAGTTCTGTTTAGTTCACTTGCCCATTTCTTTACCAGTTCATTAATTCTGGGAGAATTTAGTTTTTTGAGTTCCCTATATATTCTGGTTATCAGTCCTTTATCTGATGTGTAGCTGGCAAATATTTTCTCCCACTCTGTGGGTGTTCTCTATAGTTTTCAGACAATTTTTTTGTTGTGCAAAAGCTTTTTGTTTTATGAAATCCCATTTATTTATGCTATCTCTTAGTTGCTGAGCTGCTGAGGTTCCACTGAGAAAGTTTTTCCCTATACCTATTAGTTCCAAACTATTTCCTACTCTTTCCTGTACCAACTTTAGAGTTTGGGGTATGATATTAAGATCCTTGATCCATTTTGAGTTAATACTGGTATAGAGTGATAAACATGCATCTAGTTTCAGTTTTTTGCAGACTGTGAACCAGTTTCCCCAGCAGTTTTTGTTGAAGAGGCTATCTTTTCTCCATCATACATTTTTAGCACCTTTGTCAAAGATGAGTTGGTTAAAGTTGTGTGTCTTCATATCCGGGTCCTCTATTCTGTTCCACTGGTCTTCATGTCTGTTTTTATGCCAGTACCATGCTGCTCTTATTGTTATTGCTTTGTAATGCAGTTTGAAGTCAGATATCATGATACCTCCAGCATTGTTCTTTTGACTGAGTATTGCCTTGGCTATTCGTGCCCTCTTGTGTTTCCATATAAATTTAGTGGTAGATTTTTCAATCTCTTTAATGAATGTCACTGGGATTTTGATGGGAATTGCATTAAACATGTAGATTACTTTTGGGAATACAGACATTTTTACTATGTTGATTCTACCAATCCATGAGCATGGGAGATCTCTCCATTTTCTATAGTCTTCCTCAATCTCTTTCTTCAGAAGTGTATAGTTTTCCTTGTAGAGGTCGTTCACATCTTTTGTCAGGTTTACACCTAGGTATTTGATTTTTTTTGAGGCTATTATAAATGGAATTGTTTTCATACAGTCTTTTTCAGTTTGCTCATTGTTAGTGTATAGAAATGCTAATGATTTTTCTATGTTTATTTTATATCCTGCTACCTTGCTCTAGCTATTGATGGTGTCTAGGAGCTTTTGAGTAGAGTTTTTTGGGTCTTTCAGGGATAGGATCATATCATCTTCAAATAGGGATATTTTGACAGTTTCTTTACCTATTTGTATTCCTTTTATTCCTTCTTCTTGCCGAATTGCTCTGGCTAGGAATTCCAGTACTATGTTGAATAGGAGTGGAGATAGTGGGCATCCTGTCTCGTTCCTGATTTTAGAGGGAATGGTTTCATTTTTTCATCACTAAGTACAATGCTGGCTGTAGGTTTTTCATATACAGCTTTTACAATGTTGAGGTACTTTCCTTCTATTCCTAGTTTTCTTAGAGCTTTTATCATGAAATGGTGTTGGATCTTTCAAAGGCTTTTTCTGCATCTATTGAGATGATCAACTGGTTTTTGTCTTTGCTTCTGTTAATGTGGTTGATTACGTTTATTGATTTTCATATATTGAACAACCCCTGCATTCCTGGGATGAAGCCTACTTGGTTGTGGTGAAAGATCTTTTTGATGTGTTGTTGAATTTTGTTTGCCATTATTTTATTGAGGATTTTTGCATCAATGTTCATTAAGGATATTGGCCTATAGTTCTCCTTTTTGGAGGCGTCTTTGCCTGGTTTTGGGATAAGTGTAATACTGGCTTCATAAAATGTGTTAGGTAGTTTTCCTTCCCTTTCTATTTCATGGAACAGTTTAAAGAGGGTTGGTATCAGTTCCTCTTTAAAGGTCTGATAGAATTCAGCAGAGAATCCATCAGGTCCTAGACTTTTCTTTTTAGGGAGACTCTTGATTGCTGCTTCAATTTCATTTTGTGTTATAGATCTATTCAGGTGATTAATATCCTCTTGGTTCAATTTTTGATGATTGTATGTATCTAGAAATCTGTCCATTTCTATAAGATTTTTTAATTTATTTGAATACATGTTCTAGAAGTAGCCTCTGATGATTTCCTGGAATTCCAAGGTGTTTGTTGTTATCTCCCCTTTTGCATTCCTGATTTTACTAATTTGGGTTTTTTCTTTCCTCATTTTAGTCAAGTTTGCCAGGGATTTGTAAATATTATTTATTTTTTCAATGAACCAACTATTTGTTTCATTGATTCTTTGTATGTTTTTTTTATTTCAGCTCTTGTTTTTATTATTTCTCTCCTCTAATTTTTTTGGGATTTGCTTGTTCTTGTTTATCTAGGCATTTGAGATGTATCATTATGTCATTGATTTGAGATCTTTCAGTCTTTTTAATATATGCACTCATGGCTATAAAGTTTCTTCTCATGACTGACTTTGCTGTGTCCCACAGGTTCTGGTAGGTTGTGTTTTCATTTTCATTGACTTCCAGGAACTTTTTACTTTCCGCTTTTATTTCATCAATGACCCATTGTTCGTTAAGCAATGAGTTATTCAGTTTCCAGCTGTTTGTGTGGTTTTTGTCTTTATTTTTGTTGTTGAATTCTAGATTTAATACATTGTGATCAGATAGAATGCATGGTATAATTTCTATTTTCTTATATTTGCTGAGGCTTGCTTTGTGTCCTAGGATATGATCTATTTTGGAGAAGGTTCCATGGGCTGCTGAGAAGAATGTATATTGTGTAGAAGTTGGATGAAATGTTCTGTAGACATCAAGTAGGACCATTTGCTCT
Organism: Castor canadensis; assembly: GCF_047511655.1. Taxonomy (NCBI): domain Eukaryota; kingdom Metazoa; phylum Chordata; class Mammalia; order Rodentia; family Castoridae; genus Castor; species Castor canadensis. The sequence continues at coordinate 20,043,735 of NC_133401.1, forward strand.
ATTGTATATTTTAGATCTTGGATTTCTTTATTGATTTTTTGTTTGGATGACCTATCTATTGATGATAATGTGGCGTTAAATTCTGCCACGACCATTGTGTTGGAGCTAATATATGCTTTTAGGTCCTTCAGGGTATGTTTGATGAAATTGGGTGCATATAGGTTGATAATTGTTATTTCCTTTTGGTCTATTTCCCCTTTTATTACTATGGAATGTCCTTCTTTATCTCATTTGATCAATGTAGGTTTGAATTCTACTTTGTCAGAGATAAGTATTTTTACTCCTGCCTGTTTTGGGGGGCCATTGGCTTGGTAAATTTTCTTCCAGCCTTTCATCTTAAGGCTATGTTTATTTCTATTTGTGAGATGGGTCTCCTGTAAGCAACAAATTGTTCAATCTTGCTTTTTAATCCAGTTCGTCAAACAGTGCTTTTTGATGGGGAATTAAGTCCATTAACACTAAGTGTTAGTAATGATAAGTATGTGGTGATTCCTGTCATTTAGTTGTCTTAGTTGTTTGAAGGTTTGATTGTGTGTACCTAAATTGATGTTACTCTCTACTTCTTGCTTTTTCTTTTCCTGTATTTTGGTGCTGCCTGCCTTTTCATGGTTATGTTGGGTTTCACTTTCTGTTGTAGAATCTCTTGAAGAATCTTTTGTAGTGGTGGCTTTGTGGTCACATATGGTTTTAGTTTCTGCTTATCATGGAAGACTTTTATTGATCCATCTATTTTGAATGATAGTTTTCCTGGTAGAGTATCCTAGAGTTGAAGTTGTTTTCAATCAGTGCCTAGAAGATCTCACCCCAAGCTCTTCTTGCTTTTAATGTTTCTGTTGAGAAGTCTGCTATGATTTTGATGGGTTTACCTTTGTATGTTATTTGTTTTTTCTCTCTTACAGCCTTCAATATTCTTTCTCTAGTTTCTGTACTTGTTGTTTTAATGATGATATGCCATGGGGTAGTTTTATTTTGATCTGGTCTGTTTGGTGTTCTGGAGGCCTCTTGCATCTGTATGGGCATAGATTTCTCTAGATTTGGGAAATTTTCTGTAATTATTTTGTTGAATATATTACACATGTCCTTTGCTTGCACCTCTTCTCCTTCTTTGATGCCCATGATTCTCAGGTTTGGTGTTTTGATGGAGTTGGTGAGTTCTTGCATTTTCTTTTCACAGTCTTGAGTTGTTTAACAATAGTTCTTTGGTTTTTCCTTTAATTACCATTTCATCTTCGAGTTCTCAGATTCTGTCTTCTGCTTATTCTGTTCTGCTGGATTGGCTTTCCATTTGTTTTGCATTTCTGTTTTGTTCTTTTTTTCTGAGGTTTTCCATATTCTGAGTCCCTTCCTCTTTAATGTTGTCTATTTTTGTCCTGAGTTCATTTATCTCTTTATTAATCATGTTCTTTATTTCACTTTGGTGTTTTTCATTGCTTCTATGGTTTCCTTTATTTCTTCTGTTGTTTTTTGAAATTCTCTGTTTTCATTGTCTTGGAATTTCTTATACAGTGCTTCTATGGTTTCTTTTATTTCTTCTTTTGTTTTTTCAAATTCTCTATTTTTTTTCTTGGAATTTCTTGAGTGTCTCCTGTACATTTTGGTTGACCATATCCGGTATCATCTCTATAAAAATCTCATTGATTACTTCCAGGATTTCTTCTTTCAGATTGTTTTTGTGGGCTTCATTGGGTTCATTGGCATAGTTTATCTTTGTTTTGTTGGAGTCTGGATCTGAATATCTGTTTTCTTCATTTCCCTCTGGTTCCTGAACTAATCAACAGTAAGCTAAACAGGCATTAGAGGATTTTTAAAAATCCCCAAGTTCAAATGCAATAAAGTTTCAGGCTTAATATTTTTGGTGTTAATCCCTCAGCCTCCAATCCTGGATATGATGTCTCAAAAGTAGTTCTGTTGTTGTCTCATCAGAGGGGAAAAAAACACAGGAAAGTATCCCAAGTTCAAATGCAATACAGTTTCAATATGTCTTTCAGATGGCAGGTATAGATCAGTTGTCTCATCAAAGAAAGAGAAAAACAAGGGTTATCTGAGGCTGCAGCTCACTTGGCTGCTGCTGTTAGTCAGCTGTTGCTGGAGGCTTTATTGATTGAAGATCTCAGGGATGAGCTTAACACTCACCTTGCCCCACAGGCTTTGTTTATTTAGAGTTCTCCTGGGTGCGACCGCCACTGTTACAAGCTTTCCCCTTTCCAAGCACACTGGGGGAGGTGGTGCTACACCCATCTTCTCTGGCCAGCTTGTTTATTTACAGTTCACGTGGGGAGTGTCCCTTCCCCCCTCTCCAGTGGAGTTTTCCTCACTCCGCCACTTTTACAAGCTTTCCTACTCCTGGTTGCTGGGTGGGTGCCACCACTCCTGCCTTCTCCCTTCTCCAGCCAACTTATTTATTTACAGTTCCATGAGGGATTGCTCTCCCCAGTCTTCAGTGCTCAGAGTGCCCCACCCTCTTTGTTACATGTCTTTTGTTGTTGTTGTTGTTTATTCAGTTTGTTTTCTTTTTCTTTTTTCCCTGCATGGGAGTCAGTCTGTCCAGGGGGCTATGCTGACCTGGCCCAGGGTTGTCTGTGGGAGTATCATGTGCTGCTTAGCTCACCTGGTGGTCTGTGTCTCTCCAGCTGGTAGGAAATGGCATCTGGCGGTGCGGGAGCCCTCCTAGTTTCTCCATTTACCATGGAGTGGAGATGCTATGCACGGGCTGGGGGTGTGGAGGAGTCAAAGTTTTTCCTCTTCTTGCTGGTTTTTTCTGTAAGGTGTATCTCCAGCATCTCTCCAAGATTTTATTTTAGGAAGCACGCTTTCTGCTTCCTCCCTCTAGTTGCCATTTTGGAATCTTTCTTTTCACATGCTTTGAAGTCAACATTGCCAACATTATTTCTGGTGGTACTGGGGTTTGAACTGGAGGACTTGCACATGCTTTACAGGTGCTCTACAGCTTAAGCCACACCTCCAGCCCTAGCAATATTTTGTACAGATTGATTTCCATTTGACTCAATTCATTCATGATTCAGTCTTTGTACATGTTTATATCCAGGTGTTTATTCATTTCTTCTAAATTATCCTTTTAATCTATTCAATTTTTCATTAATCATCTCATGATATTTTGTATTTTTGGAATATCCGATATAATATTCCTCTTTTCTTAGTTTTCTCCTTTTTTTCTGGTTTGGCCTGGCTTATGGTTTCTCATTTTATCTTATCAAATATTTTATTTAAAAATAATGATTAGTCTTTATTTTTATAAGCTTGTTAATTGCATAAAGAGATTGCATTTTGACACTTCTAAACATATGTATAGTGCACTTTGGAAAAATTCTCCCCTTCCCTGACGTCCATCCACCTCCTGCTCCTTATTTAAACAGTATTTAGTGGGTTTCATTTATTCTAGTTTGTGTGTGTGTGTGTGTGTGTGTGTGTGTGTGTGTGTGTGTCAGTGTGAAACAATTCAATCCCAGTCACCCCTTTGCCCTTTCTCCTCTCTTTGCACTGATGCTCTCCAGAAAATTCCCCCTTTGTACTCATGTCCTATTATTATGGTTATTATCATTCTAAGTCTACATTCTGTATATGAGGGAAAACATGAGTCATTGGACTTTTGAAATTGACTTACCTCACCCAATATTGTGAATATTAGTCCCATTAATTTTCCTGAAAAAACATAATTTCATTATTCTTTACAAATGAATAATACTCCTTTGTGTATGTATACCATATTTTCTTCATCCATTCATCAGTTACTGGGCACTTAGGTGACTTCCAAAGTTGAAACTGAACCAACTATCACTTTTGTGATATTTCCTGTAGCTTTTGTAGCCCTTATTTCATTTCTTTCATGTCTAATCATTAATTCCTTCTTTTTGGTAAATTTCAACTTATTCTAGTGTTCTGTTTATATTTCCTTGTGGTGTAATGTTGGCTTCCACATTTGAGATACTTCTTTCTTTCTTGTTCTTCTTCTTATCTTTCTCCTCTTTCTCCTTGTCTTCTTCTTCCTCTGGTACTAGAGCTTTGCACTTGCAAGGCAAGTGCTCTTTTACTTGAGCCACATTTGCAGCCCTTTTATTTCTTCTTAGTGCTGGTATTTCTCATTGTACATTTCCCTATTAGAACTATTTGCTGCAACCATGCATTTTGATATGCTCTGTTTCTGTTTTCATTGTCTCTAGACAATTTTTGATTCCCCCTTTCCTTTTGTCTTTGACACATTCATCATTCAGGAATGTGTTATATAATTTCAGCTTAGATGTGTGTTTTCTAATTTTCTTTATGTCATTGATGCATAATTTCAAATTCAGAGTTGTTGGAAAAGGTATTTGGTGTAATTTCAATCTTCTTAAATTTCTGGACTTGTTTTGTGTTTTATAACCTAACATGTGATCTGTCCTGGAGAATGTTTTTTGTGTGCTCTTGAAAGTGTATTTTCTGATGCTGTTTGTGGAATTTTTAGCCAATATTTCTTTAAGTAAACTCCTTATCCCTTTATCTTTTTCTTCTGCTTCTGAAAATACTATCACCTGTATATTCATTCACTTCACATTGTTCCCTAAGATCTATATGTTTTCTCCAGTACATTTCTTTGCTTCTCCTTTTGTTTGCCTTTCTTTTTCTCAGTCAAGATTTTGCTATATAGTGCATGTTGACCACTAACTTATGATCTTCCAGCCTCAGCCTCTTGAGTGCTGAGATTATAGGTATGCCTCACCCTGACTATTCCCTTTTGTTTCTCTACCTGGATATATTCAAATGATCTGTGTGTATGTTTGATGATCTTTCCCTCCACAGAAGCCTCTGCTGTCAGAACTCACTCTTACCCAATCACTAAATTATTCAATTCCAGGTTTTCTATTCCATTTAGAAACTTCACCTTTTGCCCAAGTCTCATTTTCCAAATTTCATTGAAGTATTTATCTGTTTTCCTTTGCTTGTCAGTGGGTTTGTTTTAGATTTTTCTGTAGAATGCCTGTTCTCTCTAGGTCAGAACAGTTCAGTGAGCTCCACCAGTGCAGGGTGATCACTAATGCACTGTAGCTCCCCATGCTTTTGTAATTTTGCCTTATTTTTTCATGTGTTTCAGGTTGTGTGGATGTCTGTGCATTTGAGGAGGCAAGACCCTTAGCAGCATTTCCAGATTTGTTTGTTACCTAGGGCCCCTCCTTATAGTAGAAAAAAATGTGACATACATAGATATTAGGGTTTTTGAGCTGGGTTAATAAAATTACTAAAGATATTGGGTTGCTAGAGAATGGGTGTGGAACAAGAATTGAAGATGACTGAAGAAATTATTCTGACTGATAGAGATTGAGAGAGACCATTCTTGAGTGAAAAGGACAAGAATTCATCATTGAACTTGAAGGTGACCATGAAACTTAGCTTTAAAGGTGAGATGAATGTACAAAACTAAAGTATGCTCAGTAGCTTTCAACCACATCATATATCATATTTTGAAACAGTTAAAGTAGGAAGCCTTTAAGTATAAACTATGAAGTAGCTAGAAGGAAAAATTAGCCTGTACATATAGTGTTTGTCACTCCTTCTTGTTGGATAGTAGGAACATCATTGCTGTAAGAGATGAATGCCACAAAAGAGAGTGCTGGTGAAGGACAGAATATAACTTAGCAATTTCAGAATATATTCATGTCTGTATAAAGATGATTTTTAGTGATTTAAAGAAATGGGGAAATGATAAATTGTGAGGAATTCATTTGAATTCATTTTAGGAAAGAGAAATTTTACCTTCATTGATGAGAGCACCTGTGTGAGTAGAACAATGATTTCAGGGTAAATTATACAGTAAATAATCCCATGCCACATAGTGGTGAAGTAGCCTTGTAAATTTGAATGGCAACATTGAGGAATATCATATCAGTCCCAACCAGTTATATTTCAGAATACTCCAATCTGTTTCTATAAAATAATACAAAACATTTTAGACTACAATGTGGATATCATATATGTTTCACTGAACAAGATACATAGATCTTGTCAGGTTGGGTTTCTCCATCTTTGTATGATTACCAGTTGGCACAAGAAAATGGCAGATTGTGAACATTGTGTTCTGAATTGTGGAATACTTAGAAGGAATGTTTACCTCAACCCACTAAAATTCAGTAGCTTTGTACCAAGCTGTGTGAACCACACTGTCTCCAAATGCTGACATTTGATCCATTAGGTAAGGTTGAAGAGAGCAAAATGACCTTACTTGAATAACATTGTGTCTGATAAATATTAAAAATGATCATCATCCTGGAATTTTGTATAATGCACTCAAAACTAAAAAAGAACTGCAAATGTATACATGCTATTGCTGTAATAAGTAGAATGTTCCATTGAAAGGTGAAATCATTGATATATTAGTTTACAAATAAAATACAAAGGTAGTGCTATAAGTGAAAATGAAAATATAATAAACACAAATATGGAACAAGTATTTCCTGGGTAATGGCCAGAATTGGAAAGAGCTAGCATATGAACTCTATCCTCTTCATAACACCTACTTTTATACACTCAAGTTCTCAGGAACCTCTGGAATCCAGTACTTACAAGGGGCACACTGGACCAGAAGCATAGAAGAACTGGACATTCCACCACCCTCCCCTTGTACTGAACTGTTCCTCATTTTCTTCCACAACCTCCATTAATCTTAATTTCTCAATGCACTGTATTAGCAGGTAGTCAGAGACCGGGCTTACACAACTGTAAACAAGGCCACCCATAGCAACTTCTTGCTCTTTGGTTTCTTTGTGGTCTTTTATTTCTCAAACAACTTTATTACCTTTTATTGCTTTATACATCTGAGAAAAATACAGTAGTGGGCAAGATTACTGGAATTTCATCATGATGCTACTCAAGCACATGCCCTTTTGTTCTGATAAAGAATAGAAAATCTATTTCCAAATTTATTTCTTCCTTTACAGAGAGAAAGTTTCCATTTTCTCTAATATTCAATGACTAGTCAAAATCCCACACAGCTTTCTGTATCAGAGGATTCTTCATAAGAACTTACATCATCCAAACAAGCCACATCAGTCTTATACACCTAAACTTTGGCTAGTATGAATTGACACTTGTCATTGACTTTCAAAGTCTTGATAAGAATAAAAGGATATTGAGGAGTATCCAAGATGGCAACTAGAGGAAGGAAGGAGACAGTGTGAACTCCATAAATCAAAAATCTTGCTGAGATGCTGGAGCTACACTTGGCAGAAAAAAAACCATCAAGAATAAGCAAAATTCTGACACCCCAAGCCCACAGTCTGTACAAAGCTTCTCCTAACATTATTCTGCTTTTGTAACTAATATTCATTCTAGTAAACTGTCATAGAATGCTCTCATTCAAAAATGTTTTAATCACATTTTGATTAATTTACTCTACCATTTTTTAAATGTGTGTATTTTTTGGCAGAACTGGAGTTTGAACTCATTGCCTCACACTTACAATGCAGGTGCTCTTACTGCTTGAGCCACACTGCCATACCTATACCACCAGTTTAATAGATGTTTTATATGTTTTATTATATGTTGTTCATATGTTTAAGCTTTTGCTATTGAGTCACATCTTTCTTTAAATTGTACTCTAAGGGGAGATCCAAGATGGCGACTAGAGGGAGGAAGCAGACAACATGAGCACTGTAAGTCAAAATTCATGCTGAGACACAGAGACACACTTGGCAGAAAAAAAAACACCAAGAAGCAAAACTCTGACACCTGAACCCCCAACCCATACAAAGCTTCTCCATGCCAGGTTACAACTGAGAAAATAAGAGAACTCCAGCACTGGCAGATGCTGGCTCCAAACCTGCTTGGGAGACACAGACCAACATGTGAGCAAATAAGCAGCATGTGGCATTCCCACAGCCATCCCTGGATAAACCAGCACAATCCCCTGGATAGACTGACCCCCACCCCACAAAAAAACTGAGTAATAAGCAAGGAACTGAAAAGGACACACAGCAGAAAGGGCAGGGTGCTTTGAGCACACTGGAGGAGGGGGAAGAGGCAAGGAGCTGCTCTCCATGTGAATTTTCAGTAAACAAAGCCTGGAGAAGTAGATGCCTGAGAAGGGGGGGAACAGCAGCTCTCCACGTGAACTTTCAGTAACAGAGAATGCAAAAGTAGATGGCTGACACTAGGTGGCTGATAAGCCACTGCCTGAAATAGGGCAGATAATGGTTCACAAAACTTGTCTCCTGACCAAACCACCTGGTGAGATGACAGATTTATTGCTTAAATACCAACACTAGGACAGGATGCTGAAGGAGTAACACCAGAACTGCTAAGAATGAAATTCCACTGTTCATGAACCTGGAATTTTTTTCTCTTTCTCTCTAAGTGCTTGTCTTGTTCAGTCTTTGTTAGTCCACCACATCTCCCTGTTGATTTCTTTGGTTCTCTATTTTTGCTTTCTTTTCCTTCTATTTCTTTTTTCTCTTTCTTTCTTGGTTTCATTGGTTTTACTATTATAAGTTACCTAATACTAAATTAAACACAGAACAGGGACAGAAACAGCACCAAGTAGAATTATAGGAAGAAGAAAAAGGGGTGGAAATAATTCTCCTCCCAAAAATAAATTAGTACAAGATTCAGAGGGAAATGAAGAAAACAGATATCCAGTTCCAGACCTCAACAAAAAAAAGATAGACTATCCAAGGAACCCAATGAATCCCACAAGAACACCCTGAGAGAAGAAATCCTGCCAGAAATTGCTGAGAAATTCATGGAGATGTTACTAGACAAGGTCAACCAAAACGTTCAGGAGGCACTCAAGAAATTCCAAGACAATAAAAATAAAGAATATGAAAAGACACAAAAACAAATAAGTGAACTCAGAGGAACCCTAAGTAAATACCAAAGTGAAACAGAGAACACCGTAAATCAATTCAGGAAGAAAATTGACAATATTAAAGAGGAAGTGACCCATGATATGGAAAACCTCAGAAAAAAATGAAACAGAAATAATAAAGACAAGGGAAGGCCACTACAACTGACTAGAACAAGCAGAAGACAGAATCTCAGAATGTGAAGTTGAAATGGAAATCAAAGGACAAACTGAAGAACTACTAGTCAAGCAACTCAAGATCTGTGAAAGGAATTAATTTTTGATTTAAATTAAATTAAAGGAATTAAATTTTTGAATGAGAGTGTTCTATGACAGTTTAATAGAATGAATATTAGTTACAAAAGCAGAATAATGTTAGCAAGAACTCACCTACTCCATCAAAAGACCAAACATGAAAATCATGGATATTGAAGAAGGAGAAGAGGTGCAAGCAAAAGGAATTTATAATATATTCAAAAACATAATAACAGAAAATTTCCCAAATCTAGAGAAAACTATGCCCATTAACGTACAGGAGGCCTCCAAGACAACAAACAGACTTGACCAAAATAGAACTACCCCATGATATATTATCATTAAAACAACAAGCACAGAGAATACAGAAAGAACATTGAACCCTGTAAGAGAGAAAAAAACAAATAACATATAAAGGTAAACCGGTCAAAATTACAGCATATTTCTCAACAGAAACATGATAAGCAGAAACTAAAACAATATATGACCACAATGCCACCACTACAAAAGATTCTTCAAGGAATACTTTACACAGAAAATGAAAGCAAACAAAACCATGAAAGGACAGGCAGTACTAAACCACAGGAGAAGAAAAGGCAAGAAAATAGAGAGTAACATTGATCAGCTGCACACAATCAAACCCTTAAACAACAAAGACAACTAAATGACAGGAATCACCACATACCTATCAATAATAACACTGAATGTTAATGGACTTAATGCCCACATCAAAAGACACTTTCTAGCAAACTGGATTTAAAAGGAAGATCAATCTGTTCCTTACAGTAGACCCATTTCATTGACAGAAGCAAGCACTGTCTTAGGATGAAAGGTTGGAAGAAGATTTACCAAGCCAATGGCCCCTGAAAACAGGCAGGAGGAGCAATACTTATCTCAGACAAAGTAGAATTCAAATCTATATTGATCAAATGAGATAAAGAAGGACATTCCATACTGATAAAAAGAGAAATACACCAAAAGGAAATAACAATTATTAACCTATATGCACCAAATGTCAATGCACCTAATTTCATCAAACATACTATGAAGGACCTAAAAACATATATAAACTCCAACACACTGGTAGTGAGAGACATTAATACTCTCCTATCACCAATAGATAGGTCATCCAAACAAAAAAATCAATAAAGAAATCTTATATCTAAATCACACCATAGATCGAATGGACCTAGCTGATATCTACAGAATATTTCATCCAACTTCTGCAAAATATACATTCTTCTCAGCAGTCCATGGAACCTTCTCCAGGGCACAAAGCATCTCAGCAAATATAAGAAAATAGAAATACAATTTGACTATAAAGTAGTATTTTTCCATAAGCTGCATTAGAAATAGGCTGAACTATTTTTGTTGTTTTTATACATGTTAGGAAAATATGAAACACAGTTTTCATTAATGTTTAAGTGATTCTATTAAAATAAAACATTTTAATACTAAAAAAAGAGAAAATAGAAATAATCCCATGCATTCCATCTGATCACAATGTATTAAAACTAGAACTCAACAACAAAAACAACAGTAAAAACATGCAAACAGTTGGAAGCTGAACAACACATTGTTCAATGATCAATGGGTTATTGATGAAATAAAAGAGGAAATTAAAAGGTTCCTATAAGTTAATGAAAATGAAAACACGACTTACAGGAACCTATGGGACACAGCAAAAGCACTCCTGAGAGGAAAGTTTATAGCCATGAGTGCATATATTAAAAGGACAGAAAGATCTCAAATCAATAACCTAATGCTACATCTCAAAACTCCTAGAAAAACAATAACAAGTAAATCCCAAAACAAGCAGAAAGAGAGAAATAATAAAAATGAGGGCCAAAATCAATGAAATTGAAACAAAAAAATACAAAGAATCAATGAAACAAAAAGTTGGTTCTTTGAAAAAATAAATAAAATTGACAGACCACTGGCAAACCTGACTAAAATGAGGAGCAAAAAAACCCAAATCAGTAAAATCAGAAATGCAAAAGGGGAGGTAACAAAAAGCATCAGGGAAATCCAGGAAATCATCAGAGACTACTTTAGAACCTATATTCCAATAAATTTAAAAATCTTGAAGAAACTAACAGATTTCTAGATACTTATGATCATCCAAAATTGAACCAAGAGAACATTAATCATCTGAATAGATCTAAACACAAAATAAAATGGAAGCACCAATCAAGAGTCTCCCAAAAATAGAAAAGTCCAGGACCTGATGGATTCTCTTCTGAAGTTTATCAGACCTTTAAAGAGGAACTAATACCAATCCTTCTTAAACTGTTCCACGAAATAGAAAGGGAAGGAACCCTGCCTAACTTGTTTTATGAAGCCAGAATTACACTCATCCCAAAACCTGACAAAGACACCTCCAAAAAGGAGAACTACAGGTCAATCTCCTTAATGAACATTGATGCAAAAATCCTCAATAAAATAATGGCAAACCAAGTCCAACAACACATCAGAAAGATCATTCACCATGAAAAGTTGGCTTTATCCCAGGGATGAAGGGGTGGTTCAACATATGCAAATCTATAAAGGTAATACAGCTCATCAATAGAAGCAAAGATAAAAACCACTTCATCATCTCAATAGATGCAAAAAAAGCCTTCGATAAAATCCAACACCACTTGATGATAAAAGTTCTAAGAAAAGTAGGAATAGAAGGTAAATACCTCAACATTGTAAATGCTATATATGACAAACCTACAGCCAAAATCATATTTCATGATAAAAAACTGAAACTATTTCCTCTAAAATCAGGAATAAGACATGGGTGCCCACTATCCCCACTCCTATTCAACATAGTACTGGAATTCCTAGCCAGACAATTAGGCAAGAGGAAGAAATAAAAGGAGTACAAATAGGTAACAAAACAATCCCTATTTGCAGACAATATGATCCTATACCTTAAAGACCCAAAAAACTCTACCCAAAAACCCCTAGACACCATAAACAGCTACAGCAAGGTGGCAGGATACAAAATCAAGTTAGAAAAATCATTTGCTTTTCTATATACCAGTTATGAACAAACTGAGAAAGAATATATGGAAACAATTCCATTTACAACAGCCTCAGAAAAGAAAACAAATACGTAGGAGTAAACTTGACAAAGGATGTGTATGACCTCTACAAGGAGGCCTACAAACTCCTGAAGAAAAAGACAGAGGAAGACTACAGAAGGTGGAGAAATCTCCCATGGTCATGGATTGGTAAAATAAAAATAGTGATAATGGCTGTACTACCAAAAGCAATCTACATGTTTAATGCGATTCCCATCAAAATCCCAATGATATTCATCACAGAGATTGCAAAATCTACCCTAAAATTCATTTGGAAACACAAGAGATTGTGAATAGCCAAGGCAATACTGAGCAAAATGAGCCATGCTGGAGATATCACAATACCAGACTTCAAACTATATTACAAAGCAATAGCAATAAAAATAGCATGGTACTGGCACAAAAACAGACATGAAGACCAGTGGAACAGAATAGCAGACCTGGATATGAACCCATACAACTATGCCCACCTTATTTTTGACAATGGTGCTAAAAATATATGATGGAGAAAAGACAGACTCTTCAACAAATGTTGTTGGAAAAAGTGGTTATCCATCTATAAGAAACTGAAACTAGACCCATGTCCATCACTATCTACTAGTATCAACTCAAAATGGATCAAGGACCTTAATATCAGACCCAAAACTGTGAAGTAGGTACAGGAAAGAGCAGGAAACAATCTGGAAGTAACAGGTATAGGGAAGGACTTACTAAATAGAACCCCAACTGCTCAGCAACTAAGAGAAAGGTTGGACAAATTGGACTTCATAAAATTAAAAAGCTTCTCCTCAACAAAAGAAATGGTCTCTAAACTCAAGAGACCACCCACAGAGTGGGAGAAAATATTTGCCTGTTATACATCAGACAAAGGACTGATAACCAGAATATACAGGGAGCTCAAAAAACTAAACTCTCCCAAAATCAATTAACTAATAAAGAAATGGGCAACTGAACTATACAGAACTTTCTCAAAAAAAAAAGAAGAAATTCAAATGGCCAAAAAATACATGAAAAAATACTCAACATCTCTGGCCATAAAGAAAATGCATATCAAAAACACACTAAGATTCCATCTCACCCCTGTTAGAATAGTCATCATCAAAAACACCACTAATAATAGGTGTTCATGAGGATGTGGTGAAAGAGGAACCCTTGTACACTGCTGATGGTAATGTAAGCTAGTGCAACCACTCTGGAAAAAATTTAGAGGCTTCTTAAAAATCTAAACATCAATCTGCCATATGATCCAGCAATCCCATTCCTGGGGATATAACCAAAGGAATGAGACTCAGGTTACTTCAGAGACACCTGCACACCCATGTTGATTGCAGCACTATTAACAATAGCCAAGTTATGGAAACAGCCATGATGCCCCACTACTGACAAATGGATTAAGAAAATGTGGTATTTATATAAAATGGATATCTACTCAGTCATGAAGAAGAATGAAATCTTATCATTTGCAAGTAAATGGATGGAACCAGAGAACATCCTTCTGAGTGAGGTTAGCCAGGCTCAGAAGACCAAAAACCATATGTTTTTCCTCATATGCAGATTTTAGATCTAGGGTAAATTCAGCAATGTGGTTGGACTTGGATCACATGATAATGGGAGAGCACACATGGGAGGTATGGGTATATGTTAGAAACCCAAAACATGAATGTATTTGATGTCCCCACTCCAGAGGAACTAATACAGAAACCTTAAAGTGACAGAGGTCAATATGGGAAGGGGATCAGGAACTAGTGAAAAGGTCAGTTAGAGATGAATCGACTTAGGATGTAACATATTTGTACATGGAAGCAATGCTAGAAATCTCTTTGTACACCTATCTTTATCTCAGCTAGCAAAAACGCTTTGTGTTTCTTATTATTGCTTATGTTTTCTCTTCAACAAAATTAGACATAAGGGCAGAACATATTCTGCCTGGAAGCAAGGAGTGTTGGGGGGAGAGGAAGGGGATGGGAGTTAGGGGGGAGAAATGGCCCAAACATTGTATGCATGTGAATAAATGAATAAAAAAATTTTTAAATAACTTAAAAAAGAATAAAAGGGTATTACTAGAACATTAAAATGTCACATGACTACATGTTTTATTTATGTATTTAAATTGGATGTATACATTAAATGGTATTAGACTACTGTTGTCTTTCCATGTTTACTCAGAAATGAAGAGGTGGTACAAAATTTAATACTAATTTGTTGGATGACGTTATTCTACTAGAAAAATGTTGCTGCCATGAGTAAATTCATTTATCCATTTGAGAATTATATATGTACATTTTTGTATATGTGTGAGTGTGTGTGTGTGTGTGTGTGTAGATAATATATTATTTTAGAGAGTAAATCAGTGATGAAAAAGACAAAATTGATTTTGAATAGAGTGTATGCAATTTCATGGTGGGGGAATAGTGTAAGCTGACTGCACATGATATTACCTATGAAAATGGAGAAGTAGTAGTGTTAGGAGACTTGTTCTTTAACATAGATTCATTACCACGGTATATCTGTCAACGTTCATCATGATGACGGCTCCTTAGCTATGCTGATGAATTTGTAACTTAGATCCAGTCTATTGAAGCAGTTTCAATTAAATGTATCTCTTTGTATTCAATAATTATTCATTACAAATTTGTGACTCTTTTCTTATAATGGTGATAATTTTCTTGAATAATATTTTGTTTGCAAAATTCATTGACAGTCTCATTGTCTTTTAATTCTCCTGTCTTAAGACATCTGCTCCATGCAGCTCATTATTCCACTAAAGTCACAAGAATGCACTGCAAGTGACATATACTTTCAATCCCTGTACATCTTTTTAGACTATGACCCATGGATTCCACTTTGGTCATAAGATTCTTGGATGATCACTTTATTTGTTCAGTGATTGCCTTTTCCTCTCCCAGTTTTCTGTGCTCTGACAAGATAGCATTGCTATTTTCCTGATGAAGTAGCCTTGTTCTCCACAGCAGCTTAAGAATTTTTCCTTTATCTCTCTGACAAACTTTCAGCATTTAAGGACCATGACCTAAAATCTAGATTTTATAAATGTTTTGCTGCAGGTCCAACCAGGAGACAGACAGAATATGCAGTTCCTAGGTGATCTTCATAAGGGACACTGTGTTCCACCACTGAAGAATCCTTCCTCCATCAGCTTATTTCTGCCTCTCTGGCATGGTGCTCTTTGTTGAATATGGGCAGTTCTTCCTGGAGGGCTCTCCACTTCCTTTTACTCTCTTCCTCCCATCATGATCATGATCTCACCTCCTCCATCAAAATGAGTTGAAATATTTTTGTTTGATATTCCAGATCCAAATACCCAAAAAATCATAAAACTCTATGAATTCTCACAGTGGACACTCCAAAGTAACCAGCAATCACACTAAACAGAAGAACTTCAGCAACTTCCTGGAAACCTCCTGTGGGTCTCCCAATTACTAGCCACTAAGTGTATCTACTACTTGCAACAATAACACCAGCCACTGTTATTCTTAGTCTAAATTCATTCTTGGTCACTTCACAAAGTGCAATGAATGTGGAGATTTCTCAAAATCACTCATCCATTGCTCAAGTTTCATCTTGTGGTTTTGTTTCCATGGTGTGAGTTTGCAGACATTCCTTCCAGTGGAACTGCTGAGGTAATTTTCCCATTTTACTACATCTTGTATGTTACCATGGAAATAAGACCCTATGTCAGAAGACATGAATTTACCTCAGCAAGATTTCAATAGTTGTTGTGATTTAAAAAGTAGAATAACCTTGACAATATATGTTTATTTTAACTTATCTTTCAATGTTGAACATATAGAAATATTACCAATCACATTGCATGTTTCTCAAAACATGGAGGTAATTGATGGGATTGGGCAGGAAGCCACACTAAGTGCACCTAAATCTTTGTATCCTGAGCATGGATTCTTTCCCCAATGAGTGCATACATGCTTTGTGTGTGTGTATGTGTGTGTGTGTGTGTGTGTGTGTGTAAATGTTAGGCAACACCCACAAGATATTCAGCAATATCTCTGCCCTAGTCATGTAGTGTCATATGCACAATGTTCTTGAATCATGTGAGTAAGTTGTTCCTCTCTAAGTCTGCAGCTCATCTTTCCATCCCAAGCTAGCATTTGTGAAGGGACACACCAACAGCTCCAAGTCATGCACAAGGACCTGAGCTAGATGTGGACGATCTTCAAGGCAGTGGGTTTCTCACTGGTAATGGGGAGTTGTTAGAGCATGCAAAGTTTGCAGAGATTGAATTGGTCCCTGACAAAGCCAGTAAGAACACAGAGGACAGGCTGTAGAGTTGTTCAACCATATCTTTAATGAAAGAAAAACCTCAGGCAAGAGAATTTGTAATAATGATTCAGACAATAGTCATGGAGAAGAAATCTCATGTTTTCTAATGCAAATGAAACAACACATTATTGGAGTTCTGTGCCCAAGAAAGAGAGGACTGGAGTAACATTGGTGCATGCCCAGTCTTCATTGAGGAAAAAAATATCACCAGACAGCCAATTTCCTATGGACTTAATTCGTGAGAGTGATGATAAAATGCAATTCAATGGATAAGATATTGAATCAGCCTTGATTGAGATGGAGACAGAAGGATCACTGTGTCCTTCCTGCCTGGCAAAATATACACACTAAGCACAATACATACAAACAACAATTGTTAGGACATTGGGATCCACACAAGGAGGTACATGATGTTCTCTAAGAAATGTAGCACAAGCAACAAGATAAGAAGAGCGATACAGGTAGAGTTGGCTGTCTCCCTGAGTTGCAGAGACTTACTGTGACCAGGAAGAATGATGTTGAAACATTCCGGGAAATTGTAATCAGGGATTTGATAAAACAAGGCTGTCAGAGCAAAAAACTCCAGAGAATTTCAGAATGTTCCTTGAGACCATGAGCAATGGATGCTTGTGAAGAGACCCACCTATAAGGATCAGAGAAGAAACAATACCTCAAACTTGCTAAAACAAGGGTTTTTGCTAGTTGAGATAAGGATAGCTATACAGGGAGTTGGCTGACATTGATTTCCTGTACATGTGTGTTACCTTCTAAGTTAATTCTTCTCGAACTAACCTTTTCTCTAATTCCTGGTCCTTTCTCCTATTGCCCTCAGTCACTTTAAAGTATCTGCATTAGTTTCTCTGCTTTGAGGGCAACAATGCTATCTAGTTTTTTGGGTGTCTTACCTATCCTCATACCTCCCAAGTATGCTCTTGCTTTATCATGTGATCAGAGTCCAATCCCCTTGTTGTGTTTGCCCATGATCTAATGTCCGCATATGAGGGAGAACATATGATTTTTGGTCTTTTGGGCCAGGCTAACCTCACTCAGAGTGATGTTCTCCAATTCCATCCATTTACCATAGAATGATAACATTTCGTTCTTCTTCATGGCTGCATAAAATTCCATTGTATATAAATACCACATTTTCTTAATCCATTCATCAGTGGTGGGGCATCTTGGCTATTTCCATAACGTGGCTATTGTGAATAGTGCTGCAATAAACATGGGTGTGCAGGTGCCTCTGGAGTAACCTGTGTCACAGTCTTTTAGGTATCTCCCAAGAGTGGTATTGCTGGATCATACGGTAGACCAATGTTTAGCTTTTTAAGTAGCCTCCAAATTTTTTCCAGAGTGGTTGTACTAGTCTACATTCCCACCAGCAGTGTAAGAGGGTTCCTTTTTCCCCACATCCTCGCCTACACCTGTTGTTGGTGGTGTTGCTGATGATGGCTATTCTAACAGGGGTGAGGTGGAATCTTAGTGTGGTTTTAATTTGCATTTCCTTTATTGCTAGAGATGGTGAGCATTTTTTCATGTGTTTTTTGGCCATTTGAATTTCTTCTTTTGAGAAAGTTTTGCTTAGTTCACTTGCCCATTTCTCTACCAGTTCATTAATTCTTGGAGAATTTAGTTTTTTCATTTCCCTATATATTCTGGTTATCAGTCCTTTGTCTGATGTGTAGCTGGCAAATATTTTCTCCCACTCTGTGGGTGTTCTCTATAGTTTTCAGACAATTTCTTTTGTTGAGCAGAAGCTTTTTGTTTTATGAAATCCCATTTATCTATGCTATCTCTTAGTTGCTGAGCTGCTGGGGTTCCATTAAGAAAGTTCTTCCCTATACCTATTAGTTCCAAAGTATTTCCTACTCTTTCCTGTACCAACTTTCATGTTTGGGGTCTGATATTAAGATCCTTGATCCATTTTGAGTTAATATTGGTATAGGGTGATATACATGGATCTAGTTTCAGTTTCAGTTTTTTACAGACTGTTAACCAGTTTTCCCAGCAGTTTTTGTTGAAGAGGCTGTCTTTTCTTCATCATATATTTTTAGCACCTTTGTCAAAGATGAGTTGGGTATAGTTGTGTGCCTTCATATCTGGGTCCTCTAGTCTGTTCCACTAGTCTTCATGTCTGTTTTTGTGCCAGTACCATGCTGTTTTTATTGCTATTGCTTTGTAATATAGTTTGAAGTCAGGTATTGTGATACCTCCTGCATTGTTCTTTTGACTGAGTATTGCCTTGGCTATTCGTGGCCTCTTGTGTTTCCATATAAATTTAATGGTAGATTTTTCAATCTCTTTCATGAATGTCATTGGAACTTTGATGGGAATTGCAGTAAACATGTAGATTGCTTTTGGGAGTATAGATATTTTTACTATGTTGATTCTACCAATCCATGAGCATGGGAGATCTCTCCAACTTTCTATAGTCTTCCTCAATCTCTTTCTTCAGAAGTTTATAGTTTTCCTTGTAGAGGTCTTTCACATCCTTTGTTGAGTTTACACCTAGGTATTTAATTTTTTTCAGGCTGTTGTAAATGGAATTGTTTTCATGTATTCTTTCTCAGTTTCTTCACTATTAGTGTATAGAAATGCTAATGATTTTTCTATGTTTATTTTATATCCTGCTACCTTGCTCTAGCTATTGATGGTGTCTAGGAGCTTTTGAGTAGAGTTTTTTTGCATATTTAAAGTATAGGATCATGTCGTCTGCAAATAGGGATATTTTGACAGTTTCTTTACCTATTTATATCCCTTTTATTCCTTCTTCTTGCCTAATTGCTCTGGCTAGGAATTCCAGTACTATGTTGAATAGGAGTGGAGATAGTGGGCATCCTTGTCTGGTTCCTGATTTTAGAGGGAATGGTTTCAGTTTTTCACCATTAAGTATAATGCTGGCTGTAGGTTTGTCAAATATAGCTTTTATAATGTTGAGATACTTTCCTTCTTTTCCTAGCTTTCTTAGAGCTCTTACCATGAACTGGTGTTGGATTTTATCAAAGGCTTTTTCTGTATCTATTGAGATGATCAAGTGGTTTTTGTCTTTGCTTCTGTTAATGTGGTGGAACTACTATTCTTGTTTCAGCCTATTTTTAGTGTTACAGTTGGACAGAGGGTGTATATGATGCAAATATTGTGTCCACATGTATGTAAATGGAAAAGTGTCATCTGTAGAAATGATCCCAGGAATGGCGGAGGAGGTGAATTCACATATGATATATTTGATATATTGTAAGTATTTTGTGAATGCCACAACATACCCTTACCCAAAACAACAATAAAAAAGTGCGAGTGTAAAGGACAGCAGGCAGGTGGATGTTGTGTGATTTGGGTTTAATGTGTTTAGGACATTTTCATTTGGTGTAATCATTTATATGGTTGGATTTAGGCTTTTATGACTTGATTTCTATGGTTTATTCTCTTTCTTCTCTCTGTAATATTTCCTAAATTTTTTCCAGGAATCTTTTTTCTGTGCCAGAAATCTCTCTCTCAGATGCATGTATAATATATGTATATATAATATCTTCATAAAATATAAAATATAGTTACATGATTTTCCTTTTTTTCTACTTCCTCTGTCTCTCAACATCTAGCATAATGTTGGTTAATATTTTCATTGGCATATATCAGAATTTAATTTAGAGGTTGTCAGAATTTTTAAAAACATACCAGTATAATATAGGACTTTGTTTATCCTCTTTGAGACAGAGAGTCTTATGTTTTCATTCCTCTAAGAAATAATTGCATTGCACTTTTTTCAAAGGGTGATTTTGCTTTTCTTATACTTGGATGTAAGAGGTTGATACAGATTCAAAACTGACCATGGAGGGAACTGTGCTTGATTTCAGCTTGTCAGCACAGCACTATCTCTTGTCTAGGATCATGAGCAATACACTATAAAAACCTCCCATGAATATTTGGGGCTAGAAGTGGCTACGTATGGAGCCACAGGGAATTTAAGGTGAGAGTCAAAGGTTTTTACTTTTTGTATCTTACTTATTTTTTACATGAGTATCTGTATGTTGTACATTGTGATAATTTGATACATGTGTGCAATGTGTAAAAATCAAGTTAGGGTAATTAGTATTTTCCTCTACTTCAACATTTTCTGCTTTTATTTAATAGGGGGGGCTCACCCTGTTGCCCAGGTTGACCCTGAACTCCTGGGCAGGAGGGCAGTCCTGCAGCAGTGTGCTGAGTAGTGGGGTATCATCACAGGCCACCATACAAAGCCCCTTTGAACATTATTAAGTAACACATGGTAGTCACTGATGTTCATGAAGCACAGTGTGATTTTCAGTACTTGAATAGAATATGTTCTGATCAAATCAGTGTGATGATCAGCCACATCTTCTTGTTATGTCTTTGTGTTTGGAGATTTTGATATCCTCCCTTCCATGATTCACAAATTACATATCAGGTCATTGTGCATTATAGTCATTGCACTGTGCTGTAGGGTACTAGAAACTGTTCCTTCTTCCAGACATTGTGTGTGACCCAGTGACTGACACTGCTATCAACAGCCATAGACAGCTCCCTGTTACCATCTCAGCAAAGCACCTGGATGCAGCTTCCTCTGATTTAACACCTTTTCCAGGCACTTCCATAGATTACTTCTCCATGAGTCCATGAGCCCTGGTAGAACACCTTCATTTAATTTTGTCCCACCCCCCTTCCCCATCACCATCTGTAGTGACCTCTGTTCCAGTTCATTATTCTACAGATTGACCATGTTTTCCTTACATGAGTGAGAACATGTGAGTTTTGTCTTTCTGGGCCTGTCTTGTTCACAAATCATGAAGCTTACCACTTAGATCACATAATCCCCTCCTATATTTTGGTAAATATTAATTCATCCATAGAAACTTCCATTATGACTTCCATGTGTCCTTAAAAAGTAGAAAGCAGGAAAGGCAGGAAGGAGGGTGTAAGGATTAGGACTGGCCAATCAGAATATTGTAGGCACAGCCAAACAATATGCTGTTTTCTGTATACCTAATTAGAATAGAGATTGAGGAACACCCTGAGGGAGATGGATAAAATCCTCAGACAACTTCACTTCTCTGACAGTCTTTCTTTGGACAACCCTCCAACTGTGGGAGCTCTCTCCTCCCATTTTACACTTTTATATCTCAATAAAATTTCCCTCTTTACACTTTAAAAATATAAATTCATATATGAGATCCCTTTATCCAAAAAAGCATCTGGTGGATATATTGGTTTAACTGATGATGGATAATATAACATTATGCTAATTTATTTTATTTTGTTTTTAATTAATGCATAAGAATTTTTACATATTTGTGAAGACAATATGTAGAATGAAGACATCAGGATACTTCAGCATTTCCCACTCCTTATGGGGTCCTTATGTTTGGAGACTTGGAGCTCCTCTCCTGTAGTTCTTCTCAAATATATCATTGTTAATCACAAGCTGGAGTCACACAGTGTGCTATACATCACCAGAACTTCTGACACCTATCTAAGTGTCTCTTGGTAACCATTATGCAACTTTGCTCTGTCCCCTCACCCCTACACTTCCTAGCCTCTAGCAATCACTGTTGTGCTTCCTTCAACATTGATATCAAGACTTTATCTTTCCACATATGAGAGACAACATGTGTAAATTTCTATTCTTGTGTGGCTTTTTCTCACTTTATATAACATACTCCAGTACCATCTATTTTGCTTAAAAAAAAAAGTACGTCAACAGCTAGAATGCAATCTACTACACAGAAGAAACAAAATATCATATAACACACTGTGCATATGTAATGTAGGCTATACATATTCTGGGTGATACATTACAGTTAACAATGTTAGCATAAAAATCTTGACATTTTATAACATGTTACTTTATAGGTCTCAAAACTTCCCAGAAACCATTTCTACAAATGCCACACCTGCTCCCCAAGTACAGAGGATTTGGATATTTGAATGCCTTCCTGTCTTCCTCATGCTCCATCATTTATGGCTTATAATTTTAAACCATGCTTTCGTGATGGCTTGGCTGCCCAATTAAAGCACATGAAATATCAGTAGAGAAATGTTCAAAAGTGATGTCATCTTTGGCATTTTCCTCATAACTGAATGTTTCGTTGGCTCACGGGGAACTCCCTGCTCTTCATATTATACACGTATACCTTCCTAACAGAATCTCATCTGAAGAAGCCCATAAATGCAATATTGGCCATTATGTTCAAGTTCATAGCAGATGTCACATTGTTACTTGAAGGAAGATATTTTTTGGATGATGTTGCTTGCAAAGCCTTTTGGTACACATACAGAGTTACCCAGGGTCTTTCTGTCTGCACAGAAATGCTGAGTGCATTTCAAGCCATCACTGTCAGTCCTACTAATTCTAAGTGGCCCTGGCTTAAATCTAAATTGTCTAGCTGGATTGCTTCTTCTTTCATTTTCTTCTGGATCCCCAACTTGCTCACCTATATGCAAAACATCTTAGTGTTTTTTTTAATTTTATTGTTCATACAACTTCATTTTCTACTATTAGTTTTATAGATCTGAGAAAAACCCAGTTTGGGAGAAAATTACTGGAATTATTTCCTCATCTGTCCTTTTGTATTGATGAAAAATAGCAAAATTTTGTCCACATTTATTTCTTCCCTCTCAAAGATGATGGTCCCAGTTTCCCAATGACCATTCATTGGGAAATGAATGACAGCCACAGATTTCTGTGCAACAAACACGTTTTCATAAGGATTTGTAAGAGCAAGAAAAACCCTGTAGCTGAGAACATAAATGCTGTTCGCACAATGCATGTGTGCTGCTCGTGCAAAATACACAAGAAAACCAGATGTCACCATGAATCATACTACATAGATCTCCATAAATAATTTCCTTACTGATTACACGTTTACAATGCAATATTTTGTTTTATGAAGTATATGTTAACGATATTCTTAAACATTGTGTTTATGCTCTTTTTTCAATATAGCTATTAGAAATCTTAAAATTAAATTAGGACCTTTCATCATATTTCCATCAAACTGGGATGTTCTAAAATATTACTCATACACTGCACATCATGTGTTTCCAGTGATATTATAAAAGTAGGATCTGTGACCATAATGGAAGAAACAAATTAACTAAGGAGATGATGTACAGTGCACAACTAATTACATATGATAAGAACTTCAAAAATAGATCAATTTAAGAATTGGGGAGTAAATGGCGATTGAGAACCCTGTGAGTTTCAGTCTATAATACAAAATAGAATTCAGGTATATACTCTCTGTGTCTGTGTAAATCCATCCATGATAACAAAAATCCCACCCATGCTATGCTGACGTGTTTGTTATATAAAAGCCACTCTCCTATGGTAATTTCAATTCCATGTATCTCTTCACCTCCAATGATTTTTTTCACCAGAAATGGCAGGATAGTTTCCCAGGCTTTTTTATGCATTTGATTTACTTATATTTAATCACAAAATTCTTGATTTGCACTTTTACTCTTGTTTTCATATTCCCATAATGAAACAAGAATGTTAGGATTAATTCATTGTTTAATTAATGTCTTCTGAGATCCGATACAAGCTATGTATAGTTTGAATGCTTTCATACTTTTTCCTCCATGTGAATGAGGATTGTACTATGACTGGACAATGATCTGCACCATTGGTCCTGTTTGTACAATACTTCACTTTTAAATTATCTTCCAGCTTTCAGTAGTTCAGATAAGACATCCAGGACCAATACATTTGGTTTCCCAATAGGTTCTTCAGCCTACTGTGTCGGTTCCAGTAAAATAAACCCCAGGACAGAGCACTCAGTGCTGCCTCCTCCATGGCCACAGAGGATCTACTTAACCCTAGATGCAAGATGCATTTTGAGTAAATGCATGATTCCACCACACTCTAAAGATCAGGATGTCTTCAGATATTACCCTGTTAGATATTACCATTCTCTCATTTGAAAGACATTTCCCAGGCATGGAAGGATGCAGCAGGCAAGTCTTCATGAAACAGGAAGTTTTAATGGCTGGGCCTATAGATAACTGTGGTGGTCCCAGTCAGCTCATGGTCTGTTCTGATGTCAAATGAACAGAATCCCAAACTCGTTCCTGGCAGAACATGGGAAATCCATATTCATTCTGTGTTGGGCAATATGAAGAATTAGTTGATGTGGACAGTCAGTTCCAAAACATCCTCACAACTTTCTATCACACACTTTGGATGAAGTGTAAGACCACATAGGATTAAAGGTCAACATTGTTGAGATACTTTTAAAAATGGTGGCTCTTTCGCTCCAATTGACAAAGTCTTCCACTAATTTAGGAGACTTTTCAAATGTCTTTATTATCATCCTTGGCTGCATTATCAGGTTTAAAAAGTAATTTTATCTTTAGGAATGTAGTGTTATTTTGTCTTTTGAAAACACATCTATTTAAAAAGAATTCATAAAAATGTTTCCATATAATTTTTGTAGCCTTCAGATTTATTTTACTAGCACACTGACTTGCCAGAGAAAGTTGAAACAATCTGGAAACTGTGTTCCTTCCTCCCACAAATTTACTAAATAGGATAATCATCTTGCTCTATTCAATTGAGCTCATTGTCATGTTTATGTTCAAATAATTATCCTTATGAGATAGAATTAAATTACTTTGTTTGGTCACAGACTAAGAAAGCTACATAAAGACACACAATTGACCTGTCCAAGAGCTCCACAGAGGTTCCATAACCTATTCTTCTATTCCTCAGTACACTTAATAAGATCAGAATCTTGCATGACTGATTGGGGTTAAGAATAGGAGTTCACAATGAGTTCATTTCCAGTTTTGGAACTCCTCCATCTCCTTTACTGTTTTGGTGGATCAGTGATTCTGTATATCCCAACACAAAGCAAAAACAAACTTAAGTTTGAAAGTAGAATGATTGTATTTACCAGACCCAAGATTGTCTTTCTAATGTTAAAAAACAGACAGAGCATAAATAATGAAGATTTAGATGGGTAAATTGAGGTTATTGAGATTAAAATTTGATTTGTGGCTTTTAAAATATGCCACTCATTGTAAGATATCAATAGAGGATGACATTTATTTAAGACCCACACAAATTTTAAAATGTTGGCACTCTTCAAAATTTAATATTGGCAATATTTTATTAGTTACCCATTGTCATGTGTGAATATGTCCTTTACATTTCATTTTAAATGTTAAATAATATGTTGTGTTGGAAATGTTGAAAGGGCAGGTTCTTAAGTAGTTTTAATCTTCACATCATGGCAAGTACTTTTAAAGTGAGAATTCAGTTCTATAGCCAAGAAGGTGCATTACAATAATGGCTGGTTCCTGTGCTGTGGGGTCACAGACACTCCCTGCCCTGAAGGACAGGTGTTCTGTGGAACACAAAGGAAGTGAACACATGCTGTAAGAGCAGAAGACACAACAGCCTCAGTGGAAAGTGAGCAGGTTGTAGCATGGACTGTGGTGATTTCCACCAGGTATGTGAGAACTAACTTTTAATGGCTTTGTAGATCCTGAAGTTTATTTTATAATGAATTTTATCTTGTGGAAAAATACACCCTCAGGGACAGATGTGTCACTTCTCATTAGCCAACTTAACATACTTAACAGAGATTCATTTTGTATCTGGGTCATTAGGTTTCTTGCACCCTAGTGTGCATCAAAATCATGCACAGTAAACAACGTCATTGAGGGAGAAGGTGACAGGTGATGGATGCCTATTGGGAAGAAAGTCCTGTCATCCTGTCCTTGATATATAGCCAAGTCTGTGCAGGTGCAGCCTTTCCAAAATGCCTCACTGTCTCAGGGAAGCCAACTACCCTGAGTGTGGATTCTGCAGTTCTCAGTCTGAGACTCAGAGGAAGTAAGAACACCTGCTCCAAAATTCCCATCCTCCAGTCTTTATTTCCTTAAATATCAATTTTTCAAGATAATCTAATTTATGTTTATACTATATTTTCTTCTTTTATATTTTATTGACACTTCTTTTGCTTCATATATGTTTTTACCATGTGAATTTCCTTTGAAAAAATTTTTTGTGGTAATGGGTTTAAACTCAGGGCTTCTATTAGCTACACAAGTGCTGAACCACTTGAGCCATATCCACAAGCCTTATTCACTGGTTATTTTGGAGATGATGGCACAGGGATCATCCTGGACAATGGTCCTCCCAATCTCAGCCTCCCAAGTATCTGGGATTAGAGGCATGAGACCCTGATGCATGGCTTGTCTCTGGAATTTTAAGATTCTTGGGGCTGGGTTTGCAGTTCTTTGGTGGAGCATTTGCCACACATGTGTGAGGCTCTGGGTTCTGATCTCCACCAAATTTTCTAATTCCTTAATAAATGTTACATTCTATACAGTTTTATAAATTTTCCTTTCTTTACTATAAGTCCAACCTGTTCCAAAAAAGGGAAGAATGGAAATGGTGAGAGAAAATATTGAGGTTCATAGATTCAAAGGAAAATAATTCAATACTGCACTTTTATATTGGGGTGCTTGGTTTTGTGTGTACGTGTGTGTGTGTGTGTGTGTGTGTGTGGTGTTGCTTGAGACATGGTCTCTTGGTGTAGCCTAGTTTGGGCATGAACCTGCCATCCTCCTGCCTCATCTTCTCCAGGGATGGGATTTTAGATATGTACCACATGTTTAGCTAATTTGGACTTCTAATTTGATACTCTTACATTGTAATTTTTACACTAAATTTAATGCTTCTTTTTGTAAGACATAAGTTTTATTATGCAGACTACTGGTGTTTAAAGGATGGATTAATTACACTGATTCACATTATCCAGAATATCACTTTGTTACCATGGGATGTCATCTTTGTCATTTATTTGTTTTATTTCTGATTAAATTTCCCTCAATTCATAAAGAAATACTTTCATCAGTCACATGGGTTGAGTTTTCTCACATGACATGATGTATCTATTGAGGTAATCACATATTACTGTTCCACAATCTAATAGAGGTAATATTCATCGCAAAGATGAAGTTTGTGAAGTTAAATTTCATTTGCATCTTTTGAATAATTCTCTTGATTACTTTCATGAGACTTTAAAAATTCTAGAATTATTTTTATGCTTGTTTTCAGAACTGGGAATTGAACATAAAGTGTCACACTCAGTGCCTTCTGTACTATCTGGTGCTCTAATACTTGAGCCATGCCCAAGGCTTTTTGCTTCTGTTTTCTTCTTAAGACAAAGTCTCACTACTTTTGTCCCAACTGGCCTTGATGTTGCGAACCTCCACCCCATCCCAATATCAATTTTACAATTTTTTCTATAGATTGACTTCCATTTGGTTCATGGAAGAACTTGTGATTGTCCTTTCACACTATTTTTGTTATGTTTTGCTGTAAAGGAAATAGTAAATTCATAATTAAACAAGTTGAATGTGCTCCTTGTCCTGTCCTTAGGAAGTGTTCATAGACATGTTTTTATCTGCTGTCTTTGCCATCCTGCAGCGTTGATGCCTTCCTCAGGATTTATGGAGCAATCCCCCTCTCCCCCATTCTATTTCATCACGGGGAGCATTGAACACTAATGAATTTCTACTACTGTCCTTGTTTTCATGGTAAGTTGAGTCTGTAGGATATGACCACATCTCCTATAGTTTCAGAATTGTTGGCATGAGTAATCATAACATCAAGTCTTAAAACTATTTACATAAGGAAATGGTGTGGGAGGGTAAATATGGTGTAAATGGCATGTATTTATGGATGAAAACAGAAAAATGAGCCCTGCTGAAGCTATCTTAAGAATGGGGGGAGAGAGGATAAAGGAGAATGATGGAGGGGTGAATTCAACTATGATATATTTTAAGAAATTCTGTAAATGTCACAATGTACCCCCAGCACAGCAGTAATGAGATAATTTAAAAGACAAAAACTGTTTACAGATTCTCAACTGCTATCTTTGAACTGCTTTATCCTGATATTACCTGAGCCTTCCTATTGAGCAGTGGTGCCATCTTATAGAACTTTCTGCATTTATTATTCTTTATGAGGAAGTGACTTTGGATCTCATGTAAACTCCCAGTTTTGGTCTATATTACATTATTCTATTTGACTTGCTTCAGTCAAACAGTCTTTCCTTCTGTTCCCAATTTGCATTTCCTTTTCTAATACCATCGTTAATTCTAATGTTCTTATTCACAGTTTACATTTATTTTCTGAGTGGACATCCTGCAAGGCATTTTCATAATGGACTCTTTCACTAAGTGGTTACTACAAGTAGTTGTCATTTTGAATGTATCAATACCTGGAGGGAGGCTGCCTTCTCACAATGGCCCCCTTGAATGAAGAGTTCTGGGTTCATCAACCTCTCACCTGGTTCCCAACATTCCCACATGAAATTTGGTCTGAGGAAATTTGCCTAAGCTCTGTTGCTGTTGCAGGATCAAGTGGAGACTTCCCACTCCACCTATTTCTGAATTAATTTTGCCAGTTTTGACTTTCTGTAGTTGATCATATATTTGAATTTAGTTTTTTGTTATTTGTTTTCTATTACATCTTCTGAAATTTTTGTGCCATTTTTTCAACTTTGTGTATATTATGTTATTCCAGGTCCACTTTCCTTATTCCACACACCCCGTGTTTTATGGATGTCGGTATGTATCTATCTATCTGAACATGATGTTACCCTGGTTACTTTAACTCACTACATACTGAGTGTACAACTGGGAAATTGTTGCTATATTTTTGTCTTTCTCATAGTTTTAGGTTACTTGTCTATGCATATTTCTAATCCTGATTTTCTTTTATTGAATGTTAAATGCAGTACACTTTGAACTATAAAGTTTGGAGATGGTGTTTCCTTCTACTGTAAGTTATTCGATTTTCCCTCTGATCATCATAGGACGGGGCGTGTGATTCTCCAATCACATGCTGTGCAACTTTGAAGCTGGTTATGTTCAGGGGTGAGCCTTATTATGTCATGCATGGTCTCTACTCTTGTAGAAAGAAATCGGAAGTGAATTTGCCAAATTGAGCTTAATGATGATATTATGAAAGAATTTGGATTTCTAGGGGAAGTGAGACAAGGAGATGCAAACTAAAGAAAGAATTTTAGTTAATGACAAGAAGTGAGAGAGGCCCTCCTGAGTGCACAGGACAGGAAAGAAATAAACAAAGAGATGGAAGGTGATCTTGACACCATTGTCCCTCACATGAAGAATAAGATGCATGTTCAAAATCTAAAGTACAGTCAAAAAACAACAACCATACTGAGTTTGGCAATTTAAAAAGTTATATTAAGGAACAGTGTGCTACAAACTAGTTAGAAGGATCAAATAAAATTTGGAGATATAATGCTCTGACTCTGTTGGATATTCAAAAAATGCTTCAGGTATTCCTCCGTCTTGCTATATAACTAGAATCTCTGTAGCAGAGATGGACGTCAACAAAAAAAGTTTTGCTGAAGACATATAATAAAATTTTCCATATTTAAGATATCTTTATGCTAATAGAAATAACTTTGAAAGTATTTGAAGAGATGGGAGAAAGGATAAATTCATTAGAATTTTATTCATCAAAGAAGAACTATGCAATTGATGAAACTACTGGATTATCATAAAAATGAGTTGCAGATTGTGAATTTCACATCCAGTGTATACAAGTGAGTATTGAATTTACAAATTTGAATGCAAACCTTAATGAATAACATGTCTGTTCCATTTTAATTATATTGGTGAATGTGCTAATGATTATCTTTCCACAGCCATCACAGAATGTTCAGACTGAAGTGTGGATTTCAAATTCCTTTCATTTCATAAGATCAATAACTATCAGACTTTTTCTCACCATGGTTTGAGAGTCAAAAGGAGCCAGAAAATTCCTAGTTATGAGTGTTGTCCTGTGCATTGTGGGGCACAAAGAAGCTATCTTGGCTGCTACACCTGGCATTTCATCAGCTCTTACCTCCTTTTGTGAGCCAAATACTTTTGTTTCCAACACTGACATTTCACCAATGAAGTTTGGTTGGTAGGAGACATGCTATTTTGTATTTTGTAAATATAATGCTCCTGCTCAGGATACATTGTACACATGGATAGACTTATTGCACTGAAATTCCCCTGCATTATCAATGTATGCTAATTGAAAAATAAAATTAAAGAAAGGTAAAATACATAATGCTCCACAAAGTGGAGGATTATTGAAATACACATGTTTATTTTTAATATGCAAATGGAATACTCTGAAGAAAGCATGCAAACAAAATTAAACACTAATTTCTCATTCATATGGATCAAATATGACTTGGAAGTTTAACCTATACTCAGGTTCTCAAGAATCCATGGAATCCAGTGTCTGGAAGTGCCACATCTGAACTTGAAACATAGAAGAGAAGGACATTCCCAACCCTTCCCCACACTGGACTGTCAATCACTATTCTTCCATAACATCCACTAATATTAACTCCACAATATAACCTATTTATGCTTTGTTGGAAAACTGGCCTATTAAAATTTGCCAAATCTCACTCAAATAATGTTTGCTAGTGACCTAACTTTTGGTTTTTTCCTCTTATCTGAAATTTCCTTTGGGCTCACGGGAAATTTATTGTTTTTTGCATTACATATGTACACCATTTTGTTTCAACATCATCTGAGGAAGCCCATAGATGTTATCTTCACACACCTGGCACTGGTCAATGTTTTGACCATCATGTTCAGGTTGATACCAGATACCATGTCATCCTTTAGAGGTGGACATTTGTTCAATGATGTGGGTTGTAAGACAGTTTTGTACATCTACCGAGTTACCTGGAATCTTTCCATCTGCACTACTGCTCTCCTAAGCACATTTCAAGCCATCACCATCAGCCCCAGTAACTCTAAGTGGGCATGGCTTAAATGTAAATTACCCTCCTGCATCTTCCCTTCTTTCCTTTTCTTCTGGATCATCAACATGCTGATCTACATCCAAGTCATTGAAACTGTAATAGCCAGCAGCAATTCTTCCCTTGTTGTTTCTGGATATTCTCAAGAATACTGTAAAGCTAATGGAATTAATCAGCTTTCATATGTGATTTTAAGTGCCATGATTGTTCATGATGTGCTCTTTGTGGTCCTCATGATGGAGACCAGCCTCTACATGGTGCATCTCCTCTGCAGGCACCACAGGAAAGCTCAGCATGTCCACAGTAACAGACTGTCTTCCCAGCCATCACCAGAAAACAAAGCCACCCACAGCATCCTTTTCTTGGTGAGTTGCTTTGTGTTCTTTTATTTCTCAAACAACTTCATTACCTTCTACTTGTTGTTTGGACCTGAGAAAACACTGGGATTTGAGAGAATTACTGGAATTCTTGCATCAGGCTACCCCACCATCTGTTCTTTTGTTCTAATTAAGAATATAAAAATTACTTGGACATTTTTTTCCATTTCAGACACTAAATTTGTGTTCTCTCAAAGAGGACTCAGTGGCTGATCTTACATCCCACAATTCCTTTAGCCAAAGACAAGTCTTCTTTACAATTTTTTGAGAAAATCAAGCTAAGTCACTCTGGAGACCTTGATATGTGGCTTTTTGGTATGTGTGATTTTATACACAGTACACATCCTTTCAAAACTCAGAGTTTGATGTTAATAAGAATAAAAGTACATTAATTCTAAATTAATAATTTGTATATGATTATCACTTAAATTATTATACTATGCATATTGCCTTTATAATACATATGGGTATTACAAATATTTTTATCTCTTAATTCATTCTTTTCAAAGTATGAATAGTAGAAAATGCAATACTACATTTCTGACTCATATTGCTCTCCTACTAAATGGTGTTGCTGTGGCAAAATTGATTTATCTACTTAAGAAACATATTCATGCCTTACATACTATAGGTACTATATTGGATGTTATGAAAAAATGAGTGACCAAAAGGACATAAGTAACTTGAAGGATAGTCTATACAATGGTTGTGTTGAAAGCAAAATTTAAGTAAAGTGCATATGACATATTCAATAGACACCATAAAATAAGAGTGAGCATTTATTCTTTAATAGAATGAAATGGATGGTTGGTTCTCTCACTGTGTGCATAAATCCATCCACAAGGATAACTCCACCATAATATGCTGATGTAGTTTTTGTTTAGATCAAGTCTATTAAAATTTTTCAATTAAAAGAGTCTTCTCCTATTCCAACAATTCATTATCAGAAATATATGACCCCTTCCAAGTCTGCAATAGTCATTTTCATAGAGATAGATAGATAGATAGATTGTAAAATTCATTGTTCAGCAGTATTGTCCTTGTTTTAATTTTCCCCTGTCTAGGATTCTCTGCTCTGTGTAGTGCATTACACCATTAAAATCCTCAGAGACATGAGACAAGTGACAGTCATTTTGAACCTCATATGTGTTATTTTTCACCACCACTCATGGATTCCATTTTGAGTGCCCATATGACTCTTGCAAATTGATTTTATTTATTTGATATATCACTGCTCCCCTATCTCCAAGATTTCCGTAACTCTAAGAAGTTATCCAACAACAGAGTTATATTTTTCCTATGAAGAAACTGAGGTCCTGATTAGCTTTTGAAAATTCTGCTTTCTCCTAAAACTTTCACAGGGTTTCAGGAAAATTACCTGGGTGGGACAGATGAGTTTTTATGACTGCTTCAATCATAGTTGCAATTCCAACATAGTGTTCACATTGGGAGACTGTCTTCCATTAAATATAATGTCTTCCCTCCAACAATTTCTTTTTATTTCTCTGGCTTCTCACTCCTTTTAGAATATTTCAGTGCTTCTGGATGGCTTGAACTTCCATTCTTTCCACTCTCTTCAACCTGGGAGACATTTCTTTGTTCAAGACAATTTGAAAATATTTTCTTCTTCTCTTATAGGCTTGGTTGGGTTTCACCATAGACTATGTTCTTCAAATGTATCTACTGACTTTTTCTCAAACCTTTTGAACACAAAATGATGTAGAAAATTATTAAACTCCATGTACTTTTACAGTGAACAACCCCAGGTAACAGGCAAGTAGATCAGAAAATAGAGCATCAGCAGTTTCTCTGAAAGGCCCCATGTGCCTTCCTAATTACTCCCCCATTGAGTGTGTCTAAAAACAAGAACCATGACAACATCTGTTATGGTCATTTAGCCTATTTTTTCCTTAATGTTTATAAAGTCTGTATTGAGCTGTGACAGTTTTCACACATTATTCCCTCATTTTTCGTATTCTATTTTGTGTGTGCTTCTCTGTTATGTATAAAGGCATCACCCCCATCAGAGCCATGGGAATCACATCTTCATTGTATTGCATCTGGTCTGTTCACATGGAAATAATATGTGAGTTTGGTAAAATGTAAATTTAACTCACTATCCAAAAATATGTATTATCATTTTGAAATAAACAAAACAACCCTAATGCTATGTAGAATTCGTATTTTAAACATGCCAGTCAAAATTGACAGTAAAAGAAAATAGTTCTATGTGTATTACACAATCCCCAAATGTGGAAGTCATTGATGTGATGGAGGAAGATG
The DNA here is from genome assembly GCF_047511655.1 of Castor canadensis. Classification (NCBI taxonomy): domain Eukaryota; kingdom Metazoa; phylum Chordata; class Mammalia; order Rodentia; family Castoridae; genus Castor; species Castor canadensis. The sequence continues at coordinate 20,077,675 of NC_133401.1, forward strand.
CATGACTGGATGAAACTAAATTGTGTAATCCTGAAAATGGATTCCTTAATCTGTGAATTTGTGTAAGAGAGTGTGTGAGTGTGTGGGGGGGGAGGGGAGTGTGTGTGTGTGTGTGTGTGGGAGTGTGTGTGTGTAGGGATTATGAAACACACACAAGACACTGAGCACTATTTCCACCTACTCATGTGACTCTTACCTGGGAAAAGTTCTGGAAATCCCTACATGAGCTATTCCTCTCTGATGTCACCTCCTCCTTCCATCAAGGGCAGCCTTTGTCATGAAAAGGGACCTAAACAGGATGGATGATCTTTAGGACAGTAAGGCGTAACCAAGATTGAGAAGGAAGTGGTCTGATGTCAGAGGAAGAACAAGTGCCAGGTGAGCCTGATGAGAATGTAAGGTAAAGTGTCTAGAGTTGGCTACAGGACTCTCAGTGAGAGGAAAACTTCCAGCCCACTGGAGGCAGGAGAATTCCTAATACTAACTTGATAGAGAGAAGAAATCCAGTGTTCTCTAATGTAAGGGGAGAACTGGTCAATAACGTCTATGTCCAAGACAGAGTAAGGCTTGATATTAATGCCTATGCTAAATCTGTATGGAGCATTGAAATGTCACCTGATATATTCAAATTCACTCTAGCCAGAAATTATGAGGGGGATATTAAAATGCAATGAATAAGACACTGAGATTCTGACTCTTGATAAGATGGAGAACCAGGATAACATTTACCTTCCTTCCTAACACCATGCAATCACTAAACACATGATATAAAACATCTGTTTTCAACACATTCTGCCTCAGGCTATGAAGGGTAATGAGTGTGTCCTTTAAGAAATGGAACAGAAGCAACATGAGTCCATTAAATGTCCCAGATTTCTGCCCATGGAGAGCTTCCAAGACACAGAATAATGAGGGCAACGCTTGTAAAGTGTGACAGTCTTCCCGATGGCAGATGCAATATGACCATGGGGGACAATGTCAAAGTGACCAAGGACACTGTTGTGGGACTTCATAGTGCAGAACACGCACACCCAACAAGAGACAGAGAGAGACAGAGAGAGAAACTGTACCCTGAGGATGGGGAAAGAACCACTCAAAAGGATTAGAGGGAGCCAAACCAGAACTTGTCCAAGGCAAGGAAAGTTAATTTGATTTCTGCACCCAACTCAATAAAACCCAGTCATGAGGCCTGTGATTGGCGGCTGGGAAATGAAACAAACTAGCTGTGCAGGACATGCTGCTCGAGCTCCAACTCACAAACTAAAGATAAAAACAGGCAAGGATCAAATAATTTCCCACTCAAAACAAAATTCAGGAATAATTGTAACAATTGACTATATTTTCAGAATAACGGAAAAACACATAATCAATGTGATATCTCAATAGGTGCCTGAACTGGAAGTGAAAAATTCCTGTACTCTGTCCTCTTCATGTTTCTGTGGGAAGAAGGGATGGGGCTCCTTCAAATTCCAAACAAGATGCTATCACAAGAGCCTTCCCTTAATTCTTGGAACTCAGCATAATGATAGACAGCAGGAAGTTTCTGGTTTTCTCCAATAAGTTTTGAATTTAAAAACCACTATCATTAACTAGAAAAGAATGCTAGACACAACTCTCAGTAATGTGATTATTGGTAATTTTTTCAATTGAATGAAGTATCTGTGAAGCTTGTTTACAAATATTTGTAATTTTTATAAAGACAAATTCAGAAAATGAATATTATAACTTTCTACTCTTTACCATATCTTCCCTTAGATTGTAAATGTATTTATTCTTGACAATATGCTTGAATTTTTAAACTTGGCAACCACAGATACAGGATAAATAAATATATTACTATAAATAATCTATATTACTCAACATCTTGTGTTTGAATCTCCTTTATGGTACTTGATAAAATGATAGCCCTTCAATAGGCCAGAGAACTCAGTGCATTTCAGCCTACTGATACATAGACCCTAGCTAGAATTCTGAATTTGTATTAATGTTTTGAAATATTCTTTACTAAACACACACACACATATGGTGTATACAGTGGGGACAGAGAAGCACTGAGGTCTGACTGATGATGAGTTGTTGTTAAGTAACTGTCCAGGCTGTTTTCACCCTGAGGTCATCAGAAGTTCCCCTCAATAGAGTTCTCGGCTCCATTCCTCACACAGGCTCCCGGCAACTCAAGCATTCCCTGGAGTTTCAAAATTCTATTAGCATATATCAATTGTACAGAATACTGCACCTCATTAAGACATATTCACGCATGTATATAATGGATTTGAACCTATTCCCCTACCTCTTTTTCCCCTCTTATTCCTCTCCCTGGTCCAGTTCTTCATATATACTCTGCTTGTACCTTCGCGTCTTTTTCTCTTAAGTCTAGGTTCTGCATATTTAAAACATGCAAAATTTTCTTTCAGGATCTGGCTTGTGTTGCTTAACATGACCTCAGCCACATATATCCATTTTCCTGAAAATGATATTTGTTCTTGTTTATGGTTGAGTAATACTCCATGTGAGTGCATACATGTGGATAAACGTGTGTGTGTGTGTGTGTGTGTGTGTGTCTGTGCTTACACCCTTAGCAAATTCTGCTGAGCGAAGTGGTCTTTCTCTCCTGCTCCTCTCTCCAAATTCTCTATATTTCTGATGAAGTTTTATCTGTCCAATATTGAACCTTCAGTGTCATTCCACTGGGGGAGTTCTCTCTCGCTGCTCTGTCTCTACCCCAGAGGTGCAGCAATAAGTTAGCACCACCAGTGTGCCATCTTCCCTTTTCATTCACTGGAATTTCTTATGGAAGAATTTTTGCTGTGGAAATTTCTGGATGTTTCAATTTTATCATGAATAATGAATGAATTATTTTCACTCATTTTTCCTTTTGCAAGATCAGTCTTCTAGCAATTTGCTCACATCTACTAAATTTCCAAAACCTGACATAATTAACTGTATTATATTCTTATTTTTATATTTGCACTTCTCTGTGGATCTCCTGCCACCTTTCTTAATGCAAATAGTATTTCTGTATTCATTTGAGGGGGATGGTAAAGTCTCTGTAGATTTCTGAATTTTAATATTTCTTTCAAGGAAAGATGGCATATAATTTCTGTTTCCCTTTTATTCTGAGGCTTGCTTTTATTAATTTCCGTTTGCCTGCATAAGTTCCATTATTCAAATTTTAACATTCATTTTCTATCTCTTTTCTAACGCAATCCTTTCTTCTATGGGTTTCTCTAGTTTTCACAGTCGTGTCTCCAGTGAATTTTCCATGATGGATTTCCACCGAGGAGATTTTTTTCCTACAAATTGATCAACTCTTCCCTCTGTGTTGCTCAGACTGGGTACTGCTTCATCACCCATCTTCCAACAAACTGAAATAATCAGTTTGCATCTGTTCTTATCCAGTTTTTAGTTTTGGCTCTTGTATTTTTCAGTTCTAAAATGTCCCTTTGCATTTTCATTATATTACATATAATCCTTTCTTCATATTTGTGTGAAGTATTTAAATTGCTTTCCTGAATTACTTTAACTTATTTAAGCATTTAATAATATCACCTTTACCTTCTTTGCTAGATATTCCAACCCACTAATGACCTATCATTTGGTGTGTATTGGTTATGTTTGTTCAACAGGTGGGGATTTTAGGGCTCCATTTGTCCCCAGTGTTCATGGAGCTCCTTCTGTGTCCCTTCTCAACCACAGTCTTCATCAGTGAGACCACAGGGCCTCCCATCCTTGAAGTCTGGCTTGAGACCTGCCCACTTTCCATAGACATCAGTAGCAGGCCACCGCCTGACCACAGAGGCCTACGACTGGGCAATATAGATTCAATCACACTATGTTGTAGTCCTAGAATGGTTAGTCTATACCACTTTTAATGCTAGTACAAAATTCAGCTTGATTTTCTGAGTAATATTGGTTTTGATGCTGGTCGTATGGATGTTATTTTTCAAGACCCTATGTCTAATTGATCTCCAATAAAGGACATGGATTTTTTTTCTGTACCTCTTCTATTATCTTCGGTTACAAAGTCCCTTCAAAGTCCACGTGTGTGCATGTGGGATTGGACATGAGCTCAGTTCTCACATTCTGCAGTAGACTTTGTAAGATCAGAGTCTTCATGCACTAATTGGGGTTAAGCACAGGAGTCTATAAATGACTTCACAGCATCCTGCTTGGCGCTACCCCATCTCCACCTATGGCATATTTGTGATTTTTGATATCTTACCATTAAGCAGAATCAAACTTTTAAATTTGAAGGTAGATGATTCCATTTTACCAGAGCTCAAATTCCTGATATGCTAAAACAAGACAGAAGAACAAATGATGAAGAGTAAGAGAAATAAACTGAGTTCATTAAGATTACAATAAAATTCTGTACACATGAATGTAAATGGAAAATACACTTGTAAAAACTATTCCAGGAATGGGGGGAATAAAGGAGAAAGGTGGAGGAGGTGAATTCAACTTGATATATTGTAAGAAATTTTGTAAGTGTCAGAATGTATGCCCAGTATAAAAATAATATCAATAAAGTATAAAGAAGAAAGATTAAATTATTAAGTGTCATTTTTAAAAAATGCCATACACAATTTTCAAATTGCAAGTGATGTTTAAACACACAATGAACTACTTAGCATCACTATAAAAGTAAAACCCCATGGTTAAACTGGGCAGTAGTTGACAGAACTTTCCACAGTATCACTCTGAATAGACAGTGAACAAGTTAAATTTTCAGCTTATAGCAATCAGGCACTTTATGAAAGGCCTTACAAAATAGAATAACTCAATTCTTACCAGCTGAAGAATGGAGGGAAACTACTGACGTGTTCATAAAATGGAATATGATGCACTGTGAAAAATGAATTCACTATAATCTCAAAACTGGTTTCCACAAGTACTAATACATGTTTTACAAGATGAATATTTAAATTGGGGAAATTTTTACATTTACTATGTCATTCACACATAGGAAAATCCAAACAGTGTACACAGGCATTAAATCTAGGAAGTAAAGAATATATGAAATATTCAGGAATGTTCATCCCTAGAGGAAAGGAGGTGCAATTCTATGGGCTTGGAGTTATTGGCAATATTTTGTTATCCTGTATTGTGTGTGAGTGTAAGTTTATTTTATTACATTTTAAATTACATCACATGCTGTTTTGGAAATGTTTAACAGGACAATTCTCGTAGTGATTTGAGTTTATACCATAGCAAGCACATTTAACATGAGAAACAGGTTCCACAGCAAACCGTGTGTTACAACCATGGCAGACCCCTGGGCTGGGCGTCACTCACTCTCACAGCCCTGCATGACTCTGTGCTCTGTGGATAGTGAAGGAAATTTCAGCACTGTAAGAGCAGCAGGCACATGGTCTCAGTGGACGGTGAGCTTGGTGTCTGGAGTCCTGCTTTGTGCTCAGGTTGTACCAAAGACTGTGGTGATGTCCACCAACTTGTGAAAACTTTTAATGACTTTCTGGATCCCAAAGTTTACTTTTTGATGTATTTCAACTTGGGAAAATGTTTAGCCTCAAATGCAGATGCTGCACCCTTATAATTAGCACTAACACAGTTGTAAGGTTTATTTTGCATGTGGGAGAGTGAATTATCGCTCCTATGGGTGCACGGAAATAATGCACAATACAAAGGCCATTGAAACAGCAGGTGACGAGGCGATCGATGCCCACTGGGAGAAGTGCTGACGTCTTGCCCCTAATATACAGCCATGGCTGGGCAGATGCAGAATTTCTGAGATGCCTTACTGTTTCAAAGAAGCCACCTACAGAGTAAGGACCTTATCACACTCAGCCTGAGATGGAGAGAGAGGTAAAAATCCTTGACAGCAAGCTCACTCTCCACAGAGAACTCATGGGTTTTTTTCATGTTTGCCTTTCCAGGTTTTTTGTTGTTGTTGTTGTTATATTGTTTCTTTCTCTGTTGCTTTATTGTCACTGTTTGTCTTTTCTTCCATAGAAGTGACTTTATGATTGCTTTCCTCCATTTCTTTTATATTATCTCTTAGTGCTCTGCAAAGCTGCCATCAGCTTCAGTCACCTTAGATTTCTTTAAAGTGTCATATTTTCTTCATTACATTTCTTATTTTTCAATTGGTTGTTAGCACATGCTTGAAAATTCCTCCCGACACCGTAGAGTAAGTTATTATCTCTCAGGTTGTTTACATTTCTTTCACTTTGTCCTCTCTATCCTCAAAGCCTGAATCTGAATTTAATCATATTTGAGAACATTCAGCTCTGCCTTTGCTTTTCTTGCTCTTTAACTGCATTTTTGTTTTTCTCACCTTATTTTTAGACAATCATGCTATTATTACAACTAACATTCTTTATTTCAAATTGTCCTCTACTCCTTTCATCATGAAAGCTTCAATCCCATGGCAAACAAAATCAGGATTACAGTGTTCAAAGACAGCAATTGAAACATGCAAGTATTTAAAAGAATGATACTGTAAGTAATAATTACAAAAATTCTGCAATTTGAGAGATTGAGTAAAAATACCAGAATGATGGAGAACATCATTCTGAGTGAGGTTAGCCTGGCCCAAAAGACCAAAAATCGTATGTTCTCCCTCATATGTGGACGTTAGATCAAGGGCAAACACAACAATAGGATTGGACTATGAGCACATGATAAAAGCAAGAGCACACAAGGGAGGGGTGAGGATAGGTAAGACACCTAAAAAATTACCTAGCATTTGTTGCCCATAATGCAGAGAAACTAAAGCAGATACCTTAAAAGCAACTGAGGCCAATAGGAAAAGGGAACCAGGAACTAGAGAAAAGGTTAGATCAAAAAGAATTAACCTAGAAGGTAACACCCACGCACAGGAAATCAATGTGAGTCAATGCCCTGTATAACTATCCTTATCTCAACCAGCAAAAACCCTTGTTCCTTCTTCTTATTGCTTATACTCTCTCTACAACAAAATTAGAAATAAGGGCAAAATAGTTTCTACTGGGTATTGAGGGGGTGGGGGGTAGAGGGAGGGGGCGGAGTGGGTGGTAAGGGAGGGGGTGGGGGCAGGGGGGAGAAATGACCCAAGCCTTGTAAGCACATATGAATAATAAAAGAAAAAAAATAAAAATTAAAAAAAAATACCAGATGACTCAACTCACCAAATTAGTTGTGACAATGATGGACAGACACACTGGTGCAATGATCCCCATGACAAAATATACATTTTAGCATACACTATGTTTTAGGTTTAATTATATGAAATCAAAAGGGGTCATTCTTTAAATTGACTTGCAAAGGTATTTTTGTGCTTGAATACACAAGGCCACATGTTTTCTCTACTGATTTCATTGCAGTAACCTTGAAAATATTTCCTTGTAATCCTGATAATTTAATTCCTGTGCACATACTTTCTGAGAATTAAAGTTTCTTGGAGACTAGAGATGCACTTCTCTGATGGAGAACTATCCTAGCCTATATGAGTCTCTGCTGTCTATCCCACACTCCTTAGGTTTTTTTTAATTGCCTATAATTTACATACTGATCAGTGATAAAATGTACATTTACACAGTGAAGGACAGGAATGTAAAGCAGGTCCTTAGTTGGAGGGGGCAGATGAAGAGTGTAAAGGAGAGTGAGCATGGTCGATGTACTTTCTGTACAGGTATGGATATGGAACATGAAACCTGCTGAAGAAGGGTGGTGGGGGAAACCCTTTAAAAAGGGTAGGGGGGAAAGGGAGAACAATGGAGGGGATGAACCAAACTGGGACATGTATATATGTATATATGAATATGTCACCTTGAAACCCTGCACAACTATCATATACTAAGAAAGATGATTTTAAATGTAATGTTACCTCTCTCCAGTTTTACAATTTTTTTCATTACAGAAAATCCTACTTTCTCCAAAAATATAAGGATTAGGAGTCTTGTTGGCAGACACTATGAGGTATAGCCAATCTGAAGGGAACAATTTACAATATGATATGATACTATTGTCAATGTAGCTTAACAGTAAAGTAAATTCAGTGTTCTCAGACATCACTGTTACTATGCTCACAGTGAGTGTGGAAGGATCCCTTTTCACAGCATTCCTATCACCTTTATCATTTCAGTTTTAATGCTATGAACACTTACATTGCTTCAGACTAAAGACTAATCATTCATAAATGTTGACTTTTGTCACATGATTATACATCTGTTAGGCAATCCTATTTCCTTGCTCCGATAATCTGCCCAGATAGTAGCAATCAAAATGGTGAGGTGTCTGAGGTGAAATTTAGCTCACGTCTTTAGACTCTTTCTCTTAATCAATTGTTTGAGTGTTTTACATATAATAGAATCTGTTTTATCAAAAATTGTGTATGGGATGATTGCATTTGGCTCATAGAATAGTCTTGGGATTATGGTTTTTCACACTACCTTTGCTATGTTTTATCACAAAGGAAATAGTAAACTCAGGATGGGGTTAATAGAATTTTCCCCTTCTCCTGTCCTTAGGATGAGGTCATACATTTTTTTAACTTGTGTGTCTGGCAGACTTCATGATTAAAGCACTCATTGAGATTGAAGGACTGATACCTCCAATTGATTTTGTCATGGGGAGCATTGCACCTGTGTGTCTTTCCACCATTGTCAACTAATTTGGTAAGTTGACTCATCTGGTATTTTTACTCAATCTCTCAAATTCCAGAATTTTTGTAATTAATACCTACAATATCATTCTTTTAAATGCTTGGATGTTTTCAATTGCTGTCTTTGAACATTATAATCCTGATTTTGTTTGTCATGGGACTTTTGTTTTAAATTTTTTGATGGCTCCATGATAGGTCTGTCTTTTTTCACTTGACATAATCTCCAGTTCTATTCATTTTCCAGGAAGTGATGTAATTTCCTTCTTCTTTATTGCTAAGTAAACTTCTATTGTGAATATATGCATCTCACATTTTCTTCATCAGTCTTCTGAGGATGCTCACCTCAGCTGATTCCATGCATTGGTTATCAAGAACACTGTGATAAACATGCACGCAAGTAAACATGCTGAGCTGATTTCACGGTTTGGGGTATATACACACAAGTGGTTTGCTTTGATCATGTGGGAGTTCTATGTTTAATTTTGGGGGGAAACTCCATCCAGATTTTCATAGTGTCTATGAATAAGAGGTTCTTTATCCACACTCCCTCTCCAGAATTTGTTCTACAGTTCTTGACAGCCTTTCTAACTTTTGTGAGATGGAGTCTCAATGTACTTCTGATTTGCATTTCCTTTATGGATACGTATGTTGACCATTTTTTTCAAGCATATATGTGCCATTTGTATTTCTTCATTTGAAAGGTATCTGTTCAGTTCATTGACCCATTTTTTGTCTTTATGAGGATAGTTTGTGGACATTCTTTTGTAATTTCATTGTATTTTGAAATTAGCACACATTAACAATATGAGGGGATTCCATTGTGATAATTCCATACATTCATACAGCATACCTTGAACAGGTTCAACCCCTACATTATCTTTCCATTCCCCTCTTTCTTCTCCCCACTTTTTCAAACAGTGTTTGGTGGGATTCATATGCGTGTATTGATTGGATTATTTGTTAGAGTGGCCTTTCATTTTACATTGATAAATATCACATGAATAGCTGGTGAAGATTTCTTCCATTCTGCAGGCTGACTTCTACTCTATTGACTATTTACTTCTAGTCTATGCAGTAGTTTTTAATTTGATGTAATCCCATTTGTCAATTCTTTCTCTTATTTCCTGAGCTATTGGATTCCTACTCAGAACATCTTTGCCTAGCCCTGTGTCTTTAACTATTTCCCTATCCTTTACTGTCATAGTTTCAAAGTTCACGTCTTATATTGATATCTTTGACACAGTCAGGATCTGGTGACTCATGCCTGTAATCCTAGCTACTCAGGAGATAGAGATCAGGAGAATCGCAGTTCGAAGACAACCCAGGCAAATTGTCCCACAAGACCCTATCTTAAAAACTCCTTCACAAAAATAAGGCTGGTGGAGTGGCTCCAGGTGAAGTTCAAGCCCCAGTACCACAAAAAAAGATCTTTGATCCAGTGTGAATTGAATTTTGTGCAAGGCGGGAGACAGAGATATAGCTTCAGGCTTCTGCATGTAAATATCCAGATTACCCAGCACCACATTTCTTTTTGTTCTATATCTTCCATTCCATTCACATGGGTGTCTGCTATGTGCCTGCACATATGTTTCTACATCTCTGCAGTGTAGATTGAAAGAATATATTACAACACCTCCAGAATTGCATTTTGCTCAGGATTACTTGAGCTACTCAGCATCTTTAATGTTTCCACATGAATGTTAAGATTTTTTTCTATTTCTGTGAAAAATATCTAGATTTTGATAAGGATTGCATTGAATTTGTATGGCACTCCTATTAATATGGTGATTTTAACAACATTAGTTCTGACAATCCATGAACTTGGGAGGTGGTTCCATCTTCTAGAGTATTCTACACATCATTTACTCAGTGTTTTATAGTTATCATTAGAAAGCAAGTTAACTTCTTTGGTTAAGTTTATGTCTAGATGGTTTTAGTGGAGACCATTATAAATGGCATTGCTGTCAGTCTACTTTTCTCAGCAAAGTCATTGTTCATGCACAGAAAAGCTACTGGTTTTCATATGTGGATTTTGTACCCTGCTAATTTGCTGAAAGTACTAATCTGATTTAAGTTTCTTCAGGTTCATTCTTGGGTCATATAATATAGGATCACATCATGCTTGCTCATCACTGATCTTATCAATATTGATCACATCAATAATTGTTCATTATTGAACTCTTTATTTGTATCTTCTTGTGTCACTTTTGGTGGCTCGTTTGTACCTAGAAATTTACCTGTTTCCTCCAGATTATTCAGTTTACTGGGGTATAAGTTTTCAAAATTTTACTGATGATCCTCTGGATTTCAGAGGTATGTGTTGTGATGTCATCTTTCTTGTCTCTAATTTATTAATTTTGGTCTAGTCTTTCATTCTTTCGTTTACTTTGGCAAAGGAGTTGCCTGTCTGGTATATCATTCAAAGCCCAACTCTTTATTAAGTCATTCTATTGCTCCTTTAGCTTGTGCTTTGTTCATTTCAGCTCTGATTTTATTAATGCTTTCCTAATTCTTACTTTGGAATTCGGTTTATATTGAATTTCTAAAACCATGAGGTCCATCATTAGAAAATTTATTTGAGAGCCCTCTGTTAGCATAAGCATTCAAAGCTGTGAACTTCCCTTTTAGAGCTGGTTTCATTATATCCCACATTCTCTGGCTTGTTGGGTTCATTTGCTTCTAGGAATTTTTTCTCTTCCCACTCACCATTTCCCTGAGGACCCACTGGTCATTCAAGACTACTGTTTCATCTCCTTGTGTTTGTATATTTTCTGTGGTTTCTTCTCTTGATGTCAATTTCTAGTTGATTTGCATTTTATTCCATTTTCTCATTGCTCCATTGTGTACATCCTGTAAGGTTACTGACAGCTGATGCACTCAGTTTAACCTCTCCTTTCTGTCTGCATCTTTGCTCCATCTTAAACCTACATACATGGGAGCCAAAATTTCAATTCTTCCACCATGCTTAACCACCTGCTTTTATCTCTGTTACATAATTCCCTTTATGGAACCTGATAGAATTTGAAATGATGGGAAATCTGTGTGAATTTCTCCCTAAATTAAATTCTTAGAAGGGCAGTAGTTCAAGGTAAATTTCCTATAAAATTTCAAAAATTCTTCCAGGATATCATTGAGTTTGATCATGAAATCTTCATAAGTAGTTTCCTTTACTATGTTCTTCATTTTCTGTGAGCCAAGACCCATGAAGTAGAGCAGAGAGAAGCAAGGAGCTGTGTGCAGCATGGAGCTCTGTGAAGCATGGAGCTCTGTGAAGCATGAAGCTCTGTGCAGCATGGGGCTGTGTGCAATGTGGACAGCTGCTGCTCCTCCTGTTCCCACAAAGTATTCTAGAAAGTCCCTGGGATTTTTTAATGTAACAATGTTGACATTTGTCACATGAGTTTCTGCATTTGAGAGATTATCATATATTTTAGTCCTTCACTCTGCATAAAGAGGGAGTAGAAAAGGTCTCTTCAGGACCTCGTATGGGATGGTTTGTTGACTCAGGTAAATGCACATCTGTTAGCAGGTCCTGCACAGAGGGAGAGTTTCCCAACTGCAGTCTGAGAGTGTGGAGCTGACACTGGGCCTTCAAATCATCTGAGATGGAGAATGCAGGTCCATCACAGAGGCTCAGACAGATGGGAAAATTAGGGCTGGAGAGATATGGGTGATTTTCATTATGGGTCCTTGTGCAAGCAGTGTTAACCTTATGAGGGTCTGAGTTTCAGGACAATTTTCAGGTCCACTGGTAATACCAATACTAGTTGTTAGAGACATCTTTCTGTCAAATCAAAGAAGAAAACAGCTCTTCATATTCTTGGTGGACATGGCTTTGGTTGCAGGCTGAATGCCAAAGGTGTAATAACTACAGACATTGGGTAATGGGACCATTTCCACGTTTGAAACTCTGAGCACTGTAATATCCCACCTGGTTCAGACCTGCACCCTCAAAATGACCCACCTGCATCTGCACTCCATCTGGACTTCTCAGTTACCTGAACCCCAAAACTCCTGAATAGATATGTTTCCTTTCTATCTGAATAGATATTTTTCCTTTCTATTGTTTCCTTTCTAGGATTGGATGACTTCCTTACTCTACCATATTACTAACACCATTGGATGGATGTTTAAAGTGCTCAGGGTCTTGATACTTTATACAATACAGCACAAACTAAAAAAGGAAGTTCAAATACCTGTCATACTCTTCATAGAAATATGATGTTGCATAAGACATGATATGAAAAAATGGTTTACAGAAAGAAGACAGTCTAATACTCAAAAGAAACAAAACGTATTATGCATGGTCTGCAGCTGTAATAGTGGAAATGCATATTCAGGTGATAGATAACAAAGCACATTAACATTGAAATTTCACTTACTTTATCACTGCTGTTTCTCTAAGGTTCTGAAGAATTCATAAACACAAGTCCTGTAATGCCCCACCTGATGCTGAAGTATAGACAGTTTGGACATTTGAATGGCCTCTCATCTTTCTGAACCCTTAATCATTACCCTATCCACACGCTCCATCATTTATGACTTAGCTACACAATCTAAGTACGTGTTATGGATGCCTGGCTTGCTTAATTAAATCACAATATACATCACTAGAATAATGTTACAAACTGACGTCATCTTTGGTATTTTCTTCATATCTGAATGTTTCGTTGGGTTCATTGGGAACTCCTTGCTCTTCATATTATACATGTACATCTTCTTAACCCAACCTCATCTGAAGAAGCCCATAGATGTAATTTTCATATACCTCACTCTGTTCAATTTTTTAACCATCATGATCAAGCTCATTACAAATATCACATTGTTCTTTGGAGGAAGACTTTTTTTGGATGACATTGGTTGTAAAGCCATTTGGTACACATACAGAGTTACCCGGGGTCTTTCCACCTGCACAACTGTACTGCTGAGTGTATTTCAAGCCATCACTGTCAGTTCTACTAATGCTAAGTGGGCCTGGCTTAAACCTAAACTAACTAGCTGCATTTCTCCCTCCTTCCTTTTCTTCTGGATCACCAACTTTCTAATAACTATCCAAACCATCCTATTGACACGAGCCAATAGCAATTCCACTGCTCATCTTTATGGGTTTTCTCAAACTTCCTGTCAAATTCAACAGTTGGGACACAGCCATTCAATAGCATTGACAAATATCGTGGTGATTCGAGATGTGCTCTTTGTGGCCCTCATGATGTGCACCAGCCTTTACATGGTTCAGCTCCTCTACAGACACCACAGGAGAGCCCAGCATGTCCACAGCCCTAGCCTCTCCTCCCAATCATCTCCTGAAAACAGAGCCACTCACACCATCCTTTTGCTACTGAGTTCCTTTGTGTTCTTTTATTTTTTACACAATGTTATTGCCTTGTATAGGTTTCATAGACCTGAAGAAAACCCACATTTGGAGAAAGTTATTGGAATTCTTTCCTTATGCTATCCAACCATCTGCCCTTTTGTACTGATGAAAAATAATAAATTCTGCCCACTGTCATTTCTTCTCTTTCAAAAATGAGTGTTAACCTTTCCTCAATGAGCATTCAGCAGCTGAATGACAGCCACGGAATTCTTGAGCCACAGAGGCATCTGAAAAGGGATTTTTTGGAGGAGAAATGCCATCTGACTGAGAAGAACATAAAAGTGCTTGGCAGGACACATGTGTGTTCAACATGTAAATTAGACAAGGAGCCATACCTTACCATGAACAATGCAACATAGAGCTCAATAAATACCAAGGTTATGGATTGCATGTTTTACAAAAGTATATTTTTTACAAAGTGTATGTGAGAGGAGGCTCCAAGATGGTGACTGGGACACAGCCGTAGATTGCATGAGCTCTGTGAATCAGGGATCTTGCTGAGATGCTGGAGACACGCGTGGCTGAGGTAAAGCACCAGGGAGAGCTGAAACTTCGACACTCCAAAACCCTAGCTCATGGAAGGCTTATATATCCCAAGTGATATGTTAAAGCTAGGGTATGTATCCATGACCATAATAGAGAAAAAATAACTAAGGATATTACATACAATGTTTGTTCTATAGAATTAGTCTAAGTACACGATAAGAACTTTAAGTTTACATCAATTAAAGAATATTGGGGCAAATGGTGGTTGAAAATCCTGAGTTTCAGGTTATTCCACACACAAAAAAACAGGTGTATTAATCTCAGTGACAGTGTGAAGCCGTCCAAGATTATAAAATCCCACTCATGCTGTGCTGATTTGTAAAGAGACACTCTGCTATGATAATCTCAAATAAATGCAAACCTTCACAAGCAATGATTTTTCATTTGAAATGGCAGGAAATTTTCCCAGGCTATTTTGTGCATTTGGTTTTACTATATTTAGTCACAACATTTTTGCTCATCACCTTTCCTCCAATTCTCATATTCCCATAATGAAACAAATCTATTAGGATCAATTCATTGTTTAATTAATGTCTTAGAATTCTGATCCAATTGATGCGTAGTTCAAATGCACACTTTATCCTCCATGTGAATGAGGATTGTACCATGACTGGCCAAATATTGAAGATTTTGGTCCTATTTCTACAATAGTTAACTTTTTGGTCATTCAGATAAGACATTTAAGACTAGAGACTTTGACTTTCCCAATGGGATTTTCAGCATGCTCTGTGGGTTCCAGTATGTGAAACACCAGTGCACTTGCCTAGTGCTGCTCTTCTATGGCCACAGAGGACCTGGCTCACCATAGACTGGAGATGCATTTTGAGTAAAGGCATGATGTCACCACACTCTCCACTGCTCTCTAAAGATCAGAATATTTTTCCATTGTTTACCCTTCTTTCATTTGAAAAACATTTACCAGGAAAGCACGGGTGCAAGATGCACATCTTCCTGAAACAGGGATGTTGTGATGACTGGGTCTGTGGATTGATGTGGCAATTCAACAGAAGTTGAATAATCAGAATCCCCAATTGGTACCTGGAAGAGCATGGGAAAAATAACTTCATTCTGGGATGGCCACCATGAAGACTGAGTTGATGTAAAAGGCAAGGGCCACAAAGATCCTACAACTTCTTATCACACACTGTGGATGAAGTATAAGACCAGCAAGATTGAAGGTCAACATTGTTGAGATACTTCGTAAAAATGGCGGCTCTTTGGCTCCATTTGACAAAACCTTCCACCAATGTGGAAAGACTTCAATGTCTTCACTATCATCTGTGCCTGCCTTATCAGGTTTAAAAATAATTTCAAGTTTAGGACTTTAATGTAACTAGGTCCTTTCTAAAGCACATTTATTTAAATTGAATTTTAATAATTTGTTTAGCATAAATGAATCATATAAATGAATTTCATTGTGACATTTGCAACAGGTACTCCATCTTAACAACACTCCTTTCTCCCTCCTCCTTTTAACAGTGTGCAGTGAGTTTTATTGTACAATTTCATACATGTATACAATTGTACTTATATAGCATGGTTTGATACAATTTTTAGCCTTCACATTGCCTAACACTGGATTCCAATGAAAGTAGAAAGATTCTAGGAGCATGTGTTCCTTCCTCAAAGAAATTTCCTAAACAGGAACAGAGAACTGCTCTACTTAATTGGACTTCATTAGGATATTAATGCTCCAAATGTGGTCCTTTTCTTCTAAAAGAGAATTAAGCCATTTCTGTTGCTATCACAGATGAGAAGAGCTACCTAAAGATGCATAACTGATCTTTATCTTGTGCTCTACCGTTCCATCTTTCCCAGTGAACTTCCAGCTTAATGTTGAAATACTAACTTCTTGCTTCCTCCTCTTCTTTTTTTGCTCTCACTTTCCTTCTTCTGCCTACCTCCCTTTCTCTTTCCCTCCCTCCCTTTCTTCCTTCCTTCATTTCTTTTTCATTCTATATTTATTGATACTGTGTTTAACTATGTTGCCCATGGTGGCCTCAAAGTAGCGATCCTCCAGTACAAGCTTCCAGAGTATAAGGATTACCAGTGTGTGCACCACATCCAGCTCTCATTGCAAAGTCCTCCTTTCTCTGGTCAATGAAATGTTACCTCACAAACATACAAATTTTATTTGTCAATTAAATCTAAATATGTTTTTAAAATACGATAAATTGAATATTAATAAAATCAAAAGTTGTGTCTAATTTCAAGAGACCACTGAATGACTGGATACAACCCAGAGTTCATTCCTTCAATCACTATGACTCCAAAGTCAAACAACAAGACAGATAAATAAAACACAGATAGTGTAAATGAGAGAATATTTTGTCCCATTGACCCCAGACTTGGTTCATCCCAAAGCCTTGCTTTCTCTGTTGCTCTGGCTGCACAATACTTACCAATCTTTCTTCCAGTACATTGACTTTCTCAGTTATTTCTGTGTTCTTCTGAGATCATTCACAGAATTGTTAGCATCCATCCTGCTGTTTAACAGCTCTAACATTTCATTTATTTTTCCATTGGATTTTCTATTTCATGGCTTATAATCCTTTCCCAACATGTATAAAGTGTTAAAGCTGTTTGATATTTTTACCTTCATTGAACATTTTTATTATATCTCCTTTAGCTTCATTGCTCAATAATTCCAACATATTTTGACTGACTATTTAGTGTGCATTGATCGTGGTTCTCCATGCAAGTGAAGACTTTTGACTCAAAAATTAAAACCCATAACAATGGTGCCTTCAGCCAGGCACTCTCAACACAGAGCTCCATAGGCCATCCTGTCCTGAGCACAGGGCCTCCCCAGCATGGGGAAGTCTGGGTTTGGAACCCAACACATTTGTACGCAAACCTGAGTAGCAGTCTGCCTTGTGACAATAGAAGCCAATGACTGGTAATTAGGTACATTCAATCATACTGTTTTGTTGTAGTGAAATGGTTGTGTATAAATGTTTTAATGCTAGTTTGATCTTTAACATTTTGTTTTCAGCAATACTAGTTTTGAGACAAAACTAGACAGATATTATATTGCAAGACCCTGAGTTTTATGTGTGTCCAATGAAGATGTGTTTTTGCTTGTTTACATCTTCACTGATCTCTGGTTCCACAGTCAATTCAAACCCTTAGCTGTGGTATTCTCATCCATCCCACACATGGAACACATGGAATTAGAATGGGATCTCATTAGCCTTGCTCTCACATTAGGACAAGAGTCAGCATGAGTATTGGGATGAGATACATGCATTCACAGGTTGGAATTAGCACAGGAGTTCATAAATGATGTCATGGAATCCTAATAATAACTACTCAATCACCTCTGTTGTTATGCTAGAACAATGACATTTTGTGACATTCTATATTCTAATGTGAAACAGAAATGAACATTTAAATTGATACTGCAAAGATACCATCTTACCAAATCCATCTCATCTTCCCTAAGTTTTAAAAAAAGGACAGAAGCACAAATGATGAAGATTTAGATAAAGTGAAGTTGTTTTTTTACTTCCAGTAATCAGCTAGTTTGTATTAAATCCATTTTATATTTATTGAATTGAAATACTTATGTCTCTAATTCTTCATATTGTTGAGCATGTGAACAACAAAAATATCTAAATCTACTTATGTCTTATGTAAAGTTGCCCTGTAATATTATTTCAATTCCCACTGCAATTAAAGACCTTTAGGCCAGTAATTTATTAATTACTATTTCATATACCCTAAAAAGAAATGCACTGTGTGGAGAACCAGGCCTTATGGAAGTCCACCCCACAGGAAATGAGTAGAACAATTCAAAATCTACCACCTGAAGTTTGGAAGAAAACCTCTGACATATTCAGAAAGTAGAATACAATGTAATAGAAAAAAATAAGCTAAGGACAACTCAAAACGAGGCTCCTACAAACCACAAATATCTATTTTCAAGACAGAAGTGTCAATGTGAGAAAAACTTATACAACATGATGCCATTCACAAAGAGTAAATCCAAATAGAAGATGCTTTCAAATGCAAAACCTACACAGGTGTTAAATCTACAAAGTGAATGATATGTGAAATATTCAGCAGTTTTTGTCTCTTCTCTAGGAGAAGGCAGGATAAATTCATTTTTTAATTTTTATTATCATATTGTTTGGTACATTGTGACATTTACAAAAGTGCTCACAATATATCTTAGTTAAATTCACACTTTCCATCATTCTTCTTTGTCCCCTGTCCAATTCTCAGAATACTTTCAACAGGTCTCATCTTTCCATTTTCATACATGAGTACTGAATATTTCCACCATATTCACCACCTATATGCTTTCCTTATATCCTTCCCCTGCCACTGGTACCAACCCCCAGCAGGAACAGTTTTATCTTCCTGCCATTCCTGCTTGTAAAAAAAGACATTTGTGTTTGTTTGAGAGATCTATACAGAGAGTTTCATTGTGACATTTCCATGTGTCTAAGTATTGCATTCCAATACTCCATTTCATTCCCTCCATTCATTTCCATTCATTCCCTCCATTTTTCTCCTTTGTACCTTAGTACATTTCTTGTTAACTTCAGCAGGTTTAAAAATTCTATTTTCATTCTCATATACAAAGTACATCATATTTTAGTTATTCAAAGTTATTGGAAATATTTTTAGTTAACATGTGTCTTGTTTCTATATATGTTCCATCCTGTTGTGTTAGAAGTGTTTAACAGTTTCTGAAACAATTTCAAACTTTGTATTATGGAAAAAACTTTTAAAATGAGAAATAGATTCCAGAGCAAACTAGAAGTGTTGCAATCATGACAGATCCCTGTGCTGTGGGGTCACAAACACTCCCTTGTCCTGCATGACTCTGTGCTCATGGAACATGAAGTGAAAACACTGTGAGAGCAGGATGCACAATGGCCTCAGTGAAAAGGGAGTCATTCTCTGGGGTCAAGTTGTACCAACGGCTGAGATGATTTCCTCAAGCCCACTGAAAACCAACTTTTAATGACTTTATAGATCCTGAAGTTTATCTTATGATGTATTTCAATGTAGGAAAATCCTCAAGGGCAGACTTGACACTTTTAATTACTAAACCTAACATATTTACCAGACATTAATTTTGCATCAGGAGAGGGAGTTCTTTAACCTCTGGGTGCATCAAAATCACGCACAGTAAACAAGGTCATTGAGGCAGCAGGTGACAGGTGATGGATGTTCCCCTGGGAGGGAAGTCCTGTCATTCTGTCCCTGATATACAGCTGTGACTGGGCAGGTGCCATCTTTCCAAGATGGCTCACGGTATCAGGAATGCAACTGCCCTGACTCTTGGTTCTTCAGTGCTCCACCTGAGACTGAGAGCAGGTATGAAAACTTGCTCCTACACCCATCCCTGGTCTGTTTCCTTACACAGATCCTTTTATTTTCTGAATTACTTCTGATCTATTTCTGTTGTGATAAATTGATGATTGCAACTTTGGTACTCTGTTGTCACTCATCACTTTTCATCCATGTGTTTCCTCTTTTTCATTGTCCCATTTCTTGTCTAATACTTTCTGCCTAATCTGCCTTTACTTTCAATCATCTTCATTTTATTTTAAAAGTGTCATGCCTTTATACTCACTTCAGCAGCACATATACTAAAATTGGAACAATACAGAGAATATTAGCATGGCCCCTGCACAAGGATGACATGCAGCTTTGTGAAGCATTCCATATTTTTAATAAATTTCAGTTTCTAAAATAAAAGTTTCATGCTTTTAAGCTTTGCAGTTTTTGAAAATATATATATATATAGGAGGATCCCAACTCTTCTACTTTTGTTTCAGCACATAGGAGAGATGACAGGTACAAACCACATCATCCAGCCATTGGTGAGATGGTGTCTTGCAAATTTTTTGCCTAGACTGACCTTGAACTGTGAGCCTCCTGATCTCTGCATCCCGAGTCCCTACGATTACAGGATAGAGCCACTGGACCTGTCCTATTTAATTTAGAATACCATCTCTACTGCTTTATAAGGAAAGACTGTTATCATTCATATGAGTTAAACTTTATCCTGTGATATTGTGCAACTACTCAGATGATTGTATATCCTTCCTTCCCTTTTGCAATAGAGTTAATAATCATCAGATACATGAAGGTTTTAAAGTTAAATTTGACTTGGGTCTTTGGAATAATTCTCTCAACTATGTGTGTGACTCCTTTTACATATTCTGGGGAATTTTACACTTTGTTCTTGGTACTGTGAATTGACCCCAGGACTGAGCACATGCTGTTAACTGTTCTACCTGTTCAGTTCTGACCACAGCCATTTTGCTTCTAATTTGCTTTTGAGATAGAGTCTTGCTACATTTGCCTGAGCTGACCTCACAATTATTAACCTTCAGCCTTCCCCTCCAAGTAGCTTGGATTACAGGAGTGAAGTGAAATACCAAGTTCAATTTACAATTACTTTGTATAGATTAATTTCCGTTTGGTTCATTGAGTAGTCTTGAGATTGTCCTTTCCATGATATCTTTGTTATGTTTTGCTACAAAGGAAATAGGAAGTCATAACTGAACTCATTGTATGTCTCCTTGCCCCATCCTAAGGACGTGTTCATAGATATGTTTTTATCTGAAGTGTTTGCCATATTGTATCATTGAAGCATTCTACAGGATTTATGGACAAATGTTCTCCTATTCCATTTCATCATGGGGAGTATTGAATATTTATGAATTTCTATGATTATCCTAGTTTTCATGGTAAGTTGAGTCTGTAAGTTATGACCACATCTCCTAGGTTTCCAGGCTTATTGGCATGAGTAATCAAAACATCGTGTTTTAAAAACAATTTACAGATTCTCAACTGCTGTCTTTATTTTCATTCAAGAAATTTTTAAAGGAATATTTACCTAAAAGAAGAAAAAGAAAATAATAACATGTTAAAATGAGAAATATTAAAATAGTGAACAAAATTATGAATGATCAATATAATTGAAAGCTATTTTGCAGAAAAATTACAAACTAAGACATTTGACTAATCTGACTAAAAATTAGCTGTAATAAACATTAGAAATCAAAGGGGCATAAGAAATGGTAAGAACCTACTATGTACACGTTTTCCCATATGCCTAAAATGGGCTACTTTCTTCTTTTAAATTCATTTACTCACATGTACATACATTTTTTAGGTCATTTCTCCTCCCTACCCCCCACCAACACCCTCTCCCTCCCACTTCCCCTCACTTCTAGGCAGAACCTGTTCTGCCCTTATCTCTAATTTTGTTGAAGAGAAGACATAAGCATAATAAAAAAGACAAAGCTTGAAATATCTATAGATGTAGGCTGAGTTTCCCAGGTCAAGGAGACTGTTTTCAGAAGACAACCTCTTTCCAGATCACAGAAGTGATTTTCCAATATGTTTTTAAAAATGAATTTGTAGAGACCACCTAGTGAAAAAAGTCCACTTTGGAAGGGCCTTGTGGAGAAAGCAACAAGACCAAGAGCCCTGAGGTATTACAACTTGTTGCAATTAGAGGGTGAAGGAGAGGGCTCCTTGCTGACCATCTCCTGAACTCAAAGTGGTCTGTATTTACTTACTTGATTATTGATACAGTTGGGTTTAGGGTTCTGTTATTTATTTTCTAATACATATTCAGGTTTCTTTCCTTTGTTCCACTCTTTCAAGTTACTCTTTATGATTTAGATTCTAGCTCAACCTTTTATCCCTTCATCCCTGCCTTTCCATGTGTGTTTATCTATCTGTCTACTTATATGTCTATCAAACTATCTTTGATCTATCTAAATATCATCTGTCTGTCTTAAATCTCTCTATATTGGTCAAAAGACCACAGTTCCTTTTCATTTGTCATTTACTTATGTCTTCCAGGATCTAACATGAGATCTGTTATTATCTGTAACCCAACAGAAAGCATTGCATTGACAAGATTGTAAAAGGGATAAACCATACAGAAGCAAAACCATATGAAACATTTTATATCTACTATTGGAGAAAAGATTTTTCAAGTTTTCAGTTTCTGAGGGATAAGCTTACCTTATGTACAGAAGCATGACTTTTCAGTTTTCTTGCTCTAGAAGGAAAGTAATCAATGTTTTTGGTAAGTTCCCACATGTGAGTAGTGTGTTTGATTCCAATTTGTCAACCTTGCACACAGTCTTCTTAAAGCTCAAAAGCACTAAATATACTTCCCTGTAAATTTCTAGGTAAGTCTGGGCCAAAAGAGTTCCCAATTGGGATTGGGAGAGAAGGAGGCAAGTTGAAGCCTTTGATATTTTTAATCACGGTGACACACCAAGAAGCTTACAGAAAGCTCCAGCTTACATCTGGTACAGCAGCAGTGGCCCCATGCCACCTACTGAAACCATAATCTCCTTGTGATATTGGGGCCTGCCATGCAGGCTAAGGATAGCCCTGATAGCTCAGTGGAAAAGCACAGAGTTCCTGATTCATGCTGTGATTTCAGGCCAATGAACCAATGCATGAAATGGGAGATTTGCGTGGACTGACAACCTCCACTTAGCCTTGCTGGATTATGTATTTAGCCAGAGGATCCTGGTTCCCAGTTCTCATCTCACTGAGTTGAAGAATGAACTTCACAGACAATGAGAGTGACCAAAGTGGGAGCATTTATTTAGATCAAAAAACATAATGTGGGAGGAGTAGAGCCCTCCAGCATTGGGAGGGGCAGTTTTAGGAGAGAGTGAAGAAAGGCAGAAACACCTGAGGCACAGAAGGGCCAAGGAAACACTATTCACAATAGCCAAGTTATGCAAACAGCCAAGATGCCCCACCACTGACTAATGGATTAAGAAAATGTGGTATCTATACACAATGGAATTTTATCCAGCCATGAAGAAGAACGAAATGTTATCATTCGTTGGTAAATGGATGGAATTGGAGAACGTCATTCTGAGTGAGGTTAGCCTGGCCCAAAAGACCAAAAATCGTATTTTCTCCCTCATATGTGGACATTAGATCAAGGGCAAACACAACAAGGGGATTGGACTTTGAGCACATGATAAAAGCGAGAGCACACAAGGGAGGGGTGAGGATAGGTAAGACACCTAAAAACTAGGAAGCATTTGTTGCCCTCAACACAGAGAAACTAAAGAAGATACTTTAAAGCAACTGAGGCCAACAGGAGAAGGGGACCAGAAACTAGAGAAAAGGTTAGTTCAAGAAGAATTAACTTAGAAGGTAACACACATGCATAGGAAATCAATGCAAGTCAACTTCCTGTATAGCTATCTTTACCTCAACTAGCAAAAACCCTTGCTCCTTCCTAATATTGCTTATACTCTCTCTTCAACAAAATTATAGATAAGGGCAAAATAGCTTCTGCAGGGTAGCAAGGGGTAAGGGGGTAAAGGAGGGAGCAGGGTGGGGGTAAAGGAGGGGGCGGGGGGAAGTGGAAGAAATGACCCAAACATTGTATGCACATATGAATAAAAAAAAGTAAGTGGGGTAATAAATGAAATTACATAGAAACTATTTCATAAATCAAAAAATATCAAGACTTTGAATGAAGACAAGTGCATAAAAGAAACCACAGAATAAAAAGGACCTAAATTCACATGTGATATTGTATGGAAATTTCAAATTGTGTTAACCATAAACTGAAAATAAAATGATAAAATGAAGTAGCCATGACAGTTTTAAAACAATAATTAAAGACAATGACAGATTTGAAGAACTGTAACAGTCAATAAAATATTAAAGAAATAATATAGTCAAAGATACACAAGTAAGCCTTTATCTGAACTGCTCACCTCACTCCTTGAAGTGTAAATCTGCTTTCCTAATAAGTCACTCTTTATTATGATATTTTAAAATATATGGAAAAATTAAGAAAAAGGGAAAGTATAGATATACAGTTACAGAAAAAAATTAGAAACAAATATGAAAAAGTCAAATCTGGGGAACAGGAATACTGAAAAGGTCTTCCTACCTCCATCTCATTCTCAATGCTGATGCTGCAGAATCCTCCTCAAGGTGGTCAGCTTCTCTGAGAAGGGAAAGGCTGCATCTGCCCAGCCATGGATGTATATCAAGGATGGATGATAGGACTTCTCCCACTAGACATCCATCACCTGTCACCTGCTGCCTCAATGACCGTGTTTACTGTGCATCACTTTGATGAACCCACAGGAGCCACAATTGCCTCTCCCACATGCAAGATGAATCTGCTGGTGAAAATATCAGATCTGTTAATAAGGTGAGCAAGATTTCCATGTGAGGATGCAGGTTTCCCCAAGTGAAACTACATCAGAAAGTAAACTTCAGAATCTAGAAAGTCACTAAAACTTACTCTTCACACAGTTGGTGGAAATTATCACAGTCTAGATACAACTTACCTCTGGCCAGGACCTCAGAGAACAACTCACTTGTCCACTGGAGGCTGTGGTGCCACCAGCACTTACAGTGTTTTCACTTCCTGTCCATTCTATGGAGTGCCAGCAGGGGGCAGGGCAGTGGGGTTAATTGTAACCACAGCACATGGACAAGTGATAGTTATAAACAGGCATGGTTTTTTATACAAGCTATTTCTCATTTAAAATTTCTTGCCACCAACTGAAATTGGTACACTTTTGTACTTCTAGGTATTTCTTGAGTAATATAGAATGGAATATAAAAGTAATGAAACCAAGTACTATTCATATACAATACAGGGTAATAAGTAGAAAACTACTTATAACCCTAAATATGTAGAAAGGTGTCCTTCTAAATTAATATAGTCTTCTCTTTCTCCTCTGACCAAATACTCCTGTATGTCTAATATACTCTTTAGTTGTTTAATACAGACTTTATTCACCTACAAACCAACACATAATATTTTGGTTCAGTATAAATAGTCACATTCTAAGGATGGTATCAGTCTTCTATTAATGCTTTTCAAAAGTAAATTTTACCTTGAAATATGAATCTTTAAACTGGTAGGAAATTGTTATGCAGCTACTGCTAATTCATATCCTGTCATTTTGTAAAGATTGTTAAATTCTAATTATTTTTATTACTGCGAATTAATTGTACAAAGGGTTTTCACTATGGTGTCTCCATATTGTGTACCTTGAACAATTTAACCACCTGAGCTACTCCTTCTCATCCCCCTCACTCATTCTTAAATTAGAAAATGTTTAATTATATCTACTTATTTTCTCTGGCTGAAACTTTCAGAAGGAATTGCTCTTTGTGATTTTATAAAGGAACATTTTGAATTTGTGGGATCCACTCAAAAGTGACTGTTTAATGACATTAAGATAGATGTATCATTAATAGCTGTATCATTTCAAGTAATTTTACAAGAGCATATTTACATAAAACTAACAGTATGAGGTTTGTCAAAATGGTGGATTACTGACACCCAGCACTTTCTAGAATATTCATGTCTGAAGTAGATCATCAGTGCATGGTTGCATGGGGAGGAGGTGGTGTGGCAAAGCAGGCAAGTGCAGCAGAAAACAGCACACAGATGTAGGTGGAGTGAAATCCAGAAATATTGAATGTTAGATGTGCAAAACACACAAAGAACCCTATATGACACTAGTGTATACTGTATGGAAGGAGGAAAAAACCCTCAGCTGGGTTTTAATCAAAAGGAAATCCTTGGTGAGTAACAAAGGGGCATAGTTTGCCACTCTGAGAACATAAACTTCATTCAGAAGATCTGTGACCCCACAGTGAACAAGCTCTAAACAAGGGCCCCTCCATTTCCTACTTTGCTGGCTGTGTCTTTGTGGGCAACCATCATAGGAAAAATCTTACAGTCAAAGTCTTGGCTTGGTATAAGAAGCAGAAGTTTCTACATTTTTATATCTTTTTAATATAAGCAGGCTCAGAAAGACAAATATCATGTTTCTTTCAAATATCATATCTAGCCCTAAAAATAGAAAAGGCAACATGAAAGTAAAAACAGAGGGTGATGCAGGTGAAATGATCAATGTACTCGATATGCATGGGTGGAAAAAGAAAGTGAAGTCCACTAAAGAGGGGAGAAGTGACAAGAGAGTTATAGAAGGGTGAATGGTGCTCCGGATGCATGTGTGGACACATCAAAAGGAAATGCATGGTACAATTAAAATGTACTGTTAAAAATATGGAGACATAGTAACAAAAACAACAACGTACAAAATAGACAGGAAGACAAATGGAGGAGAACAGAAGACATGGAAATATTCTCACACAACTGCAGCCATCTGATTCTTAACAAAGGAGCCAAAAACATACATTGGATAAAAGAATGTCTCTTCAACTAGTGGTGCTGTAAAACAGGTTTTCTACTTATAGAAAACTGTAACTGAACTCCCAAATCTCACCCCATACAAAAATAAATTAAAAATGGATCTAAGATTTTAATAAAAGTTTGAAACTATTGCATGAAAACATAGGGAAACCCAGGAAGGCAAAAGGAGAGGATGATGGAGGGTGAATATGACTAATGTGCTTTATGTGCATTATGAAAATAAAATAACGAAACCCATTTATAATTATTTTCTAAGGGTTCAAAAGAGTAACAGATGGTGTGATTTTGATCAAAGCACATCATATGCATGTGTGGAAACATCACAATGAAACCACTTTTGCAATTCATAGACATTGATAAAAATCAGCTAAGATAAAAGTAATAAGAACAGAGTGAAAAGAGAGAACACAGGGAGAGGGAAAAAGTAAGGAGCAAGGTGGAATAACAGTAAAGAAAAAGAATAAAAAAGGAAGAATGTGAAGGTGACAAAGGAGCAAGACAAAAAAACTGATTACAAAATAAAGAGGAATTAAACTTAACAGAGGAATGAAAATAGCAACATAAAAGATTTTAGTTTTTTATTTATATGTGCATACAATGTTTGGGTCATTTCTCCCCGCTTCTCCCTGCCCTCTCCCCTACCCATTGTCCCTTCCCTCTCCCCATCTACCCCCTTGCTACCAGGCAGAAACTATTTTACCCTTATCTGTAATTCTGTTGAAGAGAGAGTATAAGCAATAATAGGAAGGACCAGGGGTTTTTGCTAGTTGAGATAAGGATAGCTATATAAGGAGTTGACTTGAATTCCATTCCTGTGCATGTGTGTTATCTTCTAAATTAATTCTTCTCAAACTAACCTTTGCTCTAGTTCCTGGTCCCCTTCTCCTATTGGCCTCTGTTGCTTTAAAGTATCTGCATTAGTTTCTCTGCATTGAGGGCAACAATTGCTATCTAGTTTTTTGGGTGTCTTACGTATCCTCATACCTCCCAAGTGTGCTCTTGTTTTATCATGTGATAAAAGTCCAATCCCCTAGTTGTGATTGCCCTTGATCTAATGTACACATATGAGGGAGAACATATGAATTTTGGTCTTTTGGGCCAGGCTAATCTCACTCAGAATGATGTTCTCCAATTCCATCCATTTACCAGCGAATGATAACATTTTGTTCTTCTTCATGGCTCCATAAAGTTCCATTGTGTATAAATACCACATTTTCTTAATCCATTCATCAGTAGTGGGGCATCTTCATGTTCTGGAGGCTTCCTGCACCTATATGGGTAAGATTTCTCTAGATTTGGGAAAATTTCTGTTATATTTTGTTGAACGTATTACACATTCCTTTTGCTTGCACCTCTTCTTCTTCAATGCCCATGATTCTCAGGTTTGGTCTTTTTTTTTTCATTTTTCTTTTATTATTCATATGTATGTGCATACAAGGCTTGGTTCATTTCTCCCCCCTGCCCCCACCCCCTCCCTTACCACCCACTCCGCCCCCTCCCTCTACCCCCCCTCAATACCCAGCAGTAACTATTTTGCCCTTATTTCTAATTTTGTTGTAGAGAGAGTATAAGCAATAATAGGAAGGAACAAGAGTTTTTGATGGTTGAGATAAGGATAACTATACAGGGCATTAACTCACATGGATTTCCTGTGCGTGGGTGTTACCTTCTAGGTTAATTCTTTTTGATCTAACCTTTTCTCTAGTTCCTGGTCCCCTTTTCCTATTGGCCAATACTCAGGTTTGGTCTTTTAATGGAGTCTGTTAAGTTCTTGCATTTTCTTTTCACAGGTCTTGAGTTGTTTAACTAACAGTTCTTCTGTTTTTCCTTTAATTACCATTTTGTCTTCGAGTTCTGAGATGTTGTCTTCTGCATGTTCTATTCTGCTGGATTGGCCTTCCATTTTGATTTGCATTTTTGTTTCATTCTTTTTTCTGAGGTTTTCTATATCCTGAGTCCCTTCCTCTTTGATAATGTCTATTTTCGTTCTGAGTTCATTTATGTCTATTAATCGTGTTCTTTGTTTCACTTTGGTGTTTATACAGTGCTTCTATAGTTTCTTTTATTTATTCTTGTGTTTTCTCAAATTCTCTATTTTTTTGTCTTTGAATTTCTTGAGTGTCTCCTGTACATTTTGATTAACCATATCCAGTATCATTGCTATAAAATTCTCATTGATTACTTGGGAGATTTCCTCTCTCAGATTGTTCTTGTGGGCTTCATTGGGTTCTTTGGCATAGTTTATCTTCATTTTGTTGGAGTCTGGATCTGGGTATCTGTTTTCTTCCTTTCCCTCTGGTTCCTATAATGATTTATTATTGGGGGAAAGTGGTTTCCCTCTTTTTTCCATCTTCCCATCATTGCCCTTGCCATTATTACTGTCCCTGTACGTGTAATTCCTTATTGTCTAGGTTGTAATAATAGCAGTGGTGATATCTAGAATGGAAGGGTGAGAGAAGAGAGAAAGCAAAGAAGGTAAAGAAAAAGGGGGAAAAAATCCAAAACGAATAAACAAACAGACACACACACACATGAAAGAGCCAATGAAATATACAGAGAGAGGTAGTGTACTAATCAATGGTGAGCTATACAGGCATTAAAGAGACAGAGAGATGATAATAAAATGGAAAAAGAAAAAAGAAAGAAAATCCCCAAGTTCAAATGCAGTAAGTTTCAGTCTTAATAATTTTGGTGTTAGTCCTTCATCCTCCAGCATCCAGTCCTAGTTCTGTCGTTCTCTCATCAAAGGACGAAAAGAACAAAAAAAAGAGTCTTGAGACAGCTTTGTGAATGTCTATCTGGGGCTGTGGCTCACCTGCCACCTACTGTCAGCCTTCTGCTATGGGAGGGTTTACTTATGCAGATCTCAGGAGTGAGCTTTATGCTCACCTAGCCCCACAGGCTTTGTTTGTTTAGAGTTCTCCTGGCTGCATGCCCCTTTGGTTTTCTCCAGTATGCAGCCTGTTACAATTGCAGTCTTTTTTTATTATTTAGAGTCTGTGTGGGGAGGTGCTCCTCCCCCACTCTCCAGTGGGGTGTGCTATGCTTTAGCCTCTTTTGCAAGCCTTCCCCTCTTCAAGCACACTGGGGTGGGGGAGGTGCTGCTGCTCCTGCCTTCTCCCACCAGCTTGTTTATTCACAGTTCAAGTGGGGATTGCTCCTCTCCCACTCTCCGGAGCTCAGGGCACCCCCTGGGTGGGGGTCAGTCTGTCCAGGGGGCTATGCTGATTTACTGTGTGGTGCTTAGGTAACCTGGTGATCTGCGTCTTCTCAAGCAGTCTGAGAGCTGGCATCTGGCAGTGTGGGAGTCCTCCTGGTTTCTCCATTTCATGTGGAGTGGGGATGCTATGCATGGGCTGGGGGTGTGGAGGAGTCCGAGTTTTGCCTTTTCTTGGTGGTTTTTCCAGCCAGGCATATCTCCATTGTCTCTCCAAAATTTTACTTTAGGAAGCACACTTTCTGCTTCCTCCCTCTAGTTGCCATCTTTGAATCTTCAAAAGATTTTAAAATAAAGTAAAAACAATACTGTAATAAAGTGAGAAGGAAAAAATTAAATGACAAAGAATTAGAGACACTTCATGTTCCTCTGAAATTGTGCTAAGATGAATCTTGGCCCTTGTAGCATTTCTAATTATTAGTAAGGCTATAGGAAAAAGCTGACTCCATTTTCCAGAGGTCTCTTGGCAAAATTTAGCCAAGGTTCATGTGATTGTTTGGCCCTTTCTACCTTACTGAAGAACTGAGGTCTCCAAGCTGAATGTAAATGATATTTAATCCTAAAGCCTGGGCAATTCCCTGGGGGACCTGTGAGACAAAAGCTGGTCCAGTACACTTTGGAGGATTTGGAGCAGGCCAAACCCACATATAATTTCTTTTTTTTTTAATTTTTACTTTTTTATTATTTATATGTGCATACAATGCTTGGATCATTTCTTCCCCCTGCCCCCACCCCCTCCCTTACCACCCACTCTGCCCCTTCCCTCTCCCCCCACCCCCTCGATAACCGGGAGAAACTATTTTGCCCTTATCTCTAATTTTGTTGAAGAGAGAGTATAAGCAATAATAGGAAGGGACAAGGGTTTTTGCCAGTTGAGATAAGGATAGCTATACAGGGAGTTGACTCACATTAATTTCCTGTGCATGTGTGTTACCTTCTAGGTTAATTCTTTTTCATCTAACCTTTTCTCTAGTTTCTGGTCCACTTTTCCTATTGGCCTCAGTTGCTTTTAAGGTACCTGCTTTAGTTTCTTTGCATTGAGGGCAACAAATGCTAGCTAATTTTTTAGGTGTCTTACCTATCCTCACCCCTCCCTTGTGTGCTCTCGCTTTTAACATGTGCTCAAAGTCCAATCCCATTGTTGTGTTTGCCCTTGATCCAGTGTCCACATATGAGGGAGAACATACGATTTTTGGTCTTTTGGGCCAGGTTAACCTCACTCAGAATGATGTTCTCCAATTCCATCTATTTACCAGCAACTGATAACATTTCATTCTTCTTCATAAAATTCTTCTTGCATAAAATTCCATTGTGTATAGAAACCACATTTTCTTGATCCATTCATCAGTATTGGGGCATCTTGGCTGTTTCCATAACTTG
This sequence comes from Castor canadensis, assembly GCF_047511655.1. Classification (NCBI taxonomy): domain Eukaryota; kingdom Metazoa; phylum Chordata; class Mammalia; order Rodentia; family Castoridae; genus Castor; species Castor canadensis. The sequence continues at coordinate 20,109,008 of NC_133401.1, forward strand.
GCTATTGTGAATAGTGCTGCAATAAACATGGGTGTGCAGGTGCCTCTGGAGTAACCTGTGTCACAGTCTTTTGAGTACATCCCCAAGAGTGGTATTGCTGGATCAAATGGTAGATCGATGTCTAGCTTTTTAATAGCCTCCAAATTTTTTCCAGAGTGGTTGTACTAGTTTACATTCCCACCAACAGTGTAAGAAGGTTCCTTTTTCCCCACATCCTCGCCAACACCTGTTGGTGGTGGTGTTACTAATGATTGCTATTCTAACAGGCAAACCCAGGTATAATTCTTTTAGAAGAGCCTTTGCCACTTTGGAGGCTCTTTCCATTTGAGTGGGAAAGGCTTCAATCCACCCTGTGAAGATATCTATAAAGACTAGCAATGGTTTATAACCTTGGCAGTGTGGCATGTGAGTGAAATCTACCTGCCAATCCTCTCCTGGGTATGAGCCTTGCTTCTGCATTGGCCCAACCAGAGGGAGGAGCTTAGGACCAGGGTTATTATAGGAGCATAAGGAGCAGTCCTGGCAGACATGTTTTAGTGTAGACTTTATTCCAGTCCCCACAAACATCTTGCTTGTTAGCTCCTATGTTGCATCTCAGCCAAAGCAGAAAGTGTCATGTGTAGATCTTATAACTTTCCATTGGGTTGCTTAGGCCAAGATTAGTTAACCATCCACACCCTACCAAGCTCCTTCTTTATGTCCTCCCTTCAGTGCAGCCTCTTTTTCCACATCATGGGGATATTTGGGATATACAGGCAGCTGCGGGTGAAAGAGAGACAGGATGGAGGCTTGGAGAGCATCTAGAGGCTGCAGAGCCTTTGTTTAGCCTTTTGGTCTGCCTGGTTGTTTCCCTGTGTCACCAGAATTGGGTCATTTTGATGTCCTTGTTAGCGGATCACTGCCACTTTCTTGGTAGGTGGATAGCCTATAATAACTGGAATTTCATTTCCATGTTTTATTGGGGATTCCTTCCCAGAGAACAGGCCCCTTTCCTTCCATTTAGCTGCATGAACATGTAATACCAGGAAGGCATATTTGGAGTTGGTATTGATAGTCGGTCTTTTATCCTTTCCCAGAGTTAGAGTTCCAATTAAAGGTATTATTTCAGCCTTTTGGAAAAAGTCCCAGCTAGCAAGGTCCATGCCTCTAAGACTTCCTCATGACTCACCTCTGCATACCCTGCCTTTCTTTGTCCATTTAATACAAAGTTACTTCCATCAGAAAACCATTTGATCTCAGGTTTGAGCAGTGGCTGATCTGTCAGGTCTGGGTTGCTGGCATAGGTGTATAATAACCTACTCACAAGTGTGCTCAGTCATTAGTTCAGGAGGCAGCAAAGATGCAGGATAAAGACATTACAGTTTTATATGGTCAATTCTGGGGTTTCTAAAAGAATGGCTTGGTATTTACTCATCCTTTCTTTAGGACAGCCACAGAAGACTTCATAATACTAGTGTGGCTCTAACCTGGTAGGGAGTTAGAATTTCTAGCTTTGGGCCCAGGGTTACCTTCATTTTCTCCTCCACTAACACTAATGCTTTTAGACATCCTGGCCAACCTAAGGCTGTCCCATCTAGTTTCTTTGATATGTAGGCTACTGGATGTGTTTCTGCTCCTAATTTTTGAGTTAAGACTCCCACAGCAATTCCCTTTCTCTCTGACACTCATAGTAGAAAAGGTTTTGCTAAATTTTGAATCCCCAATTATTGGGCCTAAATGAAGGCCTTTTGTTAGCGTTTTATAGGCTTGGCTTGTTCCTCCAATCCATTTTAAAGGCTCATTATCTGGTCCCTTTGTGGCCTCACATAGAGGCTTTGCTATGACTCCAAAGTTGAGTGTCCAGATCTGGCAGAACCCTGCCTTTTCCAAAAATGAATGGAGATGACATTTAGTCAACGGTACCTATAGGGTACAGATGGCCTCTATATTCTTTCAGTAGACAGTTTCCAGACCACAGGGGTAAGGATGTAACCTAGATAGCAGACTTTCTGTAAGGAGATTTGTGCCTTATTTTTTGAAATTTCGTATCCCCTATCAGTTAAGAAATTAAGAACCAAAACAATGTTGGTATTTAATACCCTGAGTGGACTATAGATCAGGAGGTCATCTACATATTGAAGAAGTCCCCTTCCTTCAACTGAAGGTCTCTTAAGTCCTTTCCCAATGGCCTGGCAAACAGGTGAGGGCTATGTCTAAATTCCTGTGCCCATAATGTCCATGTATACTGTTGTCTTTCTCTTGTGAAGTGATCTTCCCACTCTAAAGCAAAGAGGTATTGGGAGTCTTGATACAAAGGGATGGTAAAGAAGGCTTCCTTTAAGTTCAAGGCTGTGAGCCCTGTACTGTCTTCAGGTACTTGGGATAGGATGGATATGGATCCACCACTAGAGGGTGGATGGGGACCACAGCCTCATTTCCCAGTGGCAGATCTTGTACCATCTTAGACTCTTCTGTTGGTTTCACTACAGATAAGATAACAATGTTACAGGGAGATTAGCAAGGTTTTAACAGTCTGTGTTTTAGAAACTTTTTAATAATTGGGTGTAGTCAGTCTTTAGACCCATGCTTAAGATGATATTGCCTACAACTGGGACAGTTGCATCTTAACAGGGATGGTTGTTTTTGTCCTCCAGGTATCCCATTGTACCAAGTAGAGGGTCTTACTTGTTGGCCCACCTCTACAAGAATTTTATGGGATCATTTTGCATCCTTCTGGCAGCATTAGGAGTCTTGGTAAATGGCCCATTAGCAAGATCACAGCCAACTTTTTCCTGACTCAAGAGTGGGGTAGGGCAACTAGGGACTATAAGAAATCTATGCTTAAAATACTGAGTTTCAATATGGCAAGGGAGGGGAAGAATGAATTTTTTTATTTGTTTTTTCATCAGCTACTACTACAATCATGGTCTGAGACAAAGACTTTTCTGCAAAAGCAGGGAGAATGGAGTAATTTGCCCTCGTGTCAATAAGGAATAGAATTTGCTTACCCAAGACTTCCAGGGACACCTGAGGTTCATCATAAGTAATGACAAACTTATGCAGGGGCTGTTGAGAGCACCCCAGGCCTCCTCAGTCATGTGCAGTTTCAGCTAATAAACCCAGAGTCTTGACTGACAGGGCCCTTTTTTGGGAGTAGGGACAATCCATCCTCCAGTGCCATTGGTATCCTCCTGTTTTAGAGAATTCATGACAAGGTCCCAGCGGTGGCTCTAGGCAATTCCTTGACATGTGACAAAGCTTCTTGCATTTGAAGCACAATAGCTTTCTGGACTTTTTTTTCTGAGGATGTCTGTTGGGCATTGGGGTCATCCCCAATTACAGCAACCTTGAGTTTGGCTTGCCTTCCTTACTTACTCTGTTCTTTTCTCTCCTCTTTCAGGTCAAGGTTGTTATAGACCTGAAAGGCAATGTGTACCAACTGAATTCTGTTGGTTAGGGGTCCCAGATTTAGCTTCTGAAGATTTTGTCTAATATCTGAAGCTGATTGATTGACAAAACAATGATTTAGCAGGGCAGCCCCTTCAATAGACTCAGTATCAAGAATGTTTTCTAAATTCTTCCCCTAGTCTATCATAAAAGGCTGTAATATTCTCCTTTTGCTTGTGGATGATTCCTTGGACCTTGCTATAATTTACAGATTTTATGGCTCCAGGTTTCATTCTACAAAGGATGACCTACAAGATTTGGGCCCTTTTTTTGCATTCCTCCTGGGGTGTTATAATCCCAGTGAGGCTCAGATGTTGGGACAGTGACAGCCCCTTGATGTCAGCTTATGGGATCCCTAGCAAAGTCCTCATTGACATCCCCATTGACAACAGCAACAAAATTTTCCATTTCTGTAGAAGTGCAACAGTCAGCCAGAAGGAACTGAATGTTCCTCCAAGAGAGATCAAAGCCTAATGCCAAGGTCTGAAATTCAATTGTAAATTTATCTGCATCCTCAGTATACCTCCCCAATTTTTTTCCTACACTGTCGTATATCATTTACTGTGAAGAGCACATGAACACAAATTGATACCTTGGACCCTGACACTTCTCATTACTGGAGCTCTGTTTGAGGAGTCTCTTGAGTAAGATTTCCCATTTTAAGTATGTGGCAGACTTATTTTCACTGGGGGTGCCGACAGAGGAGGACTTGAGGGAGAAGATTATGGTGGATGTGATGTTGGTCTGGTATCAGGCACTCAAAAGAGAGGTAATGGGAGTTCCACTTTTGAGGCATGTGATGTTCTTTGTAGCAGAGGACCGTCCAGGATATCTATGTCTCTTTCCTTAAGAGACATAGGGGTTGGTAAATTCCTTACAGAGGTTTGAGTTTTGATATAGGACCATGAAAGATTGCATGTACAGTATCTCTGATCATGTCTCTATTTTATACAACACCAATCTAACTGTAAGATAGTGTCAAACTCAAGACTCCCATTTTTCAAACCACCTTTTAGACCACAGCTAATATTAGGGTCAAACCTCATTACAGTAATGAATCAAATGTTCTATATTAGGTTAGCCAGGACAAAGCATTCCCAGTATTTTTGGATACAGCCAAGTGGGGAATCCTTGGAACTTATTGGCTTAACCCCATGTCAGCCTGTAGAGAGAAAGAGGGAAATGGAAAGGAGGAAATTTACCCTTTAGAAGAGAGAGAATTTCTAAGATCTGTGGAATGTCTCCCATATATCTAGGCAAAATCAAAAGGTCCCTCTGACCTTTTCCCATTGTATACCCCTGGAGCGAGTGTGTGCCAGGGTATCCTGTCTTGTGAATCAACTTTTCTCCTAAGGGTCAGTCTCTCCATCCCTATATGAGGGTTCTTGAATGCTAATCCAATTTTTACCCTAGTGAGGAGAAAATGAAGATAAGAGAAGTACACCAAATAATAGAAATGCACTAAGGAAGATTTGAACCCATGGCCCTACTTCAGTTAGGCAACGATCCCATTGCTAGAGTTCCATTGGCAGCCTCTATTAGTTTCCCTAAAGAAAGGAGACATAGGGACCTTCTCTAGAACCTAGAATTTAATCTCATTAATCCCAATTGTAAAAAGTGCCAACCACTTGTCAGTAGGTCCCTGGCATATGCCTCTGAATCAAAGAGGTTTGACCTTTAAGTGAGTGGGAAGCATGGGCAAGAACTGGAAGGGGAGGCTAAGGCAGATGGGCATGTCAGGTAGGCAGGCAAGGAAGTGCATCAGAGGAGGAAGACAGAGAAAGTTAAAGATCTGAAGAAGGCAGTTTGGTTAGGCATAGGACCTTGATTACCTGAGGTGGCGCCCTCCCCTCCTTTTTTTTGTAAAAATTTTTTTGTCCACACAGAGGGGGTTGTGGACCCAAGTCTTGGGGGCATGTAGCAGTCTCTTGTCACCACTGTTGCCATGGGGCTAGGGAACTGTTCAAGGCACAGCTGGGGAGAGCACATGTGGTCCCAGTGTGCTGCAAGGCCCTCACCAAACTTGTCCCCGATGCCCCAAGCTTCCCTTCTGTGCCTTTGCATTCCCTCTCTCAGCCACCTCAGGCACAGGTAGCCTTTCAGCTGAAAGTTACTGGACAGAGGCTGCTGGCCGTGCAGTGGGCCCAAGAGTGCACATTTGTGCACAGAGGTGCTGTAGCCCCTTTTGTGTGCTGCAGCTCCAGCTGTAACTATTGTAACACATATGCCACCACCACAGCTGCCTCTTTGGTCACAGTTGCTACACTTTACCACTGGACATCATGCCTCATGGCTGAGTAGATGAGTCTTCCAACCTATGCTGAGAAGTGGGACCAGGGCCTGTGCCACACTTGGCCAGAGGAGAGGACTGCACCAGGCAGCAGAACATGGAGCAGGACACCAGTGGTCCCTCACTATGACAGTGGGAGTTCCAGAGATTCTATGCCATGAGGCAGGAAGTCAAGCCCCATTCATGGTTGCCCCCAGTGGCAGGGCAGGAAGCTGTGTGTGCATGCCAGAACCCAAGTGTTGATGACCTTTGTGATGCTGCATTCCAGATGGGGAAGTAAGGCTCTTTTCACTAAACCATCAGTGTGTTCCCTAACAGCTGCAGTTCTCTGTCCCTGGGGATGTTTGCAAGGGACATGCAAGTCTCCCAACCCACAGAAAGCAGACAATTTGCTCCCTGTTTGCATAACACCACCCCACATTTCTCTGAGCAGCCATGCTTTCCCAGGGCAGGCGTCAATCAGCCCCTCTGGAAACAGTCTTTTTCTTTTTTAAAAACAAAGCCTGTGGCTGGACGGGCTGAGCAAAGCATGCCTCCCATGTGTTGATTTAAAACTGCTGAGTAGGGGGAGAAAGAGAAGAGGAGAAGAAAAGCAAGTAGGGTGGGCAGAGAAACCCAGGCCCTATAGCAGGAGCATTTTTTATTGTCCCTTGCCACATGGGGAGTTAGAGACCTTGGAGTATGATAGTCCACATTGCAGTGAAGGAAAGAATGGGGGAGGGGATTAACACTTAGGGAGGGTATGTTTATAGAAGGGTCAGCTAGTTTTAATGTGGTCCATTCCCCAGGGCAGAACCCTGTGCCTTTGGATGTTCACAGGAGCTCATGTGTCCTGTGGGCAAATGTTTCATCCAGCCAATCAGGGTGCAGTCTGTCTGTGCCAAGGGCTCCAAACAAGTCCCGAGCTTTGAAAGAACATACCAATGAGATTGTCCATACCACCCAAGCCACAAGTGGTGTTTGGTTCTGAAACATCAGGTGGCAAGGCATGGGACCAGAGGACAGAGAAAGATGGATTGAAATGAAAAGGATGAGCAGAGATAGCTTATTGTCACCTCACCCCTTGGTTGCTCCTGCCTGGCTTACCACAAATATTATCAGCAAACATTATTCACAGAAGATCTTGATTCTTGTGCTCCAAATGGAAAAATCCAAACAGAACATGTGAATGGGGTGAAGTAGAACAGCTTGATTGAGGAAAAGGGAGTCATCTGTTCTGCTAGGTGAGAGAAGGGAAGAAGAAGGTCTGGGGTCTATTGGTAGTTTGTTTTTATACCACCTTGAACTTGGAGGTGGGGAAACATTACATCATCACCTGGTTCCTTTCACCAATGGGCTAGAGGGAGGAACCCTTGGGCCAAGAGAGGGAGAACCTAGCTGGGGGCCAACAGAGGCTATCTGTAACCTAGCTGGCCTCAAACTGGGCAGTATTCCTGCTAGGTAGGGTCTACAGCCCCTTGTCAGCTCAAAGCACTACCAAAGATGGACCACTCCCCTTCAATAACCCCAAAGGAGTAATTTTTGGAACATTGTTCCTCAGGGGGAGCTTGAGTTCCTGGATTTTCCCAAGAATACTGTCAAAATATTCAGGTTCAATATCACACTACAGTGTTATTTTTAAATGTGAGATTGATTCAAAATCTGCTGTTTGTGGTATTCATTGTATGTAACAGCCTCTTCATGGTGCATCTCCTCTATGGATACCTCAAAGGAATCCAGCATGTCCACAGCCCAGACTCTCTTCCTAGCTACCTACTGAAAATGGAGCCATCCACACATACTTTTCCTGGTAAATGGCTTTGTGAGATGTTACCATTCAAACAATTTCACTATCCTTCATAGTTTTATGAACCTGAGAAAACTCTAGAACAGATTTGACAGATATAGTAGAATTTTATCATCAGTCTATCCAACCATCTTTCCATATGTTTTGATGCACCATAAGAAACTTACTTCCAAATTTATTTCTTCTTTATCAGAGATGGAATTTACTTTTTCTCAGGTTAATCTGACATAACTCAATTCCTCCTGCAACAAGGAAGTTGTTTATAACAATTTCCACAGGCAAAACCTGTTGCTCTTAAGCACCTGCAATTTGGCTACTGTGAATTTGAATAAGCAGTAAATTATTTTTTAAATCGCAGATTTTTCAAGCATTAATGAGAATAAAAGCACATAAACATCAACTTGAGTGGATTAAGGGGTTTATTCCCTTGCATAAAATAAAATAAAGTGTCTGTCTCTCAATGTATGCATAGAACCATTTGGGTCTATAATCTCACATATGTCATTTGGATGTAATTTCAAATTAAATAAATGCTATTAAACTAGGATCTATTGAATGAATTTAATATATTTAATATATTAATAATATAATAAACATGAAGGGCATGGTCTTGTTATGAATCTAGCTCAGGCTGGCCTGAAATCCTCAATTCTCCTTCCCAGACTCCTTAGTGTCAGGATTAAATACCAAGTTCCTTATTGTCATCCCAACACTAAGCTAAGCAGCAATCTGATTTTATTTTCACCTTCTACTTTTTGGTGGGACTAGTGTTTGAACTCAGGGCTTTGCATCTGCAAAACAGATGCTCTATTGTTTGAGCCACATCCCCAGTCTTCACCTCCCAGATTTTGTAGGATAGTGTACTAGCATTGTGTTACCATAATGAAATGCTGAGTCAAATAAATTATAAAAGGAAGACACTGTTTGAAAGGTTCTCACTCCAGATCAGTTGGTCACATTGTTTTGGACCTCTGGAAAGGGTAGTACATCATAATAGGAGTGCATGGCTGGGAAAACCCCTAACCTTAAGAGGCAGGAAGCAGAGAAAGACATCCATAGACCATTGCACACAATAGCTGCAGAACACACATTCTTCTCAGTAGCCCAGGAGACATTCCCAAAATATATATTATTTTAGGACTATACCAGGTCTTAGCAAACAGAAGAAAGTTTAAATAGTCCTTGTATTTTATCAGATCACAAAGGAGTAAAGCTGGGGATTCCAAGATGGCAGCTAGAGGTAGGAAGCAGAAAGCGAGCCTCCTATAGTGAAATCTTGGAGAGACGCTGGAGACACACTTTGCAGGCATAATCACTGAGAAAAGGCATAACTTTGACCCCTCCACACCTCCAGCCAGCACAGAGAATCTCCACTTCACGTTAAACGGAGAAACGAGGAGGGCCCCCGGGCCGCCAGTGGCTGGTACCCACTGGGAAGACGCAGACCAGGTGAGCTTCACAGTATCGCAGTTCTCCCACAGACAAGCCTGGGCCAAAGCAGCATAGCCCCCTGGACAGACTGACCTCCACCCAGGGAAAAAGGGAAAAAAAGAGAAACTGAGTAATAAGCAATAAGAACAATTAAGGCACGCTGGAAAGAGGGTGGGGCACCCTGAAAGCTAAGATTGGGGGAAGGGAATCCTTCCCGGGACTGTAAATAAACAAGCTGGGTGGGCGGGACAGGCTCTGGCGGGAGCAGGGCACGCACCCAGCAACCAGGAGTGGGGAAGCTTATGAGAGTGGCAGAGGGAGAAAAACTCCACGGGAGAGGAGGGAAGACCTACTTCCCGTGAACTGTAAACAAACATGGCAGCTGGCAGGAGCAGCAGCACCTCCCAGTAATCAGGAGCAGGAAAGCTTGTGAAAGTGGCAGTGGGAGGAAAACTGCACAGGAGAGGGGGGAAGACCCACCTCCCACATGAACTGTAAATCAACACGCAGGCCTGATAAAGCAGGGGCAGTGTCACCTTTCCCAGTGCTTGGAAAGGGTAAAGCTTGTAGCAGAGGCTCCTGCACAGGAGAACTCTGAACAAACAAAGCCTGTGGGACCAGGTGAGTGCTAAGTTCACCCCAGAGATCTGCATAAATAATGCCACCAGCTACAGCAGGCTGAGAGCAGCAGGCAGGCAAGCCACAGTTGCAGATACCACTCTCAGAATGGTCTCCAGACTCTTTTTTTTTCTTTTTCTCCCTACCTTTGATGAGAGAACAACCGAATTACACCTGCAAGCCAAAAAACTTACTGAAACTGTATTGCATTTGAACTTGGGACACTTGGTGGGGCTTTTGTGTGTGTGTGTGTGTGTGTGTGTGTGTGTGTGTGTGTGTACTTTTGTTCTACTTTATGCATTCCCTTTGATGAGACAACTACAGAACAACATCTGAGGCACCAACTCCAGGACTAGAGATTGAGACAGACACCCAAATTATTAAGACTGAAGCTGCATTGCATATAAACTTGGAAGTTTTTTGTTTTTTGTTTTTTGGGGTTTTTTTTCAATTTTCTATTTTCCATTTTATTTTAATTCATTTTTATATATAGATATTTCTTTCATTTACTTATTTTTTATTTTTTTATCTTTGATTTTTACTCCTCTCTCTGTCTCTCTAATGTCTGTTCAGCTTACTGTCAATTAATACACTAACACTCCCTGTTTATACCTTTAAAACTCTCTTGTCTGATACCTTGTTCTGCTTTCTACCTCTTGTCTGTATATTTGTTTTCCCCTTTTCTTTAACTTCTTGCTTTCCATCTCAGCTCACCCTTCCATTCTAAATATTACCATTGTTATTAATACAAGCTAGAAAATACTTAATTTCACACAGTACAGGGACAGTAACAACACCAAAGACAATGACGGGAAGAAAGAAAAAACAGGGAAACCAGTTTCCCCACAGCAAAAAATTAGTACAGGAACCAGAGGGGAATGAAGAGAACAGAAACTCAGATCCAGACTCCAACAAAATGAAGATAAACTATGCCGAAGGACCCAATGAAGCCCACAAAAATAATTTAAAAGAAGACATACTACAAGTACTCAATGAGAATTTTATAGAGATGATACTGGATAGGGTCAACCAAAATGTACAGGAGACACTCAAGAAATTCCAAGACAACAAAAATAGAGAATTTGAAAAAGCAAAAGAAGAAATAAAGGAAACCATAGAAGCACTGTATAAACACCAAAGTGAAACAGAGAACACAATGAATAAACGGATAAATGAACTCAGGACAAAAATAGACAACATTAAAGAAGAAAACTGCCAGGATATGGAAAACCTCAGAAAAAAGAACAAAACAGAACTGCAAAATAAAACGGAAGGCCAATCCAGCAGAATAGAACAAACAGAAGACAGAATCTCAGAACTTGAAGATGAAATGGTAATTAAAGGAAAAACCGAAAGACTATTAATTAAACAACTCAAGACCTGTGAAAAGAAAATGCAAGAACTCACTGACTCTGTCAAAAGACCAAACGTGAGAGTCATGGGCATCAAAGAAGGAGAAGAGGTGCAAGCGAAGGGAATGCATAATATATTCAACAAAATAATAAAGGAAAATTTCCCAAATCTAGACAAAGATATTCCCATACAGATGGAAGAGGCCTCCAGGACACCAAACAGACCAGATCGAAATAGAACTACTCCATGACAGATCACCATTAAAACAACAAGTTCAGAAACTAAGGAAAGAATATTGAAGGCTGTAAGAGAGAAAAAACAAGTAACATACAAAGGTAAACCCATCAAAATCACAGCAGACTTCTCAACAGAAACATTAAAAGCAAGAAGAGCACGGGGTGAGATCTTCCGGGCACTGAATGAAAATAACTTCAACCTCAGGATACTCTACTCAGCAAAATTATCATTCAAAATAGATGGAGCAATAAAAGTTTTCCATGATAAGCAGAAACTAAAACAATATGTGACCACAAAGCCACCATTACAAAAGATTCTGCAAGGGATTCTACACACAGAAAGTGACATCCAACTTAACCATGAAAAGACAGTCAGCACCAAACCACAGGAAAAGAAAAAGCAAGACAGTAGAGAGTAACCTCAACTTAGGTACACACAATCAAACCTTCAAACAACTAAGACAACTAATGGATTAAAAAAGAACTAACAAAACGAAATGGATTAAAAAAGAAGATCCAACAATTTGTTGCTTACAGGAGACTCATCTCACAGACAGAAATAAGCATATGCTTAGGATGAAAAGCTGGAAGAAGATTTTCTAAGCCAATGGCCCCCGAAAACAAGCAGGAGCAGCAATACTTATCTCTGACAAAATACACTTCAAACCTACATTGATCAAACGAGATAAAGAAGGACATTCCACACTAATAAAAGGGGAAATAGACCAAACGGAAATAATAATCATCAATCTGTATGCACCCAATGTCAACGCAAGCAATTTCATCAAACATACCCTGAAAGACCTAAAAGCATATATAAACGCCAACACAGTGGTTGTGGGAGACTTTAACACCCATTATCATCAATAGATAGGTCATCCAAACAAAAACTCAATAAAGAAATCCAAGATCTAAAATATGCAATAGATCAAATGGATCTAGTAGATGTCTACAGAACATTTCATCCAACCTCTACACAATATACATTCTTCTCAGCAGCCCATGGAACCTTCTCCAAAATAGATCATATCCTAGGGCACAAAGCAAGCCTCAGCAAATATAAAAAAATAGAAATAATACCGTGCATACTATCTGATCACAATGCAGTAAAAGTAGAACTCAACAACAAAAGTAAAGACAAAAAACATGCAAACAGCTGGAAACTAAATAACTCATTACTTAATGAAGAACGGATCATCTATGAAATAAAAGAGGAAATTAAAAAGTTCCTGGAAGTCAATGAAAATGAAAACACAACCTACCAGAACCTATGGGACACAGCAAAGGCAGTCCTGAGAGGAAAGTTTATAGCCATGAGTGTATATATTAAGAAGACTGAAAGATCCCAAATCAGTGACCTAACGATATATCTCAAACTCCTAGAAAAACAAGAACAAGCAAATCCCAAAACAAATAGAAGGAGAGAAATAATAAAAATAAGAGCTGAAATCAACGAAATAGAAACCAAAAAACCATACAAAGAATTAATGAAACAAAAAGTTGGTTCTTTGAAAAAATAAACAAGATCAAAAGACCCCTGGCAAACCTGACTAAAATGAGGAGAGAAAAAACTCAAATTAGTAGAATCAGGAATGCAAAAAGGGAGATAACAACAAACACCATGGAAGTCCAGGAAATCATCAGAGACTACTTTGAGAACCTATATTCAAATAAATTTGAAAATCTAAAAAATGCACAGATTTCTAGATACATATGATCATCCAAAACTGAACCAAGAGGAAATTAATCACCTGAATAGACCTATAACACAAAATGAAATTGAAGCATCAATCAAGAGTCTCCCCCCCAAAAAAAGTCCTGGACCTGATGGATTCTCTGCTGAATTCTATCAGACCTTTAAAGAAGAACTGATACCAACCCTCCTTAAACTGTCCCATGAAATAGAGAGGGAAGGAAATTGCCAAACACATTTTATGAAACCAGTATTACACTTATCCCAAAACCAGGCAAAGACACCTCCAAAAAGGAAAACTATAGGCCAATCTCCTTAATGAACATTGAAGCAAAAATCCTTAACAAATAACGGCAAACCAAATTCAACAACACATCAAAAAGATTATTCACCACAACCAAGTAGGCTTCATCCCAGGAATACAGGGGTTGTTTAACATACGAAAATCAATAAATGTAATAAACCACATGAACAGAAGCAAAGATAAAAACCATTGATCATATCAATAGATGCAGGAAAAGCCTTTGATAAGATCCAACATCATTTCATGATAAAAGCTCTAAGAAAAGTAGGAATAGAAAGAAAGTACCTCAACATTATAAAAGCTATATATCACCTATAGCCAGCATTATACTTAATGGAGAAAAACTGAAACCATTCCCTCTAAAAGCAGGAACCAGACAAGGATGCCCACTATCTCCACTCCTATTCAACATAGTACTGGAATTCTTAGCCAGAGCAATTAGGCAAGAAGAAGGAATATAAGGAATACAAATAGGTAAAGAAATTGTCAAAATATCCCTATTTGCAGACAACATGATCCTATACCTTAAAGACCCAAAAAACTCTACTCAGAAAATTCTAGACATCATCAATAGCTACAGCAAGGTAGCAGGATATAAAATCAAAACAGAAAAATCATTAGCATTTCTGTACACTAACAATGAGCAAACTGAAAAAGAATGTATGAAAACAATCCCATTTACAATAGCCTCAAAAAAAATCAAATACCTCGGTGTAAACCTAACAAAAGATGTGAATGACCTCTACAAGGAAAACTATAAAGTTCTGAAGAAAGAGATGGAGGAAGACTATAGAAAGGGGAGAGATCTCCCATGCTCAGGGATTGGTAGAATGAACATAGTAAAAATGTCTATACTCCCAAAAGTAATCTACATGTTTATTGCAATTCTCATCAAAATTCCATGACATTCATTAAAGAGATCGAAAAATCTACCGTGAAATTTATATGGAAACACAAGAGGCCATGAATAGCCAAGGCAATACTCAGTCAAAAGAATAGTGCTGGAGGTATCACGATACTTGACTTCAAACTATATTACAAAGCAATAACGATAAAAACAGCATAGTATTGGCACAAAAACAGACATGAAGACCAGTGGAACAGAATAGAGGACCCAGACATGAAACCACACAACTATACCCAACTTGTCTTTGACAAAGGAGCTAAAAATATAAGATGGAGAAATAGCAGCCTCTTCAACAAAAACTGCTGGGAAAACTGGTTAGCAGTCTGCAAAAAACTGAAACTAGATCCATGTATATCACCCTATATGAAGATTAACTCAAAATGGATCAAGGATCTTAATATCAGACCCCAAACTCTTAAGTTGATACAGGAAAGAGTAGGAAATACTCTGGAGTTAGTAGGTATAGGTAAGAACTCTGAACGAAACCCCAGCAACATAGCAACTAAGAGATAGCATAGATAAATGGGACCTCATAAAACTAAAAAGCTTCTGTTCATCAAAAGAAATGGTCTCTAAACTATAGAGAACACCCAAAGTGTGGGAGAATATATTTGCCAGCTACAAAATGGCAAAAAAACACATGAAAAAATGCCCAACACCTCTAGCAATAAAGGAAATGCAAATTAAAACCACACTAAGATTCCACCTCACCCCTGTTAGAATAGCCATCATTAGCAAGACCACGAACAACAGGTGTTGGAAAGGATGCAGGGAAAAAGGAACCCTCTTACACTGTTGGTGGGAATGTAAACTAGTACAACCACTCTGGAAAAAAATTTGGAGGCTACTAAAAAGCTAAACATTGATCTACCATTTGATCCAGCAAAACCACTCTTGGGGATATACCCAAAAGACTGTGACACAGGTTACTCCAGAGGCACCTGCACACCCATGTTTATTGCAGCACTATTCACAACAGCCAAGTTATGGAAACAGCCAAGATGCCCCACCACTGACGAATGGATTAAGAAAATGTGGTATCTATACACAATGGAATTTTATGCAGCCATGAAGAAGAACGAAATGTTATCATTCGCTGGTAAATGGATGGAATTGGAGAACATCATTCTGAGTGAGGTTAGCCTGGCTCAAAAAACCAAAAATCGTATGTTCTCCCTCATATGTGGACATTAGATCAAGGGCAAACACAACAAAGGGATTGGACTATGAGCACATGATAAAAGCGAGAGCACACAAGGGAGGGATGAGGATAGGTAAGACACCTAAAAAACCTAGCTAGCATTTGTTGCCCTTAACGCAGAGAAACTAAAGCAGATACTTTAAAGCAACTGAGGCCAATAGGAAAAGGGGAACAGGAACTAGAGAAAAGGTTAGACCAAAAAGAATTAACCTAGAAGGTAACACCCATGCACAGGAAATCAATGTGAGTCAATGCCCTGTATAGCTACCCTTATCTCAACCAGCAAAAACCCTTTTTCCTTCCTATTATTGCTTATACTCTCTCTACAACAAAATTAGAAATAAGGGCAAAATAGTTTCTGCTGGGTATTGAGCGGGGGGGAGAGGGAGGGGCGGAGTGGGTGGTAAGGGAGGGGGTGGGGGCAGTGGGGAGAAATGAACCAATCCTTGTATGCACATATGAATAATAAAAGAAAAATGAAAGAAAATAAATAAATAAAAGCAAACAAAGAACAAAACAAAATAAACAAAAATTTTCAGAGACCACAAAAAAAAAAAAAGAAAATGTGGTATCTATACACAATCGAATTTTATGCAACCATGAAGAAGAACGAAATGTTATCATTTGCCGGTAAATGGATGAAATTGGAGAACATCACTCTGAGTGAGGTTAGCCTGGCACAAAAGACCAAAAATTGTATGTTCTCCCTCATATGTGGACATTAGATCAAGGGCAAACACAACAAGGGGATTGGACTTTGAGCACATGATATAGCGCGAGCACACAAGGGAGGGGTGAGGATAGGTAAGACACCTAAAAAAATTAGCTAGCATTTGTTGCCCTTAAAGCAGAGAAACTAAAGCAGATACCTTAAAAGCAACTGAGGCCAATAGGAAAAGGGGACTAGGAACTAGAGAAAAGGTGAGATCAAAAAGAATTAACCTAGAAGGTAACGCACACGCACAGGAAATTAATGTGAGTCAACTCCCTGTATAGCTATCCTTATCTCAACCAGCAAAAACCCTTGTTCCTTCCTATTATTGCTTATACTCTCTCTTCAACAAAATTAGAGATAAGGGCAAAATAGTTTCTGCTGGGTATTGAGAGGGTGTGGGGAAGAGGGAGATGGTGGAGTGGGTGGTAAGGGAGGGGGTGGGTGCAGGGGGGAGAAATGACCCAAGCCTTGTATGCCCATATGAATAATAAAACAAAAAAAAAAGAAATAACCAGCACAAAAAGGGCTAGAGTTATGGTTCAAGTTGTAGAGGACTGAGCTAGCAAGCATGAAGTCCTGAGTTCAAACCCCAATACCACAAAAAAGAGAGCAGGCAATAATACATAAAAAAATAAGATGTCAAATTATCCCTATTTACAGATAACATGATCTTATACTTAAAAGGCCTAAAACTCGGAACTGGCAACGTAATTCAGTGGTTGAGTGTTTACCTAGCATGTACAAGGCCTTGGGTTCAATCCCCATTACTGTAATAAATAAATAAACAAACCAATATCATAAAACTCTATCAGGAGATCTTGGAGCTGAGAAAAACTTTCAGCAATATAGCAGGATAGCAAACCAACATACAAAAACCAGTAGCTTTTCTATACACCAATATTGAGCTATCTGGGAAAGAAGTCAAGAACACTTTATCACTCACAATAGCCTCAAACATACCTAGGCACAAACTCTCATATTTGTAAATTCTAATTTCTGTCTAGAATTCCTTTGTAAAAGATTCTGGTGGATATATTGAGCATTTGTTAATGTCTTAAGCAAAAGTTCTGAAAAGAACACATTCCTCACAGTTTGAGTTTTTAAATTGTAGTTATGAAAACATATTAATTGTAGATTTTAATGGAATTCACAGTGTTATTTCCATACAAGCACATAGCAGGCATTGATCTTCCATCTTCTCTGAATCCCACCCCTTTCTCTTCCCCCAGTGTATAATTCACCTTTATTTAATTCTGTCCCATCCCCTTCCCCGTCCCCATTAATAATGACCATTTTGTAATTCTACAAATTGGCCTTTTGTTTTCCTTACATGATTCAAAACATGTGGGATATGTCTTTCTGTGTCTGTCTTGTTCATAATGCTCAACACTTCATCACTTCATCCCCTCCCATATTTTGGTAAATATTAATTCACGCATGAATACCTCAATCCAAATAGCTTCAGGTGGCTCTGTTGGATTAACTGATAGTTTATAATACAATATTATGGTAATTCTTTTTATGCTTTAATTGACACAAGAATTTTTACATATTTGTGTGGACACTATGCATGATGAGGAGATCAGAATATTTTAGCATTTACAACTCCTTATGGGGTCCTTACATTTGTAGAGCTTGAGCTCCTCTCCTATAGCTCCTCTCAAATATATCATTAGTAATCAAGAAATATAGTCACAACACTGTGCTGTACAGCACTAGAACTTCTGACTCCTATCCAACTGTATTTTGGTAACTTACCCACCATTGCTGTGTCCCCTCCTCCATACACTTCCAGCCTCTAGCAATCACTATTGTTCTTTCTTCTATACTGACATCAAATTTTCAGATTCTAGACATGACAGACACCATGTGTAAATTTCTATCCTTGAGAGCTTGTTTGGAAGTTCTTGCAGAAGGGTGAAATTACTTGTATTCCCTTGACCAAAGAAGGGCCCTCCTTTTTCTGGAATTATCTTTCTCTTTGACTGAACAGGCAGTTTTGGTAGAGAAGCACATGGAGCAATGAGGGAGGAAGGTGACACCTGCCTAGCTAGCCAGATCAGCCAAATCAAATCTGGCAATCAATGGGGTGACTGATATCACAACCAGATCACCTTCACATCTGTCAATTTCTATTCTTGGGGGAGTTTTTCCACTTTAACAATATACTCCAGTTCCAGTTATATTGCTGTAAATGACAAATCTGTACTCTTTATATCGCATTTTATATTCCATTATGTATATACCACATTTTCCTTATCCACGCACACATAGATGAAAACTTCAGATGGAACCATGTCATGGTCATTGTGAATAGTAGGCAATAATAATGGGCAGTAGGTAACTCCATGGTAGGCTAATTTTGTTTCCTTTTAATATATCCTGACAGGTTGGATAGCTGTATCATAATACACATAATTTTATTTTTATCAGAAATCTCCTTAACTGTCCTCCATAATGGCTGTCCTAATTTACATTGTCACCAACGTGCATAAGCACTCCCTTCTTCTGCCACCACTTATCTTCCACTGTTTTCATAACAGTCACTCTAACTGGAAATTTGTGTTTTGATTTCCATTTTTAATATGGTTAACCCCTGTGAATATTCTTCATAGATAGATATATAGATATAGATATAGATTGCCTATTTCTATATGTACTTTTGAGAGACGTCTCTTCATGTCTCTTGCTCCTTTGTTACTTGGGTTATTTGCTTTCTTTGGTGTGGATTTTATTGTCATAAATATTCTGGAAAGTAACCTATATGCTGATGGGTAGCTGGAAAATATTTTTTCTCTTTTTCTAAGTTATTTCATCAAAGTTTTTTTCCCCTTACTTGTAAAGATGATTTGAGTTTGATGGAATCACATTTGTCTATTTTTGCCTTGGTTACCTGTTGTTTGGAGAACATCTCAAAAAAATCCTTCTCAGCCCAGGAGAAGATTCTGCCCTATACTTTTTTCTAACATTTTCATAATTTGGGGGTTTACATTTAAGTCTTCAATTTCTAGTCTGTTTTACAAGGTGAGGTTAAGGTTTTAGTCAATTTTCCAAACACCATTTATTGAAGAGAGTGTGTTTTCTCCAGTGTGGATTCTTGGCACCATTGTTAAAGCACTTAGTTCTAGATGTCTGTGCCTCCTTCTCTGGTCTCTACTGTATTCTATTGTGCTGTATGCTTGTATTTCTGCCAATACCAGGCTCATTGGGTAGTTGTAGCCATGCTGTGTATTTTCAAGTGAGGTAGTGTGACATTTGAAGTTTTCTTCTTTGTTCTCTAGACTGTATTGAATATTCATGGTCTTTAGTGGTTGCATATAAATTTTAAGATTGCTTTTCCAAGTGCTATAAAAATGTCACTTGCATTTCAGTAGAAATTATATGAATCGTCAGTATGGACATTTTCACAATAATTAGGTGTACTAGGCAACTGAACCATAATGAGACTTCCAATCCATCAACAAAGGGCATCTATCCATGAATTTTGTGCCTGTTCAGTTTCTTTCATCAATGTTTTATAGTTTTTGTTGCTACAGATCTCCTACTTAGCTGGTTAAATTTATTTCTAGATATTTTCTGTAGTTGTTATAAGTAAAATTAGTATATTTGTTTTTCAGAAGTTCACTATAGACTTATAAGAATGCTACTGTATTTTGAATCTTCATTTTATAACCAGAAACTCTACCAGATTTGCAGTGAATTCTTTAGAGCATTTCACATATAAGAACTTTTTCATATAGCAACCATTAAGATTCCTTTTTTCTAATTTTGATACCATTATTTTGTTTCCTTCTCTGATTACTCTGGGATGAACTCTACTAGTTTGCTGATAAAGGTTTGAATGTGTGCATTCCAGAAGGTAGACAGCAGTTTTCAACTTTTCCCCTTTTAACATGCTGTCAGCTGTGGATTATTCCCCTCTATAGCCTTTAACTGAAGAACATGTCTTATATACCTATTTCATTGAGAGTTACTATAATGAGTGGATGTTGAATTTTATCATACGAGTTTTCTGCATCTATTGAAGTGATCCCATGGGCTTTATTTTTCATTATGTTTACTGATGTTTCATGCTTATTGATTTGCATATATTGAACAATTCCTGCTTCTACATGAAGAGGCTCACAAAGGCTCCATGATCAGCAGGGTTCCTCAGTCTGAGTCCACAAAGGGGAAATCCCAGGTAGAGTAAATGGGATGTATGGGAAAGCCAGCGTGTGTCCTGGAACCAGATTTGAGGCATGGGTTCCAGATGGACATGCCTCCCAGAAGTGCCGTTAATTGTGGAATGCCAGCTTCAACAACAAGAAGGTATAGATTATCTCATTCAGGATCTGATATTGGATGGGGTGTTCTGTCAGGTGGATGCACATCTCTCAGCAAGTCCCTGAACAGGAATCACAATGCCCCATCTGTAAAGAGAGGATGAGGAGCAGATGCAGGGCCCTCAATCCATCTGAGGATAGACACTGAGAAGTCCATCAGAGAGGATCAGAAGAATGGGTAAATGTTGGGCTCAGAGATACAGGCAATTCTCTCTATGGGTCTTTGGGCAAGCAATATTAAATTATCAGCAACTAAGTTTCAGGATAACTTTCAGATACAGTGCCAATACCAATGCTGACTGGTACACAAAGTTTTCTGTCAAGGCACCAGAGCTCATGGTTCATCCTAGGCCTCTTGGTTGTAGGATTTGGTTTCAGATTCAAGGCCAAAGGTGTTTTAGTCATACCTTTGAGGAATAGGATTGTTTCAACATTTGAACCCAGGATGACTATCAGCACCTGGTTTTAGATCTTTATGCTCAAAACCATCCACCTGCTTCTTGGACTCCACCTGGATTTCACAATTAAATGATTCCTGAAAATTCTGAGTAGACATTTTCTATGGGTACAGTGTGTTTATTGTGATGGGAGTGTAGGAGTTGGTGGCTTCCTTACTCTGCCATCTTTCCAACATTATTAGATGGGTGTTTTAAATGAGCATATCTTTAAAGTTTGTGTAATACAGACAAAAATATAAAAATGCAGTTGAAATGGATTTCACATTCTTAATAAATTAGAAATATGTTCTATAGAAAGATCTTAATACTGAAAAAATGAGTTTACAGATGGAATGTAATCTAATACTCAAATAAAGGAAAATGCTATGCATCTGGAGTATAGAATATACATATTCAGAGAGGTACACTACACAGAACAATGTCAGCATTAATTTTTTTGCCATTTTTCACATATGTTTCTTTACAGCTCTAAAAAATGCCAAGAAACCATTCCTGCAAATGCCACACGTGATCCCAAAATACAGAAGTGTTGGACCTTGACCACCATCTCATCTTCCTGAACTCTTCATTACTACACTCTTCTGTGTGCACCATCATTTATGATTTAGCAACAAATTATGTGCCGTGGACACCTGTCTTGCCTAATTAAAGCACTTGAAACATCACTAGACTAATGTTTCAAAGTGATGTCATATACACCTTCTTAATCCAACCTCATCTGAAGAAGCCCATAGATGCAATTTTCTTACACCTCACAGTATACAATTTTTTGACCATCATGTTCAAATTGACACCAGACATCTAATAGTTCTTTGGAGGAAGACTTTTTTGGGTGACATTGGTTATAAAGCTGTTTGGTTCATGTACAGAGCAACCTGGGGTCTTTCCCTCTGCACTCCTTTGCTGCTGAGTGCATTTCAAGTCATCACTGTCAGTCCTAGTAATTCTAAGTGGGCCTCACTTAAATCTAAAGTGTTTAGTTGGGTTTCCTCCTCTTGGTTTTTCTTCTGGATCACCAACTTGCTCATGTATACCCAAACCATCCTCTTGAAACAAGCCAATAGCAATTCCAGTTGTCTTGGTTCTGTGTATTCTCAAGCTTCCTGTCAAACTCAGCCTTTGGAACACAACCATTTAATAGCATTGACAATTGTTACAGTGATTGTAGATGTGTTCTGTGTTGTCGTCATGATATGTACATGGTGCATCTCCTCTACACACACCACAGGAGAGCCCAGCATATCCACAGTGCCAGCCTCTCCTTCCAGCCATCTCCTGAAAACAAAGCAATCCACAGTATTATTTTCCTATTGAGTTCCTCTGTATTCTTTTATTTTTTACACAGTTTCACTTCCTTGTATATGCTTTATGGGTCGGAGAAAAACCCACCTTTGGAGACAATATTTCTAATTCTGTCCAAATGCTATCCAACCATCTGTCCTTTTGTGATGATAAAAAATGATAGAATTCTGTCCACCCTTATTTATCCTTCTTAATGATCTTCTTTCCTCAAAGTTCATTCAGTAGATAATGACAGTGGATAGAGTCTTGTGGAAAAGAGGCATCTAAATAAAGATTTAAATGAGCCTGACATGCCATGTTGCTGAGAACATAAATGATGTTGGCATGATTTATGTATGCTGAACAGTAAAATACACAAAGAGGTCAGACCTGACTTGATGCAAAAAGTTGGGGCCACAAATATCATCACAACATTATATCACATAGTTTGGATGAAGTACAAGACCATGTAGAAGGATTGAAGGTGACATTGTGACCATTCAAAAAATGGTGGCTCTTTGTGTCCCATGAAGAAAGACTTACATCAGTTTAGAAGACTTTTCAAATTCCTTCACTATCATCTGTGGGTTTAGTATCAGGCATGAAAATAATTGCAAGTTTAGGAATTCAATGTTACTAGGTCTTTTTTAAAGCACATCTTTTCAAACTGAGTTTATAGGGATGGTTTAATGTAACTGTTACTGCCTCCATACTTCCTTACACACAGACTTGCCAATGTACTTAAGCAGAATCTGGAACCTGTGTTCATTCCTCCACAAATTTACTAAATAGGCAGAGCATCATGCTCTACTCAATTAGCGTCATTAGCACATTAATGTTCAAAATCTTCTCCTTATGTTACTTTGGTTGGTTGTATCACAGAACAGAAAAGCTTTGTGAAGACACACAATTGACCTGCCTTTGTGCTCCTCAGAGTTCCCAGCTTAGTCCTCAATTCCTCAGTAGACTTCATAAGATCAAAATCTTGCACGACTGACTGGGGTTGAGAATAGGAGTTCGCAATGACTTCATGGGATCCAGTTTTGGAACTCCTCCATCTCCATTACTGTTATGGTGGATCAATAATTCTATGTATCCTAACTTGAAGCAAAAATAATCTTAAGTTTGAAGGTAGAATGAGTCTCTTTATGAGACCCAAGATCATCTTCCTGATGTTTCAAAGAAGACAGGAACACATAAAAACTGAAGAGTTTGATAGATTGTGGTTATTGAGAATAAAGTAGGAGTTGTGATTATAAAGCATTCCACACATTATGTCATAGAGGATATCATTTAAACATATAGTGAACAACTTAACATAAATAAACCTTGAAAAAAACCTAAGTTTAAAAATGTTCAAATGTTATTGATAATATTTTATTGGTTAACGTGTGATATGTAAATATGGCTTTTATATTACTTTTTGAAGGAGATTCCTTTTTATTTTTGTGCTAGGTACAGGTACATTGTGGTATTTACAAAATTTCATACAATGTGTCAAATATATCATACATGAATTTGTTTTAAATAGTAAATCACTTGTGTTCAAAATGTTGAAAGGGTAATTTCTGAAGCAACTTCATGGCAAGAACTTTATCTTTGAGAAATAGTTTCCACAGAAACCCAGGAGTGTTACAGTAATTGCTGATCCCTGTGCTGTGGGATCACAGACACTCCCTGCCCTGCATGACTCTGTGCTCTAAGGAACATGAAGGAAGTGAAAACACTGTGACAGCAGGATGCACAATGGCCTCCAGTGGAAAGTGAGTTGTTCTCTGGAGTCCTGCTCAGTGGGCAGGTTGCAGCAAGGACTATGGTGATTTCCACCATCTGTATGAGAACTAACATTTAATGCCTTTGCAGGTACTGAAGTTTGTCTTATAATGAATTTCATCTTGTGAAAAAAGTGTAACTTCAAGCTCAGATGTGGTACTTCTAATTAACCAACTTAACATACGAACCAGAGATTTGTTTTGCATCTGGGTGATTAGTTTTTTTTTTTATCTCTGGGTACTTTAAAATGATGCAAGGTAAACAAGGTCATTGAGGCACCAGGTTACAGATGATGGATGTCCATTAGGAGGGAATTCCTGTCATTCTGTCCCTGATATACAGCCATGGCTGGGTAAGTGCAGTCTCTCCAAGACACCTCACTATCTCAGGAAGTCAATTTGCCTGAGTATGGATTTTGCAACACTCAGGCTGAGGCTGAAAGGAGGTAAGAAGACATCAGCATCCCACTCTCTTGTCTGTTTATCTACACAGAGTTTTTCTTCTTAAATGTATTTACAATATTTCTGTTATGATGAACATATGCTTCTTCCTTGACATTGTCACTATTTTTCCTTTCTTCCATGCAAGGATTGTCACTTTCTTCATTCTTTCATTTCCTACATAATATTTTCTGCCATCTCAACCTTTACCTTGGTTTCATTTTAAAACTTCCACACTTTGTTCACATTGTTTCACATTTTTTCTTTTGATAACAAATGCTTGAAATTTTCTCATAATCAGGTAGAATAACTTTTATCTCCAATGGATACACTTTTATGTCCTATTCTTTCTTCCAATACCTGAATTGTATTTGTTTACAATTAATACAATTTCAAACTTACCCTTTTTATTCTGTTCTTTCTCCATTATCATTTTCCCACCTTTGCTTTCCTAACAATATTCTGCTTTTGTAACTACTATTCTTTCTATTAAACTGTCATAGAAACTCCTCAATCAAAAATGCTTTAATCACATTTCGATTAATTTCTTCTACCTTTTTTAAATTTGTGTATATTTTGACAGCACTGGGGATTAAACTCAAAGCCTCGCACTTGGTAGGCAGGTGCTGTTACTGCTTGAGCCACTCTGCCAGCCCTATACCACCAGTTTAAGTAGATGTTTTATATATTTTATTATATGTTAGTTCATATGCTTAAACATCTGCAATTAAGTGGCATCATTCTTTAAATTGCACTCTAAAGCTATTTTATGCCTACATATAGAAATCTAAATATTTTCCCTACCAACTTTGCTTATAGTGTGATTGAAATCTTTCTAAATAAATCAGATAATGTACCTTAGGGACACATAAGATACTTAAGCTAAGTTTTTTGTTTGGTACTGGTATTTGAACTCAGGGCTTCATACTTGCTAGACAGGTGTTCTACCACTTGACCCACACTTGCAGCCTGTTCTCTCCTGGTTAATTTTGTTTTATTTTAATATTTTTATATATTTTTTATTTTTTTAATTCATATGTGCATACAATGTTTGAGTCTTGTCTCCCCCCATCCCCCACTCTCTCCCTTGTGCCCCCCGCCCCGTCCCACTCTCCCCCACCCCACTCTCCCCCACCCCCTCGATAATCACCAGAGACTATTTTGCCCTTATCTCTAATTTTGTTGAAGAGAGAGTATAAGCAATAATACGAAGGAACAAGGGTTTTTGCTAGTTGAGATAAGGGTAGCTATATGGGGAGTTGACTCACATTGATTTCCTGTGCATGTGTGTTATCTTCTAGGTTCATTCTTCTTGATCTAACCTTTTCTCTAGTTCCTGGTCCCCTTCTCCTATTGGCTTCAGTTACTTTAAAGTATTTGCTTTAGTTTCTCTGCGTTGAGGACAACAAATGCTATCTAGTTTTTTGGGTGTCTACCTATCATCACCCTTCCCTGTGTGCTCTCGCTTTATCATGTGCTCAAAGTCCAATCCCATTGTTGTGTTTGCCCTTGATCTAGTGTCCACATATGAGGGAGAACATACGATTTTTGGTCTTTTGGGCCAGGCTAACTTCACTCAGAATGCTGTTCTCCAATTCCATCCATTTACCAGCAAATGATAACATTTCATACTTCTTCATGGCTGCATAAAAATCCACTGTGTATAAATACCACATTTTCTTAATCAATTCGTCAGTAGTGGGGCATCTTGGCTATTGTGAATAGTGCTGCAATAAACATGGGTGTGCAGGTGCTTCTGGAGTAACCTGTGTCACATTCTTTTGGGTGTATCCCCAAGAGTGGTATTGCTGGATCATATGGTAAATCAATGTTTAGTTTTTTAAGTAGCCTCCAAAGTTTTTTCCAGAGTGGTTGTACTAGTTTACATTCTCACCAGCAGTGTAAGAGGATTCCTTTTTCCCTGCATCCTCGCCAACACCTGTTGTTCGTGTTCTTGCTAATGATGGCTATTCCAACAGGGGTGAGGTGGAATCTTAGTGTGGTTTTAATTTGCATTTCCTTTATTGCTAGAGATGGTGAGCATTTTTTCATGTGTTTTTTGGCCATTTGAATTTCTTCTTTTGAGAAAGTTCTGTTTGGTTCACTTGCCCATTTCCTTCTTGGTTCATTAATTTGGGGAGAATTTAGTTTTTTAAATTCCATATATATTCTGGTTATCAGTCCTTTGTCTGATGTGTAGCTGGCAAATATTTTCTCCCACTCTGTGGATATTCTCTTCAGTTTAGAGACCATTTCTTTTGTTGAGCAGAAGCTTTTTAGTTTTATAAAGTCCCATTTATCTATGCTATCTCTTAGTTGCTGTGCTTCTGGGGTTCCATTGAGAAAGTTCTTTCCTATACCTATTAATTCCAGAGTATTTCCTACTCTTTCCTGTATCAACTTAAGAGTTTGTGGTCTGATATTAAGATCCTTGATCCATATTGAGTTAATATTGGTATGGGATGATACACATGGATCTAGTTTCAGTTTATTACACACTGCTAACCAGTTTTCTCAGAAGTTTTTGTTGAAGAGGCTGTCTTTCTCCATCGTATATTTTAAGCGCTTTTGTCAAAGACAAGTTGGGTATAGTTGTGTGGCTTCATATCTCGGTCCTCTATTCTGTTCCACTGGTCTTCACGTCTGTTTTTGTGCCAGTACCATGCTGTTTTTATTGCTATTGCTTTGTAATATAGTTTGAAGTCAGGTATTGTGATACCTCCTGCATTGTTCTTTTGACTGAGTATTGCCTTGGCTATTCGTGGCTTCTTGTGTTTCCATACAAATTTAATGGTAGATTTTTCAATCTCTTTAATGAATGTCATTGGAATTTTGTTTGGAATTGCATTAAAAAAGTAGATTGCTTTTGGGAGTATAGACATTTTTACTATATTCATTCTACCAATCCATGAGCATGGGAGATCTCTCTACTTTCTGTAGTCTTCCTCAATCTCTTTCTTCAGAAGTTTATAGCTTTCCTTGTAGAGGTCATTCACATCCTTTGTTAGGTTTACACCTAAGTATTTGGGATTTTTTTTGAGCTATTGTAAATGGAATTGTTTTCATATATTCTTTCTCAGTTTGTTCATTATTAGTGTATAGAAATGCTAATGATTTCTCTATGTTGATTTTATATTCTGCTACATTGCTCTAGCTATTGATGGTGTCTAGGAGCTTTTGAGTAGAGATTTTTGGGTCTTTAAGGTATAGGATCATGTCATCTGCAAATAGGGATATTTTGACTGTTTCTTTACCTATTTGTATTCCTTTCATTCCTTCTTCTTGCCTAATTGTTCTAGCTAAGAATTCCAGTACTATGTTGAATAGGAGTGGAGATAGTGGGCATCCTTGTCTAGTTCCTGATTTTAGTGGAAATGGTTTCAGTTTCAAATATAAATATATTTGTCATATAATGCTTTTATAATTTTGATGTACTTTCTTTCTATTCCTAGTTTTCTAGAGCTTTTATCATGAAATGGTGTTGGATCTTCTCAAAGGCTTTTTCTGCGTTTATTGAGATGATCAAGTGGTTTTTGTCTTTGCTTCTGTTAATGTGGTTTATTACGTTTACCGATTTTCATATGATGAACCACCCCTGCATTCCTGGGATGAAGCCCACTTGGTCATGGTGAATGATCTTTTTGATGTGTTGTAGAATTCGGTTTGCCATTATTTTATTGAGGATTTTTTCATCAATGTTCATTAAGGAAATTGGCCTATAGTTCTCCTTTTTGGAGGCGTCTTTGCCTGGTTTTGGGATAAGTGTAATACTGGCTTCATAAAATGTGTTAGACAGTTTTCCTTCCCTTTCTATTTCGTGGAACAGTTTAAGGAGGGTTGGTGTCAGTTCTTCTTTAAAGGTCTGATAGAATTCAGCAGAGAATCCATTAGGTCATGCACTTTTCTTTCTGGGGAAACTCTTGATTGCTGCTTCAATTTCATCTTGTGTTATAGATCTATTCAGGTGATTAATATCCTCTTGGTTCAGTTTTGGATAACCATATGTATCTAGAAATCTGTCCATTTCTTTAAGATTTTCAAATTTATTTGAATATAGGTTCTCGAAGTAGTCTCTGATGATTTCCTGGACTTCCATGGTGTTTGTTGTTATCTCCCCTTTGGCATTCCTGATTCTACTAACTTGAATTTTTTTCTCTCCTCATTTTAGTCAGGTTTGCCAGGTTTGCTGAGGCTTGCTTTGTGCCCCAGGATATTTTGGAGAT
The DNA here is from genome assembly GCF_047511655.1 of Castor canadensis. Taxonomy (NCBI): domain Eukaryota; kingdom Metazoa; phylum Chordata; class Mammalia; order Rodentia; family Castoridae; genus Castor; species Castor canadensis. The sequence goes on from NC_133401.1 coordinate 20,137,468, forward strand.
GGTTCTGTGGGCTGCTGAGAAGAATGTATATTGTGTAGAAGTTGGATGAAATGTTCTCTAGACATCAAGTTGGTCCATTTGATTTATGGTTTATTTTAAATCTAAGATTTCTTTATTGATTTTTTTTGTTTGGATGACCTATCTATTGATGAAAATTGGGTGTTAAAGTCTCCCACAACCACTGTGTTGGAATTAATATATGCTTTTAGGTCCTTCAGGGTATTTTTTATGAAATTGGGTGCATTGACATTGGGTACATATAGGTTGATAATTGTTATTTTCTTTTGGTCTATTTCCCCTTTAATTAGTATGGGATGTCCTTCTTTATCTCGTTTGATCAATGTAGGTTTGAAGTCTACTTTGTCAGAGATAAGTATTGCTACTCCTGCTTGTGTTCAGGGGCCATTGGCTTGGTAAATCTTCTTCAAGCCGTTCATCCTAAGCCTATGCTTATTTCTGTCGGTGAGATGGGTCTCCTGTAAGCAACAAATTGTTGGATCTTCCTTTTTAATCCATTTCATCAAATGATGCCTTTTGATGGGGGAATTAAGTCCATTAACATTAAGCGTTAGTACTGATAGGTATGTGGTATTTCCTGCCATTTAGTTGTCTTAGTTGTTTGAAGGTTTGATTGTGTGTACCTAAGTTGAGATTACTCTCTACTTTCTTGCTTTTTCTTTTCCTGTAGTTTGGTGCTGCCTATCTTTTCATGATTAAGTTGGGTTTCACTTTCTGTGTGCAGAATCCCTTGAAGAATCTTTTGTAGTGGGGGCTTGGTGGTCACATATTGTTTTAGTTTCTGCTTATCATGGAAGACTTTTATTGTTCCATCTATTTTGAATGATAGTTTTGCTGGGTAGAGTATTCTGGGGTTGAAGTTATTTTCATTCAGTTCTTGGAAGATCTCACCCCAAGCTCTTCTTGTTTTAAATGTTTCTGTTGAGAAGTCTGCTGTGATTTTGATGGGTTTACCTTTGTATGTTATTTGTTTTTTCTCTCTTATAGCCTTCAATATTCTTTCCCTAGTTTCTGTACTTGTTGTTTTAATGATGATATGCTGTGGGGTAGTTCTATTTTGATCTGGTGTGTTTGGTGTTCTGGATGCCTCTTCCATCTGTATGGGAATGGATTTCTCTATATTTGGGAAATTTTCTGTAATTACTTTGTTGAATATATTACACATTCCCTTTGCTTGCACCTCTTCTTCTTCTTCAATGCCCATGATATTCAGGTTTGTTCTTTTGATGGAGTCAATGAATTCTTTCATTTTGTTTTCACAGGTATTGAGTTGTTTAACTAATAGTTCTCGGTTTAACCTTTGATTACCATTTCTTCTTCGAGTTCTGAGATTCTGTCTTCTGTTTGTTCTATTCTGCTGGACTGGTCTTCCATTTTGTTTTGCAATTCTGTTTCATTCTTTATTCTGAGGTTTTCCATATCCTGAGTCACTTACTCTTTAATGTTGTTTATTTTTGTCCTGAATTCATTTACCTGTTTATTAATCATGTTCTCTGTTTCACTTTGTGTTTATACAGTGCTTCTATGGTTTCCTTTATTTCTTCTTTCACTTTTTCAAATACTCTATTTTTGTTGTCTTGGAATTTCTTGAGTGTCTCCTGTACATTTTGGTTGACCACATCCAGTATCATCTCTATAAAATTCTCATTGATTACCTGTAGTATTTCTTCTTTTAGATTGTTCTTGTGGGCTTCATTGGGTTCTTTGGCATAGCTTATCTTCATTTTTTTGGATGCTGGATCTGAGTATCTGTTTTCTTCATTCCCCTCTGGTTCCTGTACTAATTTTTTCCTGTGGGGAAACTGGTTTCCCTGTTTTTTCTGTCTTCCTGTCATTGCCCTTGGTGTTGTTATTGTCCCTGTACTGTGTGCAGTTAAGTATTTTCTAGCTTGTAATAATAACAATGGTGACATTTAGAATGGAAAGGTGAGAGGAGATGGAAAGCAAAGAAGTTAAAGAAACAGGGAAAAACAAACAAGTAGAAAAAACAAAACAAACAAACAAAAAAGTTTCAAATATATAAACATGGAGAGATATTGTACTAGTCAACAGTAAGCTGAACAGGCATTAGAGAGACAGAGAAAGGATTGAAAAAATAAATAAACAAATAAATAATAAATAAATAAATGAAAGGAAAAAAATCTTCACTTCAAATGCAATACAGTTTCAGTCTTAATAATTTGGTGTTAGTCCCACAGCCTCCAATCCTGGAAATGGTGTCTCAGAAGTAGTTCTGTCATTGTCTCATCAAAGGGGAAAAAAACTAAAACAAAACAAAACTAAACAAAACAACATAAAACAAAAAAACACCACAAAGCACCCCAAGTTCAAATGTAATACAGTTTCAGTAAGTTTTTCAGCACACAGGTGTAGTTCAGTTGTTGTCTTATCAAAGGAAGAGAGAAAAAAAGAGTCTGGAGACAGTTCTGTGAATGGCTATCTGAGGCTGCAGCTCACCTGCCCACTGCTGTCCACCTGCTGTTGTTGGAGGCTTTATTTATGCAGATCTCAGGAGTGAGCTTAACACTCACCTAGCCCCTCAGGCTTTGTTTACTTAGAGTTTTCCTGTGCACGAGCCACTGCTGCAAGCTTTCCCCTTTCCAAGCACACTGGGAGAGGTGACACTTCACCCACTTTCTCAGGCCAGCATGTTTATTTACAGTTCACATGGGAAGTGGGTCTTCCCCCCCCTCCTGTGGAATTTTCCTCCCACTGCCACTTTTACAAGCTTTCCCACTCCTGATTGCTGGGTGTGTGCTGCCGCTCCTGCCTTCTCCAACCAGCTTGTTGTGAGGGATTTCCCCTCTTCCACTCTTCAGTGCTCACGGCACACCGCCCTCTTTACTATGTGTCTTTTTTGTTGTTATTGCTTATTATTCAGTTTTTTTTTCTTTTTCCCTGGGTGGAGGTCGGTCTGTCCAGGGGCCTATGCTGATCTGGCCCAGGTTTGTCTGTGGGAGTACTGTGGGCCGCTTTGCTCACCTTGTGGTTTGAGTCTTCCCAAGACATTTGGGCGTGGGTGTCTGGTGGTGGCACTGGAGCCCTCCTGGTTTCTCTGTTTAACGTGAAGTGGAGATGCTATGCGCAGGCTGGAGGTGTGGAGGAGTCAAAGTTTTGCCTCTTCTCAGTGGTTTTTCCTGTAAGGTGTATCTCCAGGGTCTCTCCAAGATTTTACTTCAGGAGGCATGCTTTCTCCTTCCTCCCTCTCGCTGCCATCTTGGAATCTCTTTCTCCTGGTTGATTTTAGAGATGGGGGGGGGTATTACTTTCTTCCCAGGCCAGCCTGGACCACACTCCCTGTATTTTAAGCTTCCAGCCATTCCTGGGATGACAGGCACATACCACCACACCCAGCTTTTTTCCATTGAGGTGGCATCTCATTTTGTGCAGGATAGCCTGGAACCTCAATCCTCCTGATCCCAGGTTCCCAAATTTTGAGTTTAGAGGCATGAGCCACTGACACATGGCTTGTTTCTGAAATTTTAAGATCCTTGGGGCTGGGGTTGCAGTTTTATGGTGGAGCATTTGCCTCACATTTGTGAGGCTCTGGGTTTTGATCATCACCAAATTTTCTAATTCCTTAATGGATGTTAATTCCCATACACTTTTATTTCACGATTTTTTCTACTATAAATCTAACTTGTTCCTGACAAAGGGGAGGAATGGAAGTGATGAGGGTAAATACTAAGATTCATACTAAGCTTTCAATATTAAACTTTTTTATAGGGGAATTTAGTTTTTGATGTGCATGTGTGTGCATATATGTTTGTGCACATGTGTATGTGTGAGTATATGTGTACATGTGTGTGTTGTTATTCTGAGACACAGTCTCTATGTGTAGTCTAGTTTGGTCATGAACCTGCCTCAACTTCTCCAGAGTTACAACCTCTTGCCTCAATTTCTCCAAAGTTCGGATTGCAGATATGCACCAGCAAGTCTGGCTAATATTGAACTTTTAATTTGATACTCTTACATTGTAATTTTTATACTACTGTTAATGCTTCCTTTTGTGAGACATAATTCTTATTATGTAGACTGCCGGTGTTTAAAGGATGGATTGTTTATGCATTGATTCACACTATCCAGAGTATCCCTGTCACGGTGGTACTTCATCCTTGTCATTTTATTTGTTTTATTTCTGTTAAATTAAGAGGAAGTTGTTAAACTTCCTTGCCTCATAAAAATAAACACTTTTAATATTCGTATGGATTGCACTTTCTCACATGACATTATGGATCTATCGAGGAAATCACACATTACTGCTATCATAATCTAACAGAGATAATAGTCATCAAAAGATGAAGTTTGTGAAATTGGAATTGACTTGAATCTTTTGAATAATTTTCTTGATCACTTACATGAGTCATTTTACATGTTCTGGAATCAATTTTAAGATAATTTTCAGCAGATGGGGAATGAACACAAGGCCTCAGTCCAAGTGCCTTCTGTGCTTTCTGAGTGCTCTACTACTTGAACCATCCCTTCATCTTTTGCTTCTGGTCTGTTTTTAAGACAGAGTCTCACTACTTCTATTCCAACTGGCCTCAAATTTGTGAACCCCCAGCCCACACCAGGCTCAGCATTACAATTCTTTTGTGTAGTTTGACATCCATTGGTTCATGGAGGAATCTTCAGATGGTCCTTCCTCACTATGTCTGTTATGTTTTGCTACAAAGGAAATAGTACATTCATAGTTAAACTAACTGAATGTCCTTGCCCTGTCCTTAGGAAGTGTTCATAGATATGATTTATCAGCTGTGTTTGCCATCCTGCAACACTGAAGCCTTCTTTGGGATTTGTGGAGCAATACCACCCCCCATTCTATTTGATCACAGGGAGCACTGAACACTAATGAATGTGTACTATTGTCCTAGTTTTCATGGTAAGTTGAGTCTGTAGGGTATGACCACATCTCCTTAAGTTTCAGAATTGTTGGTATGAATAATCATAACATCGTGTTTTAATACTATTTATATAAGGAAAGGAGGTGGGAGGGTGAATATGGTGTAAATAGTATGTACTTATGGATAAAAACAGAAAAATGAGATCTGTTGAAACTATCTTAAGAATGGGTGAGGGGGATAACAGAGAATGATAAAGGGTGAATACAACTGTGATACGTTATGAGAAATTTTGTAAATGTCACAATGTACCCCCAGCACAATATTAATATGGTAATATAAAAGGAAAAAAACTATTACAGATTCTCAACTGCTGTTTTTGAACAGCTTCATTCAGATATTTTCTCCTGGAAATGATGTGATGTATTTTCCCTCCCTCTTGTAGCTCTTTCTTGAAGCACTTTTATATATGAATCCCAGCTCTGCTTACTCCATGTGCAGCTATGGGCAAGTTATTCACACTTTCTAGCATCAGTTTTCTCAGATTTAAAATGGAAATGATATCAACCTGACAAGATTGTACTAGTTTGTAATGTATTGATAGTGCCTCAGCTAGAGTGAGAACTCAATAAATAATGGCTAATAACTTTAAAAGAAAATTCAGATATTCCATAAGCCTTCCTATTGAGTCATGGTGCTGTCTCATAGAGAGCTCTGCATTTATTTTCTTTATAAGGAAGGAAAGTTGGACCTCGTGTAAATGCCCAGTTTTGGTCCATATTATATTCTTCTGTTTTGACTGGCTTCAGTGCTATTTCTTCTTTTCTTTCTTTTTGTTTAGCATTCACATTGCATTCCTTTTTCTAATACCATCATTAATTCAAATGTTCTTATTTAGAATTTACATTTATTTTCTGAATGGACATACTGTAAGGCCATTTAATAATGGACTTTTTCACTAAGTGGTTACTACAAGTTGCTGCTATTTTGAATGTCTAGATGCCCTGAAGGAGGCTGCCTTCTCAGAATGGCCCCATTGAATGAGGAGTGCTGGGGTCATCAACCTCTCACCTGGTTCCCAACAATCCCACCTAAAATTTGATCTGAGTAAATTTGCCCAAGTTCTGTTGTTGTTACAGATCAAGAGAAGACCTCCTACACCACCTATTTCTGAATTAATTTTTGTCGGGTTTAACTTACTTTGGTTGATGATGTATATGAATTTAGGTTTTTGTTATTTGTTTTCTATTGTGTCTTCTGAAATTTTGTCTTATTTTTTTCAACTTTCTGTTTATTGTATTATTCCAGCTCCACTCTCCATGTCCCAAAAACCCTGTGTTTTTATGGACAACTCTATCTATCTATCCATCATCTATCACTTATCTATCCATCTATACATCATCTTTCTTCCTCTCAATCAATCTATCATATATCTATTATCCATCCATCTATCTACCCCTCTCTTTCTATCTATGTACATACTGAATAATGGTAAAATTATCTTTTTTACTCCATGTATCCCAAGCCTAACGAGATTGTTAATAATATTAAACCCCAGAAAAAGAGCTTAATTTAATTAAAAGAGTTAAATTCACTTACAATGTCCAACTTAAAAATGGTAAAAGGGATAACCACACAAACTCAACCATACTGGACTTTTTATATCCATTATGGGAAACAGGATTTGCCAAGTTCTCCATGGTGTGAGGGATTATTTTATCTTTATTTATGAAAGTGTGAGTTTATAGTTCTCCTTACTTCAGAGGGAAAGAAGTGGATACAGCTATCAAAATCACAGGTGAGTAAAGTGTGTTTGATTCCAGTTTGGCATCTTCACACACTCGGTTTTCTAAAGCTCAAAGCCACTTTTCACAGTTCCTGGTAAATTTCTGGATTGGTCTTGACCAAAAGAGGTTCCAATTGTGTTTGGGAAGATAGGATATAGGCATGGTCTGTAGCATTTATTGTGTTATGTCATTTGACTCTGTGAGAAGCAGAGGCTCCCATAGAAGGCTGCAACTTAAACTTGGTATGAAAGCAATAATCGTAAGCCACCTAGCATGTGCCTGACTGCAGTTGCCTCAGATTTAGCAGCTTCTGGAACATCTCCATGAGTGCCCTGTATTAAATGGTTCTCTCTTTTTATTAGAGTACATTAATTGCACAAATGGGTTTCATTGTAATATTTCCACACAGAGAGTTTACTCATTGAAAGACAAAACTCTCAAACACATGTCCGTGGCTTTAGGATTTCCCCACCAGCTCCTCCATCCTAACTATGCTGATGCCTTTGTTTCTCTAATTCCTGTTTCTAGACTTTCACTGAGCACCTTGCACATTTTTGCCTGTTCTCTAAGTATCCTGAATCCACACCCCCAAAAGCTTTGAGTGACATGATGTTATCCTAGATACTTTAACTCACTACACGCTGAATGTATCACTGGAAAAAATCTTGCTATACTTTTGTCTTTCTCATCATTTCAGGTTACTTGTTTGTGCACATTCTAATCCTTATTTTCTTTTATCTAATGTCAAATGCAGTACACTTTGGACTATAAAAGTTAGAGATGGTGTTTTCTTCCACTGTAAATTGTTCGATTTTCCCTCTGATCATCATAGGTTGGGGCTGTTACTAGTTTTCCAATAACATGCTGTGCCCCATTGAGACTGGTTGTATTCAGGTGTGAGCCTTGTTATGTTATCCATGGTCTCTACCCTAATAGAAAAAATTTGAAGTGAATTTGGGGATTTGAACTTGATAATGATATTATGAAAGAATATGGGTTTCTAGGATAAGTTTGTGGGACAAGCAGACCAGAAAACTGAAGGTAAAATACTAGTTAATGACAAGGAGTGAGAGAGGTCACTCCAGAGTACACAGGCCAGGAACAAAATAAACAAACAGGTTGAAGGTCCCGCACATAACAGAAAAGACACATGTTCAACAACTAAAGTACAGTCAGAAACAACAACTATACTGAGAATGACAGTTTCAAACAGTTATACTAAGGAATAGCATGCTACAAAAGAGTTAGAAGAATGAAATGAGATTTTAAGATATAGTGCTTTGACTCTGTTGGGTGTTTAATAAATACTTTAGATACTCTTGCTTCTTGCTTGATAACTAGAATACCATTGGTGTAGCAGAGATGGATACCAGTAAAAAGAAGTTTTATTGAAGACATAGAATATAATTTCCTATATTCAGGATATCTTTATAATAGTAGAAATAGCTTTAAAATATTTAAGGAGATGGGGGAAAGGAAAAATGTGATGGATTCATTAGAATTTTATTCACCAAAGAAGGATTATGCTATAGATGAAACCACTGGATGGTTAGAAGAATGAACTTCAGAGTGTGAATTTCACATCCAATATATCTAAGTGATTTGATGCATTTACAAATTTGAATAACAACCTTAATGAGTGCCATTTCACTTCTATTCTAATTATATTGGTGAATGTGCTGATAATTATCTTTCTGCAGCCATCACAAGAAAGTTAAGACTGTAATATGGATTTCAAATGCCCTTCAGTTCAGAAGATGTATACACTCTCAGACATTCTCTCAACCATAGTTAAGAGCCAAAAGCAACCAGAAATTTTCTAGTTATCAGTGTTGTCCTGTGCATTGTGGATCATATAAAAGCTATCTTGGCCTGTGCATGTGGCATTTGCTTCTGTTTCATTTGCTTCTGTTTCCTTTTGTGAAGAAAATATTTTTATTTCCAACAGCAACATTTTCCCAATGAGGATTGGTTGGTGGGAGACTAAATGGCCCTGACTGGATAACTCAAGTTAGATAAGTACTTAAATGATCATTTCTAGGAAGAGATGAGAAATACAGTCAAAATAGCAAAAGAAGTATAAATAAATATGCTATTTTATGTTTTATAAACATAATGCTACTATTGAAGAAACACTGTGCACATGAATATCTTATCACAATGAAATCCCATGTATTATTTATGTATGGTAATTTAAAAATAAAATTAAGTAAGCCCCCCAAAAGAAGGGAAAATACAAATGCTTCACAAAGCAGAGGATTATTGATAAACTTGTGTTTACTTATAATATGAAAATAGAATTCTCTGAATAAAAGATTGCAAACAAAGTTGAACAGCAATTTTTCTTTGATATGGGTCAAATATGACTTGGTTATGTAATGTAATTCAGGAGACAGCACTGGAAATTTATCTTCTCTGTACTCTGTAGTTCCCAACTGACCATGGAATCTACACATCCAGAAGGGCTGGACATTCCACCACCCTCCCTTATACCGAGCTGTCAGGCACTATTCCTTTTCAACCTCCATTAATATTAATTCCAAAATATACTCTCTTTATGTTTTGTTGAAAGACTGACTTATTCTGTTAAAATATGTAAAGCCACACAGAGAAAATGTTTCCTAGTGACCTAATTTTTGGATTTTTTCTTGTATCCGAAATTTCCCTTGGATTCATGGGGAACATATTGCTCTTCATATTATGTTGTACACCATATGGTTTCAATACCATCTGAAGAAGCCCAGAGATGTGATCATCACACACCTGTCGCTAGTCAATGTGTTGACCATCCTGTTCAGGTTAATACCAGACACCATGTCATCCTCTGGAGTTGGGCATTTTTCCAATGATGTGGGTTGTAAGGCAGTTTTGTACACCTACAGAGTTGTGGGGTCTTTCCATCTGCACCACCTCTCTCCTGCGTATATTTCAAGCCATCACTATCAGTCCCAGTAATGCTAAGTGGGCGTGGCTTAAATCTAAACTCTCCTCCTGCATCTTCCCTTCTTTCTTTTCCTTCTGGATTATCAACATGCTGATTTATATCCAAGTCATTGAAACTGTAATAGCCAGCAGCAATTCCACTATGGTTGGTTCTGGATATTTTTGAGGATACTGTAAAACTAATGGCTTTCATCAACTTTTACATGTATTTTTTAGTGTCATGATTATTTGTGATGTACTCTTTGTGGTTCTCATGATTGGGACCAGTCTGTACATGGTGCATCTCCTCCACAGACACCACAGGCAATCTCAGCATGTCCACAGTGTCAGCCTCTCTTCACAGCCATCTCCTGAAAACAAAGCCACCCACAGCATCCTTTTGCTTGTGAGTTGCTTTGTGGTTTTTTATGGCTCAAACAACCTCATTACCTTTTACTGGTTTAGACCTGAAAAAATACCGAGATTTCAGAGAATTAGTGGAATTGTTCCATCATGTCACCCAATCATTTGTCCTTTCATTCTGGTTAAGAATATGAAAATTATTTCCACACTTATTTTTCCATTTCAGACACAAAATGTCTTCCTCCAAAGAGGACTCAATGGCCATTCTGACATCACACAGTTCCATTAGCCAAAGACGAGTCTTCTTTGCAATTTGTTTGAGGAAAGCAAGCCAGACAACTCCCAAACCCCTGGTATGTGGCTGTTATGATTTTATACACACTGTACATTTTCTGAGTTATTCAGAGTTTGATGTTAATAAAGAATAAAAGTACATAATGTCAAATTAATAATTTTACATGATTATCTGTTAAATTATTATACTGTGCATATTGCTATTTTCACATATACTCTTTTACAACTATTTCTATCTGCTTCACTCATTCTTTTAAAAATTTTAACATTTAAAGCTCTAATACTACACTTGTGGGTAATATTACTTTCCTATTTAACCGTGTTGCTTTGGTATAATTCAGATATCCATTTAAGAAGCATATATTCATTTCTTACATGTTATAGGTAATATATTGAGTGCTGGGAATAAATTAGTGATCAAAAGGAAAAAATAAATTTCAGGAGATCATATACAATATTTGTGTTAGAAGCAAATATAAGTTAAGTACATGGAACAGAAGCTGTGGAAATAGAGAATTGGAAGTCTTCATTTATTCCTTAAAATAGAATGAAGTGAAATTGTAGCTTTCACTGCATGCATGAATCCATCCACAAGGATATCTCCAACCTACTATGTTGCTGTGTCTTTTGTTTAGATTCATTCTATGAGAATGCTTTCAATTAAATGCATTTGTTCAGATTCAACAATTGTTCATAAGAAATACATAATACCTTCCAAGGCTACAGGAGTCATTTTATTTACTTATATTTAAGTTTTGAAATTAATTTACATATTTGTATAAACACTGGGCACTGGTATCATTCTTGTTTTCAAATAAACTTTATAGTAGCAGGGTGAGAAAGTGCTTAATTATTGCTCATAGTAATAAACTGTCAAAAACAAATGACCAAAATCCATCAAGAAAAAGATACCAGTATAAAAATGAGTAAGTAATTAAATAAGTAAATAAATTAATAAAATTGTTCACCCATTCGGACTTCTTCCTTTGAAAATCTCTGTTTAGTTCATTTGCCCATTTCTTCATTGGATGTCTTTGATTTGGGGAGAGTTTAGCATTTTGAGTTCCATGTGTATTCTGGTAATTAATCCCTGCAAGATGTGTATCTGGCAAAGATTTTCTCCCATTCTTTGGGCTACCTTTTCAATCTGGTGACCATTTCTTTTGTTGTATAGAAGCTTTTTAGTTTCATTTATTTCCACTTGTAATACTTTCTCTTAGTTGCTAATCCACTTGAGTTCTATTTTGGAAGTCCTTGCCATGCCTAATAGTTCCAGTGTATTTCCTGCTCTTTCCTGCACAAGCTTCAAAGTTTCAGGCCTTACATTTAGGTCCTTACAGCACTTTGAGTTGATCATTATACAGGGTGAAAGAAATGGATCTAGTTTCAGCATTCCGCATGCAGACATCCAGTTTTCCAGCAACATTTGTTGAAGAGGTTGCATTTTCTCCTTCGTATTTTTGTTGCCTTTGTCAAAAATCACAGTGGGGGGAGGGTACAGCTGCATGAATTCATATTCGGGTCTTCTATCCTGTTCCACTACTTTTCACGTCTGTTTTGTTACACTATCATGCCATTTGTATTGTTATGGCTCTGTAGTATAGTTTGAGGTTAGGTATTGTAATACCTACAGCATTGATCTTTTTGCTCAGTAGTGCCTTGGCTATTCGTGGTCTATTGTGCTTCCAAATGAACTGTATTATTGATATTTCAATCTCTGTGATGAATGTCATTGGGATTTTGAAGGAGATTGCATTGAACACGTAGACTGCTTTTGGTAATATAGCCATTTTCACAATGTTAATTTCTGCCATTCTATGGAAATGGGAGTTTCTTTCCATCTTCTGTAGTCTTTTTTGATTTATTTATTCAATAGTGTATAGTTTTCTTTGTAGAGGTCTTTTACATGCTTTGTTAAATTCATCCCTAGGTATTTTTTGAGGCTATGTTAAGTGGAATTGTTTTCCTATATTTTTCTCAGCCTGTACATTATTTGTATATAGAAAAGCTGCTTATTTTTGTGAATTGATTTTGTATCCTGCTAGTTTGCTGAAGATGTTTATGGTGCATAGGAGTTTTTTGGTAAGTCTTTTCAGTATAAGATCACGTCATCTGAAAACAGGGATAGCATGACTTCTTCCTTTTCTCTTTGTATTCCTTTTATTTCTTCTTCCTATCTGATTATTCTGTCTAAGAATTCTAAGACTATGTTGAGCAAGAGTTGAGAGAGTGGACACCCTTGTCTCGTTCCTGACTTTAAGGGAATGGTTTCAGTTTTTCCCCTTTTAGTATGAAGTTGAGTACAGGCTTGTCATATATAGCCCCTATTACATTGAGGTACATTCATTCTATTCCTAGTTTCATCAGAACTTTTATCATGAAAGGATGTTGAATTTTTCCAAGGCTTTTTCTGCATCTATTAAGATGATCAAGTGGTTTTTGTCTTTGCTTCTGTTAATATGGTGTATTTCACTTAATGATTTACATGTGCCAATCCATCCCTGCATCCCCAGGATAGATCTGATTTGATCATGATGTATGATTATTTTGATATGCTGTTGAATTCAGTATGCCAATATTTTATTGAGGACTTTTGCACCTATGTTCATTAGGTTGCAATAATAGATTGGCCTATTATCATTTTTTGTTGTGTCCTTGTTCAGTTTTGAGATTCATGTAATACTGGCTACACAGAATAAAAGCAGTGTTCCTTACTTTTTGGTTTCATAGAAAAGTTTAAGAAGTATTGGTATTGGTTCTTCTTGAAAGGTTAAAGGTGTGATAGGATTCAACAATGAATATATCAGTTCCTGGACTTTTCTTGTTGAGGAAATGCTCAACATTCCTGGCCATTCAAAGGAAATTCCAATCAAGGAAATTCAAATCAAAACCGCATTAAGTTTCCACCCCACTCCTGTTAAAATGACTGCCATCGAGAATACAAACAACAGCAAGTGTTGGTGAGAATGTAGGGAAAAAAGAACCCTCACACACTGTTGGTGGGAATGTAGGTTAGTACAACCACTATGGGAACAGTATGCAAGATCTCCAAAAAATACAAACAGAACTTCTGTATAATTAAGAAATAACACTCTTAGGGATATACCCAAATGAATGTAAGTCAGGTTACAATAAAAGCACCTGCATACCCATATTTATTGCAGCATTATTCACAATAGGTAAGCTATGGAAACTCCCAAAATGCCCCACTGCTGATGAATGGATTAAGAAAATCTGGTTGAAATGAATGACCAGGGAGGCTGTGAGCAGGGGATTCACAAAGTAGGAGAGAGAGACTCCAGAGAACTTCACAGGATCCCCTCCAGTGTCCTGCAGAGAAGCAATCAGCAGATGAACTGAGGGAACTCCCTGAAGATGGGGAAATAACCACTTGAAAGAATTAGAGGGGAGAAAACACTAGCACTTGTCCACTGCAGGGAATAGACAGACAGAAATAAACCCCAAATCCTGGGACCTATGATTGATGACTTGCAAAATAAGCAAAACTACATGCATGGTATATGCTACTCAGTCTCCTGCTTACAAAGCTAAAGGTCAAAACAGACAAGGATCAAATAATGTCTATATAAAACATATAACTATATGGTAGAACAAAACTCAAGAATAGCTATAACAGTTGGCCATATCATCAGAATAAAGCAAAAATACATAACCAATGTGATATTTCAACACATGCCTTAAACAGATGTGAAAAATTCCTGCACTCTAGTCTACTTCGTGGCTCAGTGGAAACCACCTGGGTAGACATGATGAGGGTCCTTCAAAGTTCTATGCAGGTTCTATCATGTGAGCCTTCCCTTAATTTTTGGACCTCAGCATAATCATAGACAGCAGGAAGTTCCTGTTTTAAGAGAGCAAGTTTTGAATTCTAAAATCCCTGTATTGAACTCTAAAAATACATTATCAATAGCCTTCGATAATGGGATTGTGGGTACTTTTTTCAGTTGAATAGTTATCTTTGAAACGTGTGTGTCTCTTTGAGGGTGTAAATTGTAGGCAACACACACGAGAAATTCAGCAATATGACTGCCCCAGTCATGTGATTTTTATGTGCACAAAGTTCTTGAATCCTGTAAGTCAGGTGTTCCTCTCTAGTCTGCAGCTCATCTTTGAATCCAGAGCTAGAATTTGTGAAGGGAGACAGCAGCAGCTCCAAGCCATACACAGGGACCAGAGAGGATGTGGACAACCTTCAGGGCAGTGAGATTCTCACTGGTAATGGGGAGTTGGTAGAGCAAGCAGACTTTGCAGAGAATCAATGAATCCCTGGTGAGGACAGTGAGAACACAGGAGACAGGCTGTAGAGTTGTTCAAACATATCCTTAATGGAAGAGAAACTCAGGCAGGAGAATTTGTAATAATGACTCAGACAATAGTCATGGAGAAGAAATCTCATGTTTTCCAATGGAAAGGAAACAATAGATTATTGAGTCTGTGCCCAAGAATGATGTAATATCAGTGCATGCACAGTCTTCTTTGAGGACAGAATGTCACCAGACAGCTAATTTCCTATGGACTGAATTTGTGAGAGTGACTGTAAAAAGCAATTGTATGAATAAGATACCAAGTCAGCCCCTGACTGAGATGGAGACACAAGGATGGCTGTATCCTTCCTGCTGGGCATAATGTGCACAAATTATGGTACATACAACAACCATATTAAGGACCTTGGGCTCCACACATTGAAGGACATGGAGTTCTCTAAGAAATGTAGCACAAGCAATATGATAAGGAGGCTGATGCCTGTGCAATGTGGCTCTCTCCCTGAGTTGCAGAGACAGACTGTGACTAGGTAGAACAAAGTTGAAATATGCAGAGATACTGCGATTCAATACTTGATAAGAGAGGACTGTCAGAGGAAGGAAACTCCAGAGAAATTCAAGTGTCTCCTGAGACCATGATCAATGGATGCATGTGGAAATAATCACCTATAAGGATCAGAGAGGAAACAATACCTAGAAGTTCCTAAGACTAGGAATAAGACTTATTCCCATCAGCCAGGCTGAAATCCCCCCAATATGGGAACATATTATCTAGTACTATGAAATGGATCAAAAGTGGGTGTACACCCAAGGTTAATCAGGCAACAAGTCAAAAGATCAAAACAACTTAATGATATCTTAGGACAAAACTCAAGAATAGTTATAAGAATGTATCTATATGAATTAGAGCAATTTCTTGTATGAATATAATAAAGAAAGAAAACATGACTCCATCTCAGTGCTGCAATAAAGAGATGTGACATTCAACCCCTCTCTCCCCATCACTGTATCAGTAGAAGCCACATGGAGACCAGTAAGGAAGATTTGTCAGACTTACACTCTGTGGTATATTGGGGATCCTTCCTTCAATTGCTGGCCTATAGCCCAATGAAAATTGAGAACATACTGCCGATTTTAGGTATTTAACTTTGACTTAGGATCATCTACAGTCAACTAGAAAAATCCGTACCAGATCTTTCAGTAATGGAATTATGGGTATTTTTATTAGCATGTAATACTTGTAGTGGGGGATACATTATGATGTCTACATATGTACTTATAATAATATCTTAATTTGAATCGCCCCCTCTTTTGTTCTCCCTCATACCCCTCCCCTCTTAAAACAGATTTCACTTTTCTATTTTCATATAAGAATACTAAATACATCCACAACAATTGCCACCCTTCACCCTCTCCTTACATCCCCCCTCAGTGGTTCCCACCCAGACAGAACCTGTTTTACCCTCCTGTCCTTCATTTTTGTAAGTATATGTTTCTTGTTCAAGGAGGTTTTACCTTGGTATTTCACACATATATATCATGTTTTGATCAGATCAGCCCCCATTACTTACTCTTTACCTATCGCCCTGCTCCCCAATTATTGCATATATTATCTTCTGACACAGGAGCAGTCTGCTTCAATATTTTTCACTCTTCAATATTCCCTTTATCAGCTTTGATAATTCTTAGAACACAGGTTGAATATGGCTTTATCAGTGAGGAAACCAAGATCCTTAGTCGGTGAGGACTTGCTCATTTCAGCACATTTAGTCAGTGGCAGATTTGGTATTAGATTCCAAAGTAGAATTTTTTGGTCAACATGGTTAAATATCCTTTCCAGTACTGCTACAATACCTTTCTCTTTTATCAATAAGCCTCGTGGGTAAATGGACTTGCTGTGAGAGCTGTATGCCATTTTATTGTCCTCAGTAATGTAATCTGTAAGTCGGATGTACTGCAGTTTCCACATACCAAACAAAAGAAAATTAATAAAGATATTTGAGAAAAGAAAATAAAATATTCCCTTTATCTCTCCCACCTACCCATAGCCTTGTCAGGCAGGCCCACTAATACAATCATCATCATCTCTCTATCTCTCCATCTCTCTCTCTCCCTCTCTCTCCAAGTGAATGTGTGGTATAAATATGTATATAAAATCATATATGTATTTATGTGTACATTTGTCTTTTAGATCTAGCTTCCAATATGAGGGAAAACAATTTGATATTTTGATCCTGGCTTATTTTGCTTAAAATGGTGTTCTCCACTTCCATCCATTTTCCTGCAAACATAATTTCACTCTTCTTTATGGCTGAATAATACTCCATTGTGTATATATACCACACTTTCTCAGCTGTGGGACATTTGGCTAGTCCAAAGCTTGGCTATTGTAGAAAGCGCTATGATAAACATGGGTGTGTAAGTGGCTCTATTGTATCCTGACACACTGGGTGTAAGCTCAAAAGTAGAATTGTTGGATTGTATGGCAGTTATATTTTTAGTTTTTAAGGAGCCACCATACTGCTTTCCATAGTGGTCGTGCTAATTTACCACCAACAATGTAGAACTCTTCCCTTACCCCTCATCCTCACCAGCATTTGTTGCCACTTTGACTGGACTGTGGTGGAATTTCAATGTAGTTTTGATTTGCATTTCATTTATGACAAGGGTGTTGAGCAATTCCCAATATATTTGTTGGACATTTGTGCTTCTTCTTTTGAGAATTGTCTGTTATGTTCATTTGTCCATTTATTCACTAGGTTGTTGATTCTTTGAGAGGTTAGGTTTTTTTAGCTCCTTGTATATTCTGGGTATTAATCATCTTCCAGATCTATAGCTGGCAAAGGTTTTCTCCCATTCTGTAGGCTTTCCCTTCAGTCTAGTGCTGTGAAGAAGCTTCTTAGTTTGATGAAGTCCCATTTGTCAATCCCTTCTCTTAAGTGATGAGCTATTCGAGTTCTATTCATAAGGTTAATACCTATGCTTATAGGTTCCAGTGTATTTTCTATTTTTATCTGGAGTGTCTCACAGTTTCAGATTGTACATTAAGAAATTTGATCCACTTTGAATTAAAATTAGTACAAAGTGAGAGACTGGGATCTACTTTCAATGTTTTGCAGGTGGATATCCAGTTTTCCAAAAACCATTTGTTAAAGAGGCAGTCGTTACAAATATAGATCACTTTGTAAGCAAAATAACTTCAGGATTACACATACACAATCAAATTCATAGATCATAAGCACAGAGCAATGGTTCCTCACAAACCAAAAACAGCAAGAATTGATACATACCCTGGACCTTTGGAGTCCCTCTTTGTGTTCATTCCCATGGTGCCCTCTATCCTGAACTGTGAACCAAAGATACACTATATGAAAACTGGGACCCTCAATATTATCATAGAACTCCTATTAATTAAGCTATATTTGTCCAGTGTGAGTATTCCATTGAACTCATGTACATCCAGACTGCCTCGTGTAAAATCTATCACAAAATATACAGACTATCACTGGGTGCCCGTGACGCACACTTGTCATCCAATGCCACTTAAGATCAGGAAGATCATGTTTCCAGGCAAGCCTTGGAAAAACAGTTCTTGAGACCACATCATGAGGGAAAATAATAGGGTCATGGTGGTGAACAGCTGTTATCCAAGCTACTGTGGGAAGCATAAAATAGAAGGATGGTGGTCCTGGGAAGCCTGGGCAAAAATAAGCAAAGATCTTGAAAATCACCAGGGCCAAAAGGTCTGGAAGCATTGTTCAATAGTGGAGAGCTTGCCCAGCCAGATTGAAGTCCTGAATTCAAATATCAGTATCACTAAGATAAAATAAAATAATATTAAATGGACTATCTACCTTATCAATGCCAAGATTAGCAAATTATAATTATTAAGTAATAAGTAATGTGAATAAATGAAAAACTATTTCCATAAAATTGACATTATATCCTTTTCTTTTTTTATATCTTCCCTTTAACTCTATAAATGCAGGATGGAGGCTGCTGCAGTGAGGATGCTGAGAGGAGCTTAGCTTCAGGTACATCAGTAGATGTGAGGATCAGAACTTTCCTTCTGAGAGGCAGATATGCACAATATAAGGGGCTTTGATTTCACAGTGAGGAAAACAATTTAGATAAGTTAAATTAGAATAATTCAGAAAAGAAGGAGGAGAAGAAGCACATTGCTAGGATCAGGAACAGCTGGATGGAACCAGGAGTCCCTGTTCAGCCAGATACTCTGTGCATTTACCTCATTATTCTTCATCCCCATTCTTGTTCTGCCAGCCCCCAGCAGATAATGGCAAGAAGATAAGAGAGAGAGAGAGAGAGAGAGAGAGAGAGAGAGAATGAGAGAGAGACTAGGAAAACAGTTTAGAGGTGGTAGAGAATCCAGAAAGTTTGAGCAGTCCGTATCTCAACTTTTAATTTATGTCTTCACTTGTTTTTTGAGGTGGGGTCTCATTGTGTCTCCCAGGCTGGTATTGAACACCTCCTTTCTCAGCCTTCTGAGTATCTGGGCATTCAGGACATTTTTCTGTGTAATTGAAGTGTTGGGTTTATATATTTATAGGGTACTATGTGCAGTTTGGATCTTTGTGCATTATGCAACAATTACACCAAGCTAATTAACAAATTTATCATTTCAGAAATATGTCACTTTTCATTGTAGTCAGAATGTTGAAAAACCTATTTTGGCCAGTTTGAAATCTAAAATACATTATTACTAACTGTGATACCTGCTCTATGCAATGGATCACTACAACTTATTCCCCTAGTCTAATGGAAACTTTGTACCTTCTGATGAATGTATTCCTCTTTCTCATTCGTCCCTTTGTCCCAGAGTCTGGTAACCACTTTTCATATTTCTAAGGCTCTATTTTCTTAGATTACACACATAAATAAAATCATGTGGTATTTTTGTGTCTCTGCTTTTTTCATTTAATGTATTATCTTCAAAGTTTGTCTATGTTTGTACAAATGAAAAGATAGCACATTAAAGAGGAATTGATTCTTCTGTGCATAAATACCACATTTTTATTACCTATCCATCCATACATGAGCAAGTAGGTTGAGTCCATAACTTATGTAATATTAATAATGATGAACTAACAAGGTAAGTGGACATGTCTTCAGCATACTGATTTCATGTATTTAACATATACCCAGGAGTGGTATAGCAGGATCATATGGACTTTCCATTTTTAACTTTTGAGGAACATACATGCTGTTTTATATAACAGTATTAATTTGCATTTATACCACAGTGGATAAGGGTTCCCTTTCTTCAAATCCACACCAGCATGTCTCACCTTTATCTTTTCAATAGTAACAACTCCTGAAATGTGTGTAATATCTCATGGCAGTTTTAATTTTCATTTGGGAAATTATCCTAAATTGAAGCAGGAAAAGAGCACAAAGTATGAAGTGTTAGATTGCTATGTTCTTGCAGGTTAAGGTAAATATATAAGTCAAAAATAGAAAAAGCACAGATTGGACAATGTAGACAGCATGTTATATTCATATACAAATATTTGATATTTAGTATCAATACAAAAACATGAAACCCATATTAAAAATGGACAGATGTTATTACTAAGATTTCATAGTACATGAACTTCAAAGGTAAATGATTTAATTAAAAATTATCCAACTTCTAGTACTCTTTGTGGTAAAACCATAAAGAGATATCTTTTAAATTAACAAACTGCCAAATTTTAGTCTTGAATACCTAACACTTATGAGTAAGGGGAGCAGAAACTTAAGTACTCCATTCATTATGAAAATGTTTATGTGGACTATTACCTGGACTTATAGTGAGTTAATATTTTCTCACTCTTGAAATAAATGCCATGCAGGATGACTGAAGTTCAATGTCAACCTGGGCAAAACATTAGTGAAACCCCCATCTCAACAAAACAAGCGGGGTATGATGGTGTGTATCTGAGATCCCAGCTAAAGAAGAGGTGTAGGAAATGGGACATTTTCCATTTACAGGTAGCTTTGGCAAATAGCACAAGGTCATACCCAAACATTATTAAGGCAAAAAGGGAGGTTTGGAGCCTGGCTCAAGTAGCAGAGCACCTGCCTGGCAAGGGCAAGGCCCTGAGTTCAAACCCCAGTACCACACACAAAAAATGGAAACAAAGACCAAAATAAGTCCTCCAGGACACACATGGAAATCAATTCATTGAAGTTCTCTGGGTCACAGAAAATGAGGAGAAATAGTACAAGTATTACCAACTCTAGAATGGATGACAATATGACATATTCATTAAACAGCATATAAAGCATCAGGTAAAATGAATGAATTGATGCTACTTGTTTAAACTTCTCCAACTGCACAAAAATATTGGAGAAAATTAAAAATCTAAGGTTTGTAAGAAGTCATACAGAAGAGAATCTATAATGAGAAAGTGAAGATCCATAAATAACATTATATTTAATATGTAAGGGGGTCAGGGGGAAGGGGGCAGAAATGACCCAAACATTGTATGCACATATGAATAAAAGAAATTTTTAAAATGTAATGAAGTGGTCTTTAAAGTAAAGGAAATTATGTAAGGCACCAAGAATGACTCACACAGGGATGAAGGAAAGGAGATGTGAACTGTTGAAGCACACACAGGTGTTCAGAGTCATCCTTGATTTTAATTAGCCTGTGTTTTGTATGTATAGATTCCTTATATTATTTTCCATATTTTTATCATATGTAATGGAGGAAATGAGAAACTGACTTTTTGGAGCAATTTCATTCTTTATACTTTGATTAGCAGTGTTTCAAAGTAAAATAGAATCCATGGTAACCTGTGTGAGCACTAAGAGCTGTCCCTGGGAGGAAAAGTTCACATCACAACTCACTCCCTATGTGATGCTACTGCGTCCTAGAACATGAAAAAAGGTAAGACTCTCTGTATCCACAGGACACACAACAGGCTCAGATCCAGAAGTGAATTTGCACACTGGGGTCTTGCCCATGGCTGGGTTACACCACAGCTGTGGTAATTCCCATCAGCTGAGTGAACTTTCAGTGCATTCTGTATGTTGAAGTTTACTTTGTGATAGAATTCAACTTGGGGAAATGACAATCCCCTAAGGCACACTCTGCACTCTTACTCAGCAGTCTCATAAATGTACCTGGAGTTTCACTTTGCATCAGGAGACGGATTTGCTGCTCCTGTGGGTTCATCAAAATGATGCCCAGTAAACAAGATCACTGAGGAAGCAGGTGACATGGTGATATAAGCTCATTGGGAGGAGAAATCTTAATGCCTTGTTCCTGATATACAATCATTGTTGGTCAGATGCAGCCTGTCTGAGATGCTTCAATGTCTAGGGGAAGCCGCCTGCCTTGAACAAGGATTCTGCAACGCTCAGCCTTGAGAATGACAGGGAGTAGGACCCTTTCCACATCCCATTCCCAGTCTATGCTGCACACAGAGACTGCAGTTCTTTTCAGACTTCAGCTTCCATTAGTTCTCTGTCTGCATAGAGCTATCCTTGTCTTTCTTCATTATCATGTTCTCATCTCTCTCTTAATCCCTGTATTTTGTTATCACTTTCTCCAATCTTTCATTTCTTGTCATCTTTGCATCTCCTTCAGCTCTGCAAATCTCTTTAAGTGTCTCCCTTAAATTTAATAGTTTAAATCTGTGTCATACTTTCTTAATCGGGGTTTGACCTTCAATTTATTATTAACAACTCTTGAGAAACTCCACATAATCCCATGTATTGTCAGAGTTCCCCCATTGTATGGCATTCTTTTCTACATATTTATTTTATTTTTGAATTAAGATACATTGATTATTCAAAGGGATTTCACTGTGATAGTTCTGTTCACGAGTACAGTGTACTTTGAACAAGGTCACCCTCCATGACATTTCATGTTGTCTACCTTTATTCTCAGTCCCTCAGTAGATTCCTGTTTATGTTTAGTACAGTTTACTCCTCCCTTTCACTTAGTCATTCCCTTCTCTCATCTTCTGTTTTCCTCATTTTCTTTTTCCCAGCACTATCCTAACATGTAAGAATATTTTAATGTGTCATGCACATTTTGCTTAAAAACAATTACATTTAGAAATAATGTATGATACTGCTTCTCTTAGAAATGTTACACATTGTTAACACTAACTCAGATTCAGAACATTCTTTAAATGTAAACCAGTGTGTTAACCTTGCTTACAGAGTTCTAATCATAATACATCCCCACTTTAAGTTTGTGCTTCTTGACATTCCTGCATCCTTTCTAATGCTGAGATTATTTCTGACTTCTCTTTAGGGGAGAGTAGAGTGTCTCCTGAGATTTTCAAATTGTATCTTTCTAAAAACTTGCAGTTTGCTTTTTTCCTTTATATTTTGGGATTTGCTTTCTATTAATCTGTTTTATCTTTGTCAATTCCATTTACTTACAATTTTGATTCATTTTACTCTGCCTCTTCTACTGTCATGGTTTTATTTTATGGCGTTTATCTACTTTTCATGTTTATTTCCCTGATGTATTTTCAAGGTAGAGTTATCTTTCCACTAACTGATTAGTGCAGAGTGCATTTGTTTAAACACACAGAGACATCAGTGACTTCTAATTTATTTTCTTACTCCATTTTTTCTGTGTGTCTTGAACTTTGTCCACCTCACTCCAGCATTTGCTGTTGCTGCATGCACTACCTGGGGCATATCTGTTTTAGGGGAAAAGGTGGGCACTTTCTAAGGAAGGTGTGGGTTGTTATTCTGTGGTAGTTAAGTAAAAAAATGGAAATATCATTTTCAATAGTTTTATATTTTTGAATTAGCATGATGGAAGGGTTTCATGTTGATAATTTCATTTGTGCATAGACTGTTTTGAACAAGTTCACCTTATCTGTTGTATTCCCATTCTCCCTCCATCTTCTCTTTCTTCTCCCCTTTTTCAAACAGTGTTTAGTGGGTTTCACTATGTTGTCTTCAGGTAGTAGATAGATAGATACATAGACAGTTAGATGGTGGATAGAGAGATAGATGATGGATGGACACCTCAGTATCCTTTCTTTATTTCCCCCTCCCACTGGCCTCATCATCCCTATTTCACATTCCTCTGCATTGTCAATTGATATTATTATTATTATCACCATCATCATTTTACCTTGATCAATATTTATAACCTTACTGATATTTTCTTCTGGCTAAGTTGTTTGTAGAACACATTGTTAAATTCGTCACAATGGTATTATTTTCCTGTATGCTTATCTTTATATATATACATATACAAGCAAATAGATTATAGATTACACCTTCTTAAACACAAAAGCAAATGTAAAACTTTTTAGATATTATTTACTTTTTCATTGGGCTTATGATATTTGTGCCTTTTTAAGACTTACAATGTGATGAGTTTTTTTGGGGTACTGGGGATTGATCTCAGGACCTCTTGTTTGCTAGGCAAGTGTTCTACCCCCTGAATAACACACCAAGTCTTTTTGCATTCGTTTGTTTTCTAGACAGGATCAAAAGCTTTTGTCTGGATGGCCTCAAGCTGTTATCTTCCTACCTCCACCTTCTGAGAAGCTGAGATTACCACCATGCTGAGGCCCAATGAGAAGTTTTCATTCATGTAGGGTATTGATCATCTCAGGGTAATATCAGTTCCAACACCTTAAAATTTTCTTTATGGTGAGTACACTCAAAATCCTCTCTTCTAACTGTATTGAGAGAAGTAATGCATTGTGGTTAATGATAGTCACTCTGCTGTGTCTTAGAATAGCAGAACAGATATTCTCCTATCAATCTGTAACTTTCTACTTGTTGACCATTCTATCCTCCCTCCCCCTTTCCCTATATTCTCCAGCTGTTGGAACCACTATTCTTGTTGCAGCATATTTTTGGTGCTAGGGATGGACCCATGGTGTATATGGTACAAATACTGTGTCCACATATATGTAAATGGAAAAGTGATATATGTCGAAATAATTCCAGGAATGATGAAGGGGGTGAATTCAAGTATGAAATATTTGATATATTGTAAAAACTTTTGTAAATGCCACAATGTATCCCCACCCTCACAACAATAAGAATGTGTGAGCGTAAATGACAGCAGACCAAAGAGTATTTTCTGATTTGGGTGTAATGTGTTTAGGACATTTTCATTTGTTGTAATCATTTATATGGTTGGATTTAGGTTTTATGACTTGATTTCTATTGTTTATTCTCTTTCTTCTCTGTGAAATCTTTCTTAAATTCTTTCCATGAATCTTTTCTCTTGACCACAAATTTCTCTCTCTCTCTCATGCATATAAAATATATATATATACATATATATGATATCTGCATTAAATATAAAATAAAGTTACATGCTTTTTCTTTTTTTCCACTTCCTCTCTCTCTCAACATCTAGCATAGTGTTGGTTAACATTTTCAGTGGTATATATCAAAATTTAATTTAGAGGTTTTCAGAAGTTTTAAAAACATACCAATATAATATAGAACTTTGCTTATCCTCTTTGAGACAGAGAATCTTGTGTTTTCAGTTCTCTGAGGAATAATTGCATTGTGCTCTTTCAAAGCTTGATTTTTCTTTTCTCCTATTTGGAAGTAAAAGAGGTCAATACAGATTCAAAACTCACCATGGAGGGGACTGTGCTTGATTTCAGTTTCTCAGCCTGGCAGTACCTCTTGTCTAGGATCAAGAACAACACACTACAGAAAACTTCCACTAATCTTTGGGGCCAGAATTGCCTGCATGTGAAACCACATAGAGTTTAAGAAGGTGAGAGTCAAAGGTTTTTACTTTTTGTATCTTAATTATTTTTACATGAGTATCTGTGTGTTGTACTGTGAGATAATTTGATACATGTGTGCAGTTTGTAAAAATAAAGTTAGGGTAATTAGTATGTTCCTCTACTTCAACATTTTCTGCTTTTATTTAATAGAGGGGGCTCACCCTGTTGCCCAGGTTGACCCTGAACTCCTGGGCAGGAGGGCAGTCCTGCAGCAGTGTGCTGAGTAGTGGGGTATCATCACAGACCACCATACAAAGCCCCTTTGAACATTGTTAAGTAACACATGGTAATCACTGATGTTCATGAAGCACAGTGTGATTTTCAGTACTTGAATAGAATATGTTCTGATCAAATCAGTGTGATGATCAGCCACATCTTCTTGTTATGTCTTTGTGTTTTGAGATTTTGATATCCTCCCTTCCATGATTCACAAATTACATATCAGGTCATTGTGCATTATAGTCATTGCACTGTGCTGTAGGATACTAGAAACTGTTCCTTCTTCCAGACATTGTGTGTGACCCAGTGGCTGACACAGCCATAGACAGCTCCCTGTTACCATCTCAGCAAAGCACCTGGATGCAGCTTCCTCAGATTAACAGCATTCCCAGGCACTTCCATGGATTACTTCTCCATGAGCCCATGGTAGACCACCTTCATTTAATTCTGTCCCTTCCCCCTTTCCCATCACCATCTATAGTGACCACTTCTCCATTTCATGATTCTACAGATTGGCCTTTTGTTTTCCTTACATGAGTGAGAACATGTGAGTTTTGTCTTTCCGGGCCTGTCTTGTTCACAAATCATAAAGCTCACAACTTAGATCACTTCGTCCCCTCCTATATTTTGGTAAATATTAATTCATCCCTGGAAACCTCCATTATGACCTCCTGTGACCTTAAAGGGTGGAAAGCAGGAAAGGCAGGAAGGAGGGTGTGAGAATTAGGACTGACCAATCAGAATATTGCAGGCACAGCCAACAATATGCTGTTTTCTGCACACCTAATTAGCATAGAGATTGAAGAACACCCTGAAGGAAATGGATAAAATCCTCAGACAACTTCACTTTTCTGGCATCCTTTCTTGGGAAACCTCTCCAAATCCAAGGGCTTTCCACTCCCACTTTAGACTTTCCTATCTCAATAAATCTTCCTCTTCATATGTTAAAAATATTAACTCATATGTGGAATCCTTTTATCCAAAAAGCATCTGGTGGATATGCTGGTTTTACTGATAATGAATAATATAACATTATGCTAATTAATTTTATTTTGTTTTTAATTAATGCATAAGAATTTTTACAGTACACAGAATGAAGATATCAGGATATTTTAGCATTACCCACTCCTTATGGGGTCCTTACATTTGGAGACTTGGCACTCCTTTCCTGTAGTTCTTCTCAAATATATCATTGTTAATCACAAGCTGGAGTCCCACACTGTGCTGCACATCACTAGAACTTCTGATGCCTATCGAAGTGTTTCTTGGTAACCATTATGCAACTTTGCTCTGTCCCCTCACCCCTACACTTCCTAGCCTCTAGCAATCACTATTGTGCTTCCTTCAACATTGGTATCAAGACTTTATCCTTCACATAAGTGATATAATGTATAAATTTCTGTTCTTGTGTGGCTTTTCCTCACTTTATATAATGTACAATCTATTTTGCTGAAAAATGTAGGTTGACAGCTAGAATGCAATCTACTACACAGAAGAAACAAAATACTATATAACACAGTGCATATGTAATGTAGGATATACATACTCAGGGTGATGTATTACAGTGAACTATGTTAGCATAAAAATTTTTTATAATGTGTTACTTTATAGGTCTCAAAAATTTCCAGAAACCATTTCTGCAAATACCACACCTGATCCTCAAGTACAGAGGACTTAGACATTTGAATGCTTTCCTGTCTTCCACGTGCTCCATCATTTATGGCTTAAAAAATTTTAACTATGCTTTCCTGAGGGCTTGATTGCCCAATTAAAGCACATGAAATATCAATAGAGAAATGTTTAAAAGTGATGCCATCTTTGGCATTTTCCTCATAACTGAATGTTTCATTGGGCTCATGGGGAACTCCCTGCTCTTCATATTATACATGTACACCTTCTTAACCCAACCTCATCTGAAGAAGCCCATAGATGCAATTTTCACACACCTCACACTGTTCAATTTTTTGGCCATCATGTTTAAGTTCATAGCATATGTCACATTGTTCTTTGGAGGAAGACGTTTTTTGGATGATGTTGGTTGTAAAGCCATTTGGTATGCCTACAGAGTTAGCCAGGGTCTTTCTGTCTGCACTACCTTGCTGCTGAGTGCATTTCAAGCCATCACTGTCAGTCCCACTAATTCTAAGTGGGCCTGGCTTAAATCTAAATTGTCTACCTGGGTTGCTTCTTCTTTCCTTTTCTTCTGGATCACCAACTTGTTCATCTATATCCAAAACATCTTAGTGAGAAAAGTCAATAGCAACTCCACTGTTCTTGTTTCTGGGAATTCTCAAGCTTCCTGTCAAATTCAACAGTTGGAACACAATTACTCAACAGCATTGACAAGTGTCATGGTGATTCGAGATGTGCTCTTTGTGGTTCTCATGTTGTGGACAAGCCTCTACATGGTGTGTCTCCTATACACACACCACAGGAGAGCCCAGCATGTCCACAGCCCCAGCCTCTCCTCCCAGCCTTCTCCTGAAAGCAAAGCAATCTACAGTATCATTTTGCTAGTGAGTTCCTTTGTTCTATTTTATTTTTTATATAACTTCAGTTTCTACTATTGGTTTTATAGATCTCAGAAAAACACAATTTGGGAGAAAATTACTGGAATTATTTCCTCATGCTACCAAACCATCTGCCCTTTTGTGCTAATGAAAAATAACAAAATTCTGTCCACATTTAGCTCTTCCCTCTCAAAGGTGAGGGTTCCCATTTCTCAATGAGCATTCAGCAGCAGCTGAATGACAGCCACAGATTTCTTGTGCAGCAAACATGTTTGCATAAGGATTTTTAGTAGTAAGAAGTGCCCTGTGGCTATGAACATAAATGCTGTTGGCACAATGCCTTTGTGCTGCTTGTTCAAAATACATAAGAAAGCCAGATGTCACCATGAATAATGCTGCATAGATCTCAATAAATAATTTCCTTACTGATTACACATTTATAATGCTATATTTTTATTTTATGAAGTATTTTTAAAGATATTCTCAAACATTGTGTTTATGCACTTTTTTAATTAGAAATGTTAAAAATTAAATTAGGGTCTTCCTTCATATTTCCATCAAACTGGAATGCTCTCAAAAAACCATTTATACACAGCACATTATATATTTCCAGTGATATTGTAAAGGTAGGACATGTATCTGTGACCATAATAAAAGAAACAAAATAACTAAGGACATGGTATACAATACACAATCTAAGTACATATCATGAGAACTTTAAAAATAGATCAATTTAAGAATTTGTGGGGAAATGATGATTAAGAATCCTGTGAGTTTCAGTCCACAATTCAAAATAGAATTCAGGTATATACTCTCAGTGTCTGTCTAAATCTACCCATGCTGTGCTGCTGTGTTTGTTATTTAAGATTCACTCTCCTATGGTAACTTCAGTTTCATGCATGCATTCACCTGCAAGATTTTTTTCATCATAAATGGTAGGAGAATGATTCTCTTTACTAGACCCAAGATCATTTTCCCAAAATTTAAAAACAGAAAGAAGCACAAGTAATGAAGATTTAGAAGGGTAATTTAAGGTTATTGAGATTAAAATGTGAATTGTGGCTTTTAAAACATGCCACTCATTGTAAGATGTCAATAGAGTATGACATTTATTTAAGATCCATACAAATTTTTAAATGTTAGAACTGTTCATAATTTAATATTGGCAATATTATATTAGTCACCCATTGTTACGCATGAATGTGTCATCTACATTTCATTTTAAATGTTAAATCATATGTTGTATTGGAAATATTGAAAGGGCAGGTTGTGAAGTAGTTTCAGTCTTCACATCATGGTAAGCACTTTTAAAATGAGAAATTAGTTCTATAGCAAACCAGATGCATTACAATAATGGCTGATTCCTGTGCTGTGGGGTCACAGACACTCCCTGCCCTGCAGGACAGGTGCTCTGTGGAACACAAAGGAAGTGAACACATGCTGTAAGAGCAGGAGACACAACAGCCTCTGTGGAAGGTGAGCAGGTTGTAGCAAGGACTGTGGTGATTTCCACCAGGTATGTGAGAACTAACTTTTGTTGACTTTGTAGATCCTGAAGTTTATTTTACAACTAATTTCAACTTGTGGAAAAATACACCCTCAAGCACAGATATAGCACTTCTCATTAGTCAACTTAACATACATTAGGTTTCTTGCACTCCAGGTTCATCAAAATGATGCACAGTAAACAAGGTCATTGAGGTATCAGGGGAAAGGTGATGGTTGCCCACTGGGAGGGAAGACCTGTCATCCTGTCCCTGATGTACAGCCATGGCTGGGCAGGTGCAGCCTTTGCAAGACGCCTCACTGTCTCGAGAAGTCAACTGCCCCGAGTGTGGATTCTGCAGTGCTCAGCCTGAGATTCAAAAGAGAGTTGAAGACCTGTTCCTCACTACTGCTCCCCAGTTTGTTTTCCTACACAGATTGTTTTATATTCAAACTTACTTTCCAATATTTCTGTTTATGGTAAACTTACATTTCTTTCTGTCATTGTCACTACATACAAGCATTTTGAATTTCTGCATTCTCTCACTTTTTATAATGTTTTCTTCCCACTCCATATTTATCTTGGTATTATTTTAAAAGTTTCACACTTCATACATTTTTTTCCTTTGGTAACAAATGGTTGAAATTTTCTCATAATTCCTTGGAATAACTTGTATCTCCAATGGGTAAACTTTTGTCTTATGATTTCTTCCAATGCCTGAATTAATATTTATTTGCATTTGATATAATTTACCTCTTTTCCTTTTTATTACTCTCTCTACATCATTATCTTTCCTACGTTTGCTTTTCCAACATTATTTTGCTTCTGTAACTAATACTCTTTCTATTAAACTGTCATATACACACTGCCATTTCAAACTACTTCAACCACATTTTGATTAATTTATACCACCATTTTTAACTTGACATTTTATTGTATATTAATTTATAGGTTTAAGGTCTTTGCTATGAAATGGTATATCATTCTTTCAATTGCAATCTGAAGCTATTTATGCCTGAATATATAAATACAAATGTTTCCTCTACCAACTTTCTTTGTAGTATGATTGAAATCTATCTTAATAAACCAGATAATTTCTTCATGGCACATAAGTTGCTTTAAAGAAAATTTTTAGTGGCACTGGTTTTAAACTCAAGGCTTCATATTAGCTAGGCAGGTGCTGAACCACTTGAGCCACATCCGCAGGCCTTTTGCACTGGTTATTTTGGAGGTGAGGGTCTCATTTTGCCGAGGCCATCCTGGACCATGATCCTCCCAATCCCAGCCTCCCAAGTGCCTGGAATTAGAGTCATGGGCCACTGATGCATGGCTTGCTTCTGAAATTTTAAGATTCTTGGGGTGGAGGTTGTAGTTCTGTGGTGGATCATTTGCCACACATATGTGAGACTCTGGGTTTCTCAACACTAAATTTTCTAATTCTTTAATAGATGTTACATTCTATACAGTTTTATAAATTTCACCTTCTTTACTATAATTCCAACCCGTTCCCAAAAAAGGGAGGAATGAAAGTGATAAGAGCAAATATTGAGGGTCATATCCACTTTCAAAGGAAAAGAATTCAATAGTGCACTTTTATATTGGGGTGGTTGGTTGTGTGTACATGTGTGTGCATGTGTGTACGTGTGTGTGTGTGTGGTGTTGTTCTGAGACATGGTCTCTCTGTGTGGCCTAGTTTGGACATGAACCTGCCATCCTCCTCCCTCAGCTTCTCCAGAGTTGGGATTGGAGATATGCAACAGCACGTCCAGCTAATTTTGGACTTTTAATTTGATACCCTTAGCATTGTAATTTTTATACTAAAGTTAATGCTTCCTTTTCTGAGACATAATTTTTATTATGCAGACAATGGGTGTTTAAATTATGGATTGTTGTTTCATTGATTCATGCTATCCAGAGTATCCCTGTCACCATGGGATGTCATCTTTGTCATTTTATTTTTTTTTCTGATTAACTTTCCCTTGCTTCATAGAAAAACACTTTCATCATTCACATGGGATGAATTTTCTCATGTCACATTATGTATCTATTGAGGTACTCATATATTACTTCCCCACAATCTAACAGAGGTAATATTCGTCACAAGGATGAAGTTTGTGAAGTTAAATTTCACTTGCATCTTTTGAATAATTCTCTTGATCACTTCCATGAGTCTTTTTACAAATTGTGGGATCATTTAGATACTTTTTTGGCATTAGAGATTGAACACAAGGCCTCAAAGCCTGTTCCTTCCATGATATCTGGGTGCTCTAATACTTAAGCTTTACCCAAGGCCTTTTACTTCTATTTTCTTTTTAAGACAAAGTCTCACTCCCTCTGTCTCAGGTGGTCCCAAACTTGTGAACCTCCAGCTCACACCAGGCTTGATTTTACAATTCTTTTCTATAGATTGATTTCTATTTGGTTCATGAAAGAACTTGTGATTGTCCTTTTCACACTATTTTTGTTATGTTTTGCTGTAAAGTAAATAGTAAAGTCATAATTAAACTAGTTGAATATGCTCCTTGTCCTGTCCTTAGGAAGTGTTTATGGATGTGTTTTTATCTGCTGGGTTCATCATACTGCAGCATTGAAGCCTTCCTCAGGATTTATGAAGTAATCCCCCACCATTTTATTTCATCACTGGGAGCATTGAACACTACTGAATTTCTACTATTTTCCCAGCTTTCATGATAAGTTGAATCAGTAAGGTATGACCTATCTTTTAAAGTTTCAGAATTGTTGTCATGAGTAATCATAACATCATGTTCATATTTTAAAAACTATTAACATAAGGAAATGGTGTGGGAGGGTGAATATGGTATGAATATTACGTACTTATAGATGAAAACAGAAAAATGAGCCCTGCTGAAACTATCCTAAGAATGGGTACAGAAGATAAAGGATAAAGTTGGAAAGGGGGAATTGAGCTATGATATATTTTAAGCAATTTTGTAAATGTCACAATGTACACCCAACACAACGATAACATTATAATTAAAAAGAGAAAAACTGTATACAGGTTCCCAACTGCTGTCTTTGATCAGCTTAATCCTGATATTACCTGAGCCTTCCTATTGAGCTGTGTTGCCTTCTTGTAAAGCATTCTGCATCTATTATTCTTTATAAGGAAGTGACTTTCGACCTGGTCTTAACTCCCACTTTTGGTCCATATTAGATTCTTCTTTGACTTCCTTCAGTGCTATTTCTTCTTTTCTTTCTTTTTGTTTAGGATTCACTTTTCTGTTCCTTTTCCAATACCATAATTGATTGGAATGTTCTTATTTAGAGTTTGCATTTATTTTCTGAATGGACCTCCTGCAAGGCCTTTTCATAATGGACTTTTTCACTAAGAAGTTACTACAAGTTGCTGCCCTTTTGAATGTATGGATACCTGGAGGGAGGCTGCCTTCTCACAATGGCCCTCTTGAATGAGGAGTTCTGGGGTCGTCAACCTCTCACCTGGCTCCCAACACTCCCTCATGAAATTTGGTCTGAGGAAATTTGCCTAAGTTCTGTTGCTGTTAGAGGGTCAAAGAAGGCTTCCCACTCCACCTATTTCTGAATTAATTTTGTCAGTTTTGACTTACTAGTTTGATGATTTAGGTTTTTGTTATTTATTTTCTATATGTCTTCTGAAAATTTTGTGCCATTTTTCAACTTTCTGTTTATTGTATTAGTCCAGTTCCACTTTTCTTATTCCACAAACCCTGTGTTCTATGAATATCAGTATCTATCTATATGAACACAATGGTACCCTGATTACTTTAACTCATGAATGTAACACTGGACACTGTTGCTATATATTTGTCTTTCTCATCATTTGAGGTTACTTGTCTGTGCATATTGCTAATCCTGATTTTCTTTGATCAAATGTCAAATAGTACACTTTAGAGTATAAAAGTTGGAGATGGTGTTTTCTTCCACTATAAGTTGTTCGATTTTCCCTCTGATCATCCTGGGGTGAGGCTGATACCAGTTCTCCAATCACATGCTGTGCCACTTGGAAGCTGGTTATATTCAGGTGTGAGCCCTGTGGTGTTACCCATGGTCTCTGACCCTTGTATAAAGAAATCTGAAGTGAATTTGGCAAATTGAGTTTTATAATGATAATATAACAGAATGTGGATTTCTAGGGGAAGTGTGTGAGACAAGGAGAAGCAAACTGAAGAAAGAATTTTAGTTAATGACAAGAAGTGAGAGAGGCCCTCCTGAGTGCACAGGACAGGAAAGAAATAAACAAAGAGGTCGATGGTGATCTTGACACCATTGTCCCTCACATGAAAGAAAAGATTCATGTTCCACAACTAAAGTACACTCAGAAAATAACAACTATCGTGAGAATGACAGTTTCAAACAGTTATACTAAGGAACATTCCACTACAAACTAGTTAGAAGGATCAAATGAGATTTGGAAATATAATGCTCTGACTCTGCTGGATGCTCAATAAATACTCCAGATATTCCTCCTTCTTGATACTGGAATACCATTACTGTAGCAGAGATGGATGCCAGCAAAAAAAACAGTTTTGCTGAAGATATAGAATATAATTTCTTATATTTATAGTATCTTTATGCTAGTAGAAATACCTTTGAAAATATTTGAAGAGATGGGAGAAAGGAGAAATGTTTCATTAGAATTTTTTTCATCAAAGAAGTATTATGCTGTAGATGAAACCACGGGATGATTAGAAGAATGAATTTCACATTGTGAATTTCACATCCAATATATCTAAGTGAGGTTATTGAACTTACAAATTTGAATGGAAACCTTAATGAATATCATTTCTGTTCCATTTTAATTACATTTGTGAATATGCTAATAATTATTTTTCCACAGCCTTCACAAGAATGTTTAGACTGAAGTGTGGATTTCAAATGCCCTTCATTTCATAAGCTCAATAGAATCTCAGACTTTTTCTCAACCATGGTTTGAGAGCCAAAAGGAGCCAGAAAATTCCTAGTTATGAGTGTTGTCCTCTGCATTATGGGACACATAGAAGTGATCACGGCCTCCATACATGGCTCCTTATTAACTCTTACCTCCTTTTGTGAGCCAAATACTTTTGTTACCAACTCTGGCATTTCACCAATGAGATTTGGTTGGTAGGAGACAAATAGCCTTAGCTGGATAACTGTGTGTTACATGAATATCAAAATGATCATTTCCTAGGAAGAAATGAAAAAATACAGTTGAAATAACAAAAGAAGTCTGAGTAAACATGCTATTTTATGTTTCATAAATATAATGCTCCAGTTCCAAGTACATTGTACATATGGACAGCCTTATCACAGTGAAATTCCCTTGTATTATTAATGTATGCTAATTGAAAAATAAAATTAAAGAAAGGTAAAATACATAATGCTCCACAAATCAGGAGGCTTAATACACACACGTTTATTTATATTATGCAAATGGAATACTCTGAAGAAAGCAAGCAAACAACGTTAAACACTAATTTTTCATTCATATGGGTCAAATATGACTTGAAAGTTTAACATAATGCAGGTGTCAGCATTTGAATTCTACCTTTCCTGTCCTCAGGTTCTCAAGCATCCATGGGATCCAGTGCATGAAAGTGGAACATCTATGCTCAAAACACAGAAGACCTGGACATTCCACCACCCTCCTCTCACTGGACTGTCAATCACTATTCCTCCACAACATCCACCAAAATTAATTACACAATATAATCTATTTATTTTGTGTTGGAAGACTGGCTGATCCAATGAAAATTTGAAAAACCTCATTCAGATATTTTCTTAATGACCTAATTTTTTACTTTTTCCTTTGTGCTCATAAGAATTCATTGCTCTTTGCATTATGTATGTACACCATCTTGTTTGAACGCCATCTGAAGAAGCTCATAGATGTGATTTTCACACACCTGACACTGGTCAATATATTGATCATCATTTTTAGGTTGATACCAGACACCATGTCGTCCTTTGGATCTGGACATTTGTTCAATGATGTTGGTTGTAAGGCAGTTTTGCACATCTACCTAGTAACCCGGGGTGGGGTCTTTCCATCTGCACCATGTCTCTCCTGGGTATATTTCAAGCCATCACCATCAGTCCCAGTGGACCAGGCTCTACTTGCTGCATCTCCTCTACAGACACCACAGAGGAGCCCACCATGTCCACAGTGCCAGCTTCTCTTCTCTGACATCTCCTAAAACCAAAGTCACCCACAGCATCTTTTGTTGGTAAATTGCTTTGTGCTCTTTTATTTCTGAAACAACTCATTGCCTTTTACTTGCTGTTTAAACTGAGAAAACACTAGGATTTGAGAGAATTCCTGGAATTCTTGCATCATGCTACCCAAACATCTGTCCTTTTGTTCTGATTAAGAATATGAAAATTACTTCCATGTTTATCTTTTCCATTTCAAACATGAAATTTGTCTTTCCTCAAAGAGGACTCAATGGCTGATCTGACATCCCACAGTTCCTTTAGACAAAGACAAGTCTTGAGGAAGATCCAAAATGGCGACTGGGACACAGATGCAGACAGCATGAGTTCTGTGAATCAGGGACCTTGCTGAGACACTGGAGTCATGCTTGGCAGAGGTGAAGCACCAGGGAGAGTTGAAACTTCGGCACCCTGACCCCTAGCTTCTCCACACCATGATATATTGAGAGAACAGGTAGGCCACCACCCCCACGTGGCTACCACTGGCTCCACTGGCTGCCAGCTCCAAACATGCTTGGGAGACCTTCAGCAGACCAAACAGGTGAGAGCCAAGCATCATGCGGTATCTCTCAGCCACCCTTGGGATAAACCAGCACAACCCCCCTGGACAGACTGAGCCCCCAGTGCAAAAAAAAAACACACAATAAACAACAGAACTGAAAACTAGCACACAGAGGAGGGAGCAGGGGTTGCTGAAAGCTCACCAGAGAAGGTGGAGGCGGGGGCAAGAAGCTGAATTCATGTGAATCATCAGTAAACAAACAGCAAGAAGGTTGCCAGCAGGCAGATGATAGGCCACTGCCTAAAGTAGGGAAGGAGTGAAGGCAGCAGACTACAGGGCTCAGACCCTGGCACCCATTGTCAGACAGCTCTGCAGCATTGAGTAATAAACAGCAAACCATCACAACACCCTAACAGCGGTAACCAGCTGATGGATCACTGACCTTGCTCTTGCTCTAGGGAAAGAGGGTGAGGGAAAAACACAAGCCCCTAGTAAACAAGCACAGAGATAAGCCAACTCCAAAGCAGGACAACTAGTAGACTGCAGAGCTGCCACACCTCACTGCAGGAGAAACTGACCAAGCAGCAGCTGCTGAAATGGAAAAAAACCCACAGGTCAACCACCTGGCAAGATTAAGACAGAGCTTCTGCTTAAATACCAACACCAGAACTGGTGATACTGGAGGAGTAACACCAGAGCTTAAACTAAGACTGAAAGTCAATTGATCCTGAACCTGGAGCTTTTGTTTGTTTGTTTCTTATTTGCTCATCTCTCCCCATTGATTTCTTTGGGTTTTTTGTTTGTTTGGTTTTGGTTGGTTTTTTTGTTTTAGTTTTGTTTTTTGTTTGTTGTTGTTTTCTTTTATCACTGTGAATTAGTTAACACTAAATTACACCCAAGCCAGGGACAGAAACAGCACACACACAATTAGCTAAAAATCCAATATAGCCACAAAACAAAATTTAACCAAGGGAAAGAAAACAGGTGACTGAAAACACCAACTAGCCTATCAAGAACAGTTACACAATACCAGCAGGAACTATGGGAAGAAGAAAGATGGGTGGAAACCATTCCTCCCCCAAAAATAATTTAATACAGGGTTCAGAAGGAAATGAAGAAAATGGATATCCAGTTCTGGTCTACAACAAACAAAGATAAATGATGTCAAGGAACCCAATGATGTCCACAAGAACACCCTAAAAGATATCCTGCAAGTAATCACTGAGAATTTCATGGAGATGATACTAGACATGGTTAACCAAAATGTACAAGAGGCACTCAAGTAATTAAAAGACAACAAAAATAAAGAATAAGAATAAGAGAAGACACAGGAACAAATAAATGAAATCATAGGAGCCCTAAGTAAACACCAAAGTGAAACAGAGATCACTATAAATAGGGAGATAAATGAATTAAAGACAAATAGACAATATTAAAGATGAAGTGACGCATGACATTGAAAAACTAAGAAAAAAAGAATGAAACAGAAACACAAAACACAATGGAAGGCCACTCTGGCAGATTAGAACAAGCAGAAGACAGAATCTCAGAACTTGAGGATAAAACAGAAATTCAAGGAAAAACTAAAGAGCTATTAGTCAAACAACTCAAGACCTGTGAAAGGAATATGCAAGAACTCACTGACTCCATCAAAAGACCAAACCTGAGACTCATGGGTATTGAAGAAGGAGAAGAGGTGCAAGCAAAAGGAATACATAATATATTCAACAAAAATAATAAAAGAAAATTTCCAAATCTAGAGAAAACTATGCCCATTCAGATACAGGAAACCTCAAGGACACCAAACAGACTTGACCAAAATACACCTACCACATGACATATTATCATTAAAGCAACAAGCACAGAGAATAGAGAAAGAATATTGAAGGCTGTAAAAGAGAAAAAAACAACATACAAAGGTAAACCCATCAAAATCACAGCAGACTTCTAAACAGAAACATTAAAAGCAAGAAGAGATTGGGGTGAGGTATTCAGGGCACTGAATGAAAATAACTTCAACCCTAGGATACTCTACCCAGAAAAACTATCATACAAAACAGATGGAGCAATAAAAGTCTTCCATGATAGCAGAAACTAAAACAATATGTGATCACCAAGCCACCACTGCAAAAGATTCTCCAAGAAATTCTGCACACAGAAAATGAAAGCAAACAAAATAATGAAAGGGCAGGCAGTACCAAACCACAGAATAAGAAAAGATAAGAAACTAGAGAGTATAATTGATTCAGCTTCACATAATCAAACCCTTAAACAACAAAAACAACTAAATGACAGGAATCACCACATACCTATCAATACTAACACTGAATGTTAACGGACTTAACTCCCCCAACAAAAGACACCATTTGGCAAACTGGATTAAAAAGGAACATCCAACAATCTGTTGTTTACAGGAGACCCATCTCATTGACAGAAATAAGCACTGCCTTAGGGAAAATACTGGAAGAAGATTTACCAAGCCAACAGCCCCTGAAAACAGGCAGGAGTAGCAATACTTGTCTCAGATAAAGTACACTTCAAAATTACATTGATCAAAGGAGATAAGAAGGACACTCCATACTAATAAAAGGAGAAATACACCAAAAGGAAATAACAATTTCAACCTATATGCACCCAACGTCAATACACCCAGTTTCATCAAACATACTCTGAAAGACCTAAAAATATGTACAGACTACAAAATAGTGGTAGTGGGAGACTTTAATAACCCCCTATCAGCAATAGATAGGTCATCCAAAAATAATCAGTAAAAAATCCTAGAACTAAATCACTCCATAGATCAAATGGACCTAGGTGATATCTACAGAATATTTCATCCAACTTCTGCACAATATACATTCTTCTCAGCAGCCCATGGAACCTTCTACAGAACTGATCATATCTTAGGGCACAAAGCAAGCCTTAGCAAATATAAGAAAAATAGAAATAATTCCATGCATTCTAGCTGATCACAATAATTTAAAACTAGAACTCAACCATAAAAACAACAGCAGAAACCATACAAATAATTGGATGCTGAACAACACATTTCTCAATGATCAGTGGGTCATTGATGAAATAAAAGAGGAAAATAAAGGTTTCCGGAAGTTAATGAAAATGAAAATGTGACCTACTGGAACCTATGGGACACAGCAAAGGCAGTCCTGAGAGGAAAGTTTATAGCCATGACTGCATATATTAAAAGGACAGAAAGATCTCAAATCAATGACCTAATGCTACATCTCAAACTCCTAGAAAAACAAGAAAAAGTAAATCCCAAAGCAAGCAGAAGGAGAGAAATAATTTTTAAAAAAAGGGCTGAAATCCATGAAATAGAAAAAAAAACATACAAAGAATCGTTGAAACAAAAAGCTGATTCTTGAAAAAATAAATAAGATTGACAGACCCCAGGCAAATTTGACTACAATAAGTAGAGAAAAAACCCAAATCAGTAAAATCAGAAAGGCAAAAGTGGAGATAACAACAAAAACCATGGAAATCATCAGAGACTGCTTTAAGAATCTATATTCTAATCAATTTGAAAATCTTGAAGAAATGGACAGATTTCTAGATACTTATGACCACCCAAAACTGAACCAAGAGGATATTAATCACCTGAATATATCTATAACACAAAATGAAAATGAAGCAGCAATAGTCTCCCAAAAGAAAAAAGTCCAGGACCTGATGGGTTCTTTGCTGAATTCTATGAGACCTTTAAAGAAGAACTAACACCAAACCTCCTTAAACTGTTCCATGAAATAGAAAGGGAAGGAACACTGCCTAACTCATTTTATGAAGCCAGTATTAAGCTCATCCCAAACCAGACAAAACTACGTCCAAAAAGGAGAACTATAGGCCAAACTCCTTAATGAACATCAATGCAAAATCCTCAATAAAATAATGGCAAGCTGAATCCAAAAACATGTCAGAAAGATCATTCACAATGACCAAGTCGGCTTCATCCCATGGATGCAGAGTGGTTCAACATACCCAAATCTATAAATGTAATACAGCACATTAATAGAAGCAAAGACAAAACCACTTCATCAACTCAACAGATGCAGAAAAAGCTTTCAACGAGATCCAACAACACTTCATGATAAAAGCTCTAAGAAAACTAGGAATAGAAGGAAAGGGAAAGTACCTCAACATTGTAAAGGCTATATATGACAAACCTACAGCCAACACCATGCTTAATGGTGAAAAACTGAAACCATTTTCTCTAAAATCAGGAATGAGACAAGGGTACCCACTTCTATTCAACATAGTCCTAGCCAGAGCAATTAGGCAAGAAGAAGAAATAAAAGGAATACAAATAGGTACAGAAACTGTCAAAACATCCCTGTATGACAATATGATCCTATACCTTAAAGACCCAGAAAACTACCCAAAAACTCCAAGATACCATAAACGGCAACAGCAAGGTGGCATGATACAAAATCAACTGACAAAAATCATTAGCTCTTCTATACACCAATAAGGAACAAACTGAGAAAGAATATATGGAAACAATTCCATTTATAATAGCCTAAAACAAAATCAAATACCTAGGAGTAAACTTAACAAAGGATGTGAATGACTTCTACAAAGAGAATTACAAACCCCTGAAGAAAGAGATCTAGGAAGACTACAGAAAGTGGAGAGATCTCCCATGCTCAAGGATTGATAGAATCAATACAGTAAAAATAGCTATACTACCAAAAGCAATCTACATGTTTAATGCAATTCCCATCAAAATCCCAATGACATTCATCACAGAGATTGAAAAATATATCCTAAAATTCATGTGGAAACACATGAGACCTCGAATAGCCAAGGCAATACTCAGCAAAAAGAGCAATGCTGCAGGTATCACGATACCCAACTTCAAACTATATTACAAAGCAATAGTAATAAAAACAGATGATACTGGCACAAAAAACAGACATGAAGACCAGTGGAAAAGAATAGAGGACTCAAATATGAATCCACACAGCTATGCCCACCTCATTTTTGACAAAGGTGCCAAAAATATATGATGGAGAAAAGACAGCCTCTTCAACAAATGTTGTTGGGAAAATTGGTTATCCATCTGCTAAAAACTGAAACTAGGTCCATGTTTATCACCCTGTACTAGTATCAACTCAAAATGAATCAAGGACCTTAATATCAGAACCGAAACTCTGAAGTTAGTACAGGAAAAAGCAGAGAATACTCTGGAAGTAATAGGTATAGGCAAGGAATTCCTCAGTAGAACCTCTGCAGCTCAGCAACTAAGAAAAAGGATGGGACAAATGGGACTTCATAAAATTAAAAAGCTTCTGCACAACAAAAGAAATGGTCTCTAAACTGAAGAGACCACCCACAGAGGGAGAGAAAATATTTGTAAGGTATACATACATCAGACAAAAGACTGATAACCAGAATAAACAGGGAACTTAAGAAACTAAACTTTCCCCAAATCAATGAACCAATAAAGAAATTGGCAACTGAAATTAGCAGAACCTTCTCAAAGGAAGATATTCAAATGGCCAAAAAACACATGAAAAAATGCTCACCATTTCTAGTCATACAGGAAATGTAAATCAAAACTACACTAAGATTCCACCTCACCCATGTTAGAATAGCCATCATCAAAAACAACAACAACAACAGTTGCTAGTGAGGATATTGGGAAAAAAGGAACCCTCATACACTGCTGGTGGGAATGCAAGCTAGTGCAACCACTCTGAAAAACAATATGGAGCCTTCTTAAAAATCTAAACATAGACCTACCATGATCCAGCGATCTCACTCCTTGAATATACCCAAAGGAAAGTGACTCAGGTTACTCCAGAGGCACCTGCACACCCATGTTTATTGCAGCACTATTCACAATAGCCAAGTTATGGAAACAGTCAAGATGCCCCACTACTGACGAACTGATTAAGAAAATTTGGTATTTATACACAGTGGAATTTTACTCAGCCATAAAGAAGAATGAAGTCTTATCATTCACTGGTAAATGGCTGAAACTGGAGAACATCATTCTGAGTGAGATTAGCCAGGCTCAGAAGACCAAAAATCATATGCTCTCCCTCCTATGCAGACTTTAGATCTAGGGCAAATACAGCAATGTGGTTGGACTTGGGTCACATGCTAAGGGGAGAACACATACAGGAAGTATGGGGATAGGCAGTAAACCCAAAATAAGAAAGTATTTGATGTCCCCACTGCAGAGGAACTAATACAGAAACCTTAAGGTGACAGAGGTCAATAGGGTAAGGGGGTCAGGGACTAGTGAAAAAGTCAGGTAGAGATTAACCAACTTGGATTGTAACATATTTGTACATGGAAGCAATGCTAGAAATCTCTCTGTATAGCTATCCTTATCTCAACTAGCAAAAACACTTTGTCTTTCTTATTATTGCTTATGTATTCTCTTCAACAAAATTAAAGATAAGGGCAGAACAGGCTGGAAGCAAGGGGGTCAGGGGGAGAGGGAGAGGTCAGGGAGCAGGGGGTAAGAATGGCCCAAACAATGTATGCACATGTGAATAAATGAATTTAAAATTTTTTTTAAAAAGAGCTTGAAAAAAAG
This sequence comes from Castor canadensis, assembly GCF_047511655.1. Classification (NCBI taxonomy): domain Eukaryota; kingdom Metazoa; phylum Chordata; class Mammalia; order Rodentia; family Castoridae; genus Castor; species Castor canadensis. Next base: position 20,180,192 of record NC_133401.1, read on the forward strand.
ACACATCTTCTTTACAGTTTTTTTAGGAAATCAAGCCAGGTTGAGCTGGAGCCCTTGATCGGTGACTTTTTGTTATGTGTGATTTTATACACAGTATACATTCTTTCAAAACTCAGAGTTTGATGTTAATAAGAATAAAGTACATTCAATCTAAATAATTTGTATATGATTATCACTTAAATTATTATACTATGCATATTGCCTTTATAATACATATGGTATTACAAATATTTTATCTCTTAATTCATTCTCTTTAAATCATGAAGAGTAGAAAATATAACACTACATTTCTCACCCATATTACTCTCTTATTGAAATGTGTTGCTGTGGCAAAATGATTTATCCACTTAAGAAACATATTCATAGTGCAGGTACTATATTGATGCTATGAAAAAATGAATATCCAAAAGAACATAAATAACTTGAAAGACATTGTATATAATACTTGTGCTGTAAGCATAATGTAAATTAAGCACATATGACATAAGCTACAGAAACAGTGAATTTAGAGTGAGGATTTATTCCTTACTAGAATGAAATGGATGGTTGGTTCTCTCACTGTGTGCATAAACTCAAACACAAGGATAACCCCACCCATACTATGCTGATGTGGTTTTTATTTAGATCCAGTCTATTAAGATTATTCAATTAAATGAGTCTCCTTATACTCAATAATTCTTCATCAGAAATGCATGACCCCTTCCAAGTCTGTAATGGCCATTTTCACAGATAGATAGATGATGATGATAGATAGATAGATAGATAGATAGATAGATAGATAGATAGATAAGTTCTGCAGCATTGTCCTTGTTTTAGTTTTCCCCTTTCTAGGATTCTCTGCTCTGTGTAGTGCATTACACCATTAAAATCCTCAGAGAAGTGGGACAAGTGACATTCATTTTGAACCTTGTATATGTTATTTTTCACCACAACTCATGGATTCCATTTTGAGTGCCCATATGTTACTTGAAAATTGATTTTATTTATTTGATAGATCAACCTCCAGGCAGAAACTGTTCTGCCCTTATCTCTAATTTTGTTGAAAAGAGAGTATAAACAATAATAAGAAGACAAAGCATTTTTGCTAGTTGAGATAAGGATAGTTATACAGGGAGATTCCTAGCATTGCTTCTATATACAAATGTTAAAACCATTATTATTAACTAGGAAAGAATGCTAGAGACAGCTCTCAATAATGAGATTATCAGTAATTTTTTCCAATTGAATGAAGAATCTGTGAAGCTTGTTTATAAATATTAGTCATTTTTATAAAGACATATTCAAAAAATGAATATTATAGCTTTCTATTCTTTACTATACCTTCCCTTACATTGTGAATGTATTTATTCTTGGCAATATACATGAATTTTTATACTTCGAAACCAGACATACAGAAAAAATAAATATATTATTATAAATAATATAGATTACTCAACAGCTGGTGTTTAAATCTCCTTTATTATACCTAACAAAATGACAAACCTTCACCAGGCGAGGGAACTCAGTGCATTTCATTTTATGGATACATAGACCACTAGCTACAATGCTGAATTTGCATTAATGTTTTGAAATATTCTGTACTAAACACATACACACACACACACATATGGTGTACACACTGGGGACAGAGAAGCACTGAGGTCTGACTGATGATGAGTTGTTGTTAAGTAACTGTCCAGGCTGTTTTCACCCTGAGGTCATCAGAAGTTCCCCTCAGTAGAGTTCTCAGCCCCATTCCTCACACAGGCTCCCGGCAACTCAAGCATTCCCTGGAGTTTCAAAATTCTATTAGCATATATCAATTGTACAGAATACTGCACCTCATTAAGACATACTCACGCATACATATAATGGATTTGAACCTATTCCCCTACCTCTTTTTCCCCTCTTATTCCTCTCCCTGGTCCAGTTCTTCATATATACTCTGCTTGTACCTTCCGGTCTTTTTTCTCTTAAGTCTAGGTTCTGCATATTTAAAAAATATAATATTTGTCTTTCAAGATCTGGCTTGTATTGCTTAACAGGACCACAGACGTGTATATCCATTTTCCTGAAAATGATATTATTCTTGTTTATGAATATAAACATATATGTGTGTGCACTCACTCCATGTGAGTGCATACATGTGGATAAACATGTGTGTGTCTGTGCTTACACCCTTAGCAAATTCTGCTGAGTGAAGTGGTCTTTCTCTCCTGTTCCTCTCCCCAGCTTCTCTATATTTTTGATGAAGTTTTATCTGTCTGACATCAAGCTTTCAGTGTCATTCCACTGGGGGAGTTCTCTCTCGCTGCTCTGTCTCTACCCAAGAGGTGCAGCAATAAGTTGGCGCCACCAGTGTGCCATCTTCCCTTTTCATTCACTGCAATTTCTTATAGAGGAATTTTTGCCTTGGAACTTTCCGGATGCTTCAATTTTATCATGTGTTATATTGCCTGTTTATAACTTTCTGTTATTTTCATTCATTTTTACTTTTGCAAGATCAGTCTTCTAACAGTTTGCTCTCATCTCCAAAATTTCCAACCCCTGACATAACTAACTGTGATATGTTCTTATTTTTAATTTGCACTTCTCTGTGGATCTCCTGTTACCTTTCTTAATGCAAATAGTTCTTCTGTATTCATTTGGGGGAATGGTAAATTCTATGTACATTTCCATATTTTGATATTTCTTTCAAGAAAAGGTGACATTTAGTTTCATTTTCCCTTTTATTCTGAGGCTTGCTTCCTATTAATTTCTATTTGCCTGCATAAATTCTATTATTCACTTTTAGCAATCATTTGCTAGCCTTTCTAACGCCATCATTTTGTCTATGGGTTTTATCTAGTGTTCTCCAGTGAATTCCCATGATGGATTTTCATGGTGGAGATTTTTTCCTACAAATTGATCACCTCTTCCCTCTGTGTTGCTCAGACTGGGTACTGCTTCATCACCCATCTTCCAACAAACTGAAATAATCAGTTTGCATCTGTTCTTATCCAGTTTTTAAATTTGGCTCTTGTATTTTTCAGTTCTAAAATTTCCATTTTGGTTTTTCCTTATGTTTTATATTGTATTCTTTCTTCATGTTTGTGTGAAGTATTAAATTACTTTCCTGAGTTACTTTAACTTATTTAAGCATTTTAATAATATCTATTTTCCTTCTTTGCTAGATAGTTCCAACACAGTTGATGACCAATTTTTGGTGTGTATTGGTTATGGTTGTTCAACAGGTGGATATTTTAGGGCTCCATTTGTCCCCAGTGTTCATGGAGCTCCTTCTGTGATCCCCTCTCAACCACACCTCTTCATCAGTGAGACCACAGGGACTGCCATTTTTGAAGTCTGGCTTGAGACCTGACCCTCTTTTCATAGATCTCAGTAGCAGTCCACCACCTGTCCACAGAGGACTCCAGCTTGTCAATATAGATTCAATCACACTATGTTCTAGTCCTAGAATGGTTAATCTATACCACTTTTAATGCTAGTACAAAATTCAGCCTGGTTTTCTGAGTAATATTGGTTTTGATGCTGGTTATATGGATGTTAGTTTTCAAGACCTTATGTCTAATTGATGTCCAATAAAGGACATGGATTTTTTTTCTTTACCTCTTCTATTATCTCAGGTTACAAAGTCCCTTCAAAGTCCATGTGTGTGCATGTGGGATTGGACATGAGCTCAGTTCTCACATTCTGCAGTAGACTTTGTAAGATCAGAGTCTTCATGCACTAATTGGGGTTAAGCACAGGAGTCTATAAATGACTTCACAGCATCCTGCTTGGCGTTACCCCATCTCCACCTATGGCATATTTGTGATTTTTGATATCTTACCATTAAGCAGAATCAAACTTTCAAATTTAAAGGTAGATGATTCCATTTTACCAGAGCTCAAATTCCTGATATGCTAAAACAAGGCAGAAGAACAAATGATGAAGAGTAAGAGAGATAAACTGAGTTCATTAAGATTACAATAGAATTCTGTACACACGAATGTAAATGGAAAATTACACCTGGAGAAACTATTCCAGGAATGTGGGGAATAGAGGAGACTGGTGGAGGAGGTGAATTCAACTTGATATATTGTAAGAAATTTTGTAAATGTCACAATGTACCCCCAGTACAAAAATAATATCAGTAAAGTATAAAGAAGAAAGAATAAATTATTAATTGTCATTTTAAAAGATGCCATACACAATAATTTTCAAATTGCAAGTGATGTTTAAACACACCATGAATTATTTAGCATCACTACAAAAGTAAAACCCCATGGTTAAACTGGGCAATAGTTGATAGAACTTTCCAGAGCATCACTCTGAATAGACAGTGAACAAGTTAATTTTCAACTTACAGCAATCAGGTACTTTATGAAACCCCAGGACTTACAAAATAGAATAACTCAATTCTTACCAGCTTAAGAATGGAGGGAAACTACTGATGTGTTCATAAAATGGAATATGATGCACTGTGAAAAATGAATTCACTACAACCTCAAAACTGGTTCCTACAACTACAAATATATGTTTTACAAGATGAATATTTAAGTTGGGGAAATTTTTACATATTACTATGTCATTCACACACAGGAAAATCCAAACAGTGTACACAGGGATTAAATCTAGGAAGTAAAGGATATATGAAATATTCAGGAATGTTCATCCCTAGAGGAAAGGAGGTGCAATTCTATGGGCTCTGAGTTATTGGAAATACTTTGTTATCCTGTATTATGTATGAGTATATGTTTATTTTATTATGTTTTAAATTACATCACATGCTGTTTTTGAAATATTTAACAGGACGTTTCTTGAAGTGATTGAGTCTTTGTATCATGGCAAGCACTTTTAACATGAGAAACAGGTTCCACAGCAAAATGTGTGTTACAACCATGACAGATCGCTGGGCTGGGCGTCACTCACACTCACAGCCCTGTATGACTGCTCCATGGAAAGTGAAGGAAATTTCAGCACTGTAAGAGCAGCAGGCACATGGTCTCAGTGGACGGTGAGCTTGGTGTCTGGGGTCCTGCTGTGTGCTCAGGGTGTACCAAGCACTGTGGTGATTTCCACCAACTTGTGAAAACTTTTAATGACTTTCTAGATCCCAAAGTTTACTTTCTGATGTATTTCAACTTGGGAAAATGTCTAGCCTCAAATGCAGATGCTGCACCCTTATAATTAGCGCTAACACAGTTGTAAGGTTTATTTTGCATGTGGGAGAGTGAATTATCGCTCCTATGGGTGCACGGAAATAATGCACGATACAAAGGCCATTGAGGCAGCAGGTGATGTGGTGATCGATGCTCACTGGAAGAAGTGCTGACGTCTTGCCCCTAATATACAGCCATGGCTGGGCAGATGCAGAATTTCTGAGATGCCTTACTGTTTCAAAGAAGCCACCTACAGAGTAAGGACCTTGTCACACTCAGCCTGAGAAGGAGATAGAGGTAAAAAGTCATTGACAGCAAGCTCACTCCCCACAGAAAACTCATGGGTTTTTTTCATGTTTGCCTTTCCAGGTTTTTGGTTATATTTTTTCTTTCTTTGTTGCTTTATTGTCATTGTTTGTCTTTTCTTCCATAGAAGTGACTTTACTACTGCCTGCCTCTATTTTTTTATATTATCTCTTACTGCTCTGTAAAGCTGGCGCCAGCTTCAGTCACCTTAGATTTCTTTAAAGTGTCATATTTTCATTACATTTCTTATTTTTTGATCGGTTGTTAGCACATGCTTGAAAATTCCTCCTGACACCCTGGAATGAGATGTTATCTCTGGCATTGTGTACATGTCTTTCACTTTGTCTTCTTTATCCTCAAAGCCTGAATCTGTATTTAATCGTATTTGAGAACACTCAGCTCTGCCTTTGCTTTTCTTGCTCTTTATCTGCATTTTTGTTTTTCTCACCTTGTTTTCAGACTATCATGCTATTTGTATAACCAACATTCTTTCTTTCAAATTGTCCTCTACTCCTTTCATTATAAAGGCTTCAATCACAGAGTTTTTATAATTACATATTTTATGCATTTTAGCATATACTAAGTTCTAGGTTTAATTATATAAAATCAAAAGGGGCCATTCTTTAAATTGCCTTGCAAGTGTATTTTTATGCTTGAATACACAAGTCCACATGTTTTCTCTACTGATTTCATTGCAGTAACCTTGAAAATATTTTCTCATAATCCTGATAACTTAATTCCTGTGCACATACTTTCTGAGAATTAAAGTTTCTTGGAGACTGGAGATGCAGTTCTGTGATGGAGAAAAATCCTAGCCTACATGAGTCTCTGGGGTCCATCCCAAACTCCTTAGATTCTTTTTAATTGCCTATAATTTACATACTGGTCAGTGATAAAATGTACATTTACACAGTGAAGGACAGGAATGTAAAGCAGATCCCTAGTTGAAGAGGGTAGATGAAGAGTGTAAAGGAGAGAGAGCATGGTCGATGTACTTCTGTACAGTTAAGTATATGGAACTTGAAACCTGCTGAAGTTATTTTAAGAAGGGTGGTGGAGGAAAGGGAGGATAATGGAGGGGATGAACCAAACTGGGACATGTGTATATGTAAATATGAAAATGTCACCTTAAAGCCCTATACAACTATTGTATACTAAGAAAAATGATTTTAAATGTAATGTTACCTCTCTCCAGTTTTAAATTTTTTTTCATTACAATAAATCCTACTTTCTCCAAAAATATAAGGATTAGGAGTATTGTTGGCAGCCACTAAGAGGTATATTCAATCTGAAGGGGACAGTTTACTATATGATACTATTGTCAATGTAGTTTTACACTAAAGTAAATTCAGTTTTCTCAGATATCACTGTTACTATGCTCACAGTGAGTGTGGAAGGATCACTTTTCACAGCATTCCTATCACCCTTATCATTTTAGTTTTAATGTTGTGAACACTTATATTGCTTCAAACTAAAGACTAATCATTCATAAATGCTGACTTTTCTCACATGATTATGCATCTGTTAAGGCAATACTATTTCCTTGCTCCAATAATCTGCCCAGATAGTAGCAATCAAAATGGTGAGGTGTCTGAGGTAAAATTTGGCTCATGTCTTTAGAATCTCTTAATCAATTCTTTGAGTCTTTTACATATAATAGAATCTGTTTTATCAAAAATTGTGTATGGGATGATTGCATTTGGCTCGTAGAATAATTTTGGGATTATGGTTTTCCGCACTGCCTTTGCTATGTTTTACCACAAAGGAAATAGTAAACTCAGGATGGGGTTAATAGAATTTTCCCCTTCTCCTGTCCTTAGGATGAGGTCATACATTTTTTTATCTTGTGTGTCTGGCAGACTTCATGATTAAAGCACTCATTGAGATTGAAGAACTGATACCTCCAATTGATTTTGTCATGGGGAGCATTGCACCTGTGTGTCTTTTCACCACTGTCACAACTAATTTGGTAAGTTGACTCATCTGGTATTTTTACTCAATCTCTCAAATTCCAGGATTTTTGTAATCAATACTTACAATATCATTCTTTTAAATGCTTGGATGTTTTCAATTGCTGTCTTTGAACACTGTAATCCTGATTTTGTTTGCCATGGGACTTTTGTTTTAAATTTTTTGATGGCTCCATGATGGGTATGTCTTTTTTCACTTGACGTAATCTCCAGTTCTATCCATTTTCCAGCAAGTGATGTAATTTCCTTTTTCTTTATTGCTGAGTAAAACTCCAATGTGGATATATGCATCTCATATTTTCTTCATCATTCATCTGAGGATGCTCACCGTTATCAAAAACGGTGGGATAAACATGCACATAGGTGTAACACGCTGACCTGATTTCACAGTTTGGGGTGTATACACACAAGTGGTTTGCTTTAATCATATGGGAGTTCTATGCTTAATTTTTGGAGGAAACTCCATCCAAATTCTCATAGTGTCTATAGGTGAGTAACAGGTTCTTTATCCTCACTCCCACTCCAGAATTTGTTGTATAGTTCTTGACAGCCTTTCTAACTTTTGTGAGATGGAGTCTCAATGTATTTTTGATTTGCATTTCCTTTATGGATATGGACGTTGACCATTTTTTTCAAGCATATATGTGCCATTTGTATTTCTTCATTTGAAAGGTATCTGTTCAATTCATTGACCCATTTTTTGTCTTTATGAGGATAGTTTGTGGACATTCTTTTGTTATTTCATTGTATTTTGAAATTAGCACACATTAACAATATGAGGGGATTCCATTGTGATAATTCCATATATTCATACAGCATAACTTGAACAGGTTCAACTCCTACATTATATTTCCATTCCCCTCTTTCTTTTCCCCACTTTTTCAAACAGTGTTTGGTGGGATTCATATGTGTGTATTGATTGGATTATTTGTTAGAGTAGCCTTTCATTTTACATTGATAAATATCACATGAATAGCTGGTAAAGATTTCTTCCATTCTGCAGGCTGACTTCTACTCTATTGACTATTTACTTCTAGTCTATGCAGTAGTTTTTAATTTGATGTAATCCCATTTGTCAATTCTCTCTCTTATTTCCTGAGCTATTGGATTCCTACTCAGAACATCTTTGCCTAGCCATGTGTCTTTAAGTGTATCCCTATTCTTTACTGTCACAGTTTCAAAGGATCACATCTTACATTGATATCTTTGACACAGCCAGGATCTTTCAGCTCATACCTGTAATCCTAGCTACTCAGGAGGCAGAGATTAGGAGAATCTCCGTTCAAAGACAACCCAGGCAAATTGTTCCACAAGACCCTATCTTAAAAATCCCTTCACAAAAATAAGGCTGGTGGAGTGGTTCCAAGTGAAGGCCACAGTCCCTCAAAAAAAGATCTTTGATCCAGTGAATTGAATTTTGTGCAGGATGAGGAGACAGTAATCTAATTTCAGGCTTCTGCATGTAAATATCCAGTTTACCCAGCACCACATTTCTTTTTTTTTTTTATTCATATGTGCACACAAGGCTTAGGTCATTTCTCCCCACTGCCCCCACCCCCCCTTACCACCCACTCTGCCCCCTCCTTCTCCCCCCTACCCCCTCAATACCCAGCAGAACCTATTTTGCCCTTATTTCTAATTTTGTTCTAGAGAGAGTATAAGCCATAATAGAAAGGAACAAGGGTTTTTCCTGATTGAGATAAGGATAGCTATACAGGGAGTTGACTCACGTTATCTTCCCTGTGCGTGTGTGCTACCTTCTAGGTTGATTCTTTTTTATCTCACCTTTTCTCTAGTTCCTGGTCCCCTTTTCCTTTTGGCCTCAGTTGCTTTTAAGGTATCTGCTTTAGTTTCTCTGCGTTAAAGGCAACAAATTCTAACTAATTTTTTGGGTGTCTTACCTATCCTCACCCGTCCCTTGTGTGCTAAAGCTTTTATCATGTGCTCAAAGTCCAATCCCCTTGTTGTGTTTGCCCTTGATCTAAGGTCCACATATGAGGGAGAAAATACGATTTTTGGTCTTTTGGGCCAGGCTAACCTCACTCAGAATGATGTTCTCCCATTCCATCCATTTACCAGCAAATGATAACATTTCGTTCTTCATGGCTGCATAAAATTCCATTGTGTATAGATAGCACATTTTCTTAATCCATTCATCAGTGCTGGGGCATCTTGGCTGTTTCCATACCTTGGCTATTGTGAATAGTGCTGCAATAAACATGGGTGTGCAGGTGCCTCTGGAGTAACCTGTGTCACAGTCTTTTGGGTATATCCCCAAGAGTGGTATTGCTGGATCAAATGGTAGATCAATGTTTAGCTTTTTAAGTAGCCTCAAAATTTTTTTCCAAGTGATTCTACTAGTTTACATTCCCACCAACAGTGTAAGAGGGTTCCTTTTTCCCCGCATCCTCACCAACACCTGTTGTTCGTGGTGTTACTAATGATGGCTATTCTAACAGGGGTGAGGTGGAATCTTAGTGTGGTTTTAATTTGCATTTCCTTTATTGCTAGAGATGGTGAGCATTTTTTCATGTGTTTTTTGACCATTTGAATTTGTTCTTTTGAGAAAGTTCTGTTTAGTTCACTTGCCCATTTCTTTATTGGTTCATTAGTTTTGGGAGAATTTAGTTTTTTAAGTTCCCTATATATTCTGGTTATCAGTCCTTTGTCTGATGAATAGCTGACAAATATTTTCTCCCACTCTGTGGGTGTTCTCTTCAGTTTAGAGACCATTTCTTTTGATGAACAGAAGCTTTTTAGTTTTATGAAGTACCATTTATCTATGCTATCTCTTAGTTGCTGTGCTGCTGGGGTTTTGTTCAGAGTTCTTACCTATACCTACTAACTCCAGAGTATTTCCTATTCTTTCCTATATCAACTTTAGAGTTTGTGGTCTGATATTAAGATCCTTGATCCATTTTTCAGTTAATCTTGGTATTGGGTGATATACATGGATCTAGTTTCAGTTTTTTTGCAAACTGCTAACCAGTTTTCCCAACAGTTTTTGTTGAAGAGGCTGCTATTTCTCCATCGTATATTTTTAGCTCCTTTGTCAAAGACAAGTTGCTTATAGTTTTATGGCTTCGTATCTGGGTCCTCCATTCTTTTCCACTGGTCTTCATGTCTGTTTTTGTGCCAGTACCATGCTGTTTTTATTGTTATTGCTTTGTAATGTAGTTTGAAGTCAGGTATTGTGATACCTCCTGCATTGTTCTTTTGACTGAGTATTGCCTTGGCTATTCGTGGGTTCCTGTGTTTCCATATAAATCTCACAGTACATTTTTCGATCTCTTTAATGAATGTCATTGGAATTTTGATGGGAATTGCATTGAACATTTAGATTACTTTTGGGAGTATCAACATTTTTCCTATGTTGATTCTACCAATCCATAAGCATGGGAGATATCTCCACTTTCTATAGTCTTCCTCAATCTCTTTCTTCAGAAGTGTATAGTTTTCCTTGTAGAGGTCTTTCACATCTTTTGTTAGGTTTACACCTAGGTATTTGATTTTGTTTGAGGCTATTGTAAATGGAATTGTTAAAATACATTCTTTTTCCGTTTGCTCATTGTTAGTGTATATAAATGCTAATGATTTTTCTATGTTGATTTTATATCCTGCTACCTTGCTATAGCTATTGATGATGTCTAGAAGCTTCTGAGTAGAGTTTTTTGGGTCTTTAAGGTATAGGATCATGTCATCTGCAAATAGGGATATTTTGACAGTTTCTTTACTTATTTGTATTCCTTTTATTCCTTCTTTTTGCCTAATTGCTCTGGCTAGGAATTCCAGTACTATGTTGAATAGGAGTGGAGATAGTGGGCATCTTTGTCTGGTTCCTGATTTTAGAGGGAATGATTTCAGTTTTTCTCCATTAAGTATAATGCTGGCTGTAGGTTTGTCATATATAGCTTTTATAATATTGAGGTACTTTCCTTCTATTCCTAGTTTTCTTAGAGCTTTTATCATGAAACGGTGTTGGATCTTATCAAAGGCTTTTTCTGCATCTATTGAGATGATCAAGTGGTTTTTGTCTTTGCTTCTGTTAATGTGGTTTATTACATTTATTGATTTTCATATGTTGAACCACCCCTGCATCCCTGGGATGAAGCCTACTTGGTCGTGGTGAATAATCTTTATGATGTGTTGTTGAATTCGGTTTGCCATTATTTTGTTGAGGCTTTTTTGAGTCAATGTTCATTAAGGAGATTGGCCTATAGTTCTCCTTTTTGGAGGTGTCTTTTCCTGGTTTTGGGATAAGTATAATACTGGCTTCATAAAATGTGTTTGGCAGTTTTCCTTCCCTTTCTATTTTGTGGAACAGTTTAAGGAGGGTTGGTGTCAGTTCTTCTTTAAAGGTCTGATAGAATTCAGCAGAGAATCCATCAGGTCCTGGACTTTTTTTGGGGGGAGACTCTTGATTGATGCTTCAATTTCATTTTGTGTTATAGGTTCTATTCAGGTGATTAATTTCCTCTTGGTTCAGGTTTGGATGATCATATGTATCTAGAAATCTGTCCATTTCTTTTAGATTTTCAAATTTATTTGAATATAGGTTCTCAAAGTAGTCTCTGATGATTTCCTGGACTTCCATGGTGTTTGTTGTTATCTCCCCTTTTGTAATCCTGATTCTACTAATTTGGGTTTTTTTCTCTCCTCATTTTAGTCAGGTTTGCCAGGGGTCTATCAATCTTGTTTATTTTTTCAAAGAACCAACATTTTGTTTCATTAATTCTTTGTGTGGTTTTTTTGTTTTCTATTTCGTTGATTTCAGCTCTTATTTTTATTATTTCTCTCCTTCTATTTGTTTTGGGATTTGCTTGTTCTTGTTTTTCTAGGAGTTTGAGATGTATCATTAGGTCATTGATTAGGGATCTTTCAGTCTTGTTAATGTATGCACTCATGGCTATAAACTTTCCTCTCAGGACTGCCTTAGCTGTGTCCCATAGGTTCCGGTAGGTTGTGTTTTCATTTTCATTGACTTCCAGGAACTTTTTAATTTCCTCTTTTATTTCATCAATGATCCATTCTTCATTAAGTAATGAGTTACTTAGTTTCCAGCTGTTTGCATATTTTTTGTCTTTACTTTTGTTGTAGAGTTCTACTTTTACTGCACTGTGATCAGATAGTATGCACGGTATAATTTCTATTTTCTCATATTTGCTGAGACTTGCTCTGTACCCTAGGATATGATCTATTTTGGAAAAGGTTCCATGGGATGCTGAGAAGAATGTATATTGTGTAGAAGTTGGATGAAGTGTTCTGTAGACATCAACTAGGTCCATTTGATCTATTGCATATTTTAGATCGTGGATTTCTTTATTGATTTTTTGTTTGGATGACCTATCTATTGATGATAATGGGGTGTTAAAGTCTCCCACAACCACTGTGTTGGCCACTGTATTGGTGTTTATATATGCTTTTAGGTCTTTCACAGTATGTTTGATGAAATTGGGTGCGTTGACATTGGGTGCATACAGGTTGATAATTATTATTTCCTTTTGGTCTATTTCCCCTTTTATTAGTATGGAATGTTCTTCTTTATCTCATTTGATCAATGTAGGTTTGAAGTCTACTTTGTCAGAGGTAAGTATTGGTACTCTTGCCTGTTTTGGGGGCTGTTGGCTTGGTAAATCTTCCAGCCTTTCATCCTAAGCCTGTGCTTATTTCTGTCAGTGAGATGGGTCTCTTGTAAGCAACAAAGTGTTAGATCTTCCTTTTTAATCCATTTCTTCAAGTGGTGCCTTTTGATGGGTGAATTAAGTGCATTAACATTAAGCGTTAGGTATGTGGTGATTCCTGCCAGTTAGTTGTCTTAGTTGTTTGAAGGTTTGATTGTGTGTACCTAAGTTGAGGTTACTCTCTACTGTCTTGCTTTTTCTTTTCCTGTGGTTTGGTGCTGCCTGTCTTTTCATGGTTAAGTTGGGTTTCACTTTCTGTTTGCAGAATCCTTTGAAGAATCCTTTGTAGTGGTGGCTTTGTGGTCACATATTGTTTTAGTTTCTGCTTATCATGGAAGACTTTTATTGCTCCATCTATTTTGAATGATAGTTTTGCTGGGTAGAGTATCCTGGGGTTGAAGTTATTTTCATTCAGTGCCAAGAAGATCTCACCCCATGCTCTTCTTGCTTTTAATGTTTCTGTTGAGAAGTCTGCTGTGATTTTTTGGGTTTACCTTTGTATGTTACTTGTTTTTTCTCTCTTACAGCCTTCAATATTCTTTCCTTAGTTTCTAAACTTGTTGTTTTAATGGTGATATGTCGTGGGGTAGCTCTATTTTGATCTGGTCTGTTTGGTGTCCTGTAGGCCTCTTGCATCTGTATGGGAATATCTTTCTCTAGATTTGGGAAATTTTCCGTTACTATTTTGTTAAATATACTACGCATTCCCTTCGCTTGCACCTCTTCTCCTTCTTCAATGCCCATGATTCTCAAGTTTGGTCTTTTGATGGAGTCGGTGAGGTCTTGCATTTTCTTTTCACAGGTCTTGAGTTGTTTAATTAATAGTTTTTTGGTTTTTCCTTTAATTACCATTTCATCTTCAAGTTCTGAGATTCTGTCTTCTGTTTGTTCTATTCTGCTGGATTGGCCTTCCATTTTGTATTGCAGTTCTGTTTTGTTCTTTTTTCTGAGGTTTTCCATATCTTGGGTGGTTTCCTCTTTAATATTGTCTATTTTTGTCCTGAGTTCATTTATCTGTTTATTCATCATGTTCTCTCTTTCACTTTGGTGTTTATACAGTGCTTCTATGGTTTCCTTTATTTCTTCTTTTGCTTTTTCAAATTCTCTACTTTTGTTGTCTTGGAATTTCTTGAGTGTCTCCTGTACACTTCGGTTGACCCTATCCAGTATCATCTCTATAAAATTCTCATTGAGTACCTGTAATATGTCTTCTTTTAAATAATTCTTGTGGGCTTCATTGGGTCCTTTGGCATAGTTTATATTCATTTTGTTGGAGTCTGGATCTGAGTACCTGTTTTCTTCATTCCGCTCTGGTTCCTGTACTAATTTTTTGCTGTGGGGTAACTGGTTTCCTTGTTTTTTCTGTCTTCCCATCATTGTCTTTGGTGTTGTTACTGTCCCTGTACTGTGTGAAATTAAGTATTTTCTAGCTTGTAATAATAATAATGGTAATATTTAGAATGGAAGGGTGAGCTGAGATGGAAAGCAAGAAGTTAAAGAAATGGGAAAAACAAATACACAGACTGGAGGGAGAAAACAGAACAAGGTATCAGACAAGAAGATTTCAAAGGTATAAACAGGGAGCTCTAGTGTACTAATCAGACAGTAAGCTGAACAGACATTAGAGAGACAGAGAGAAGATTGAAAATCAAAAATAAAAAAATAAAGATAATAATAAAAATAAAAAATAAGTAAATGAAAGTAAAATCTATATATAAAAATGTATTAAAATAAAATGAAAAAATAGAAAATTTTAAAAAACCAAAAAACCAAAAAATCTCCAAGTTCAAATGCAATGAATTTTCAGTCTTCATAATTTGGGTATCTGTCTCAGTCTCCAATCCTGGAGATGGTGCCTCAGATGTTGCTCTGTAGTTGTCTCATCAAAGGGGACACATAAAGTAGAACAAAACTACACCCACACGCACAAAAAAAACCCCACCAAGTGTCCCAAGTTCAAATGCAATACAGTTTCAGTAAATTTTTCAGCTTGCAGGTGTAATTCGGTTGTTCTCTCATCAAAGGTAGGGAGACAAAGAAAAAAAACGGAGTCTGGAGACAGTTCTGAGAATGGTATCTGCACCTGTGGCTTTCCTGCCCACTGCTGTCAGCCTGCTGTTGCTGGAGGCATTGTTTATGCAGATCTCTGGGGTGAGCTTAGCACTCACCTGCCTCTGCAGGCTTTGTTTTCTCAGATTTCTCCTGTGCAGGAGCCTCTGCTACAAGCTTTCCCCTTTCCAAGCACTGGGAAAGGTGAAACTGCACCCACGTTCTCAGGCCTACGTGTTTATTTACAGTTCATGTGGGAAGTGGGTCTTCCCCCCTCTCCTGTGCAGTTCTCCTCCCACCTCCGCTTTCACAAGCTTTCCTGCTCCTGATTACTGGGCAGTGCTGCTGCTCCTGCCAGCTGCCATGTTTGTTTACAGCTCATGTGGGAGGTGGGTCTTCCCTCCTCTCCCGTGGACTTTCCTCCTTCCGCCACTCTCACAAGCTTTCCCGCTCCTGGTTGCTGGGTGGCACCCCCGCTCCCGCCAGAGGCTCTCCGGCCAGACCGGCTTGTTTATTTACAGTCCTGGGAAGGATTCCCTTCCCCCAATCTTCAGCACTCAGAGCACCCCACCCTCTTTCCTGGGTGTCTTTATTGTTCTTATTGCTTATTACTCAGTTTCTCTTTTTTCCCTGGGTGAAGGTCAGTCTGTCCAGGGGTCTATGCTGCTCTGGCCCAGGCTTGTCTGTGGCAGTACTGCGGTACCTCAAAGCTCACCTAGTCCGCGTCTTCCCAAGCCGTCTGGGCACCGGTGACTGGTGGCCCGGGGACCCTCCTGGTTTCTCCGTTTAACATGAAGTGGAGATTCTCTGCACTGGTTGGAGGTGTGGAGGGGTCAAAGTTATGCCTCTTCTCAGTGATTATGCCTGCAAAGTGTGTCTCCAGCGTCTCTCCAAGATTTCACTCTAGGAGGCTCGCTTTCTGCTTCCTCCCTCTAGCCGCCATCTTGTAATCCTCCTCCACCACATTTCTTTTTGTTCTGTATCTTCCATTCCATTCACATGGGTATCTGCTATGTGCCTGCACAAAAGTTTCTACATCTTTGCAGTATAGATTGAAAGGAGGTATTACAACACCTCCAGAATTGCATTTTGCTCAGGATTACTTGGGCTACTCAGCATCTTTAATGTTTTCACATGAATGTTAAGATTTTTTTTCTATTTCTGTGAAAAATGTCTAGAATTTTGATAAGAATTGCATTGAATGTATGGCACTCTTAGCAGTGGGGAAATTTTAACAATATTAGTTCTGACAATCCATGAACTTGGGAAGTTTGTCCATCTTCTAGAGTCTTCTGCACTTCTTTTACTCAGTATTTTATAGTTTTCATTAGAGAGCAAATTAACTTCTTTGGTTAAGTTTATGTCTAGGTGGTTTTAGTGGAGACCATTATAAATAGCATTGCTGTCAGTCTACTTTTTTCAGCAAGTTCATTGTTCATGCATAGAAAATCTACTGATTTTCACATATGGATTTTGTACCCTGCTAATTTGCTAAAAGTACTCATCTGATTTGAGTTTTTTCAGGTGAACTCTTGGGTCACTAAATATAGGATCACATCACACTTGCTCATCACATATCTTATCAATATTGATCACATCAATAATTGTTCATTATTGAACTCTTTATTTGTATCTTCTTGTGTCACTTTTGGTGGATCATGTGTGCCTAGAAATTTATCTATTTCCTCCAGATTATTCAGTTTACTGGGGTATAAGTTTCCAAAATTTTACTGATGATCCTCTGGATTTCAGAGGTATGTGTTGTGATGTCATTTTTCTTGTCTCTATTTTATTAATTTTGATTTAGTCTTTCATTCTTTCATTTACTTTGGCAAAGGAGTTGCCTGTCTGGTTTATCATTCAAAGCCCAACTCTTTGTTTATTAAGCCATTCTATTGCTCGTTTAGCTTGTGCTTTGTTCATTTCAGCTCTGATTTTATTAATGCTTTCCTAATTCTTACTTTGGAATTCGGTTTATATTGAATTTCTAAAACCATGAGGTCCATCATTAGATAATTTATTTGAGAGCCCTCTGTTAGTGTAAGCATTCAAAGCTGTGAACTTCCCTTTTAGAGCTGGTTTCTTTATATCCTACATTCTCTGGTTTGTTGGGTTCATTTGCTTCTAGGAATTTTTTCTCTTCCCAACTCACCATTTCCCTGAGGACCCACTGGTCATTCAAGACTACTGTTGTATCTCCATGTGTTTGTATATTTTCTGTGGTTTCTCCTGCTGTTAATTTCTAGTTGATTTGCATTTTATTCCATTTTCTCATTGCTCCATTGTGTACATCCTGGAAGGTTACTGACAGCTGATGCATTCAGTTTAACCTCTCCTTTCTGTCTGCATCTTTGCTCCATCTTAAACCTACATACTAAGGATTTCCATGGGGGCCAAAATTTCAACTCTTCCACCATGCTTAACCACCTGCTTTTATCTCTGTTACATAATTCCCTTTATGGAACCTGATAGAATTTGAAATGATGGGAAATCTGTGTGAATTTCTCCCTAAATTAAATTCTTAGAAGGGCAGTAGTTCAAGGTAAATTTCCTATAAAATTTCAAAAATTCTTCCAGGATATCATTGAGTTTGATCATGAAATCTTCATAAGTAGTTTCCTTTACTATGTTCTTCATTTTCTGTGAGCCAAGACCCATGAAGTAGAGCAGGGAGCAGCATGGAGCTCTGTGAAGCATGAAGCTCTGTGCAGCATGGGGCTGTGTGCACTGTGGGCAACTGATGCTCCTCCTACTCCCACAAAGTATTCTAGAAAGTCCCTGGGATTTTTTAAATGTAACAATGTTGACATTTGTCACATGAGTTTCTGCATTTGAAAGATTATCATATATTTTAGTCTTTCACTCTGCATAAAGAGGGAGTAGAAAAGGTCTCTTCAGGACCTCGTATGGGATGGTTTGTTGACTCAGGTGAATGCACATCTGTTAGCAGGTCCTGCACAGAGGGAGAGTTTCCCAACTGCAGTCTGAGAGTGTGGAGCTGACACTGGGCCTTCAAATCATCTGAGATGGAGAATGCAGGTCTATCACAGAGGCTCAGACAGATGGGAAAATTAGGGCTGGAGAGATATGGTTGATTTTCATTATGGGTCCTTGTGCAAGCAGGTTAACCTTATGAGGGTCTGAGTTTCAGGACAATTTTCAGGTCCACTGGCAATACCAATGCTAGTTGTTAGAGACATCTTTCTGTCAAATCACTGAAGAAAACAGCTCTTCCTAGGCTTGGTGGACATGGTTTTGGTTGCAGGCTGAATGCCAAAGGTGTAATAACCACAGACATTGGGTAATGGGACCATTTCCACGTTTGAACCTCTGAGCACTGTAATATCCCACGTGGCTCAGACCTGCATCCTCCAAATGACCCACCTGCATCTGCATTCCATCTGGATTTCTCAGTTACCTGAACCCCAAAACCCCTGAATAGATATGTTTCCTTTCTATGGTTGTGAGAGTATAAAACTGGATGACTTCCTTACTCTACCATATTCCTACCACCATTAGATGGATGTTTAAAGTGCTCAGGGTCTTGATACTTTATACAATACAGCAAAAACTAAAAAAGGAAGTTCAAGTACCTGTCATACTCTTTATAGAAATATAATGTTGCATAGGATGCATATGAAAAAAAGATTTACAGAAAGAAGGCAGTCTAATATTCAGAAGAAACAAAAAATATTACACATGGTCTGCAGCTGTAATAGTGGAAATGCATATTCATGATATTCATGGTGATAGATAGCAAAGCATGTTAATATTGAAATTTCACCTACTTTATCACTGCTGTTATCTCTAAGGTTCTGAAGAATTACTAAACACAAGTCCTGTAAATGCCCCACCTGATACTGAAGTACAGATGATTTGGACATTTGCCTTCTCATCTTTCTAAACCCTTAATCATTACCCTCTTCCACATGCTCCATCATTTATGAGTTAGCAACACAATCTAAGTATGTGCTATGGATGCCTGGCTTGCTTAATTAAAGCACAATATACATCACTAGAATAATGTTACAAACTGATGTCATCTTTGGCATTTTCCTCATATCTGAGTGTTTCATTGGGTTCATGGGGAACTCCTTGCTCTTCATATTATACATGTACACC
This sequence comes from Castor canadensis, assembly GCF_047511655.1. Classification (NCBI taxonomy): domain Eukaryota; kingdom Metazoa; phylum Chordata; class Mammalia; order Rodentia; family Castoridae; genus Castor; species Castor canadensis. The sequence continues at coordinate 20,199,443 of NC_133401.1, forward strand.
TTCTTAACCCAACCTCATCTGAAGAAGCCCATAGATGTGATTTTCATATACCTCACTCTGTTCAATTTTTTAACCATCATGATCAAGCTCATTACAAATATCACATTGTTCTTTGGAGGAAGACTTTATTTTTGGTCGTAAAGCCATTTGATACACATACAGAGTTACCTGGGGTCTTTCCACCTGCACAACCATACTGCTGAGTATATCTCAAGCCATCACTGTCAGTCCTACTAATTCTAAGTGGGCTTGGCTTAAACCTAAACTAACTAGCTGCATTTCTCCCTCCTTCCTTTTCTTCTGGATCACCAACCTTCTAATGTCTATCCAAACTATCCTATTGACACGAGCCAATGGCAATTCCACTGCTCATCTTTATGGGTTTTCTCAAACTTCCTGTCAAATTCAACAGTTGGGACACAGGCATTCAGTAGCATTGACAAATATGGTGATTCGAGATGTGCTTTTTGTGGCCCTCATGATGTGCACCAGCCTCTACATAGTTCAGCTCCTCTACAGACACCACAGGAGAGCCCAGCATGTCCACAGCTCCAGCCTCTCCTCCCAACCATCTCCTGAAAACAGAGCCACTCACACCATCCTTTTGCTACTGAGTTCCTTTGTGTTCTTTTATTTTTTATACAATGTTATTGCCTTGCATAGGTTTCATAGACCTGAAAAAAACCCACATTCGGAGAAAGTTATTGGAATTCTTTCCTTATGCTATCCAACCATCTGCCCTTTTATGCTAATGAAAAGTAGTAAATTTTGTCCACTCTCATTTCTTCTCTTTCAAAAATGAGTGTTAACTTTCCTCAATGAGCATTTAGCAGCTGAATGACAGCCACGGAATTCTTGAGCAACAGAGGCATCTGAAAAGGGATTTGTAGGAGGAGAAATGCCATCTGACTGAGAAGAACATAAAAGTGCTTGGCAGGACACATGTGTTTTCAACATGTAAATTACACAAGGAGCCATACCTTACCATGAACAATGCAACATAAATCTCAATAAATACCTGGGTTACTGATTGCATGTTTTACAAAAGTATTTTTTTTTTAGAAAGTGTATGTGAGAGGAGGCTCCCAGATGGTGACTGGGCACAGCTACAGACTGCATGAGCTCCATGAATCAGGAATCTTGCTGAGACACTGGAGACATGGTTGGCTGAGTTAAAGCACCAGGGAGAGCTGAAACTTCAGCACTCTGAACCCCTAGTTCATTGAATGCATCTCCACAATATGATTTACAAAAAGAACAGCCGGCTGCTGGCTGTCAAGCCCCTGCCCCTCAGGCCTTCAAGCTGCCACTCTGCAAGGCTGCTGGATCTCTGCCCCACAGGGCCCCCACTATGTAGGCCCACGGGATCTCCACTCTGCCATGCACCTTCCCCCAGGCCCACCAGGCCCCAACTCTGCAGGCCCAAGGATCACTGCCCCACCAGGTCTCCATCCTACAGGCCCACCAAGCCTCACCCCACAGGCCCACCGAACTGCTGCTCCAGGAGGCCCTCACCCCACAGGCCCACAGAAACAGCACTCCACTGGGCCCCTGGCCTGCTGATCCACCAGGAGCTAACTATGCAGGCCCTCCTGTCTGCTGCTTGCCTCAGGATGGCTCCACACCTGCATAGGAGACACAGACAGACAGGACTGGATGCTAAAGGAGTAACACCAGAACTACCAAGACTGTAATTCTACTGTCCCTGAGACAGTGATTTTTTTTTTGCCTTTCCTTAAGGGTTTGGCTATCTGGCTTGCTGTTTGATCATCTACCATCTCTCTCTATTGTTTTCTTTGGTTCTCCATTTTTTTTATTTTTTTCTTTCTTTTTCTTTCTCTTTTTTTCCTCCTTCTTTCTTCATTTTGTTAGTTTTACTATTGTAACTCAGCTAATATTAAATTACACATAGTCCAGGGACAGAAACAGTACCAAGTGGAAATACAGGAAGAAGAAAATGGGATGGAAACCATTTTCTCCCAAAAAAAATACATTAGTACAGGATTCAGAGGGAAATGAAGAAATTGGATACCGAGATCCAGACTCCAGCAAAACAAACATAAACAATACCAAAGAACCCAACAAAGCCCACAAGAGCACTCTGAAAGAAGAAATCCTTCAAGTAATCAATGAGAATTTCATAGAGATGTTACTAAACATAGTCAACTAAAAACTACAGGAGGCACTCAAGAAATTCCAAGACAACAAAAATAAAGAATATGAGAAAACACAAAAACAAATAAATGGAATCATAGGAGCCCTAAATAAACACCAAAATTATTTTTTTTTGAGTTGAGGCTATCATTTTGTTCAATTTTTTTTTTCATTTTTCTTTTATTATTCATATGTGCATACAAGGCTTGGTTTATTTCTCCCCCCTGCCCCCACCCCCTCCCTTACCACCCACTCCACCCCCTCCCGCTCCCCCCCTCAATACCCAGCAGAAACTATTTTGCCCTTATCTCTAATTTTGTTGTAGAGAGAGTATAAGCAATAATAGGAAGGAACAAGGGGTTTTGCTGGTTGAGATAAGGATAGCTATACAGGGCATTGACTCACATTGATTTCCTGTGCGTGGGTAAACACCAAAATTAAACAGAGAATGCCATAAGTACAGAGATAATGAATTAAGGATGAAAATTGACAATATGAAAGAGGAAGTGACCCACAATATGGAAAACCTCAGAAAAAAAAGAATGAAACAGAAATACAAAACAAAATGGAAGGCCAATCTGGCATAATAGAACAAACAGAAGACAGAATCTCAGAACTTGAAGATGAAATGGTAATTAAAGGAAAAACTGAAGAATTATTACTCAAACAACTCAAGATCTGTGAAAAGAATATGCAAGAACTCACTAACTCCATCAAAAGGCCAACCTGAGAATCATGGGCATTGAAGTAGGAGAAGAGGTGCAAGCAAAAGGAATGCATAATATATTCAACAAAATAATAAAAGAAAATTTCCCAATGAGAAATAGAAAACTATGCCCATTCACATTCAGGAAGCCTCCAGAACACCAAGCAGACTTGGCCAAAATAGAACTACCACACGACATATTATCATTCAAACAACATGCACAGAGACTAGAGAAGGAATATTGAAGGCTGTAAGAGAGAAAAAAACAAATAACATACAAAGGTAAACCTATCAAAATCACAGCAGACTTCTCAACAGAAAACTTAAAAGCAAGAAGAGCATGGAATTAGGTCTTCTGGGCACTGAATGAAAATAACTTCAACCCTAGGATACTCTACCCAGCAAAACTATCATTCAAAATAGATGGAGCAATAAAAGTCTTCCATGATAAGCAGAAACTAAAACACTATCTGACCACCAAGCCACCACTACAAAAAAAATTCTTCAAGGAATTCTGCACACAGAAAGTGAAACCCAACAAAACCATGAAAGGGCAGGGACTACCAAACCACAGGAGAAGAAAATAGAGAGTAACATAGATTCAGCTGCATACAATCAAACCTTTAAACAAGGCCAACTAAATGGCAGGGATCACTACATACCTATCAATACTAACAGTGAACATTAACAGGCTTAATTGCCCCATCAAAAGACACCAATTGACAAACTGGATTAAAAAGGAATATCCAACAATCTGCTGCCTACAGGGGACCCACCTCACTGACAGAAATAAGCACTGGCTGAGAGTGAAAGGCTGGAAGAACATTTACCAAGCCAATGGTCCCCGAAAACAGTCAGGAGTAGCAATGCTTATCTTGGACAAAGTAAACTTCAAACTTCCATTGATCAAATGAGATGAAGAAGGACATCCCATACTAATGAAAGGGGAAATACAACAAAAGGAAATAGCAATTATCAACCTATATGCACCCAACGTCAATGCACCCAATTTCATCAAACATACTCTGAAGGACCTAAAAGTATATAAAAGTCCAACACAGTGGTAGTCAGAGACTTTAATAACCCCTATCACCAATAGGTAGGTCATCCAAACAAAAAAAATCAATAAAGAAATCCTAGATCTAAATCACACCATAGATCAAATGGACTTAGCCAATGTCTACAGAATTTTTCATTCAAATTCTGCAACAGCACATGGAATCTTCTCCAAAACTGATCATATCTTAGGCCACAAAGCAAGCCTCAACAAAGGCAGTGCTAAGAGGAAAGTTTATAGCCATGACTGCATATATTAAAAGGTCAGAATGCTCTCAAATCAATGATCTAATACTACAGCTCAATGTCCTAGAAAAACAAGAACAAGCATACCTCAAAACAAGCAGAAGGAGAGAAATAATTCAAATAAGGGCTGAAATCAATGAAATAGAAACAAAAAAAATACAAAGAATCAATGAAACTAAAAGTTGTTTTTTTGTAAAACTGAGTAAGGTTGACAGACCCTGGCAAACCTGACTAAACTGAAGAGAGAAAAACCCAAATCTGTAAACTCAGAAATGAAAAAGGGGAGATAACAATAAACACCACAGAAATCCAGGAAGTCATCAGAGATTACTTTGAGAGCCTATACTCTAAAAAATGTGAAAATTTTGAAGAAATGGACATATTTCTAGACACTTACAAATCTCCAAAACTGAACCAAGAGAATATTAAACACCTGAATGGATCCATAACACAAAGCAAAATATTAGCAGCATTAAGAGTTTCCCAAAAAAAGAAAAGTTCAGGACCTGATGGATTCACTGCTGAATTCTATCAGATGTTTAAAGAAGAACTAATACTAACTCTCCTTAAACTGTTTCATGAAATAGAAAGGGAAGGAACACTGCCTAACTCATTTTATGGAGCCAATACTACTCTCACCCAAAACCAGACAAAGACACCTCCGAAAAGGAAAACTATAGGCCAATTTCCTGAATGAATATCGATGCAAAGCTCCTCAATTAAATACTGGCAAACCGAATCCAACAACACATCAGAAAGATCATCCAATGTGACCAAGTCGGCTTCATCCCAGGGATGCAGGGATGTTTCAACATACCCAAATCTATAAATGTAATACAGCACATTAATAGAAGCAAAGACAAAAACCACTTGGTCATCTCAATAGATGCAGAAAAAGCCTTCAATAAAATCCAACACCACATCATGATAAAAGCTCTAAGAAAACTAGGAATAGAAGGTAAATACCTCAACATTCAAAAAGCTATATATGACAAACCTACAGCCAACATCATACTTAATGGTGAAAAACTGAAACCATTTCCCCTAAAATCAAGAGCAAGACAAGGGTACCCACTATCTCCTCTCCTATTAAACATAGTCCTGGAATTCATAGCCAGAGAAATTAGGCAATACCAATTAAGAAAGAGATTGAGGAAGAATACAGGTGAGGAGATCTCCAGTGCTCATGGATTGGTAGATTCAACATAGTAAAAATACTATACTACCAAAAGCAATCTACATGTTTAATGCAATTCCCATCAAAATTCCAATGATATTCATCACAGAGATTGAAAAATATATCCTAAAGTTCATGGGGAAACACATGAGACCTCGAATAGCCAAGGCAATACTCAGCAAAAAGAGCAATGCTGCAGGTATCACGATACACAACTCCAAACTATATTACAAAGCAATAGCAATAAAAACAGATGGTACTGGCACAAAAACAGACATGAAGACCAGTGGAAAAGAATAGAGGACCCGGATATGAATCCACACAGCTATGCCCACCTCATTTTTGACAAAGGTGCCAAAAATATATGATGGAGAAAAGACAGCCTCTTCAACAAATGTTGATGGGAAAATTGGTTATCCATCTGCTAAAAACTGAAACTAGATCCATGTTTATCACCCTGTACTAGTATCAACTCAAAATGAATCAAGAACCTTAATATCAGACCCAAAACTCTGAAGTTAGTGCAGGAAAAAGTAGAGAATACTCTAGAAGTAATAGGTATAGGCAAGGACTTCCTCAGTAGAACCCCAGCAGCTCAGCAACTAAGAGAAAGGATGGACAAACGGAACTTCATAAAATTAAAAGGCTTCTGCACAACAAAAGAAATGGTCTCTAAACTGAAGAGACCACCCACAGAGAGGGAGAAAATATTTGCAAGCTATACATCAGACAAAGAACTGATAACCAGAATATACAGGGAACTTAAGAAACTAAACTCTCCCAAAATCAATGAACCAATAAAGAAATGGGCAAGTGAACTAAACAAAATTTTCTCTAAACAAGAAATTTTTTTTATTTTATTATTCATATGTGCATACAAGGCTTGGTTCATTTCTCCCTCCTGCCCCCACCCCCTCCCTTACCACCCACTCTGCCCCCTCCCTCTCGCCCCTACCCCCTCAATACCCAGCAGAAACTATTTTGCCCTTATTTCTAATTTTGTTGTAAAGAGAGTATAAGCCATAATAGGAAAGAATGAGGGTTGTTGCTGGTTGAAATAAGGATAGCTATACAGGGAGTTGACTCACATTAATTTCCTGTGCGTGTGTGTTACCTTCTAGGTTAATTCTCTTTGATCTCACCTTTTCTCTAGTTCCTGGTCCCCTTTTCCTATTGGCTTTTAAGGTATCTGCTTTAGTTTCTCTGCGTTAAGGGCAACAAATGCCAGCTAATTTTTTAGGTGTCTTACCTATCCTCACCCCTCCCTTGTGTGCTCTCGCTTTTATCATGTGCTCAAAGTCCAATCCCATTGTTGTGTTTGCCCTTGATCTAATGTCCGCACATGAGGGAGAACATGCGATTTTTGGTCTTTTGGGCCAGGCCAATCTCACTCAGAATGATGTTCTCCAATTCCATCCATTTACCGACAAATGATAACATTTCGTTCTTCTTCATGGCTGGATAAAATTCCATTGTGTATAGATACCACATTTTCTTAATCCATTCGTCAGTGGTGGGGCATCTTGGCTCTTTCCGTAACTTGGCTATTGTGAATAGTGCCGCAATAAACATGGGTGTGCAGGTGCCTCTGGAGTAACCTGTGTCACAGTCTTTTGGGTATATCCCCAAGAGTGGTATTGCTGGATCAAATGGTAGATCAATGTTTAGCTTTTTAAGTAGCCTCCAAATTTTTTTCCAGAGTGGTTGTACTAGTTTACATTCCCACCAACAGTGTAAGAGGGTTCCTTTTTCCCTGCATCCTCGCCAACACCTGTTGTTCGTGGTATTGCTAATGATGGCTATTCTAACAGGGGTGAGGTGGAATCTTAGTGTGGTTTTAATTTGCATTTCCTTTATTGCTAGAGATGGTGAGCATTTTTTCATGTGTTTTTTGGCCATTTGAATTTCTTCTTTTGAGAAAGTTCTGTTTAGTTCACTTGCCCATTTCTTTATTGGTTCATTAGTTTTGGGAGAATTTAGTTTTTTAAGTTCCCTATGTATTCTGGTTATCAGTCCTTTGTCTGATGTATAGCTGGCAAATATTTTCTCCCATTCTGTGGGTGTTCTCTTCAGTTTAGAGACCATTTCTTTTGATGAACAGAAGCTTTTTAGCTTTATGAGGTCCCATTTATCTACACTATCTCTTAGTTGCTGTGCTGCTGGGGTTTCATTGAGAAAGTTCTCACCTACACCTATTAACTCCAGAGTATTTCCTACTCTTTCCTATATCAACTTTAGAGTTTGTGGTCTGATATTAAGATCCTTGATCCATTTTGAGTTAATATTGGTATAGGGTGATATACATGGATCTAGTTTCAGTTTTTTGCAGACTGCTAACCAGTTTTCCCAGCAGTTTTTGTTGAAGAGGCTGCTATTTCTCCATCATATATTTTTAGCTCCTCTGAAGAAGAAATTTAAATGGCCCAAAAACACATGAAAAAATGCTCACCATCTCCATAAAGGAAATATAAATCAAAACCACCTAAGATTCCACCTCACCCCTGTTAGAATAGCTATCATCAAAAACACCAACAACTACCTAAGTTGGCAAGGATGTGGGGATAAAAGGAACCCTTGTACACTGCTAGTGGGAAGGTAAGCTGGTGCAACCACTCTGGAAAAAAGTTTGGAGGCTTCTTAAAAATCTAAACATTGATCTGCCATATGATCCAGAAATCCCATTCCTGGGGATATACCCAAAGGAATGCAACACAGGTTACTCCAGAGGCACCTGCAAGCTCATGTTTATTGCAGCGCTATTCACAATAACCAATTTATAGAAACAATCAAGATGCCCCACTACTGATGAATAGATCAAGAAAATGTGGTATTTATTTACAATGGAATTTTACTCAGCCATGAAGAAGAATGAAATCTTATCATTTGCATGTAAGTGGATGGAACTGGAGAACATCATTCTAAATGAGATTAGCCAGGCCCAGAAGAACAAAAATCTTATGCTTTCCATCATATGTGGACTTTAGATCTAGGGAAAATACAGAAATGTTCTTGGACTTGGGTCACATGACAAGGAAGAGCATATATGGGAGGTATGGGGATAGGTAGAACACTGATAACATGAAAATGTTTGATGTTCCCACTCCAGAGAAACTAATACAGAAACCTTAAAGTGACAGAGGTCAATATGAGAAGGGGATCAGCAACCAGTGTAAAGATCATTTACAGATGAATCAACTTGTGTTGTAACACATTTGTACATGGAAGCAATGCTAGGAATCTCTCTGTATAGCTATCCTTATCTCAACTAGCAAAAACACTTTGTATTTCTTATTATGCTTATGTCTTCTCTTCAACAAAATTAGAGATAAGGTCAGAACAGGTTCTACCTGGAAGCAAGAGGGGAGAGGGTGGGGGTAGGGGACAAGGGGGAGAAATGATACAAACAATGTATGCACATGTGAATAAATGAATAATAAAAAGAAACAAAGTGTATGTGAAAAATATTCTTGAACATTGTGTTTACACTCTTTTTTGAGGTGGCTATTAAAAATGTTAAATTTACATTTGGATCTTTCATTATGCTTTCATCAAACTGGGATGCTCTAGGGAAAAATAATTCATATACTATTTCTCTTATATATCCCAGGTGATATGTTAAAGCTAGGGTATGTATCCATGACCATAATAGAGAAAAAATAACTAAGGATATTACATACAATGTTTGTTCTATAGAATTAGTCTAAGTACATATGATAAGAACTTTAAATTTAGATCAATTAAAGAATATTGGGGCAAATGGTGGTTGAAAATCCTGAGTTTCAGGTTATTCCACACACAAGAAAACAGGTGTATTAATCTCAGTGACAGTGTGAAGCCGTCCAAGATTATAAAATCCCACTCATGCTGTGCTGATTTGTAAAGAGACACTCTGCTATGATAATCTCAAATAAATGCAAATCTTGAAAAGCAATTATTTTTCATTTGAAATGGCAGGAAATTTTCCCAGGCTATTTTGTGCATTTATTTTAACTATATTTAGTCACAACATTTTTGAACAACACCTTTCCTCCAATTCTCATATTCCCATAATGAAACAAATCTATTAGGATCAATTCATTGTTTAATTAATGTCCTCTGAATTCTGACCCAACTAATGTGTAGTTCAAATGCACACTTTATCCTCCATGTGAATGAGGATTGTACGTGACTGGCCAAATATTGAAGATTTTGGTCCTATTTCTACAGTAGTTAACTTTTTGGTCATTCAGATAAGACATTTAAGACTAGAGACTTTGACTTTCCCAATGGGATTTTCAGCATGCTCTGTGGGTTCCAGTATGTGAAACACCAGTGCACTTGCCTAGTGCTGCTCTTCTATGGCCACAGAGGACTGGCTCACCATAGACTGAAGATGCATTTTGAGTAAAGGCATGATGTCACCACACTCTCCACTGCTCTCTAAAGATCAGAATATTTTTCCATTGTTCACCCTTCTTTCATTTGAAAAACATTTACCACGAAAGCACGGGTGCAAGATGCACATCTTCCTGAAACAGGGATGTTGTGATGGCTGGGTCTGTGAATCAATGTGGTGATTCTACAGAAATCAAATAATCAGAATCCCTAATTGGGTACCTGGAAGAACATGGGAAAAATAACTTCATTCTGGGATGGCCACCATGAAGACTGAGTTGATGTAAAAAGCAAGGGCCATAAAGATCCTCTCAACTTCTTATCACACACTTTGGATGAAGTATAAGACCAGCAAGATTGAAGGTCAACATTGTTGAGATACTTCGTAAAAAAGGCAGCTCTTTGGCTCCATTTGACAAAACCTTCCACCAATGTAGAAAGACTTCAATGTCTTCACTATCATCTGTGCCTGCCTTATCAGGTTTAAAAAATAATTTCAAGTTTAGGACTTTAATGTAACTAGGTCCTTTCTAAAACACATTTATTTAAATTGAGTTTTAATAATTTGTTTAGCATAAATTAATCATATAAATGGATTTCATGTGACATTTGCAACAGGTACTCCATCTTAACAACACTCCCTTCTCCCTCCTCCTTTTAAACAGTGTGCGGTGAGTTTCATTGTACAATTTCATACATGTATACAATTGTACTTATATGATATGGTTTGATACAATTTTTAGCCTTCACATTCCCTAACACTGGATTCCAATGAAAGTAGAAAGATTCTAGGAGCCTGTGTTCCTTCCTCTAAGAAATTTCCTAAACAGGCACGGAGAACTGTTCCACTTAATTGGACTTCATTAGGATATTAATGCTCCAATGTGGTCCTTTTCTTCTGAAAGAGAATTAAGTCATTTCTGTTGGTATCACAGATGAGAAGAGCTACCTAAAGATGCATAACTGATCTTTATCTTGTGCTGTACTGTTCCATCTTTCCTAGTGAACTTCCAGCTTAATGTTGAAATACAAACTCCTTGCTTCCTCCTGTTCTTCTCTTTTTTGCTCTCACTTTCCTTCCTTCTTTTGCCTACCTCTCTTTCTCTTTCCCTCCCTCCCTTTCTTCCTTCCTTCATTTCATTGTTCATTCTATATTTATTGATACTGTGTTTAACTATGTTGCCCATGGTGGCCTCAAGCGATCTTCCAGTACCAGATTCCAGAGTATAAGGATTACCTTGTGTTCACCATATCTGGTTCTCATTGCAAAGCCCTCCTTTCTCTGGTCAATGAAATGTTACCTCACAAACATGCAGGTTTTATTTGTCAATTAAATCTAAATATGTTTTTAAAATACAATAAATTGAATATTAAATAAAATCAAAAGTTGTGTCTAATTTCAAGAGATCTCTGAGTGACTGCAATCTACCCAAGAGTTCATTCCTTCCATCACTGTGACTTCCAAAGTCAAACAACAAGACTGATAAATAAAACACAGATCTTGTAAATGAGAGAATATTTTGTCCCATTGACCCCAGACTTGGCTTATCTCAAAGGCTTGTTTTCTCTGTCGCTCTGGCTGGACAATACTTACCAATCTTTCTTCCAGTACATTGACTTTCTCAGTTGTTTCTGTATTCTTCTGAGATCATTCACAGAATTGTTAGCAACCATTCTGCTGTTTATCAGCTCTAACATTTCATTTATTTTTCCATTGGGTTTTCTATTTCATGGCTTATAATCCTTTCCTAACATGTATAAAGTGTTAAAGCTGGTTGATATTTTACCTTCAATGAGCATTTTAATTATATCTCCTTTAGCTTCATTGCTCAATAATTCCAACATATTTTGACTGACTATTTAGTGTGCATTGATTGTGGTTCTCCATGTAAGTGAAGACATTTGACTCAAAATTGAAACCCATAACAATGGTGCCTTCAGCCAGGCACTCTCAACACAGAGCTCCATAGGCCATCCTGTCCTGAGCACAGGGCCTCCCCAGCATGGGGAAGTCTGGGTTTGGAACCCAACACATTTGTACACAAACCTGAGTAGTAGTCTGCCTTGTGACAATAGAAGCCAATGACTGGTAATTAGGTATCATACAATTTTGTTGTAGTGAAATGGTTGTGTGTAAATATTTTAGTGCTAGTTTAATCTTTAACATTTTGTTTTCAGCAAAATGTTAATCTTTTAACATTTTGTTTTGAGACAAAACCCTGAGTTTTATTTGTTCCCAATGAAGATGTGTTTTTGCTTGTTTACATCTTTACTGATCTCTGATTCCATAGTCAATTCAAACCCTTAGCTGTGGTATTCTCATCCATCCCATACATGGAACACATGGAATTGGAATGGGATCTCATTAGCCTTGCTCTCACATTAGGACAAGAGTCAGCATGAGTATTGGGATGAGATACATGCATTCACAGCTTGGGATTAGCACAGGAGTTCATAAATGATGTCATGGAATCCTAATAATAACTACTCAATCTCCTCTGTTGTTATGCTGGAACAATGATATTTTGTGGCTTTCTGTATTCTAATGTGAAACAGAAATGAACATTTAAATTGATACTGCAGATACCATTTTACCAAATCCAGCTCATCTTCCCTAAGTTTTAAAAAAAGGGCAGAAGCACAAATGATGAAGATTTAGATAAAGTGAAGTTGTTTTTTTACTTCCAGTAATCAGCTAGTTTGTATTAAATCCATTTTATATTTATTGAATTGAAATACTTATGTCTCTAATTCTTCATATTGTTGAGTATGTGAACAACAAAAATATCTAAATCTACTTATGTCTTATGTAAAGTTGCCCTGTAATATTATTTCAATTCCCACTGCAATTAAAGACCTTTAGGCCAGTAATTAATTACTATTTCATATACCCTAAAAAGAAATGCCACTGTGTGGAGAACCAGGCCTTATGGAAGTCCACCCCACAGGAAATGAGCAGAATAATTCAAAATCTACCACCCGAAGTTTGAAAGAAAACCTCTGACATATTCAGAAAGTAGAATACAATGTAATAGAAAAAAATAAACTAAGTACAACTCAAAACGAAGTTCCTACAAACCACAAATATCTATTTTCAAGACAGAAGTGTCAATGTGAGAAAAACTTATACAACATGATGCCATTTACAACAGTAAATTCAAATAGAAGATGCTTTCAAATGCAAAACCTACACAGGTGTTAAATCTACAAAGTGAATGATATATGAAATATTCAGCAGTTTTTGTCTCTAGGAGAAGGCAGGAATAAATTCATTTTTTAATTTTTATTATCATATTGTTTGGTACATTGTGACATTTACAAAAGTGCTTACAATATATCTTAGTTAAATTCACGCTCTCCATCATTCTTCTTTGTCCCCTGCCCAATTCTTAGAATACTTTCAACAGGTCTCATCTTTCCATTTTCATACATGAGTTCTTAATATTTCCACCATATTCACCGCCTATATGCTTTCCTTATATCCTTCCCCTGCCACTGGTACCAACCCCCAACAGGAACTGCTTTATCTTCCTGCCCTTCCTGCTTGTGAAAAAAGACATTTGTTTTTATTTGAAAGATCTATACAGAGAGTTTCATTGTGACATGTCCATGTATCTAAGTATTGTATTCCAAATTGGTTCATTCCCTTCATTTTTCTCCTTTGTATCTTAGTACATTTCTTGTCAACTTCAGCAGGTTTAAAAATTCTATTTTCATTCTCATATACAAAGTACATCATATTTTAGTTATTCAAAGTTATTGGAAATATTTTTAGTTAACATGTGTCTTGTTTCTATATATGTTCCATCCTGTTGTGTTAGAAGTGTTTAACAGTTTCTGAAACAATTTCAAACTTTGTATTATGGAAAAAACTTTTAAAATGAGAAATAGATTCCAGAGCAAACTAGAAGTGTTGCAATCATGACAGATCCCTGTGCTGTGGGGTCACAAACACTCCCTTGTCCTGCATGATTCTGTGCTCATGGAACATGAAGTGAAAACACTGTGAGAGCAGGATGCACAATGGCCTCAGTGAAAAGGGAGTCATTCTCTGGGGTCAGGTTGTACCAATGGCTGAGATGATTTCCTCAAGCCCACTGTAAACCAACTTTTAATGACTTTATAGATCCTGAAGTTTATCTTATGATGTATTTCAACGTAGGAAAATCCTCAAGGGCAGACTTGACACTTTTAATTACTAAACCTAACATATTTACCAGACATTAATTTTGCATCAGGAGAGGGAGTTCTTTAACCTTTGGGTGCATCAAAATCACGCACAGTAAACAAGGTCATTGAGGCAGCAGGTGACAGGTGATGGATGTTCCCCTGGGAGGGAAGTCCTGTCATTCTGTCCCTGATATACAGCTGTGACTGGGCAGGTGCCATCTTTCCAAGACGGCTCACGGTATCAGGAATGCAACTGCCCTGACTCTTGGTTCTTCAGTGCTCCGCCTAAAACTGAGAGCAGGTATGAAAACTTGCTCCTACACCCATCCCTGGTCTGTTTCCTTACACAGATCCTTTTATTTTCTGAATTACTTCTGATCTATTTCTGTTGTGATAAATTGATGATTGCAACTTTGGTACTCTGTTGTCACTCATCACTTTTCATCCATGTGTTTCCTCTTTTTCATTGTCCCATTTCTTGTCTAATACTTTCTGCCTAATCTGCCTTTACTTTCAATCATCTTCATTTTATTTTAAAAGTGTCATGCCTTTATACTCACTTCAGCAGCACATATACTAAAATTGGAACAATACAGAGAATATTAGCATGGTCCCTGCACAAGGATGACATGCAGCTTTGTGAAGCCTTCCATATTTTTAATAAATTTCAGTTTCTAAAATAAAAGTGTTCATGCTTTTCAGTGCTTTGCAGTTTTTGAAAAAAAATATATATATAGGAGGATCCCAACCCTTCTGCTTTTGTTTCAGCACATAGGAGAGATGACAGGTACAAACCACATCATCCAGCCATTGGTGAGATGGTGTCTTGCAAATTTTTTGCCTAGACTGACCCTGAACTGTGATCCTCCTGATCTCTGCCTCCCTAGTACCTAGGATTACAGGATTGAGCCACTGGACCTGCCCTATTTAATTTTGAATACCATCTCTACTGCTTCATAAGGAAAGACTGTTATCATTCATATGAGTTAAACTTTATCCTGTGATATTGTGCAACTATTCAGGTGATTGTATATCCTTCCTTCCCTTTTGCAATAGAGTTAATAATCATCAGATATGTGAAAGTTTTAAAGATAAGTTTGATTTGGGTCATTGAATAATTCTCGCAACTATGTGTGTGACTCCTTTTACATATTCTGGGGAACTTTACACTTTGTTCTTGGTACTATGGATTGACCCCAGGACTGAGCACATGCTGTTAACTGCTCTACCTATTCAGTTCTGACCACAGCCATTTTGCTTCTACCTTGCTTTTGAGATAGAGTCTTGCTACATTTTCCTGAGCTGACCTCACAATTATTAACCTCCAGCCTTCCCTCCAAGTAGCTTAGATTACAGGAGTGAAGCGCAATACCAAGTTCAATTTACAATTACTTTCTATAGATTAATTTCCATTTGGTTCATCGAGTAGTCTTGAGATTGTCCTTTCCACAATATCTTTGTTATGTTTTGCTACAAAGGAAATAGGAGGTCATAACTGAACTCATTGTATGTCTCCTTGCCCCATCCTAAGGATGTGTTCATAGACATGTTTTTATCTGAAGTGTTTGCCATATTGTATCATTGAAGCATTCTTCAGTATTTATGGACAAATGTTCTCCTATTCCATTTGATCATGGGGAATATTGAACATTTATGAATTTCTATGGTTGTCCTAGTTTTCATCTTAACTTGAGTCTGTAAATTATGACCACATCTCCTAAGTTTCCAGGCTTATTGACATGAGTAATCAAAATATTGTGTTTTAAACACAATTTACAGATTCTCAACTACTGTCTTTTTTTTTCATTCAAGAAATTTTTAAAGGAATATTAACCTAAAGGAAGAAATAAAATGAGAAATTTTAAAATAGTGAACAAAATTATGAATGAGAAATATAACTGAAAGCTATTTTGAAGAAAAATTACAAACTAAGACATTTGACTAATCTGACTAAAAATTAGCTGTAATAAACATTAGAAATCAAAGGGGCATAAGAAATGGTAAGAACCTACTATGTATACGTTTTCCCATATGCCTAAAATGGGCTACTTTCATTTTTTAATTAATTTATTCATTATACATTTTTTGGGTCATTTCTTCCCCCTACCCACCCGTCCCCACCTGCCAACACAATCTCCCTCCCACCTCCCCTCACTTCTTCACCTCCAGGCAGAACCTGTTCTGCCCTTATCTCTAATTTTGTTGAAGAGAAGACATAAGCATAATAAGGAAGACAAAGCGTTTTTGCTAGTTAAGGATAGCTATACAGAAAGATTCCTAGCATTGCTTTCATGTACAAATGTGTTACAACCCAACTTGATTCATCTCTAACTGATCTTTACACTGGTTCCTGATCCCTTATCATGTTTACCTCTGTCGCTTTCAGGTTTCTGCGTTAGCTCTTCTGGAGTGGGGACATCAAACGCTTTCATGTTTTGGGTTTTTTACCTATCCCCATACCTCCTGTATGTGCTCTCCCCTTGTCATGTGACCCAATTCCAACCACATTGTTGTAAATTTCCAGGATCATTGGCGTGAGTAATCAAAACATCGTGTTTTAAAAAACATTTACAGATTCTCAACTACTGTCTTTCAACAGCTTATTTTTAACATTACGTGAGCCTTTCTACCGATCAGGGTACAGCCTCTACAGAGCTTCATTCATTTATTGTTCTTCATAAGGAATTTACTCTGGACCTTGTGTTTATCTCCCTATGAAGGGCAATGTAATGTCTATCTCTGTGGACCTATTCTAGTGCTGTCTCCTTCCTTTTTCAATTTCTGTTTAGATTTCACTTTGCTGTAAATTTTCTAATATTGTCTCTTCAAATTTTCTTATTTAGAATTTATAATTATTTCCTGGATAGACATTCCATAGGCCTTTGTTGATGCATTTTTTTCAATAACAGGTTACTACCAATTGCTTTCATTTTGAAAATACTGAAAAATTAGTCTTTTGTTATTCATTCATTCAAAACTCATCCTAATGACATCAAGATCAAGTGCTCTGTACAATGCTTCTAGTAGCCTTAATGCATTTCTCTGTAAATTTCCTTTTATCGTGTAAAAACAGCAGAGTTTAAGGTCTAACGGAGTGATAATAACTCCTGGCAATTGGTTTTGCTCCTGATCCATAATGAACTTTTTTTCACTAAGTAGTTACTGCAAATTGGTTCTATTTTGAATGTATGGAAAAATCAGTCCTGTTACCTGGGGAGAGGCTTCCTTCTTAGAACTGCTCCCTGATCTGAGGAGCTCTTGGTTCTCAACACCCCATGTGGATTCCAAAACTTCCTCATGAAATGTTGTCTGTAGATGTAGGCTGAGTTTCCCAGGTCAAGGAGACTGTTTTCAGAAAACAACCTCTTTCCAGACCACAGAAGTGATTTTCCAATATGTTTTTAAAAATGGATTTGTAGAGATCACCTAGTGAGAAAAGTCCACTTTGGAAGGGCCTTGTGGAGAAAGCAACAAGACCAAGAGACCTGAGGTATTACCACTTGTTGCAATTAGAGGGTAAAGGAGAGGGCTCCTCGCTAACCATCTCCTGAACTCACAGTGGTCTGTATTTACTTACTTGATTGATACAGTTGGGTTTAGGGTTCTGTTACTTATTTTCTAATACATATTTAGGTTTCTTTCCTTTGTTCCACTTTTTCAAATTACTCTTTATGATTTAAATTCTAGCTCAACTTTTTTATCCCTTCGTCCCTGTCTTTCCATGTGTGTTTATCTATGTATCTACTTATATGTCTATTGAACTATCTTTGATCTATCTAAATATCATCTGTCTGTCTTAAATCTCTCTATATTGGTCAAAAGACCATAGTTCCTTTTCATTTGTCATTTACTTATGTCTCCCAGGATCTAACATGAGATCTGTTATTATCTGTAAACCCAACAAAAAGCATTGCATTGACAAGATTGTAAGAGGGATAAACCATACAGAAGAAAAACCATATGGAATATTTTATATCGACTATTGGAGAGAAGATTTTGCAAGTTTCCAGTTTTCTGAGGGATAAGCTCACCTTATGTACAAAAGCATGACTTTTCAATTTTCTTGCTCTAAAAGGAAAGTAATCAATGTTTTTGGTAAATTCACACATGTGAGTAGTGTGTTTGATTCCAATTTGTCAACCTTGCACACGGTCTTCTTAAAGCTCAAAAGTACTAAATATACTTCCCTGTAAATTTCTAGGTGAGACTGGGCCAAAAGAATTCCCAATTGGGATAGAGAGAGAAGGAGGAAGGTTGAGGCCTTTGATATTTTTAATCATGGTGACACACTAAGAAGCTTACAGAAAGCTCCAGCTTACATCTGGTACAGCAGCAGTGGCCCCATGCCACCTACTGAAACCATAATCTCCTTGTGATATTGGGGCCTGCCATGCAGGCTAAGGACAGCCCTGATAGCTCAATGGAAAAGCAGGGAGTTCCTGATTCATGCTGTGATTTCAGGCCAATGCACCAATGCATGAATTGGGAGATCTGTGTGGACTGACAACCTCCACTTAGCCTTGCTGGATTAAGTATTTAGCCAGAAGGTCCTGGTTCCAAGTTCTGGTCTCACTGAGTCAGATAATGAACTTCACAGACAATGAGAGTGACCAAAGTGGGAGCATTTACTGAGATCAAAAAACATAAAATGGGAGGAGTAGAGCCACCCAGCATTGGGAGGGGCAGTTTCAGGAGAGAGTGAAGAAAGGCAGAAATACCTGAAGCACAGAAGGGCCAAGGAAAAGACTGAGCAGTGGCAGATGTGTGTTTAAGATCTTTTATCTACTTTTTTGGTATACTTTGGGGGCAGAACTTGAAAGTCCCAGGATATAGATTTCTGATCGTTGGGCCTCCAATGTTTTTTCCTCTTGGGTCTTGGTATGTTGTTTCTTTCCTTCTCCCTTAACTGTCTTTCTATTTTTTCCCAGTACTGGTTCTTGTGATTAGCTACTTACATAAGAAAAATCTATACCTTAATTGTCAACTAGGTTGAGAACCGAGCATATACACAGGTGTACTTAACAAGATGATGGCCCAAACCTTTGAGTTAGATAGAGCAGAGGTTAGAAATTTCAAACAGAGACCCTGTCAGTTAGAGCAGGAACTGATTATTTATACAGGTAATCTTTCTCTCATCTAACAAGACAATGACACTAAACCCAGGAGATCATCTAGGTAATGTAATATAATGTAGAGTGTCAGGTTTGAATTCTACCTTCTCTGTATTCTAAGGTTCTCAAATGTCCCTGGAATCCAGTCTCTGGAAGTGCCACATCTGTGCTTGAAACACAGAAGAGCTGGACATTCTACCACACTCCCTCATACTGGACTGTCAATCACTATTGCCTCACAAGCTCCATTAATATTAATTCCACAAAGTAATCTGTTCATGTATCCTTGGACGCCTTGATTACAAAATTAAAAATATATAAATCATCACTAAGATAATGCTTGTAAGTGAACTGATTTTTGGAATTTTCCTCACATCTGAAATTGTCCTTGGGTTTGGGGGGAACACATTGCTCTTCATGTTATGTGTGTACACCATCTTGTTTCAAAGACATCTGAAGAAGCCCATAGATGTGATCTTCACACACCTGTCACTGGTCAATGTTTTGACCATCATGTTCAGGTTAATACCAGACACCATGTCATCCTTTGGAGGTGGACATTTGTTTGATGATGTGGGTTGCAAGGCAGTTTTGTACAGCTACAGAGTTACCCGGGGTCTTTCCATCTGCACTACCTCTCTCCTGACTGCATTTCAAGCTATTACCATTAGCCCCAGGAACTCAAAGTGGGTGTGGCTTAAATCTAAACTCTCCTCCTGCGTTTTCCCTTCTTTCCTTTTCTTCTGGATCATCAACATGCTGATCTATATACACATCATTGAAACTTTAACATCCAGTAGCAATTCCACTATGGTTGGTTCTGGATATTCTCACACATACTGTACAAAGAGTGGGCATAATCAACTTTCATATGTATTTTTAAGTGTCATGGTGATGCACGATGTGCTCTTTGTGACCCTCATGATCTGGAGCAGTCTCTACATGGTGCATCTCCTCCACAGACACCACAGGAGAGCCCAGCATGTTCACAGCACCAGACTGTCTTCCCAACCATCTCCTGAAAACAAAGCCACCCACAGCATACTTTTGCTGGTTAGTTGCTTTCTGTTCTTTTATTGCTCAAATAATTTCATTACCTTTTACTTATTCTTTAGGCCTGGAAAAACACCAACATTTGAGAGGATTACTGGAATTGTTGCATCCTACTATCCAACCATTTGTCCTTTTGTTCTGATTAAGAACATGAAAATTATTTCTGGGTGTAACTCTCCCATTTCAGAGATAAAATGCATCTTCTGTTGAAGAGGACTCAATAACTTATCTGACACCCCAGCGTTCCTTTAGCCAAAGACAAGTTTTCTTTATGATTTATGTGAGAGAAGACAACTATGTTGCTGTTTTTTTAATGGTTGTTCTGGGTGATGGTACATTGTGGCATTTACAGAAGTTCTTACAATATATGAAAGATCTCATATTTTAATTCACCCCTACACTGCTCTTCTTTATCCACACCTCCATTCCAGGAATACTTTCAACAGGTATCACTTTTACATTTACATACATGTGTATACATTTTTTGCATCAGATTTTCCCTCCTACCCCTTTTCTCTACCAACCTCTCCCTTCCCACTGTAGCAACTCCACCCTCCCCATCAGGACCTGTTCCACCCTCCTATTCTCTGAATTTGTAGAAGAAAAAAGAAAAAATTACATTTTTGCTTGTTTGTGATAAAGGTAACAACAGAGAGAGTTTCCTTGTGATATTTCCATGAATATATGTGTTATATCCCCAATTGCTTCATCTCTATTTTTCTCCATTTTGCTGTATTCCCTTTCTTATGATGTTTCAGTAGGTTTAAAAATTAAGCCACATGTTCTCTCTCATATGTGGAATATAGACCTAATATAGATACAGCAATGTTAAGTAAAATTTGCCACACTAAGGGGAGGTCATATAAAAGAGGGGCACAGTAAAAGAAGGAAACTAAGAAGATGAATAAGGTTGATATACTCACTTCAAAAGAATGAATATAAAATTCTTAAGCCATGTTGTACTTGATCACTTGAAATATGGTAGGTTTGATTTTTTTAAAAAAACACAGTTTTTATGTCTTAACATGAATAAAATTATGTTGTGTCAATTTAATAATTTGCACAAGAGTATCTGTTAAATTATTACTGTCTATATTGATTATATAATGATCAATGTTGCATGCAGTGTTATCTACCTACATCCTTTTCTGAAAAATGTCAATAGTACAAAATTTAATGCCAAATTAGTGGCTCAAATGATTCTCCTAGTAAATTTGCTTCTCTGCAAAAATTCTTGTTTACATTCAAGAAATATGTCTACATGCCTTACATCTCCAAAATGGGTTGAGAATAAATCGGTGATCAAAACCAAAAATAACCTTAAAGAGATCATATACAACATTCATGTAAGAAAAGTGTGAGTTAGTTGTGTATGACATGAGGTACAGAAATACAGAGTTAATTGTGTTTGAATTGTTCTGTACTATAGAATGAACTATAAGGTTATATCTCTCATTGTGTGCCCAAATCCATCCACAAGGACAACTTCATCTGTGTTGTGAATGATATGTTTCTTTAGATCAAATCTGTTAAAATATTTTCAGTTAAACAAGTCTCTTAATATTAAAGTGCTCATCAGAACTGCATTACCCCTTCCAGGTCTATGATGGTCATTTTCATTTTACATATTTAAATTTTAATATTCATTGTCCAGCAGTGATATTTCTTTCTTTAATTTTCCTTTACCTAGACTTCTCATTCTGTGTAATTCACTATATCATTAAAATCCTCAGAGATATGATGGAACTGATCAAGGGATTGACCCTTCATACATAATGTTTTTTGCTGAGAACCATAGCTTCCATTTTGACTTCCCATGGGATTCTTGCAAATTGACTGAGGTCACTTTCCCATGATCTCCCAGCTTCTGTAGCTGTAAGAAGACAAACAGAAACACAGTGACAATTTTCCTATGAAGAAACTTTGATTTCCCCATGAAACCTTGAACATGGTACTGTATCCTGAAATGGTCACAGAGTTTAAAGAAAATTATATTGGTAGGACAGATGAGTTTTATTACTGCTTCAATCAGGGAATAGTTCAGATTTGCAAATCCAGAATTATAATTCTCCCAATTATAAGTTGGGAAAATACCACCCATTACATCATGGTTGTCTTCCTCCATCAGCTGCTTTTTAATCCCTCTGGTGTTCTCCCAGTTAGGGTGGGTGCAATGCTTCTGGCCAGCTCCTCATTTCCACTCTCCTCTTGCCCCTTCTCCTCAACATGGTGACATTACTCAGCCAAAAGTACTTGAAAAATATTCTGTTTAATCTTCCAGGATCCATATGGGATTCAACATTGGCCATCCTCTCCTTCAAATGTATCTACTTATTTTTCTTTAGCTAGTTTTTGGCAGTATTGGAGTTTGAACTCATGGCCTTGTTCCTAGTAGGCAGAATCTCAATTACTGGAGTCACACCACAACCCAGCTCTTTTCAGATTTAGTTAATCTTTGGACTTTGTCTTGCTTTTTGCCCAAGGCCACTGTCAGACCTCAATATTCCTACCTATGCTATGAGGGTAGGTGGGATTACAGATGTGTGCCACCAAGCTTGGCCTTCTGTAACTATTTTAAGCACAAATCTATACAGAAAATATAAAAACTTCATGTAGTTTTATAGTGGACAGCCACAGATGACCAGCACCCAGATATAGAAATAGAACATCACCAGCTTCCCTGAAATGCCCCATGTCATCTCCCATTTGCTGCCAGTTGAGGGTGTCTACCAACAGACACCATGACACCATGTGCTGTGATTGTTGTTTGGCCTAAATATTTTTCTCTCTCATTTCACATAGTCTACATTGATCAGTGGCTTACCCATTCTTGCCTCATTTTTCATGTTCTATTTTTTACCTGCTTCTATGTTGTACATCTAGATGCATCACCCCTAGAGAAGCTGTGGAACTGCATTCCATTGCACCTGGTCACTTAAATTGTAGTAATACACAAGATTGGTTAAATGTGAATTTAACTCACCAAACTCAAATATGCACTGTGACTTTTCAAACAAATGAATATGATGTAATATTTTATTTTAATGTGCTACTTGAAAATTAGCACCTGTAGAAAGGAGAAATCTTGAAGGCTCATGGATAAACATGTTTCTTATACAAAAGCATTAACTGCTTCTAGATGTCCTTTCAACCACAGAAACCTGGAAGATAGTGGGAATGGAAGCTATTTAGCAAGTGGTTCCAAAGCCCAGGAATCTAATGGCTGCCAAGGTAGAAACCATCAGTCATGGTAAAGAAAAGTGTACAAGAACTCAAACAATATACCATCCCCAGAGATGATCAAACAACTAGTTGAGTGAAACACAGACTTCAACTCAGGGAAAGACACAAATGAGTGAAAATGATGTGCTGCAAAAATCTTTACAAAGGAAACATATTTAAAGCAAATGGGCCACAGCACAGTGGGAAAGCATCACACCATTTTGGATGTGAAATATTAAAATGAAAAGACAAGGCGAGAATCCAAGATGGTGACTAGGGCACAGAAGCAGACAGCATGAGCTCCATTACTCAAAAATCTTGTTGAGATTCTGGAGTCACATTTGGTGGAAAGAAAGCACCAAGAAGAATCAAAACTTCAACACCTTGTAAATCTTCTCCATGACACGTTACACTGAGAAAACAGGAGGGCTCCCGCTGCCACCAGAAGCTGGCTCCAAACCTGCTTGAGAGACATTTGACAGACCAAATAGGTGAGCACCAAGTGTCATGCAGTATTCCCCCAGTAACCCCTGGGATAAACCAGCATAAGCCACCTGGGCAGAATGACACCCCTCCCCTGCAAAAAAAACTGAACAATAAACAAAGAACTGAAAGCTAGTACACAGCAGAGGGGGTGGGATGCTGAAAGCACATCAAAGAAGGGAGGAGGGGCAAGAAGCTGATCTCTGCAAACTTTAGTAAACAAAAGCTGGAAAGGCAGAAGGGCCAACAGTGGGATGGTGATAAGCCACTGCCTGAAATAGGGCAGGTAACAGTCCACAAAGCTCATCTCCTGAGCCAGTGAGCAACATCCAAAGTCAAAAGACACTGCTTACAAAACAATCAGTAAACCATCACAGTACACTGACAGCAAGAGGATGGCTGATGGATCATGACCTTGCCCTAGAGAAAGGGGGCAAGGCAAAGAAACAAGCCCCCAGTAAACAAGCACAGTGAAAACCCAACTCCAAAGCAGGACAGCTGGTGAGCTACAGAGCTGATCTCTGGAAACTGAGGACAACATACAAACTTAAACTGCCACACCTCACTGAGGGAGGAGCTGACTAAGCAGCTGCCACTGAAAGACAAAACAAAAATAAATACTACCCAACCACCTGGTGAGATTATGACAGAGCTTGTGCTTAAATACCAACACCAGTGGATGCTGGAGGAGTAACAGAAGAACTTAAACTAAGACTGAAATTCTATTGTTACTGAACTTGGAGGTTTTTTGTGTGTTTGTTTGTTTGATGGACTTGTTTCTTGTTTGTTTGTTCATCTCTCCCCATTGATTTCCTTGGGGCTTTTTGTTTTGTTTTGTTAGTTTTACTATTGTGAATTAGTTAATACTAAATTACACCAGAGCATGAACAGAAATAGAACACACACACTAAACTAAAAACCCAATAAAGTCACAAAATAAATTAAACCAAAGGAAAGACCACAGGTGACTGAAACCACCAACTAGATTATCAAGAACACAATTAAACAGTACTAAGTGGAGAGATGGGAAGAAGAAAAAGGGATAGAAACCTGTCTCCCCCCAAACATAAAATAGTACAGGATTTAGAGTGAAATGAAGAAAATGGAAACCCAGATCCAGACTCCAATAAAACAAGGATAAACTATACCAAGGAACCCAACGAAGACCACAAGAACAACCTGAAAGAATAAATTCTACAAGTAATTAATGAGAATTTCATAGAGATGCTACTAGACATGGTCAAACAAAACATAAAGGAGGCACTCAAGAAATTCCGAGACAACAAAACTCAAGAATATCAGAAAACACAGAAACAAATAAACGAATTCATAGGAGACCTAAACAAACACCAAACTGAAACAAAGATCACCATAAGCAGAAAGAAAAATTAATTATGGGCAAAAATTGACAATGTTAAAGAAGTAACCAAGGATATGGAAAACCTCATAAAAGAGAATGAAACAGAAATACAAAACAAAATGGAAGGCCATTGCAGCAGAATAGAACAAACATAAGACAGAATCTCAGAACTTGAAGATGAAATGACAATTAAATGAAAAACTATTAGTTAAACAACTCAAGACCTGTGAAAAGAAAAAAGAACTCACTGACTGTATCAAAAGACCAAACCTGAGAATCATGGGCATTGAAGAAGGAGATGAGGTGCAAGCTGCACTGATATAAGGGTTATGACAAATTTACTTATGTAAAGCCAAAGTGCACCCTCCAGATAGGAGTAAAAAAAACTCAAAAAGGAGCACTACACTGGAAGCCAAGACCTCCAGGTTCTACTGAACTCAACAGAGTGCAGATGTTAGTCCTACTCCTTCCACATGGCAGGTGGAGGAAATTTTTGCCCTGGAATGGCCAAATTGGGCCTGTTATGTTAAGGGGACTCCATTAACTACAGGTTGGTGGGTTGTTGCTGTGTAAGCATATGGTTTCTTTTCTTTTTTTATTTTACTTATATGGGCATACAATGTTTGGGTCATTTTTCCCCTTTTCCCCAGCCCTGTCCCTTACACCCCACCCCAACCCTCTCCCCCCCAACCCCTCACTACCTGGCAGAAACTATTTTGCCCTTATCTCTAATTTTGTTGAAGAGAGAGTATAAGCAATAATAGGAAGGACCAAGGGTTTTTGCTAGTTGAGATAAGGATAGCTATACAGGGAGTTGACTTGCATTGCTTTCCTATGCATGTGTGTTACCTTCTAAATTAATTCTTCTTGAACTAACCTTTTCTCTAGTTCCTGGTCCCCTGCTCCTATTGCCTCAAAGTATCTGCATTAGTTTCTCTGCATTGAAGGCAACAAATGCTATCTAGTTTTTTTGGGTGTCTTACTATCCTCCAAGTGTGCTCTCACTTTATCATGTGATCAAAGTCCAATCCCCTTGATGTGTGTGCCCTTGATCTAATGTCCGCATATGAGAGAGAACATACAATTTTGGTCTTTTGGGCCAGGCTAACATCACTAAGAATTATGTTCTCCAGTTCCATCCATTTACTTGGGAATGATAACATTTCATTCTTCTACATGGCTTCATAAAATTACATTGTGTATAAATACCACATACTCTTAATCCATTTGTCAGTGATAGATTGCTTTTGGGAGTATAGACGTTTTGACTATGTTGATTCTACCAATCCATGAGCATGGGAGATATCTCCACTTTCTATAGTCTTCATCAGTCTCTTTCTTCAGAATTTTTAGTTATCCTTGTGGAGGTCATTCACATCCTTTGTTAGGTTTACACCTAGGTATTTGATTTTTTGAGGCTATTGTAAATGGAATTGTTTTCATGTTTTCTTTCTCAGTTTCTTCATTATTAGTGTATAGAAATGCTAATGATTTTTCTATGTTGATTTTGTATCCTGCTACCTTGGTATAGCTATTGATGGTGTCTAGGAGATTTTGAGTAGAGTTTTTTGGGTCTTTAAGGTATAAGATCATATCATCTGCAAATAGGGATATTTTGACAGTTTCTTTACCTTTTTGTATTCCTTTTATTCCTTCTTCTTGCCTAATTGCTCTGGCTAGGAATTCCAGTACTATGTTGAATAGGAGTGGAGATCGTGGGCATCCTTGTCTGGTTCCTGATTTTAGAGGGGAAAGTTTCAGTTTTTCTCCATTAAGTATAATGCTGGCTGTAGGTTTGTCATATATAGCTTTTATAATATTGAGGTACTTTCCTTCTATTCCTAGTTTTCTTAGAGCTTTTATCATGAAATGGTGTTGGATCTTATCAAAGGCATTTTCTGCACCTATTGAGATGATCAAGTGGTTTTGTCTTTGCTTCTGTTAATGTGGTTAATTACATTTATTGATTTTCATATGTTTAATCACCCCTGCATTCCTGGGATGAAGCCTACTGGGTCGTGGTGAATAATCTTTTTGATGTGTTGTTGAATTCGATTTGCCATTATTTTATTGAGGATTTTTGCATCAATGTTCATTAAGGAGATTGGCCTGTAGTTCTCATTTTTGGAGGTGTATTTGCCTGGTTTGGGGATAAGTACAATACTGGCTTCATAAAATGTGTTAGGCAGTTTTCCTTCCTTTCTATTTCATGGTACAGTTTAAGGAAGATTGGTATCAGTTCTTCTTTAAAGGTCTGATAGAATTCAGCAGAGAATCCATCAGGTCCTGGACTTTTCTTTTTGGGGAAACTCTTGATTGCTGCTTCAATTTCATTTTGTGTTATAGATCTATTCAGGTGTTTAATGTCCTCTTGGTTCACATTTGGATGATCATAAGTATCTAGAAATCTGTACATTTCTTCAAGATTTTCAAATTATTTGATTATAGGTTCTCAAAGTTCTCTGATGATTTCCTGGACTTCCACAGTGTTTGTTGTTATCCCCCCTTTTGCATTTCTGATATTACTAATTTGGGTTTTTTTTCTTGCCTCATTTTAGTCAGGTTTGCCAGGGGTCTATCAATCTTATTTATTATTTCAAAGAACAAACTTTTTGTTTCATTAATTCTTTGTATGGTTTTTTTTTTTTGTTTCTATTTCATGGATTTCAGTTCTTATTTTTATTATTTCTCTCCTTCTATTTGTTTTGGGATTTGCTTGTTCTTGTTTTTCTAGGAGTTTGAGATGTATCATTAGGTCATTGATTTGGGATCTTTCAGTCTTTTTAATATATGTCCTCATGGCTATAAACTTTCCTCTCAGGAATGCCTTTGCTGTGTCCCATAGGTTCTGGTAGGTTGCATTTTCATTTCCATTAACTTCCAGGAAGATTTAATGTTCTTTTTTATTTCATCAATGACCCATTTGTCATTGAAAATATGTTGTTCAGCTTCCAATTGTTTGCATGGTTTTTGTCTTTATTTTTGTTGTTGAGTTATATTTTTATTGCACTGTGATCAGATAGAATGCATGGTTTAATTTCTATTTTCTTATATTTGCTGAGGCTTGCTTTGTGCCCTAGGATATGATCTATTTTGGAGAAGGTTCCGTGAGCTGCTGAGAAGAATGTATATTGTGTAGAAGTTGGATGAAATGTTTGTAGACATCCACTAGGTCCATTTGATCTATGGTATATTTTAGATCTAGGATTTCTTTATTGATTTTTTTGTTTGGATGACCTATTTATTGATGATAGTGGGGTGCTAAAGTCTCCCACGACCCCTGTGTTGGAGTTAATATATGCTTTTAGGTCCTTCAGGGTATGTTTGATGAAATTGGATGCGTTGACATTGGGTGCATATAGGTTGATAATTATTATTTACTTTAGGTGTTATTTCCCCTCTTTTTATATGGAATGTCCTCCTTATCTCTTTTGATCAATGTATGTTTGAAGTCTTCTTTGCAGGATAAGTATTGCTACTCCTGCAAAGTTTTCTGGAGCCATTGGCCTGGTAAATTTTCTTCTAGCCTTTCACCCTAGGTCTATGCTTATTTCTATTGATGATATGGGTCTCTTGTAAGCAAAAAATTGTTGGATCTTCCTTTTTAATCCAGTTTGTCAAATGGTGCCTTTTGATAAGGGAATTAAGTCCGTTAACATTAAGTGTTAGTATTGACAAATATGTGGTGATTCCTGTCATTTAGTTGTCTTAGTTGTTTGAGGGTTTGATAGTGTGTACCTAAATCGATGTTACTCTCTAATTTTTTGCTCTTTCTTTTCCTGTAGTTTGGTACTGCCTGCCTTTTCATGGTGATTTTGGGTTTCACTTTCTGTGTGCAGAATCCCTTGAGGAATCTTTTGTAGTGGTGGCTTTGTGGTCATATATTGTTTTAGTTTCTGTTTATCATGGAAGACTTATTGCTCGATCTATTTTGAATGATAATTTTGCTGGGTAGAGTATCCTAGGATTGAAGTTATTTTCATTCAGTGCCCAGAAGACCTCACCCCAATCTCTTCTTGCTTTTAATGTTTCTGTTTAGAAGTCTGCTGTGATTTTGATGGGTTTACCTTTGCATGTTATTTGTTTTTTCTCTCTTACAGTCTTCAATATTCTTTCTCAAGTCTCTGTACTTGTTGTTTTAATAATAATATGCCATGGGGTAGTTCTATTTTGGTCAGGTGTGTTTGGTGTTCTGGAAGCTTCCTGCACCTGTATGGGCATAAATTTCTCTAGATGTGGGAAATTTACTGTTACTATTTTGTTGCATATATTACACATTCCTTTTGCTTGCACCTCTTCTCCTTCTTCAATGCCCATGATTCTCAGGTTTGGTCTTTTGGTGGAGTCAGTAAGTTCTTGCATTTTTTCACAGGTCTTCAGTTGTTTAACTAATAGTTCTTCTGTTTTTACTTTAATTACCATTTCGTCTTTGAGTTCTGAGATTCTGTCTTCTGCTTGTTCTATTCTGCTGTATTGGCCTTCCATTTTG
The DNA here is from genome assembly GCF_047511655.1 of Castor canadensis. Taxonomy (NCBI): domain Eukaryota; kingdom Metazoa; phylum Chordata; class Mammalia; order Rodentia; family Castoridae; genus Castor; species Castor canadensis. The sequence continues at coordinate 20,229,044 of NC_133401.1, forward strand.
TTTTGCATTTCTGTTTCATTCTTTTTTCTGAGGTTTTCTATATCCTGAGTTTCTTCCTCTTTTATATTGTCTTTTTTCATTCTGAGTTCATATATCTCTTTATTAATTGTGTTCTTTGTTTCAACCTGGTGTTTACACAGTGCTTCTATGGTTTCTTTTATTTCTTCTTGTGCTTTTTCAAATTCTCTATTTTTGTTGTCTTGGAATTTCTTGAGTATCTCCTGTACATTTTGGTTGACCATATCCAGTATCATCTCTATAAAATTCTCATTGATTACTTGCAGGAATTCTTCTTTAAGATTGTTCTTGTGGGTTTCATTGGGTTCTTTGGCATAGTTTATCTTCGTTTTGTTGGAGTCTGGATCTTGGTATCTGTTTTCTTCATTTCCCTCTGGTTCTTGTACTGATTTATTACTGGGGGGAAAGTGGTTTCCCTCTTTATTCCATCTTCCCATCATTGCCCTTGCTATTATTACTGTCCCTGTACTGTGTGTAATTCCATATTATCTAGCTTTTAATAATAACAATGGTGATTTCTAGAGTGGAAGGGTGAAAGAAGAGGGAAAGCGAAGAAGGTAAAGAAAAAGCAAAAACAAACCCAAAACAAACAAACACACACACACACACACACACACAAAGAGCCAATGAAATGAACAGGGAGAGGTAGTGTACTAATCAATGGGGAGCTATACAGGCATTAGAGAGACAGCGAGAGGATAGTAAAAGGGAAAAAGAAAAACAAAAATAAAAGAAAATCCCCAAGTTCAAATGCAATAAAGTTTCAGTCTTAATAATTCTGGTGTTAGTCCTTCATCCTCCAGTCCTGGTGTTTGTGACTGGGAAGAACTTCTGTTGTTGTCTCATCAAAGGGGGAAAAAACAAAACAAACAAACAAACAAAAACTAAAAACCAAAACACAACAAAACAAATCCCAAATTTAAATGTGATACACTTTCAGTTAGTCCTTCAGCATTCAGTCCTAGTTCTGTCGTGTCTCATCAAAGGATGAAAAGAACAACAACAACAAAGAGTCTGGCAACAGCTTTGTGAATGTCTATCTGGGGCTGTGGCTCACTTGCCACCTACTGTCAGCCTTCTGCTACTGCAGGCTTTATTTATGCAGATCTCAGGAATGAACTTTACACTCACCTCACCCCACAGGCTTTGTTTGTTTAGAGTTCTCCTGGCTGCATTCCCCTTTTGTTTTCTCCAATATGCAGCCCTACCAGCATGTTAGAATTGCAGTCATTTTCTTACTATTTAGAGTTCACGTGGGGAGGTGTCCCTCCCCACTCTTCTGTGGAGCATGTTATGCTTTAGCCTCTTTTACAGGCCTTCCCCTCTCCTGGCACACTGGGGGAGGTGCTGCTGCTCCTGCCTTCTAGCACCAGTTTGTTAATTTACAGATCATGTGAAGGAGTGCCTTTCTCCCAGTCTCCTGTAAAGCATGGTATGCTTTAGCCACTTTCACAAGCATTCCCCTCTCCAAGCACACTGGTGGGGAGGTGCTGCCGCAAATGCCTTCTCCTGCCAGCTTATTTATTTACAGTTCAAGTGGGAATTGCCCTTCTCCCACACTCCAGAGCTCAGGGCACCCCACCCTCTTTGCTAAATATCTTTTTGTTTCAGCTACTTGTTTATTATTCAGATTGGTTTTTTCCTCTTTTTTCCCTGGGTGGGGGTCAGTCTGTCCAGGGGACTATGCTGATTTACTGTGTGCTGCTTAGCTTACCTGGTGGTCTGCATCTTCCCAAGCAGTCTGGGAGCTGGAGTCTTGTAGCACAGGAGCCCTCCTGGTTTCTCCATTTAATGTGGAGTGGAGATGCTATGCGTGGGCTGGGGGTGTGGAGGAGTAGGAGTTTTGCCTCTTCTTGGTGGTATTTCCTGCCAGGCGTATCTCCAGCATCTCTCTAAGATTTTACTTTAGGAAGCATGCTTTCTGCTTCCTCCCTCCAGTCACCATCTTGGAATCTCCTGAGCCATATGTTAATGCCAACCATCTAGAATGTGATACCTTAGAACATCTGAGCCATGATTCTTGGTCACTATGTTTCCTAACTCCACACTTAGTCCCCATAAATATTTACCTGTGTTCTCTGGTGATTTTATTGGGGTTTTGACTATTAAGTTAACTGAGTCATGCTCATTTAAGAGTTGGTTTATGTTGGGGTTAACAATAAGGACAGCCATGTTAGGACTAGACTCCTCCACCTTGCAGATGGCTTACTTTATCTCCCAGGATAGATGCTAAGGACAGTTGGGCAGACAGTGACCTAACTACAACTTACCTTTCTTGGTTACCCAGTAACAATATCCCTTAGTGACCTTCCTGGTACTTTTCCACTAGCTCTCTGTATCCAGACCAAGCCTGTGTATGGCAATGGGCTCTAGCTCTCTTGCTGGGGTATTACTCCACAGGGCTCCTGCCTAAATAATAAACCCTGAACTGGTGTTTGAACAGTCTTTCTACCTCTTCCATACCTCTTATTTTTTAACCATGTATATAAAGCTTTCTAGATGACCTCATGGTTAAACAACTGTTGTCTTGGAAGATTCTAATACTGTTGGTATCCTATATGTGTCTGTGACTAGGCTATATGGGGTCACTGACACTGTTCCCCCCCCACCAAATGATGAAAAAAATCTAAGATCTTACTTCAAGAGCAGCAAGTAAACTAGTATATATAACCTCTGTAAAGCTGTGATGCTATTGCTTGTTCCTATATTTATGTTTTTCAAGTATATCAAGTCTTCTAAAATACAAACTTTAGATAAACATGGTAACAAAAGGTTAGTGGTACTGATATGCTGTTTGTTAGTTGCTAAATTGTCCATCAGAATTTTAACCAGGACTCTTTTAAGTTTTTGTTATTACAGTTCTGATCCTTCTGGGACATTATAATCAAGTCCATAAAAAATGACTCTAATAACTACTTATGTGTCAACCAGGTTAGCTTTTTAGACATCTTCTTTTATTAGATTTTGTTTTGTATTGTCCTTATCTAGAAGGCCACTGCCTAAGAGCCACTCCTTCTAAGTCTCTTTGTTGCTTAAATTTGGCCAAAAGGGTCTAGTTGGCACTGACTCCCACCTGATCTGCTTGTTATTACCCCCAGCATGGGACCAAAAACAAGCAAACAAAATCCAGGAAAAAGCAACCAATCAAGAAAGATCTTCATTCTACATCCATACCACCCTGAGTGTGCCTGATCTCATCTGATCTCAGAAGCTAAGCAGGGTCGGGCCTGGTTAGTACTTGAAGGGAAGACAGATCTTCAGAAGAGAACTGCTCAGAGACAAGCAGCTTGGAGACAAGGGGAGAATCCCATAAAAGTTCCAATGGAGTTACTGGTGCCAGACCTCTCAAAAATAATCAAGGCCAAGAGGATTGAAGAAATGGTTCTTATGCATGTGTGGCTATCTGGCATTAAAGCTCTTCCAGACACAAACTCATATTTTTAGACAGGATCTTCTACTAAAATAGACAAGATAACTATTTTTACTGGCTCTAAACATGTCCTTTGATATTTAAAGATGGGTGGCTTTAACTTTCTTCAACTATGGGCTTTCTTGGACATATATACTAACAGTATATTGTTGCTAAGGTGATTGTATTCAAAAAAAACTAAAATGTTCAACCATTAAAACCCCATTGGGGGGCCCTTTTGTTGTTATCTTGTCTACTCCCACCATAGTTAAAGTAGCAGTGATTGCTCATTGGATCCACCTCAGTCAAGTCAAGCCAGCTTCTCTCGAGTGGGATGAATCCCTGATCCAGCTTCACTGTGTAGGATCACCCTCTGGAACCTGAGCACCTTACCTCCCTCGGCAAGACTCTGCTTCCCAGGAAACAATGGAGGACCAAGAACAACAAGATGACAGCCCTGCTCTAGTCATCCTGAAAGCTGACTAGTCTATGCATGGAAGAAGCGTGAGGAGTCAGCTCTCCAACAGGACAAACAGGCTGTTTTTTACACCAGTTATTTCACAGTAATGCATTGCCACCCCTTGTCTGTATCTGCTGTTGTAGTTCTCACCCTAGTCTTCACCATAGGTTTGGAAGAAACTGCCCCCACTGATTAGTCTCATGGTAAAAGGTTTTTATTTGCTCTGTTCTATCTCTTTTGAGCACAATGCATAATTACTATTTATTGTTACTGATCTGGCTTAACAAAGGACAAAACACACAGCCATCCTTCACAAGGGAAAGCTGCCCCTAACTACACCTGTGGCAACTGTAACCCTGTAAATTCCACTGTACTCAAGCCATCTGATTAAACATGGGGAAAAGTAATTAGTAGAAAAACAGATTAAAAAGGGGCTTAACCCTGAGAGTCTGATATACCTCAAATTAGTAACAGTTACCCTTGAGAGTTCCTCATACCAAGTGTTTCACTCCTTTTATAAGGAAATGAAAAATGAATTTTTCATCTCTGCCAAAGCTAAAAATTTGTTCCTCTCACTGGTTGAGTCTATAGCCCAGACAATAAATGTCACATCATGCTATGTTTGTGGGGGGACCAACATAGGAGACCAATGGACTTGGGAAAAGGATGACAAAGGGCCTTACATATAATAATGTTTTAAAAATACAAACCCCTAAATTAAGATGATGCTCTTTGACCCTAAGTGGGTCTAAGCATCAAAGGGGGGAATAATGTAGCAGGGAGGAGGATCAGAAGAAAACAGACTAGTCCTGAGTCCTGAGAAAGTAGCAGGGAGGTAGGGATGGCAGAGCAAAGAGATAAAATCTGAGAAATCTGAACATGAGGAAGGTCACATAGCACCAGGGAGGGGAAAGTCACATAGCAGTAGGATAAAGTATCCAATAAAATTAAATATTAGCATATATGGATTAGACCTTGCTTTTTGCTTCTGTAACCTGCTTGCAAGGGTCTATAAGGTCAGACCCCTTTGTTCTCGGGGCTCAGCCTTTGGACATGAGTTCACTGAGTCTATGCTGGCACAATAAAATGTTACTTCCTGCTAATTGCCTCAAGAGTCCCATATCTCTTGCAAACTCCTGCAACACTACCACTCTGAAAACATAAACTCAATTCAGGAGGTCTTGTATCCCGCAGTAAACAGGCTCTGGACAAGGGCCCGTCCACTTCTTAGTTTGCTGACTATGTTTTGGTGGGAGACCATCATAGGAAAAGTCTTATAGTCAAAGTTTTGGCTTAGATTGGGGAAAAAAAGGTTCTGAATTTTTATATCTCTTTAATATAAGCAGACTCAGAAAGACAAATATCACATTGTTTTCTTTCAAATATCATATCTAAACCTAAAAAGAAATAGGATATGAAAGCAAATGAGAGGGTGATGCAGGTGAAATGATCGATGTGCTCTACATGCATGTACGCAAATAGAAAATGAAGTCCATTAAAATTATTAAAAAGTAAGGTGGAGAAGTGATAAGAAGCGTTATGGAGGGGTCAGTTGTGTGCCATATGCATTTATGAACATATCAAAAGGAAATCCATGGTACAATTAAAATGTGCTGATAAAAATACAGAGACAGTAAAAAAAAATATGGTAAAAATAGACATGAAGACAAATGGAGGAGAAGAGAAGACATAGAAATATTCTCACACAACTACAGTCATCTGATTCTTGACAAAGGAGTCAAAAACATGCATTGGATAAAAAAGAGTCTCTTCAGCCAGTCGTGCTATAAAAGTGGTTATTAACTTACAAAAGACTGTAAGTGGACTCTCAAAACTCACCCCATACAAAAATAAATTTAAACTGGATCTAGGATTTTAATGAAACTTTGAAACTACTACATGAAAATATAGGGAAACTCAGGAATGGCAAAAGGAGAGGGTGATGGAGGGTAAACATGACTAATGTGATTTATGTGCATTTTAAAATAAAATAATGAAACCTGTTAATAAATATTTTCTAAGGGTTCAAAAGAGTAACAGGGGGGTAAATTTGATTAAATTACATCATGTGCATGTGTGGAAATATGACAATGAAACAACTTCTCCATTCATAGACACTGATAAACATCAACTCAGGTAAAAGTAATTAGAGTGAAAGAGAGGGAATGGAGGGGAAAGGAGAAAGGTGGAATAATAGTAAAGCAACAAAATGATACTAGAATAAAAATGTGAAGAACAGAAAAGAAGAGATTTTTTTTAAATCCAATTACAAAATACAGAAAAAGGATGCAAACATAACAGAGGAGTAAAAATAGCAACATAAAAGATTTTAAAATAAAGTAAAAACAATACTGAAATACAGTGAGAAGAAAAAAAATAAGTGACAAAGAATTAGACACTTTCTTCTGTTCCTCTGAGATTATGGTGTGCCAGGTAGAGGGGTGGTGGTGAGTCTTGGGTGGAGTCCACTGTAGTTCCTACTGTGTTCAGGCTGGTGCTGTGAGGGCTGAGGGCTGTGTGGTGCTGTGGTGTGTGAACACCTTCATGCTCAGGTGTCAGCTCTGGGCTGCTTTCACTTTAGAACCTTCCCTTCTTTACATATGAAAATCTGCTATGGGGCCCAGTGAGCTTGACATGACATGGAGGCAGCCCAGGCAGGTTCCCCCTCATTCCAGAGACCAATCTGCTTGTATATCCAGGGTCTGCAAATGCTCAAGCCCAGGGGAGTCCATCACCTGCACCAGAGAGTAAGAGAAACAAATAGAGCATTGAGATGTGCATTGGAGAGGAAAACAAGGGATCCAGGCACTGTGCCTGTCAGGGGGTCTCAATGATTTCAGTCCTCAACCAGAAGAAAACCAAGTGTAGGAGGGAGGCTGGGGAGACTTAGAAATTTGCTGTATCTGGAGTCGAATTCTCAGTCCTGCTCATCAGCAAAGCAGTGGAGGCAGAAGGCAGTGCCACAGGCCAAGCAACCTGCTGGCCATGGCTTATGCTCCTGTTCTCAGTCACTGCATATTCCTCAATAAAAGAGGCAAGACCACTGACCTCCATTCCCATCACAACTCAGGCCCCTGCTACTTAACTTGTCAGTGATTCTACAACTGTCTCTACCCCTCTCCTCACCTGCTTTTCACATGGCCACCCCCAAAACAAGAATCTATGGCAGGCTGTCCCCAGGCTCCCAGACTTGTGATTGTACATTGTTTTCAGGTCCCAGAGGAGCTCAATCACAAACAATAGGCCCTCTGTCAAGATGGTACTGTGCTACATTACTCCAAGTTATGGGAGTGACCCAGTGGGGTTTCTCCCATGCTTGACAGGCTCACAATAATTTCTTTTTGCACAACATACCAACACTGGATTTCTTATTAATCCAATATTACGGTTATTTGTAAATACCTCTACAAGTTTTACTTTTTCTGTGCTTTTGTTTTTGTGTGGTTTTTACTATGTAGCAGAGAGGGTCTAGGTTCTCATCATGGGTAGGGACAAAGAGGTGCTCTCCTGTTAGCTCAGCAGAGGATGGACAATTCAGCTTGTCTCTGCTTCCAAGTATGACGTACTTCTCTTCATCCACAGGACTGGTGCCTCAGGACCAGCTCTGCACGTGAACACCAGAAAACAGATTCAAGAGAGTGGTGACACCTTTGAAAGCTCAGCAGCCAGAGCACAATGACAGGCTTCAGCATGATCTCAGTGTCTACCACAGGCACAGCATTGAACAATTCAGCAGTAGAGGCTGAGGATCCCTTATCCTGAAACACTTGGGAATGACCCATGAATTGGTCTAGATTTCAGGTTTTTTCACACTTTAGAACATATATATATATTTAATAATGAGTTATATTGTATGTAAGACCCATATAAACACAAAACTCATTTGGTTTTGGTACTCCTTATATGCATAGCCTAAAGTTGATTGCATACAGTATTTCAGGAAGCCTGTGTTTTGACTGCCACGCATCACACGAGGTCAGACACAGAATTTTCCCCTTGTGGTGTAGCGTCCTCAACAGAGCTGTCCTCAGGCAATACACTGAGTTGTTGAAAGACTCAAGAAAACACTGAAATGTAGTATATATGACATAAGGCTTATTGAAACTGACTAAAAATGAAGCTATTGAGGATATCAATTTACAAACAGAGAAGAACATAGGAGAAATAAACTTACAAACAAGGTTAAATGTCCTTTGGCAGCCAGACTAGACATGTAGGGCCTCTGTTTCTCAGAACACTTCACCAGAAAGTCCACTGTTATAGGATGAACAAGTGGCACGTCCCTCCTTCATGGTTCCTCGTAGATAATACGAACTCTCTCCACAATGCTGTCCTAGAAGACCCAATGCTGGGCAGCTGGACTCAGAGCACTATGCCTTGCCGTGGTGCTCCTTTTCTGCACTACTTGCCGCATGGATGGAGATTTTATAGGTTGCATAGCACAAACTTTGGCATCATTGGTTTGCTACCTTGCATTGCCCTTTTATTGCTAGCATTCCAAGGAACAGCTGATTCGGCATAATGGCAGGGGGCAGATTCCCTGTGTTGATGGCACTGGCTTATTGAAATCCCAGTGTAATGGTGAGTCATCAATTTTATCTGATATTTATGGTTTAGACCCAACTGGCCCTCTTCCATTGCTCTCTTGGAAGGGATAAAGCCCTAAGAACAGAAATGGGTGATTCAGGACATGGCATTTGAAGTCCAGCTTTTTTCAGGAATCAAAAATATGGTATCTTGTCAGTGATGAAAATACTTCAGATATTGCAGCATTTTAGACTTCTGATTTTTGCACTTAGAGTTGCTGAACCTGTTGCAAACTGAGAGAAATCTCAGATACAGTTCAGTAGAGAGTCTATGGAACTTATGGCCAGGAATTTAAGCTGAAGTTAATGACTGCAGGTGATATTTTTAGCCTAGCAGGTAGCCAGCCCCAGGGGTAGTGACTGTGTGGGGTATGAAGGGGCTTTGTGTCCTGATATAAGTACTGGTACCCAGGTATGTACACTGAAAAAAAATTCATGATAACAGTAAAATAACTGAATATTTGTGCACTAGTGGTTGGGTACATTTGAAGGAAATGTTGGCCAATGATCAAATATGTAATGAGTTTGGAAAATGAAGGAAAATGAAAGTTAAATTGCATTCATCAAGGAGTTTCATGTTTAAGGGAGACATGTGGATAAATGTATAGAGAGCCTTGTTCTAACTGCTAACAAGGAGTAACAGCGCAGAAGGATAGAGAGGAAATGATGGAGGAAATCATAATATAAAGGACAATTTGTGTTTTCCACACTTTTATTAGCTGCATTAATTGTATGCTGTATACATGCATAGATGCACATCGTATACTTGGAACTTACTCAATTCATCTGTTTCTCTTTCTTATCCCCTTTATAAAATGATTTTAAATGGATTGCATTATGGTCTTTTCATATATGAATACAATGAACTTTGATCATATTCTACCCCCTTGCCTTCTTTTTTCCCTCTCCCATCTCTCCCCTCAAAATATCTCCTAATTTATATGCATTCCTAAATTTTTCTTTAGATCCAGCTTTTGCATATGAGAGAAAATATGCAATATTTGTCTTTATGAGACTGGCTTATTTCACTAAACATGATATCCCCAATTCCATTCCATTTCCTGCAAATGACTTATTTTTATTCTTCTTTATGGCTGAGTAATACTCCACAGTGTATATATGCCACAATTTCATTATTTGTTCATCTGTTGATGGTCACCTAAGCTGATTCCACAAAATGGCTCTTATTAATAGAGCTGCTATAAACATGAGTATACAAGAATCTCTGCTGTATGCTGACTTGCATTCCTTCTGGAATATGCCTAAGATTGGGCTAGCCGGGTCATATGATAGCTCAGTTTAGTTTTTGAGAAACCTCCATACTTATTTTCATACTGGCTGATGAGTTTACATTCCTAACAGCAGTATAAAAGGGTTCCTTTTCCTCCCACATCCTCACCAGCATTTGTTCCTTGTTTTCTTGATGACAGCCATTCTGATGAGGTGACATGGAATCTTATGAGGTTTTGATTGGCAGATTGAACATTTCTTCATGTATTTATTGGCCATATGTACTTCTTCTTTTGAGAATTGTCTGTTCAATTCATTTGCCCATTTACTAATTTGATTGCTTGTTCTTTGGGTGTTTTTTAATTTTTTATTGTGATATATTCATTATGCAGGGGGTGAATTCTAGTGAGAATTATAATTAGGCTTATATTCTACATTAGTTACATTGCCCCCATTGTCTCTCTGCTTCCACTCCCTCCCCACTTCACTTAAAGCAGTTGCAAGTGGTTTATTTGTTCTATTGCGTATAGGTATATGAAGTCCATCAACCAAATCTCACCTCAGTCTCCTTCATTTACTCTCCCCTCTCTCACTAGTGCCCCCCACTTTACCTATTTTACAGTCCTGTCTTTAGTTATTAATATTTTATCTGATGTTCAAAGGAGTTTCTCAATTTATCCCCACTGTGGGTATATTTTACTTTGGTCTATTCAACCCCTTCCATTACTCTACCCTACCCCTTTACCTCCCACCCCCTAATATCCATCAGCTCTCAGTAAACATCCTTATATCCTATACCTTCACAGACTTTGTTTTATGACAATACTGATGTTCTAGCATTCTTTTTTCCTTTCCTTCTTTCCCCAAGTTCCGTAGAGTAGTTCCACTGTTCTAACTAACTAACATGTTCTAAATCTGAGTTTTATATGATCATGTTTGGTTTTGTGTATATGCTTAACTTTGGATCTATCATCCATGTATGATAGAAAACACAGCCTTTGTCTTTCTCAGCCTGGCTTATTTCACTTAATGTGATGTCCTCCAATTGCATCCATTTACATTCAAACCACACGTCATTATTCCTTATGACTCAGTAAAACTCCATTGTGTATGTATACCATAATTTCTTGATCCATTCATCAGTTGTAGGGCACCTGGTTTATTTCCATAGCTTGGTTATTACGAATAGTGCTGTGATGAACCTCACTGTACAAATGTCTCTATTGTATCCTGACTTACATTCCTTTGTGTAGATGCCCAGAAGAGGTATCATTGGATCATTTGACAGTTTTATCTTTAGCTTTTTCAGGAATCTCCAAACTGCTTTCCATAGTGGTTGTACGAATTTGCATTCCTACCAACAGTGCATAAGTGCTCCTGTTTCACCACATCCTCACCAGCATTTCTTGTTGTTATTTTCCTTGATTATGGCCATTGTAACTGGGGTAAGATGAAATCTGAGTGTTGTGTTGATTTACATCTGTGCGATAAGGGAAGTTGAGAAGTTCTTCATGTATTTACTGGCCATTTGTACCTCTTCCTTTGAGAATTCCTTGTTTAATTCATGTGCTCTTTTCTTCATTAGGATGTTGATTCTTTGGGGGTTGAGTTTTTTTATATTAGTCCCTTGTCTAATTAGTATCTAAGGAGTAGCAGGTAAAGATTTTCTCCCATTCTGTGAGCTGTCTCTTGAGTCTAGTGACTGTTTCCTTTGCTGTGCAGAATTTCTTTAGTTTGATGCAGTCCCATTTGTTCATTATGTCTCTTAGAAGCTGAGACTTTGGTCCTTGCTTTTTCCAGTTCTTTACACATCTTGGATATTAAGCCCTTGTCAGATGAACAGCTGGCAAATGTTTTCTCCTATTATGCAGGCAGTCTTTTCATTTTGGTAATTGTTTCCTTTCATGTGCACAAGCTTTATAATCAGTGAAATTTAATTTGTCAGTTCTTGCTTTTACATGGATTCCTATTCAGAAAGATTTCCCTGTGCCAATACCTCTAAGTCTTTTACTTATTTTTCTGTAGTAGATTCAGTTTCAGGTCTTATCTAGTTGTTGACCCATTTTCATTTATTAGGTACAAGATAAGAGATAGTTTCCAGTTTTAGACTTCTATATGTGAATATCCAGTTTCCCCAACACCATTTGTTGAAGAGGGTGTGTTTTTCAAAGTTTATTTTTGTGACCTTTGTCAAAAGCAAGATAACTAGAGCTGTGTGTACTGATTTCTGGAACTTTCTTTCTATCCAATTGATGTATGCACCTGTTCTTTATGTGTGTGTGTGTGTGTGTGTGTGTGTGTATGTCACAACCATGTTGTTTTTGTGACTATGTCTCTGTAATGTATGGTAATTCATATTTCTTTATTTGTGCCTTTATCTGTATATTCTAATATATCTACCTTGTTTTCAATACCTAGCAGTCTGTTCAATTTGATCCATTCTATAGGAGAGGCTTTGTAATGAGTTTGTTCATTGACTTATTGACATTTTCATATCAGAAGTTTCACTTTGACCTATTTTTAGGGTTTCTACATCTTTATTTCTAGATCCTGAATTGTCTTCCTTATTTTATTCAAATGATCACTTGTATTCTGTTAGAATTCACTCAGGTATTATTCACATCCTCTATAATTTTATTAAATATTCTAAAAATATGAATATCCTACACTGTCCCATAAATTATTATGCTTTTTTATTTTGGTAACTAATATATGTCCAACCACTAATTGTAGCCTGTGATATTAAAAGTACTTAATATTTATATGTATACACTTTTATTAATTCTAAGACAATATGAATATCTAAAATTTATAACATGTCTGAACTCACATTAATTAAGTATCAAGTAGTTAAATCCAACAGAGATTCCTTTTGTCATTGAAATTATCAGACTCTTCTGTTGCTAAGAAACTGTTGGGTGTCAGATCACCCACTGAATGCTCATTGAGAACAAATAAATCTCAGCATTGAAAGGAAAGAAGTAAGTAGGAAGACAATTTTATTCTTCTTCAGAAAAAAAGGACAGATGGTTGGGTAGCATGATGACAGAATTCCAGTAATAACCTCCAATCTTGGAATTTTCTCATGTATAAAAATACCATAAAGGGTTACAAACTTGTTTGAGCAATAAAAGAACACAAAGCAACTCACAAGCAGAAGGATGCTGTGGGTGGCTTTGTTTTCAGAGTATGTCTGAGAGGAAGGCTGGAGCTGTGGACATGCTGGGCTGTCCTGTGATGTCTGTAGAGGAGACACACCATGTAGAGGCTGGTCCACATCATGAGGACCACAAACAGGAGATCTCGAGTCAATATAATACTCGATGATGACCATGCATTGGCATTTCCAAAATGTCTGTCTTGACAGTATGCATGAGAATACCCATGACCAACAAGAGTGACATTGGTTTTAGCTATTACATTTTCAGTGATGTAGACATATAGCAGCATATTCATGAGCCAGAAGAAAAGTAAAGAGGAAAAAATTCATATGGACAGTTGGGATTTAAGCCATGCCCACTTTGAATTTCTGGGACTGATAGTGATGGCTTGAAATGCACTCAAGAAAGAGGTAGTACAGATGGAAAGGCCATGGGTAATTCTGAATAGATACAAAACTACATTACAACCTAGACCAGCCAAAAAATGTCTTACTCCAAGGGTGACATGATGTCTGGCATCAACCTGAATATGATAGGCAATGTGTTGACCACGGTCAGGTGCATGAAAATTGTATCTATGGGCTTCTTCAAATGAGGCCGAAATAAGAAAAGGTACATATATAACATGAACAGCAATAAGTTTCCCATGACGCAAACACAAAGCTGAAATATGAGGAACAACCCAAATATTGTACTACTTAGAAACATTAATTTTAGGACTATTTCACTCTTATTATGAAAATCAGGCTTCCAATGAAAAATAAATGGATTGTATTAAATGACTTTTTCTCAAAATGGAGCTTGAGGAAGAATATGATTGAAGATCAGAAGGAGAGAAGAATAGTGAAATGTCCACATCTTTTGCATTTCAGGCCCCAATGTGGCACTTTAATAAATTGGATTCTGGGGACTGTTGAGAACTTAGGGTTCAGAAGTAGATGTGTCGAAACAGGTGGAATTCAATGTGAGCACCATGAAGTGAATGCATATGTTAATCACAGGACATATTGTCCTATGTGAAAGACAAATTTGCATGATATAAGGAAATTTCACTTAGACTATCACACTATATTTTACTTTTAATCTGAATATTAGTGTTTTTCTACCACATAGACACAAATGTGAAGAGTTGAATTTCTTCTTTACAGTTTTGATGCATCACACAGCTAATGATCAAAAAACACATCAAAAACAGAATCTCCAAGGGGGGATTATAGCCTCCTATCCAGACCTGCAGTTTGGCCAGTAATGTTCTGAACTATTTTTGCATTTTTAGTCTCATAGCATGCTGTAAACTTGCTCACCTGCAGAAAGTAGAGGCAAGATGTGTGCTACACTTTCCACAGTGCACAGGACATCCCTCACAACAAGGTGTTTTCAGACCATGATTGATGAACACCATGTAACAAAGAGTCCATGTATCTGGCCATTGCAACATATGTAAAATCCACCTTTTCATCAGAATATTTTTGTGTGCTAATTAAGGAAGCAGAATTACCAGATCCTAAATACACTCAGAATAACAATTCATTAAGATTCTCATTAAAATTAATAAGATTAATTATGAATTATCATACATAGTCATTGGATTTTGAAATATTTTACTTTATCATTTATTTGGAGGTACAGTCTTCCAGAAATCTAGTTGTTTCACTCACTTGAAATACAGTCCTTTGTTCCTCAGTGAAGACTGTGAATTCCATGTAAGTGTACGTTATTCTGGTCAACTCCATGAGAGCATCTCAACCTACCATGCTGTGTTCTCTCTCCTCACCACAAGTCTCTATTTAACCTGAGTCTCCATTACATCAATGATATTCTCTTTATGTAGTGTGAGGAAGCAGCATTAAATTTATTTATTGAATACCCCACAATATTACAGCATCATTCTTCTATAATCTCACTTATTTTACTGGCAAGTGTGTAGTTTGGGTTTCTGACTTCCATTAGTTTGAAACTGTGACATTTTATGAATGACCAGTGGTGGCCATGGTCTCAATTTTGAAAATGTATCTTATGTTTACTATGCCAATTGACTGTTTCAGATTCACCTTTAACTTTTACACCACTCATATCTTGCTCACATTCATCAAGAAGTCGGCTGTCTCACTCTCACTGTGAACCATAATTCTTCAGTTAGCTCTCTTGTTCCACATCTACTGTTAGAATTCCAAAGACTTTCGTGCTTTTAACATCAAGTTCAATTCCAAAATTCTCTTTAGTATTTGTGTAGTTCATACTTCTCTCTGAAAGGGAAAGAAGCTTGGATAAAGTACACAGCTGTCATCTAAACACAAACACCCCCAACTCCTGCAGAGCATATGATTAGGTAAAAAAGAACCAACCCAATACAAATAGCAAAGGAAAAAGTGAACCACCCACAATGGAAGATGACATTGATCTGGGGCCATAATAAATTAACATACTCAACATTACACATTCAAGGAAGAAAAGCAGGAGTTGAAATACAGATGAACACAAAGGTTACACTATGGGAAACACTCAGGGACATTCCAAAACAGAACATGCTATCCAGGTATAGAAAACTCATGAGAGTAACTTAAAATAACCACAATGATTTTACATCAGTCACATTCAGTCAACAAAATGAGAGACTACATTCTTTTGGAACAGGATATTTCAATTTTGCTAAAAGTTAATTTGAGAAGGTTATTATAGCAAAGAATTGTTGCATCTTTGAATTGATGAGTATGTTATTATCTTGATTTCATCATTCTACATTGTACCCATAAATCATAGCATTACTTGGCATATTATGTATAGACAACTAGAATTTCTCAAGAAAAATGAATAAACACATATAGAAATAAAATGAATAAATGGGGGAAGGAATCCATTGGAACTATAGAAAAGGCAATGAGAAATACAAAGGAAGTCACTAACCATACTTCCTTGGAGCACTAACATGGGAGATACAGGAGCTGGGGAGAATACAAAAGCTATGGAAGGCCAGTACACACAGTGGTTTTAAAGGTAAAATGCATAAGCTTCCTAATATGAATAAAATGCATGCAGATGAATGTCAGTTGTTTGGGGCCATTGCTGGAATATCAATCTTGAGCCATTTTGGAGCTCCAGTGTCTGTCCTTGAGTCAGAATGACATCATGTTCAAAAGAGGACAGACCATTTCTTCATTCTTGCCTTTGAGGAGTCAGGTGAGAGCTCCATGATCCCACCTATAACTCAGGAATTTAAAAGAGTTAATATTGCCAAGTGATGTTGACTCATGCCTGGAATCCTAGATACTTGGGAAGCTGAGATTGGGAAGACTGTGATTTGATTTTCAATGATAAAATGAAACATCTAACATCTTTAATGATAAAATTGTCTCAAAAATTAGGGACAGATGGGCATTATAAAGACCATGTGTGAAATACCCCCAACATAACACTCAATCATGATAACCATAAAGATTTATTTTCTGGTAAAAAAAATGCATGCTCACTCTTGTCACTACCATTTGGTGTAATGCTGGAACACTGATACATAGCAATTAGGCAGAATGAAACAATATTGTTAGAAAGTACACATATCCAAAAGTGAGGGCTGGATCAAACTAAAAGCAACCATTCTGGAGGGAAAAAATCAACAAAATGAAAAAGATAACCTAAAGAACATGAATAAGTGTATAAAATCAGTACTAGTAAATGTTAATAATCAAAAGTAAGTCACAATGCAAGTCTTAACATTGTCCATGAAATGAAAAGGATCTGAACAGACATTTCTCTAAAGAAAGATTTCTGGGCTGGGGTATGGAATAGTGATAGAGCATATGTCAGCAGGCACAAGGCTCTGAGTTTGATTTCTAGGACCAAAAATCATTATTTTCTCTTTGTGTATAGATTTTATCAGCATATGCAAGGTTTCATTGTGATAAACATGTATACAATATACTTGATGAAATTTGTAAACTCCCTGTCATGCTTTCTCTGTCTTCATAAAATAATTTCAGCAGATTTTCATACATGGGTATAAAATCCTTTGACCATATTCACATACACACATACCCTTCAAAGAGAAAGCAAGCACACAATGGTCTAAGGTAAATTGAATCCTGGTGTCATCACTAATAATGAGGAAAATTTACATCATAACCACATTATGATATCACCTGACAAGTGTTAGAGTGGCTTTCAGAAAAAAAATACAGGGTAATTATTATTTCAGATGTGGATAAAAGAAAATCCTTGAACATGCTTGTGGGAACAAAATGGAGCAGGCTTTACAGAAAACGTATGGAGTATCTTTAAACACCCCAGTTGGGAATGCAAATTATTCTAACCATTATGGAAATCAGTGCAGATTCCTAAATAAAATTAAAATGGAACTTTCATATGACACTGGGAAAGCACTTCTGGGTTTGTCCTTAAGAGATAAACACACAGCTTGCTGTGGAGGTACCCACACACCCATGCTTACGGCAGCACTCTTCACAAGAGCCAGGTCATGGACTCTGCCTCACTGCATGTCAACAGATGAATGGATGAGGCAATGTGGTTTATATATGCACAATGCAGCCTTAGCACCACCAAAAAGAATGGAATGGTGTCATTTGCAGGAAAGTGAAACTACCAATGATCACGTTGAGGGAAATTAGCCATTCTTACAAAGGTAAATTTTGAATATTTTTTTCTTGTAGGTGGAATTTAGAGGAGAAAAGACAGGAAAGTAAAAGAGTGACTTAGGGAATGTGGAAAGGAAAATAGGAAAGGGAAGGGGAAGGAAAATAGAGACGTGTAACCAAAGTTCATTATATGCATATATGGAAGTGTCAAAATAAAACTATTGGAAGAGATCCAAGATGGTGACTAGAGGGAGGAAGCAGACAGAGTGAGCTCCGCAAATGAAAAATATTGCTGAGATGCTGGAGCCACACTTGGCAGAGAAAAACCACCAAGAAGAAGCAAAAATCTGACACCCCAAACTCCCAGTCCACAAAAAGCTTCTCCATGCCACATTACACTGTGAAAGAAGGAGGGCTCCCACACTGGCAGAGGCTGGCTCCAAATCTGCTTGGGAGATGCAGCATGCAGTACTCCCACAGCCACCCCTGGGATAAACCAGGAAAGCACCCTAGAAAGACTGACCCCCACCCTGCAAAAAAAGCTGAATAATAAACAAGGAACTAAAAAGGACATGTAGCAGAGGGAGCAGAGTGCCCTGAACACACTGGAGAAGGGGGAAGGAGCAAGGAGGTGTCTCCACATGAACTTTTAATAAGCAAAGCTTAGTAGTTGGCAGGCATGCCCCTCTACCTGAGAAAGGAGGAGGAGCAACAAGCTGCTCTCCACATAAACCTTTAGTAAAGAAAGCCTGCAATAGTAGGTGGCTGGCAGTAAGCGGAAGATGAGCTGCTGCATGAAACAGGTCAGATAGCGGTTCACAAAGCTGTCTCCTGACCCAGGCATCTGGCAAGACTTTGACAGAGCAACTGCTTAAATACCAACAGCAGGACTGGGTGCTGAAGGAGTAACACCAGAACAATATTAAAGAGGAAACTTCATTGCTCCTGAACCAGGGCTTTTTTTTATTTTATATTTTTTTAATTTATTTTTCTACTTTCTCTTTCTCTCTAAATGCTTGTTTAGTTCACTGTTGGTTAGTACACCATCTCTCCCTGTCGATTTCTTTGGTCCTATTTTTTTTCTTCTTTTTCTCTTTTCTTTCTTTTCTCTCTTTCTCTTCTTACTCTTCCTTCTAGATTTCATTACTTTTATTATTGTAAGCTAGGTAATACTAATTAAACACAGAACAGGAAGAGTACCAGCACTGAATGGAATGATAGGAAGATGGAAAGGCTGGAAACCATTCTCCCCCAAAAAATAAATTAGTACAAGAGTCAGAGGGAAGTGAAGAAAACAGATACCCAGTTCCAGACCCAAAAAAAAAAGTTAGACTATCCCAAGGAATGCAACGAAGCCCACAAGAACACACTGAAAGAAGAAATCACTGAGAATTTCATGGAGAAGATACTAAATAAGGTCAACCAAAACATACAGGAGGCACTCAAGTAATTCCAAGACAACAACAACAAAAAAAAAAAAAGAATATGAGAAGACACAAAAACAAATAGGTGAACTCATTGGAGCCCTAAATAAATACCAAAGTAAAACAAAAAGCACATAAATAGAGAGATAAGGGAATTAGGGATGAAAATTGACAATATTAAAGAGGAAATGACCCATGCTATGGAAAAACTCAGAAAAAATGCAATAGAAATACAAAAAACAATGGAAGGCCACTCCCGAAGACTAGAAAAAGCAGAAGACAGAATCTCAGAATATGAAGATGAAATAGCAATTAAAGAGAAAAGCCAGGAAGAAGCAAAAATCTGACACCCTAAACTTTAATACCCTCCTATCACCAACAGATAGTTCATCCAAACAAAAAATCAATAAAGAAATCCTAGATCTAAATCACACCATAGCTCAAATGGACTTAGCTGATATCTACAGAATATTTCATCCAACTTCTGCACAATATACATTCTTCTCAGCAGCACATGGAACCGTCTCAAAAAATTGACCATATCTCAACCAGCAAAAACCCTTGTTCCTTCCTATTATTGCTTATACTCTCTCTACAACAAAATTAGAAATAAGGGCAAAATAGTTTCTGTGGGGTATTGGGGGGGAGAGGGAGGGGGCATAGTGGGTGGTAAGGGAGGGGGTGGGAGCAGGGGGGAGAAATGAACCAAGCCTTGTATGTACATATGAATAATGAAAAAAAAAGCCCTGGAATAGATAAGCTAAAAGATGTTTAGAAGAAAAGCAAACAGTATTCACTAGGAATTTAGTTCATAAATAGTTACTCTAGGTTAACTTCCTTTATATTTATCAGACTGGCTACCAGCCATTGAAATAACTCTCCAACAACATATATTAAATTTGATGTGTTTTTTTTTTTAATTCCTGGTTGTATGTTGAGATTAACTGATTGTGACACTCCCTATCCATACCTCTGCTTTTCAGTACCACTTTTTTGCTCTTAGCCAAGTGTTCTATGAGAATAAAGCATCTTATTTTTTATTTTAAAAAAAATTGATCATATCTTAGGGCACAAAGAAAGCCTCAGCAAATATAAGAAAATAGAAATAATCCCTTGCATTCTATTGGATCACAATGCATTAAAACTAGAACTCAACAACAAAAACAATAGTAAAAAACATGCAAACAGTTGAAAGCTGAACAGCACATTGCTTAATGATCAATGGGTCATTAATGAAATAAAATAGGAAATTAAAAGGTTCCTGGAAGTTAATAAAAATTAAAACACGACCTACTGGAACCTGTGGGACACAGCAAAGGCAGTCCTGAGAGAAAGTTTAGAGCCACGAATGCGTATATTAAAAGGACAGAAAGATTCCAAATCAATGACCACTCCTACATCTGAAACTCCCAGAAAAACAAGAACAAGCAAATCCAAAAACAAACAGAAGGAAAGAAATAATAAAAATAAGAGCTGAAATCACAGAAATATAAACAAAAAAATACAAAGAATCAATGAAACAAAAAGCTGTTTCTTTGAAAAAATAAACAAGAAGGATAGACCCCTGGCAAACCTGACTAAAATGAGGAGAGAAAAAAAACCAAATTAGTAGAACCAGGAATGCAAAAGGAGAGATAACAACACACACCATCAAAGTCCAGGAAATCATGAGAGACTACTTTGAGAACCTATATTCTAAAAAATTTAAAATCTTGAAGCAATGGACAGATTTCTAAATACCTATGACCACCCAAAATGAACCAAGAGAGACACTAATCACCTGTATAGACCTATAACACAAGACGAAACTGAAGCAGCAATCAAGAGTCTCCCAAAAGAGAAAAGTCTAGGACTGGATGGATTCTCTGATGAATTCTATGAGACTTTTAAAGAAGAACTAATACCAACCCTCCTTAAACTGTTCCATGAACTAGAAAGGGAAGAAAAACTTCCTAATACATTTTATGAAGCCAGTATTACACTTATCCCAAAACCAAGCAAAGACACATCCAAAAGAAGAAATACAGGCCAATCTCCTTAACGAACATTGATGCAAAAATCCTCAATAAAACAATGGCAAATCGAATTCAACAACTCATCAAAAAGACCATTCACCACAACCAGCTAGGCTTCATCCCACGAATGCAAGGGTGGTTCAACATACAAAATCAATAATTGTAATAAAACCAATAAAAGTGGTTTTGCAAAGACAAAAACCACTTGATCATCTCAGTAGATGCAGAAAAAGCCTTTGAGAAGATCCAGCACCATTTCATGATAAAAGTGCTAAGACCACTAGGAATAGAAGGAAAATACCTCAACATTATAAAAGCTATATATGACAAACCTACAGCAAACATCATACTTAATAGTGAAAAACTGAAACCATTACCCCTAAATTCAGGAACAAGACAAGTTGCCCACTATCTCCACTCTTATTAAACATAGTACTGGAATTCCTAGCCAGAGCAATTAGGCAAGAAGAAGGAATAAAAGGAATACAAATAGGTAAAGAAACTGTCAAAATATCCCTATTTCCAGACGACATGATCCTATACCTTAAAGACCCAAAAAACTCTACTCAAAAGCTCCTAGATACCGTCAATAGCTATAGCAAGGTAGCAGGATATAAAATCAACATAGAAAAATCATTAGCATTTCTATAGACTAATAATGAACAAACTGAGAAAGAATATATGACAACAATTCCATTTATGATAGCCTCAAAACAAATCCAATATCTAGGTGCAAACCTAACAAAGGATGTGAATGACCTCTACAAGGAAAACTATAAACTTCTGAAGAAAGAGATTGAGGAAGACTATAGAAAGTGGAGAGATCTCCCATGCTCATGGATTGGTAGAATCAACATAGTAAAAATGTCGATACTCCCAAAAGTAATCTACATGTTTAATGCAATTCCCATCAAAATTCCAAGGACATTCATTAAAGAGATTGAAAAATCTACCATGAAATTTTTTTTTTTTTTTTTTTTTTTTTTTTTTTTGCCAGTCCTGGGCCAGAGTAGGAAGCTGGACCTGTCTTCTTATGGTGGCCAGTGGCCTCCAGGTACTCATGGGAGGAAGGGTATGGAACTGACTCCAGGCTGGGCCCTGGCCCTGCCCTGCAGCAGTTTTTTTTTTTCCCTTTACTGTTTTTTTTTTTTTTTTTTTTTTTTTTTTCTTTTATTATTCATATGTGCATACAAGGCTTGGTTCATTTCTCCCCCCTGCCCCCACCCCCTCCCTTACCACCCACTCCACCCCCTCCCGCTCCCCCCCTCAATACCCAGCAGAAACTATTTTGCCCTTATCTCTAATTTTGTTGTAGAGAGAGTATAAGCAATAATAGGAAGGAACAAGGGGTTTTGCTGGTTGAGATAAGGATAGCTATACAGGGCATTGACCCACATTGATTTCCTGTGCGTGTGTGTTACCTTCTAGGTTCATTCTTTTTGATCTAACCTTTTCTCTAGTACCTGGTCCCCTTTTCCTATTGGCCTCAGTTGCTTTTAAGGTATCTGCTTTAGTTTCTCTGTGTTAAGGGCAACAAATGCTAGCTAATTTTTTAGGTGTCTTACCTATCCTCACCCCTCCCTTGTGTGCTCTCGCTTTTATCATGTGCTCATACTCCAATCCCCTTGTTGTGTTTGCCCTTGATCTAATGTCCACATATGAGGGAGAACATACGATTTTTGGTCTTTTGAGCCAGGCTAACCTCACTCAGAATGATGTTCTCCAATTCCATCCATTTACCAGCGAATGATAACATTTCGTTCTTCTTCATGGCTGCATAAAATTCCATTGTGTATAGATACCACATTTTCTTAATCCATTCGTCAGTGCTGGGACATCTTGGCTGTTTCCATGACTTGGCTATTGTGAATAGTGCCGCAATAAACATGGATGTGCAGGTGCCTCTGGAGTAACAGTCTTTTGGGTATATCCCCAAGAGTGGTATTGCTGGATCAAATGGTAGATCGATGTCCATCTTTTTGAGTAGCCTCCAAATTTTTTTCCAGAGTGGTTGTACTAGTCTACATTCCCACCAACAGTGTAAAAGGGTTCCTTTTTCCCCACATCCTCGCCAACACCTGTTGTTGGTGGTGTTGCTGATGATGGCTATTCTAACAGGGGTGAGGTGGAATCTTAGTGTGGTTTTAATTTGCATTTCCTTTATTGCTAGAGATGGTGAGCATTTTTTCATGTGTTTTCTGGCCATTTGAATTTCTTCTTTTGAGAAAGTTCTGTTTAGTTCACATGCCCATTTCTTTATTGGTTCATTAGTTTTGGGAGAATTTAGTTTTTTAAGTTCCCTGTATATTCTGGTTATCAGTCCTTTGTCTGATGTATAATTGGCAAATATTTTCTCCCACTCTGTGGGTGTTCTCTTCAGTTTAGAGACCATTTCTTTTGATGAACAGAAGCTTTTTAGTTTTATGAGGTCCCATTTATCTATGCTATCTCTTAGTTGCTGTGCTGCTGGGGTTTCATTGAGAAAGTTTTTACCTATACCTACTAACTCCAGAGTATTTCCTACTCTTTCTTGTATCAACTTAAGAGTTTGGGGTCTGATATTAAGATCCTTGATCCATTTTGAGTTAATCTTGGTATAGGGTGATATACATGGATCTAGTTTCAGTTTTTTGCAGACTGCTAACCAGTTTTCCCAGCAGTTTTTGTTGAAGAGGCTGCTATTTCTCCATCGTATATTTTTAGCTCCTTTGTCAAAGATAAGTTGCTCATAGTTGTGTGGCTTCATATCTGGATCCTCTATTCTGTTCCACTGGTCTTCATGTCTGTTTTTGTGCCAGTACCATGCTGTTTTTATTGTTATTGCTTTGTAATATAGTTTGAAGTCAGGTATTGTGATACCTCCTGCATTGTTCTTTTGACTGAGTATTGCCTTGGCTATTCGTGGCCTCTTGTGTTTCCATATAAATTTCACAGTAGATTTTTCAATCTCTTTAATGAATGTCATTGGAATTTTGATGGGAATTGCATTAAACATGTAGATTACTTTGGGGAGTATCGACATTTTTACTATGTTGATTCTACCAATCCATGAGCATGGGAGATCTCTCCACTTTCTATAGTCTTCCTCAATCTCTTTCTTCAGAAGTGTATAGTTTTCCTTGTAGAGGTCTTTCACATCTTTTGTTAGGTTTACACCTAGGTATTTGATTTTTTTTGAGGCTATTGTAAATGGAATTGTTTTCATACATTCTTTTTCCGTTTGCTCATTGTTAGTGTATAGAAATGCTAATGATTTTTCTATGTTGATTTTATATCCTGCTACTTTGCTATAGCTATTGATGATGTCTAGAAGCTTCTGAGTAGAGTTTTTTGGGTCTTTAAGGTATAGGATCATGTCGTCTGCAAATAGGGATATTTTGACAGTTTCTTTACCTATTTGTATTCCTTTTATTCCTTCTTCTTGCCTAATTGCTCTGGCTAGGAATTCCAGTACTATGTTGAATAGGAGTGGAGATAGTGGGCATCCTTGTCTGGTTCCTGATTTTAGAGGGAACGGTTTTAATTTTTCTCCGTTAAGTATAATGCTGGCTGTAGGTTTGTCATATATAGCTTTTATAATGTTGAGGAACTTTCCTTCTATTCCTAGTTTTCTTAGAGCTTTTATCATGAAATGATGTTGGATCTTATCAAAGGCTTTTTCTGCGTCTATTGAGATGATCAAGTGGTTTTTGTCTTTGCTTCTGTTAATGTGGTTTATTACGTTTATTGATTTTCGTATGTTGAACCACCCCTGCATCCCTGGGATGAAGCCTACCTGGTCGTGGTGAATAATCTTTTTGATGTTTTGTTGAATTCGGTTTGCCATTATTTTGTTGAGGATTTTTGCATCAATGTTCATTAAGGAGATTGGCCTATAGTTCTCCTTTTTGGAGGTGTCTTTGCCTGGTTTTGGGATAAGTGTAATAGTGGCTTCATAAAATGTGTTTGGCAGTTTTCCTTCCCTTTCTATTTCATGGAACAGTTTAAGGAGGGTTGGTATCAGTTCTTCTTTAAAGGTCTGATAGAATTCAGCAGAGAATCCATCAGGTCCTGGACTTTTCTTTTTGGGGAGACTCTTGATTGCTGCTTCAATTTCATTTTGTGTTATAGGTCTATTCAGGTGATTAATTTCCTCTTGGTTCAGTTTTGGATGATCATATGTATCTAGAAATCTGTCCATTTCTTTTAGATTTTCAAATTTATTTGAATATAGGTTCTCAAAGTAGTCTCTGATGATTTCCTGGATTTCCATGGTGTTTGTTGTTATCTCCCCTTTTGCATTCCTGATTCTACTAATTTGGGTTTTTTCTCTCCTCATTTTAGTCAGGTTTGCCAGGGGTCTATCGATCTTGTTTATTTTTTCAAAGAACCAACTTTTTGTTTCATTAATTCTTTGTATGGTTTTTTTGGTTTCTATTTCGTTGATTTCAGCTCTTATTTTTATTATTTCTCTCCTTCTATTTGTTTTGGGATTTGCTTGTTCTTGTTTTTCTAGGAGTTTGAGATGTATCATTAGGTCATTGATTTGGGATCTTTCAATCTTTTTAATATATGCACTCATGGCTATAAACTTTCCTCTCAAGACTGCCTTAGCTGTGTCCCATAGGTTCCGGTAGGTTGTGTTTTCATTTTCATTGACTTCTAGGAACTTTTTAATTTCCTCTTTTATTGCATCGATGATCCATTCTTCATTAAGTAATGAGTTATTTAGTTTCCAGCTGTTTGCATGTTTTTTGTCTTTACTTTTGTTGTTGAGTTCTACTTTTACTGCATTGTGGTCAGATAGTATGCACGGTATTATTTCTATTTTCTTATATTTGCTGAGGCTTGCTTTGTGCCCTAGGATATGATCTATTTTGGAGAAGGTTCCATGGGCTGCTGAGAAGAATGTATATTGTGTAGAGGTTGGATGAAATGTTCTATAGACATCTACTAGGTCCACTTGATCTATTGCATATTTTAGATCTTGGATTTCTTTATTGAGTTTTTGTTTGGATGACCTATCTATTGATGATAATGGAGTGTTAAAGTCTCCCACAACCACTGTGTTGGCGTTTATATATGCTTTTAGGTCTTTTAGGGTATGTTTGATGAAATTGGGTGCGTTGACATTGGGTGCGTACAGATTGATGATTATTATTTCCTTTTGGTCTATTTCCCCTTTTATTAGTATGGAATGTCCTTCTTTGTCTCGTTTGATCAATGTAGGTTTGAAGTCTACTTTGTCAGAGATAAGTATTGCTACTCCTGCTTGTTTTCGGGGGCCATTAGCTTGGTAAATCTTCTTCCAGCCTTTCATCCTAAGCATATGCTTATTTCTGTCGGTGAGATGAGTCTCCTGTAAGCAACAAATTGTTGGATCTTCTTTTTTAATCCATTTTGTCAAACGGTGTCTTTTGATGGGTGAATTAAGTCCATTGACATTAAGTGTTAGTACTGATAGGTATGTGGTGATTCCTGCCATTTAGTTATCTTAGTTGTTTGAAGGTTTGATTGTGTGTACCTAACTTGATGTTACTCTCTACTGTCTTGCTTTTTCTTATCCTGTGGTTTGGTGCTGCCTGCCTTTTCATGGTTAAGTTGGGTGTCACTTTCTGTGTGCAGGATCCCTTGCAGAATCTTTTGTAATGGTGGCTTTGTGGTCACATATTGTTTTAGTTTCTGCTTATCATGGAAGACTTTTATTGCTCCATCTATTTTGAATGATAGCTTTGCTGGGTAGAGTATCCTGGGGTTGAAGTTATTTTCATTCAGTGCCCGGAAGATCTCACCCCATGCTCTTCTTGCTTTTAATGTTTCTGTTGAGAAGTCTGCTGTGATTTTGATGGGTTTACCTTTGTATGTTACTTGTTTTTTCTCTCTTGCAGCCTTCAATATTCTTTCCTTAGTTTCTGAACTTGTTGTTTTAATGATGATATGTCGTGGAGTAGTTCTATTTTGATCTGGTCTGTTTGGTGTCCTGGAGGCCTCTTGCATTTGTATGGGAATATCTTTCTCTAGATTTGGGAAATTTTCCATTATTATTTTGTTGAATATATTACGCATTCCCTTCGCTTGCACCTCTTCTCCTTCTTCGATGCCCATGATTCTCAAGTTTGGTCTTTTGATGGAGTCGGTGAGTTCTTGCATTTTCTTTTCACAGGTCTTGAGTTGTTTAATTAATAGTTCTTCGGTTTTTCCTTTAATTACCATTTCATCTTCAAGTTCTGAGATTCTGTCTTCTGTTTGTTCTATTCTGCTGGATTGGCTTTCCGTTTTGTTTTGCAGTTCTGTTTCGTTCTTTTTTCTGAGGTTTTCCATATCCTGGCTGTTTTCTTCTTTATTGTTGTCTATTTTTGTCCTGAGTTCATTTATCCATTTATTCATTGTGTTCTCTCTTTCACTTTGGTGTTTATACAGTGCTTCTATGGTTTCCTTTATTTCTTCTTTTGCTTTTTCAAATTCTCTATTTTTATTGTCTTGGAATTTCTTGAGTGTCTCCTGTACATTTTGGTTGACCCTATCCAGTATCATCTCTATAAAATTCTCATTGAGTACTTGTAGTATGTCTTCTTTTAAATTATTCTTGTAGGCTTCATTGGGTCCTTTGGCATAGTTTATCTTCATTTTATTGGAGTCTGGCTCTGAGTTTCTGTTCTCTTCATTCCCCTCTGGTTCCTGTACTAATTTTTTGCTGTGGGGAAACTGGTTTCCTTGTTTTTTCTGTCTTCCTGTCATTGTCCTTGGTGTTGTTACTGTCCCTGTACTGTGTGTAATTAAGTATTTTCTAGCTTGTAATAATAACAATGGTAATATTGAGAACAGAAGAGTGAGCTGAGATGGAAAGCAAGAAGTTAAAGAAAAGGGGAAAACAAATATACAGACAAGAGGGAGAAAGCAGAACAAGGTATCAGACAAGAGAGTTTCAAAGGTATAAACAGGGAGTGTTAGTGTACTAATCAACAGTAAGCTGAACAGACAATAGAGAGACAGAGAGAGGATTGAAAATCAAAGATAAAAAAAATAAAAAATAAGTATATGAAAGTAATATCTATTTATAAAAATGAATTAAAATAAAATGGAAAATAGGAAATTAAAAAAAAAAAAAAAAACCAAAAAACTTCCAAGTTTATATGCAATGCAATTTCAGCCTTAATAATTTGGATGTCCGTCTTAATCTCCAGTCCTGGAGTTGGTGCCTCAGATGTTGTTCTGTAGTTGTCTCATCAAAGGGGATGCATAAAGTAGAACAAAACTACACTCACACACACACAGAAGAAAAAATAAAAAAAAAGCCCCACCAAGTGTCCCCAGTTCAAATGCAATAATTTCAGTAAGTTTTTCGGCTTGCAGGTGTAATTCGGTTGTTCTCTCATCAAAGGTAGGGAGAAAAAGAAAAAAAAGCGTCTGGAGGCAGTTCTGAGAGTGGTGTCTGCAACTGTGGCTTGCCTGCCTGCTGCTCTCAGCCTGTAGCTGGCGGCGTTATTTATGCAGATCTCTGGGGTGAGCTTAGCACTCACCTGGTCCCACAGGCTTTGTTTGCTCAGAGTTCTCCTGTGTGGGGGAGGGGGGCCTCTGCTACAGGCTTTTCCCTTTCCAAGCACTGGGAAAGGTGACACTGCCCCGCGTTGTCAGGCCTGCGTGTTTATTTACAGTTCACGTGGGAAGTGGGTCTTCCCTCCTCTCACAAGCGTCCCTGCTCCTGGTTGCTGGCGCGCCCCGCTCCCGCCAGAGCCTCTCCGGCCCGCCCGGCTCGTTTCTTTACAGTCCCGGGAAGGCTTCCCTTCCCCCAATCTTCAGCGCTCAGGGCGCCCCACCCTCTTTCCAGCGTGTCTTAACTGTTCTTATTGCTTAGTACTCAGTTTCTCTTTTTTTCCCGGGTGGAGGTCAGTCTGTCCAGGGGGCTATGCTGCTCTGGCCCAGGCTTGTCTGTGGGGGAACCGCGGTACCGCGAAGCTCACCTGGTCCGCGTCTTCCCAAGCCGTATGGGCGCCGGCCACTGGCGGCCCGGGGGCCTCCTCGGTTCTCCGTTTAACGTGAAGTGGAGATTCTCTGCGCCGGCTGGAGATGTGGAGGAGTCAAAGTTATGCCTTTTCTCGGTGATTATGCCTGCAAAGTGTGTCTCCAGCGTCTCTCCAAGATTTCACTATAGGAGGCTCGCTTTCTGCTTCCTACCTCTAGCCGCCATCTTGGAATCTCTACCATGAAATTTATATGGAAACACAAGAGGCCACGAATAGCCAAGGCAATACTCAGTCAAAAGAACAATGCTGGAGGTATCACAATACCTGACTTCAAACTACATTACAAAGCAATAACAATAAAAAAAAAAGCATGGTACTGGCACAAAAACAGACAAAAAGACCAGTGGAACAGAATAGAGGACCCAGATATGAAGCCACACAACTATAACCAACTTGTCTTTGACAAAGGTGCTAAAAATATACGATGGAGAAATAGCAGCCTCTTCAACAAAAACTGCTGGGAAAACTGGTTAGCAGTCTGCAAAAAACTGAAACTAGACCATGTATATCACCCTATACCAAGATTAACTCAAAATGGATCAAGGATCTTAATATCAGACCACAAACTCTAAAGTTGGTACAGGAAAGAGTAGGAAATACTCTGGAATTAATAGGTATAGGTAAGAACTTTCTCAATGAAACCCCAGCAGCTCAGCAACTAAGAGATAACATAGATAAATGGGACTTCATATAACTAAAAATCTGCTCAATAAAAGAAATGGTCTCTAAACTGAAGAGAACACCCACAGAGTGGGAGAAAATATTTGCCAACTATACATCAGACAAAGGACTGATAACCAGAATATATAGGGAACTCAAAAAACTAAATTCTCCCAAAATTAATAAACTAATAAAGAAATGGTCAAGTGAACTGAACAGAACTTTCTCAAAAGAAGAAATTCAAATGGGCAAAAAACACATGAAAAAATGCTCACCATCTCTAGCAATAAAGGAAATGCAAATTAAAACCACACTAAGATTCCACCTCACTCCTGCTAGAACAGCCATCATTAGCAACACCACTAACAACAGGTGTTGGTGAGGATGTGGGGAAAAAGGAACCCTCTTACACTGCTGGTGGGAATGTAAACTAGTACAACCAGTCTGGAAAAAAATTTGGAGGCTACTTAAAAAGCTAAATATTAATCTACCATATGATCCAGCAATACCACTCTTGGGGATATACCCAAAAGACTGTGACACAGGTTACTCCAGAGGCACCTGTACACCCATGTTTATTGAAGCACTAGTCACAATAGCCAAGGTATGGAAACAGCCAAGATGCCCCAGCACTGACGAATGGATTAAGAAATGTGGTATTTATACACAATGGAATTTTATGCAGCCATGAAGAACGAAATGTTATCATTCGCTGGTAAATGGATGGAATGGGAGAACATCATTCTGAGTGAGGTTGGCCTGGCCCAAAAGACCAAAATCGTATGTTCTCCTTCATATGTGGACATTAGATCAAGGGTAAACACAACAAGGGGATTGGACTTTGAGCACATGATAAAAGCAAGAGCACACAAGGGAGGGGTGAGGATAGGTAAGACACCTAAAAAACTAGCTAGCATTTGTTGCCCTTAACACAGAGAAACTAAAGCAGATAACTTAAAAGCAACTGAGGCCAATAGGAAAAGGGGACCAGGAACTAGAGAAAAGGTAAGATCAAAAAGATTAACATAAAAGGTAACACACACGCACAGGAAATCAATGTGAGTCAATGCCCTGTATAGCTATCCTTATCTCAACCAGCAAAAACCCTTGTTCCTTCCTATTATACCTTATACTATCTCTTCAACAAAATTAGAAAAAGGGCAAAATAGTTTCTGCTGGGTATTGAGGGGGTAGGGGCAGAGGGAGGGGGCGGAGTGGGTGGTAAGGGAGGGGGTGGGGGCATGGGGGAGAAATGATCCAAGCCTTGTATGCACATATGAATAATAAAAGAAAAAAAAGAAACTTCATAAAATAAAAAAAAGGGCAAAATAGTTTCTGCCTGGTAGCTAGGGGGTGGGACGGAGAGGTAAGGGGCAGGGAGGTAAGGGAGGGGGTGGGGGAAGGGGGGAAAAATGACCCAAACATTATATGCACATATGAATTAAATAAATAAATAAATATGCAATTCACAGGCAAAAAAAAATCTAAACATAGATATGCCGTATGATCCCGCAATCCCACTCCTGGGGTTGTACCCAAAGGAATGTAACACAGCTTACTCCAGGCACTTGCACACCCATGTTTATTGCAGCTTATTCACAATAGCCAAGTTATGGAAACAGCCAAGATGCCCCACTACTGACGAATGGATTAAGAAAATGTAGTATTTATACACAATGGAATTCTACTCATCCATGAAGAAGAATGAAATCTTATCATTCTCAAGTAAATGGATGGAACTGGATAACATCATTCTGAGCGAGATTAGCCAGGCTCAGAAGACCAAAAATCATATGTCCTCCCTCTTATTCAGACTTTAGATCTGGGGCAAATACAGCAATGTGGTTGGACTTGGGGCACATGATAAGAGGAGAGCACACACAGGAGGTATGGGTTTAGGAACATGAAATGTGATAGTATTTGATGCCCCACTGCAGAGGAACTAGTACATAAACTTTATAAGGACAGAAGCCAATATGAGAGGGGGATCAGGAACTAGAAAAAAAGAGATGAATCAACTTAGATTGTGACACATTTGTACATGGAAGCAATGCTAGGAATCTCTCTGTATAGCTATACTTATCTCAACTAGCAACAATGCTTTGTCTTTCTTATTATTGTTTATACTCTCTCTTCAACAAAATTAGAGATAAGGGCAGAACAGATTCTGCTTGGAAGTGAGGGGGTGGGGGGGAGAGGGAGGGGGTGGGGGGTACTGGGTAGAAATGGCCCAAAAAATGTATACACATATGAATAAATGAATTAAAAATATTAAAAAATAAAATCATTATGTTGTACAAGCTTTAAAAATTGAAGCTCTGTGACTGAGGATGTCACTTATATATATTCAGTCCCAAGTTGAACTGTGTCACAAAGTAAACTTCCCTCTCTAGAAGTCATTAAAATTTAGTTCTCATGAATCTGGTGGAAATTTCCACAGCCTTGGGGTGGAATAACCTAACCACTGAGAGGAAACCCCTATCTTAAACATCCTTGCATTCCTGGAATGAAATCAACTCGATCATAGTGTATGACCTTTTAATGTGTTGAAGAAGGAAATTTTCAAGGAAATAAATTGGTATAGATAAAATCAGTATAACAGCAACATATCCAATATATCATTGGATATATAGCTATAGATGTTGATATACAGAAATATTTTTCATCAAAGCAGGACCCCTCTCAATTTTGACCACAGGGATGACCTTGGAAGACATTATATAAAGAAGTAAAATGAACCAAACACAGAAAAACTAATATTATGAGGTCTCACTTACATGTGATATCTTAAGATGTTGAACTTAAAGAAACACACAGTAAAATGGTAGGTGCTGGGACCTGGGTGCTGGGAAAATGAGGATGATATGTCAGTCAAAATGTACAAAATTTCAGTTATAAGATGAATAGATTTTGGACATGTAATATAACATAAGGTCATCATGTTTAATATTAATGTATGGTACATTTGATATTTTATGACAAAGTAAATCTTAACTGCTTTCAACACACACAAAAATATCTACTAAGGTGATGAATGGATGAATTTTCTTCATTTTGGTAGATATTTCACGTGTGCAGTATAACATTAGACATGTTAAAAGATAGCCACTGTTTGTCAGTTAAATCTCAACAAATCTGGAACTAATGTTATAAGAATATAAACAAAACGGACTATACATAAGGCAGAGAACATGAAACTTAACACCCACGCACAGAAATCAATGTGAGTCAATGCCCTGTATAGCTATCCTTATCTCAACCAGCAAAACCCCTTGTTCCTTCCTATTATTGCTTATACTCTCTCTACAACAAAATTAGAGATAAGGGCAAAATAGTTTCTGCTGGGTATTGAGGGGGGGGAGCAGGAGGGGTGGAGTGGGTGGTAAGGGAGGGGGTGGGGGCAGGGGGGAGAAATGAACCAAGCCTTGTATGCACATATGAATAATAAAAGAAAAATGAAAAAAAAAGTACCACATTCTAGCTGTGATCTAATAATTTCAGATTTTACCATAAACACAAATATATATTAAAAGTAATACAATGAGAATGCATATATTGTGTAAATGCCAATCACAAGAAAACTGAAATGTCCAAACGAATATCAGAGAAACTCAACTTGAAGACCATTACATATGTTCTGTCAGATTCAACTCCAGTGAGGGATATGCACAAACCTTAAAAATGAAAGAGAAATTGCAAACCAACAAATAATTGTTTCATGTTAATTAATGATATGGAACAAACAAAATGTTTTTGGTTGTACCTGGGATTAAATTGTGAGCCTTGAGCTTGCAAGGTAACCACTCTACCACTTGACCCACATCTCCAGGCTGAACCAAACAAATTTTAAGGGACCAAAATTACTGAATATAAAGAATGTCATTTTCTTAATAATACTAGGTTTGAGCTTATGTATTCACATATGGATAAAATCAGTAGATAAAATCTACCTATTTTAATCACATAAGTAACGTACAAAAAACATAGAGAATGGTAAGAACACACAGCACAAACCTTCATTACCGTGGAACATTTTAACAGTCATCTAGCAGGCAGAACAGCAGTAAGCATATGAAATCTGAGCAAGATAACTCAAACCTAAACACCATCAAAACCATCTCACACACAGTCACTTTAAATTTCCTTTCTATATCAGACATATACAAAGCAAGAAGTGAGTATGGCCACACAAATAACATGAGAGAAAGAATGTGACAGCTTTTATCAGTTGATTTGGCAGAAAGACCTATCTGCATGCAATAATTATGAGTTATGAAATTAATAAATAAATAGGTAAAAACTGAATTCTGAACATGTTCAAAACAAAAACACTCCTTAGTAGTTCCGCAGTGAAAAGATTCCATTAGAAGATTCACTGTAGAATGTCTTTTATCAAAATAAATGTGGACAGTAGGTAAAAACTTTGAATAGTGACATGAAAGAGGAATAACAAAGTACATCCTAAAAGAAAAGAATTGGTGTAGATAAAAGCAGAATAACAGCAAACAACTGGAAATGGAAAGGACCAATAAAGTCAAAGTCAGTTCCTTCTGCTGGATAACAAACTTTACACACCAATATTAGACAGGACCTCTTTAAATAAGAAGGAAAAACAGAGCTGGGTGCTCATTGCTCATTCATTAAATCTTAGCTACTTGGAGGCTGATATAAAGAGGATGTCAGTTCAGGGCTAACCTGGGCAAAAACTTCATGAGACCCAATTCCAACTGATAGCTGGGTGCAGTGACATGCTTCTGCCAAGATGGCTCAAGTGGCAGAGTGCCTGCCTACCAGGCATGAGGACCTGAACTCAAACTCATAATATTGGGGAAAAAACAGAAGATAGCAGGATATTGGCATATTGTAAATACCATAAATATTTTAGAAGTGTAGAAAATCAGAAGTGTGCAAAATTTCTCATGATGAAACTGTATATTGGACTGTAAAATATGCTAAGCTATTTTTAAAAGAAAGAATGTAAAGAGCAGAAACATATATGAAGCAAAAGAGAGGTAGTGTCAAGAAAATAACAAAGAAGAAAATGTAGCTATATTTTATATAAAAATATGAGAGAAATAAATCTAAAAGGTTTAAGGAAGCCTAGACTTGGAATGGGAGTATTGAAAAGGTCTCTGTGCCCCCCTATAGTTCTCAAGGCTGAGGGCTGCAGAATCCTTACCTGAGGCAGTCTGCACCACAGAGACAATGCAGCATCAGGAAAGAATGCCCAGGGCCATCCCTGACTACATCAGGGACACAATGACAGGATATCTCCTCCAAGAGGGCAGCAAACACTTTTGTCACCTGCTGTCTCAATGACCTTGTTTACTATGCATCACTTTGATGAACTCAGAGAAGCAACAGATTCCTCTCCCACATGCAAAATGAATCTTCTGGTGAATTTGCTTTGTCTGCTAAGAAAGAGTGCAAAGTCTTGAATTGAGGATGTGCATGTTTCCAAGTGGAACTGTGTCACAAAGTAAATGTCAGGCTCTAGAAGTCATTGAAAGTTAGTTCTCATACATCTGGTGGAAATTTGTACAGCCTCTGATATAACCTAACCATGGAGTAGATCCCCTACCTTAAACATACTTATGTCCCTGGAATGAAATCAACTTGGTAGTGTCAGGGGTATGATCCTTGTAATTTGTTGATGAATGAAATGTGCAAATATTTTATTAAGAAATTTGGCATCTATGATCATCAGGAAATTTTTCTATAATTTTATTTTCTATTGTGTTGTTCAGTTTTGGTATCAAGGAAATACCTGGTTCATAGAAAGAGTTTGGAGGCATTCTTTGTCTTACTACTTTATGGAATAGTTTGAGAATCATTAGTATTCATTCTTCATTAACTGTCAGGTGAAATTCACCAGTGAATCCACCTGATCCTGAGGGTTTTGAACTTCTTTTTTGGTGCTACAATTACTTCCCTCCTTATGGATCTGAAAGGGAAGATAACCTTGAAACAGGGTCATAAAACATGGTAAACTGTCAATTAAAAGCTGTAACCTCGGACAGAGCTGTAAAGCATGAGGAATTGCCCATTAGAGCCATGCAAAAGTTCAGGACCCAGAAGAAAGACACAATGCAGAGATAGACACCCATTCTCAGCCTTCTTTGTCTCTACTTGTAAATAAACTTTCCAAAGCAGGTCTCCCAGGCTGGCCTTATCTAAACAACATTAGGTCCCTAGCTCACTACCAGCCCAATTAACCTAAGCAATCTTAGGTCTCTAACTCACTGGTTAGAACACCATAACCTGAGCACATTTTTGTAACCTGATGCCCTGCACTGAATTTTAAATATCTTGTGAATCCTTTGTTCAGGGCTCAGACACAGGTACACATCTGAGCCCCCTGGTGTAAAAGTAAAATCTGAGTTCTCCACTCCTCCAAGTGTTGCTTGGTTTCTCATCTGACCATATTGCTACAACAGATCTGTATAAACTGTTATTATCCTCTTGGTCCCATTGTTGTAAATCATATGCATCTAGAAATTCATCTATTTCTTTTGTTGAGGAAATATTACCAGATGAGAAACCAAGCAACACTTGGAGAATTAGAAGAACTCAGATTTACTTTATGCCAGCAGTTCCAGATGAGTTCACACTCAAAATTCTGGGTCCCCAACAGGGAATTCACAGGATTCTTAAAGAGCAGGGCAAGGCATCAGGTTACAGGGAACATGTTACTCATTACTAGGTGGGCCAGTGTTGGGTTAGAGACCCGGGGTTGTTTAGATAGAAGTACCAGGGGAGGTCTGTTTTGGAAAGTTCATTTGCAGAAGGAGACAAAGGAAGGCAGAATGGGCAGTTATCTCCACTACGGGGCCTTTTTATCTTGGCCCTGGGCTCATTTTATGGCTTAACTAGAAATTTCTCATGTCCTATGGCCTGCTTTGAGACAATATTCCTGTTCATTCCCCCCTTTCAATGCTTATCCTACTTGTGAACAAGCATCACCCTAAATTCCAAGGATTCCATCAGGTTCCTCCTGCCCCAGAAGTCTGTATTGGGTTACCAAGAGCTGTAACTTTATTGTCTCCATTTGCAAGCCAATGAAGTGAGTTATGATTTTGAGAGTGCAAGGGCCAAATACTAGGGCCAATAGGAGCGTAAAAAGAGGCCCAGCCAAGGGGAGTAGCAATGAGACCCAATTCCAGATGCTGCTCCATCTGTTCCAAGAATTTGCTAATTCTTGTCTCCTATGTGTGACCTGGTCCTATAATTGCTGAGCCATATCTCTGACTATTCCTGACTGGTTCATGTAAAAGCAACATTCTTCACTTAGGAAAAGGCAGAGCCCCTTCCCCCCTTTGCAGTAGGAAGTCCAACCCTCTCCAATTTTGGAGGACCACCGATGCTAGGAAGTCCAGCTGGTCCTCCATGGTCACTATGGACCTAGCCACTTGTTCTTTTATTTTATTCATATGTGCTTATAATGTTTGGGTCATTTCTTCCCCCTTCCCCCCACCTCCTCCCTTAACCTCCCCATCCCTTCTGTCTTCCCCTCTATCCCCTTGCTACCAGGCAGAAAGTATTTTGCCCTTATCTCTAATTTTGTTGAAGAGAGAGTATTAGCCATAATAAGAAGGACTAGGAGTTTTTGCTAGTTGAGATAAGGATAGCGCCACTTGTTCTATGTCATTTGTTAGGTCCACAGATAACTGATTATTGTAGGAGGCTGATGAGGAAATGCCTACTATGCCTGTTCCTATTCCAGCTGTTACCCCTAATCCAATTAGCATAAAATAGTATTGGTATGAATGGGATAGCTGTCTATGTCTGTGTGTGAGCTGTCAAAGGTACAGGGAGGGTCTGATTGTTAGGCACTATATGTATCTGGGGAGTGAGGAATGCTAATGTACAAATGCCCTTCCATTTAGCTGGCAAGCACTGATAAGCAAGAGTCCTGCATAAAAAGAAGATTTCTGGGCTTCTGCACCGTGGTCTGTCAACTGTACATCTAATGACAGTAGCTGTACAGTTTTGGATTTGGGCACATTGGCTAGCAGCCAGTTCCCCCACTGGACAGTATCCTCTTGAATTGTAGATACAATTAGAGGTCCTCTGAGATAGCTGTATATTGCTTATTTCAGGTTTCGTGCTGGTTGAGTTGGGAGTAGCATCATGCACGCTCTGGTTAAGGGGGCTCACTGGGGCCACTACATAATGGAGGGGAACTGAGGAAGGCAGAGCCAACAATCACCTGCCAGTGGTGGGTACATAAGATTAAGGAGGCACTGAGTTGCATTTAACAGGTTGGGGTTCCAAGTTAAAATTCTCTGTCCTGGAAAGAAGCCTTAATGGGGGTCCATGATGGTGGCAGATCAATGTCTTTTATAGGCTCATAGCTGTCTAGGTAATCACCTCTGGTTGGCCTCTCTGTATCTGCACCTTTTCCCTTAGTAGACTGATATGGGAACAGGGTGGATGGGTAGGGTGCACAGACATAATGAGGTTTATTTCCTTCCCCTGTCATTTCATCATTCCATGCGGGGTTCCTGTCTTTCTGCCAGCAAAACTATCTACCCTATAGTGCCTTTGTTCTTGCAGAACCCTGTCAGTTTTCCCTTGTAGTAAATTGTCTCTCCTCTGGTACATTCAGAAATTGATGTGCTGCATGTGGGTGACAGGTATTGGTAATAAGTAAAGGCCTATTGTAGCTTTCCTTGAAAGGAAAGAGGTTTTACACAAGCTGAGCAGACATCCTGGCCTTAGCCAGATATATTTTGGGATGACCTCAAAATATAATAGAGTCAGGAGGCAAAAACACATCAGAGACCTCATGCCTGAGACTGGGTTCTGGGCTACAAATAGCACCAAACAGCAGTAAGGCTTCCTACTGGGAGGAGATGACAGCAGGCCAGCAGTATTCTTTGGCCTATGTTCCAATCCTGGGAATCAGTGATGGCCAGTACTAGGGCGAACACTGTTGCAACAATGCTAATCAGTAGGATAGAGTATGGGTGGCAGAAAAGGGGATATATTTATGTCTTGGTGGGCAAAACCTCAGGCTTCTGCCATGCATTAAGCAATCAGCTTCTGGGAGGTGGATGAAGCAGGGCTGGAGCTCTCTTGGGTGATGGCGTGCTGTAGTGACATCCTCTGGAACCTCAAATTGAGGAGGTTAGTTGGGTCATGGAAGGCCTGACAGTCATTGGGGTCTGTGGGGGCTGCTGCCTTCTTTATCCAGGAGTGACGAATCCAGGGAGTGATACCTGAAACTTTAACACCCATGGGAGTTGCTAACATTTATAGACGGGGACCTGTCCAACTGGGTTGGAGTGGTTCCTTTTTCCAATATTTGACCCATACCATCTACCCAAGTTGGTGGGGATGGGCCCAGTTACCCATAGGGATTGGGGTCCTCTCTAAGACTTCCCAGGAGATGTGGCATAGGATTTTTCCTAGGGTCTGGAGATGTCGGGCCATGTCTAGATTTCCAATTTACCTGAGGTCCCCTCTGAGCCTGTTTATTATGGGAGGGGGATCTGCCATAGAGTATCTCAGAGGGTGAGTAGCCAGAGGGTCTAGGGGTACAGCGTGCCCTGAGCAGGGCTAATGGTGCATGTCTATCCAGGGGAATTGTGTTTCTTGGCAGAGTTTGGCTAAGGTAATTTTAAGGGTTCAATACATGCACTTTACTTTCACTGAACTCTGAGACCTGTATACTGTATGGAACTTTCATTTTATTTTTAAAACTTTAGCCAGGCCCTGGTCTATTTCTGCCTCGAAGCCTGGCCCATTGTCTGATATGATAGCAAGGGGGAACCCAAATCTGGGGATAATTTCTCTTAAAAGGGACTTTTCTACCTCTCATGCTTTCTTTGTGGGGGGGGGTAAGCCTAAATCCACCCTGAGTAAGTGCAGACAAGAACCAAGAGGTACCACAGTATCTTTGACAGGGCCTGACCTCTGTGAAGTCCACTTCCAGGTCCTCAAAAGGCATCTGTTTATATCCCAGGGCTTGGCATAGGCCCTTGATTCACATTGTTTCATGCACATGTAATGCACCTAGCACTTGTTTGGATACATAGGGTGGGGAGATTGGGAATGAAATAGTATTTTCCCAGTAGTTTTTCCAGGGATATTTTATCCAAGTGTGTTAGCTCGTGTTGTTGTTTTACCAGAGGGGCTGCTACAGCACTGGGGACAAACAGTCTCTGGTCAAGCAACTTCCAACAGCCCCCCTTTTCTTTTATTCATTTTTCATCTTTTGCTCATTGTTCTTCCTCCCTGGTGTAATTCAGGGTGGGAGGCATCTCCAGAGCGAACAGAAGTTTGGTGGTTTTCTTCAGCACTACAGGGGAGCTTTGCTCTTCTGCTGCCCTCTTTGACACTTGGTCATCCAGGCAGTTCCCTCTACTGACATAATCCATGTCCCTTTGGTGGCCTCTGCAGTGGATAATAGCCACTTGAGACAGTTCCCAGACTGCTTCCAGCACTTGGAGGATTTTTTCTTTGTTTTTAATCTCTTTTCCCCTGCTGTCAGCAGTTCTCTTTCCTTGTATATACCTCCATGTACATGCAGGGTGCATGCAAGGCATGCTTAGAATCTGTGTAGATGTTCACCCATTTTCTCTTTGCATATTGTAATACCTACACCAACACTTAGTGTGTGGACCATCCTTGTGGAAGGATTTCAGCTTGTATGATGTCATTAGCACTGGTGACTGAGAACCTGTCCTTTCACCATCTGTCCTGGACAAAACTGCTTCCATCCTTGAAAAGTTCAAGCTCTGGATCTGAGAGGGGAGCATCCATTAGGTCTGATCTGCTGGAGTACACTTCATCCATTACCTCTTCACAATCATGATCTGGGGGCCTTCCCTCTCTTGGCAGGAAGGTGGCAGGATTTAAAGTATCATACAGTCCTTGGTAGTGGGCCATTCTGGATCTGGTCAGTCATTTATGACCCTGCCCATTCATTAGGGCCATGACTGCATGAGGGACCTTAACATTAATGTCCTGTCCCAGGGTGAGTTTGCCAGCCTCCCTGATTAGGGTTACCATACCATGTCTCGGAGACATGGAGGCCACCGTGAGGCCACTGTGTCTCAGCACTTTGACAGGTAAGCCACTGGCCATTTCCATGGACCCACCTTTTAGGTGAGGACCCCCTAGAGTTGTGTGATTTTTCTTGCAGATGAAGAGATTGAATGGTCATGTTACATCCAGCATCCCTAGTGCAGGTGGACTGGTTAACAGTCTCTTTATCTCCTGGAAGGCCTTTTCTTGGTCTGGTCCCCAGTTTAGAGGGTCCTTTCCAGAGCTTGCTGTGGCCTCATAGAGTGGTTTGGCCAGGCTCGAATATCCGGGTATCCAGATGCAACAGAATCCTGCTGCTCCCAAGAATTCTCAGACCTCCCTTTTGGCCTTTGGCTGTGGGGTGGAGCCGATGGCCTGTTTCCTCTGCAGGCCCAGGGTGCATCATCCTTCTGAGATGATGAATCTGAGATATCAGACCTCTTGCTGGCAAACTTGGGCCTTTTTCCAAGAAACATTGTAGCCTGCCTCAGAGAGTTGGCCTTACCAATGCCTTTGTCGCCTCCCAGCGTTTCTCTCGGTCGTGGTTTGTCAGGAGCAGATCATCCACGTATTGGAGCAAAGTACAGCTTGGATTTTCTTCTGGGAAAGTTGATAGATCCACCACTAGGGCTTCCCCAAACAAGGTGGGTGAGTTTTTTAAATTCCTGAGGCAGTCTGGTCCAGGCCATTTGTGTTTCTCTTCCAGTATGGGGATCTTCCCATTCAAAGGCGAACAGAGGCTGGCTAACCAGGGCCAGGCAGAGGCAGAAGAAAGTGTCCTTTAGGTCCAGGCAGGTGACCCAGCTTGCTTGTGGTGGTAGAAGGGTCAGGAGAATGTAGGGGTTAGGAACTACTGGGTGTAGAGTGATAATGGCATTGTTGACTGCCTGCAGGTCCTGGACAGGCCAGTAATCATTTCCTTCTGCCTTCTTGATGGATAACAATGGAGTGTTCTATGATGATTGTCATTCTAGCAATATCCCTGCATCCTTCAGCTGCTGTAGGTGGGTCTGAATTCCCAGGCGTGCTTCCCATGGCACTGGGTATTGTCTCTAACAGGGAGAGCCCCAGGTTTGAGATATACCATTATGGGTGCATGGTTGCTAGTCAGGCTTGGAGGCTCTTTTTCAGCCCAGACATCAGCAAACACCTCCAACAGGCAGATGGGCTTCATCAGGTCCCCCTTTTCTTAATGGTAGAGGTGCTACTCATCTTCTGTAGGCATAGTCACTGCCATGATTAAATCATTTGTTCCTTCCACTGTAAGGCTTGTGGGCCCTTCCTGGTGAAGGTGATTTGGGCTCTGAGTTTTGTTAGTAACTCTCTTCCCAGCAGAGGAATTGGGCATTCTGGTAAGTACAGGAATTCATGAGTCACTTTGTGCCCTCCTAGTTGGCATGTCCAGGGCCAGCAGAACTGCCAGGCAGTTTGGGTGCCAGTGGCTCCGACTATTGTGGCCCTGCATTCAGTGAGTGGGGCCACAGGTTTAGTGACCATGGAATGCTCAGCACCTGAGTCCGCCATGAAGATCATTTATTGGCCCCCCACTTTCATTTTGACCATGGGCTCTCAGGGGCCTGGTAGAAAGAAGCCCAGTCTTCTCTAGTCTGATTCAATTCCTGCTAAGCCAATGAGGTCCTGGGCCTCTGATTCAGTTGCCATCCTGTCTTCTCTCCTGGAGTAATTTTGTTAGGCTTTGATGCTGGCCCCTTGCAGTGGGGGCATTCGCTCTTCCAGTGGCCAATTTCCTTGCAATAGGCATATTGGCCTCACTGGAGTGTGGTTATTCTACTGGGTCTCCCCTTCCATGGCAGAGCTGACTGATGGATTGGGTCTGGCTTCCCCAGTGCTGCAGCCAATAAGGACACCTTAGCTTTCATTCTTTTATCAGCTTCTCATTTTTCCTCATGTTCCCGGTTTACAAAGTCTTTACTTGTCACTTCTAACAGCTGGGTGACATTCATTCCAGTGAAGC
This sequence comes from Castor canadensis, assembly GCF_047511655.1. Classification (NCBI taxonomy): domain Eukaryota; kingdom Metazoa; phylum Chordata; class Mammalia; order Rodentia; family Castoridae; genus Castor; species Castor canadensis. The sequence goes on from NC_133401.1 coordinate 20,271,602, forward strand.
CTTCAAGTTTCTGAAGTTTCTGGCGAATGTCAGCATATGACTGGGCCACAAACTCTGTATTCACTGGTTTTCTGGTGCTTCTAGATTGAAGGGGATGTATACCCGGAAGGCCTCACAGACTGTCTCATAAAAAAGAGTTGATTTTTCCTCTGGCTTCTGAACACGTTGGTAGGTCTCTTAGCTCCAGCCCTGAGTCCGTTTATGAGGGCAGTGTGATATTGAGTGAGAACTTCTCATCCTTCTGGGAATATTGAAGTCCCAGGTAGGCTGAGCACGAGGGGCTGCCTCTCTTGACCAAGCTTCTGCATCTAGGGTTCCTGCTGGGCCCTGCCCTTGGAGCCATTGGTGAGCTTCCACCAGGATTTGCCATTGCTCTTCTGTGTTGAAAAATGTCAGGAGCATCTGTCGGCAGTCATCCCAAGTGGGTTGACAGGTCTGAAATATGGATTCTAGGAGGTCAACCATGGCCTGGGGTTTTTCTGAATACAGTGGTGTGTGGTTCCTCAAATTTAAGACGTCAGTTGTACTGAAAGGCTGGTAATAGAGGATAGAGCATCTGGGCTGGACCATGCCATCAACACCAATCTGCTGGGGCCCTTGCATCCCATGGAGCAGCAGTTGCAGGGCCCTAGCCTGAGGGGCTGGCACCTGGGACAAGGGAAGGCAGTGGCTGTGAACTCAGACTTCAAGCTGGGGGTGGGTGTGGGACATCGCTGGAGCTGGGAAGCTACTGATGGGGCTGAGGGGGACTCACTGAAGGTGGTGGACCATCTGGGAGAGGTGGTATTTGCTGCTCTGATGGTGGCAGTGTGCTGGGAATGTATGGCAGTGGCACGGGTGGTTCATCTTCTGGGTACCCTTGCAGAAAAGGCTTGGTCAGTTTCTGGTCTTTAGTTTCTGGTCCATGAAAACTCTGTTCTGTCCCTTTTTGTTGGCACAGAATTGGACCCAAGAGGGCATGGTCTGAGCTACCTGAAGCCAAGAGTCAATATAAGGAAATTGATCAGGGTCTCTAGGGGTTCCTATTATGACCTGATAAATGGCCCTGACAGTGGGCAAATCTAGGGTACTTTCAGGGGCCCAGTTGACTCCAAATGCGGGCCACTCCAACTCACACAGTGTGCACAGCCTTCTGGGAGACATTTTGATCCCATAATCTCCCGAGAATCCCTACTTAAAATGTGTGAGCATACACTCTAGGACTGTGGATTCTGAGGAACTTCCACCCATGGCAGTTAGACATGTCCTCTATATCCACTGTGTGTGTTCCCCCTGCATCGGTGGTGCAAAGACATACAAGGGTGGGTGCCCGTTCAAGAGAAGAGAACAATCAGATGTCTGCATGGCTGCCTCCTGAAGGAACTTAGGTGCCTCTTAGTATCAATGGCGGGGTCAGCCTTGTGACTGTAGATCAGGTTTCCCCAACACCTTCCTAAGCCATATGAGGATCACCATGGAACCACAGGACAGACCCACTCAGATTCCATAGCTTTTCAACTGTGGAGACACAAATTCAAGCCTGAAGTGAGGACAAATCAGGAGGCACATTCACACACACAAATTCACACTGAAGTAATTACAGTTTTCCTTCCCCCCTTTTGGGGAAGTCCCTGACCTTTGGAACTCCTCTCAGAGGTTCCTGGGAGTTGAGCCCACACCCCTTCACCCAGTGGGATGGGAACTGACTGAGAGCTGACTTTCCTGGAGGGGTGGGGGCTTACTGAGTACAGACAAAATTGACAAGTTCATCCACTTCACCTTGGACTCCAATTGAGTCAAGACTACTCAGAGCGTTGGAACTCTAGGGTGCAGGGCACTAAATACCATCGGGAGGCACGCTGCCTCACTTGGTCCCAAGTCCCTCCCTACTCCAGTGCAGTCCACCCCCTGGTGGCTCAAGGGGCCAGAACAGTTGGTATCTTGCCAGGGCCTCCAGAAATGTTGAGGAAATCTTGTCTGATGAGAAACCAAGTGACACTCGGAGAAGAAGGAGCAGTCAAATTTTATTTTAGGCTGGCAGTCCCAGATGAGCTTACACTCAAAATTCTGGGCCCCCAGCAGTGAATTCACAGGATTCTTAAAGGGCAGTGCAGGGCATCAGGTTACAAGAAACATGTTAGTCATTAACAGGTGGCCGGTGTTGGGATAGAGATGGGGTCGTTTAGCTAGGAGCAGCAGGGGAGGTCTGCTTTGGAAAGTTTGTTTACAGAAGGAGACAAAGGAAGGTGGGAATGGGCAGTTATCTCCATATGGGGCCTTTTTATCTTGACCCTGAACTCATTTTATGACTTAACTAGCAATTTCTCAATGTGTGTGGTCTGCTTTGAGACAATCTTCCTGTTCACTTCTAGATATTCCAACTTATTCAACCATAACCTTTCAAAATACCCCTAATGATCCTCTGGATGTCATTTGTATCTGTTGTGCTCTTTTCATCCCTAATTTATTAATTGGGTTTTCTCTCTTCTGGTTAGTTTGGCTAAGAGTTTGTCAATCTTCTGTATATTTTCAAAGAACCAACTCTTTGTTACAATAAATATGTAAGACTGTTTTTTTGTCTCTATTTAAATGACTTTTGCCAGGATCTTTATTATTTCTTTCCATCTATTGACTTGGGGTTTGGTTTGTTCATATTTTTCTATGTCCTTTGGGATACATCATGAGGTTTTTTATTTGAGATCTATCTGACTTTTTTCATTGAGGCACTCATACCTATAAAATTACCTCTTAAAACTGCCTTTGCTGTACCCTAAAGGATTTGGTAGTTGTGTTTTTGTAAGAAATTTTAATTTCATACTGATTTCATTTTTTAAATTAGGATATATGCAATGTACTGGGGGGATTCATTGTGACATTTCCAAATAGGCTTATATTTTATTTTGGTTAGATCACCCCCACCATCCCAGCCCTTGACCCCTACCCTGCCCCATCTAAAGCAATTGTAAAAATTTCTTTGTTCTATTTCAAATAACTATGTTAAGTCCATCCACCACCCTGTCATAAATCTCCTTCAATCACCCTCTCTCCTCCCACAAGTACCCCCCTACACACACACTGTATCTATTTTATAGCCCTGTCTCTCAATATTAATATTTACATCAATGTAAATATTACCAGTTTCTATCACCACTGTGAGCCTATGGTCCATTCAACCCCTTCCATTTCTTTCCCTTACCTTTTACCTTCTACTCCCAATTTTTCAATAGCTTTCAATACATATCCTTATATCCTCTACATACACAGATATTATATTTTACAATATTGTTGCTGCCCTTTTCCTATCCCTCCTTCTCCATTTTCCATAGAGTAGTTCCACTATTACTAACATATTCTACATATGAATTTGTATATAATCATGTTTGGTTTTGTGTGTATGTTTATCTTTTGGATCTATCTTCCATGTATGAGAGAAAAAAAAAACATGTAGCCTTTGTGTTTCTGAGTGACACTTATCTCACACAACAATGTGAAAATAATTATGTACTCCAATTGCATCCATTTACCTTCAAACCACATGTTATTCCTTATGGCTGAATAAAATTCCATTCTTTATACATACCACGCTTCTTAATCCACTCATCAGTTGTAGGGCATCTGGGTTGTTTCCATAGCTTGGCTATTGTGAATAGTGCTGTGATGAGCATCGGTGTACAGGCCTCTTCATTGTATCCAGTCTTATGTTGCTTTGTGTACATGCCCAGGAGAGGTATCCCTGGATCATACAGCAGTTCTATTTTTAGGTTTTTGAGGAATCTCCATACTGTTTTTCATAATGGTTGTACTAATTTGCATTCTGACCAACAGTTTATTAGAGTTTCTGATTCATAGCTTCCTGGCCAGCATTTGTTGTTTTTGCCCTTGAATATGGCCATTCTAACTGGAGTGAGATAAAATCTAAGTGTAGTTTTGATTTTCCTCTCTTTTATAACCAGAGAAGTTGAAACACTTCTTCATACATTTACTGGTTATTTGTACCTCTTCCTTTGAGAATTCTGTGTTTAATTGATGTGGCTATTTCTTTATTGCAATATTGATTCTTTGGAGGCTGAGTTCTTTGAATTCCCTGTAGATTCTGGATATTAGTCCCTCATTGAATGTATAGCTGGCAAAGAATTTCTTCGGTTCTGTGGGCTGTATCTTGACTCCAGTGACTGTTTCTTTTCCTGTGCAGAAGCTTTGAGTTTGATGCAGTCCCATTTGTTCATTCTTTCTCTTAAATACTGAGCCTTTTGATTTTGGCTTAGGAAGTCATTCCTTATACCAATCTCTTCCAGTGTATTTCCTATTACCTCCTGTAGTTGTTTCAAAATTTCAGGCCTGATTTTAATGTTATTGATCCATTTTTGTTGATTTTGATACAGGGTGAGAGGCAGAGTTCTAGTTTAGGTCTTCTAGCTGTGGAAATCAAGTTTTCCCGTCAATATTTGTTGAAGAGGCTGTATTTTCTCCATCATGCATTTGGTTCTTTTCTTGAAGATCAGTTAGCTGTAGGTATATGGGTTTATGTCTGGGTCTTCTATTCTGATCCATTTGTCTTCCTGTCTGTTATTGTGCCAAATACCAAGCTGTTTTTATTGCTATGGCTCTGTAGGAAAGCTTGAAGTTGAGTATTGTGATACCTCCATGATGGGTATTTTTGCTCAGAATTGTGGCTATTCAAAGTCTTTTGTGTTCCTATATGTACTTTAGTACTGATTTTTTATTTCTGTGAAAAACATCATTGGAATTTTGATAGGGATCGCATTGAACATGTATATTGCTTTTGGTAGTATAGCCGTTTTCACAATGTTGATTCTACCAATCCATGAACATAAGATATCTTTCCATCTTCTGATATCTTCTTCTTCAATTTCTCTCTTCAGTGGTTTATAGTTTTCATTGAAAACATCTTTTATTTCCTGAAATAAATGTATTCCAAGGTACTTTATTATTTTCCAGGCTATTTTAAATGAGATTTTTTCATGATTTCTTTCTCAATATGTTCATTATTTGTAGATAGGAAGACTACTGATTTCTGTATGTTAAGTTTGTATCCTTCTATTTTGCAAAAAGTGTTTATGATCTCTAAGTTTTTTGGTAGAGTTGTAGGGGCTTTTAGATACAGGATCATGTCATCTGCAAATAGGGATAGTTTGACTTCTTCCTTCCTTATTTGAATCCATTTTATTTCTTGCTCTTGTCTTATTGCTCTGGCTAGGAATTCCAAAACAATGTTGAATAGGAGAGTGGGAAATGGGTATCCCTGTCTCATTTCTGACTTTAGTGGGAATAGTTTCAATTATTCTCCATTTAGTATAATGTTGGCTGTAGCTTTTACTATGTTGAGGAACATTCCTTCTATTACTAGTTTCTTCAGAGGTTTTATCATGAAAGGGTGTGGAATTTGGTCAAATGCTTTTTCTGCACCTATTGAGATGATCATGTAGTTTTTGTCCTTTCTTCTGTTTGTATGCTCAATTATACTTATAAATATACATATGTTGAACCATCCTTCCATCTCTGGAATGAAATCAACTTGGTCATGGTCTATGGTATATGGTATTTTTGATGTGTCATTGAATTTTGTTTGCCAGCATTTTGATGAGAGTATTTATGTCTATATTCATGAAAGACATTGGTCTATAATTCCCTTTTAAGTAACATCTATTAGCTTCTGCAATGACTGTAATGCTTGTTCCATAAAATGAGTTTGGTAGTGTTCCTTCCCTTTATACTTTCTGGAAAAGTGTGAGGATCATTGGTGTTAGTTCTTCTTTAAAGGTTGTTAGAATTCAACGCAAATCCATCAGGTTATGGGCTCTTCTTTATAAGGAGGCTATTTATTACTGCTTCAATCTCATTGCTCATAACAGGTGTATTTAGGTAGTTTATATCTTACTGGTTCAAGTTTGGGTGGTTATATGCATCTAAAAATTTATCCATTTTGTCTAGATTTTCCACTTACTTCAATGTTAGTCTTCAAAGTACTAGCTAATGATCCTCTAGGTTTCATTAATATTTGCAGTTTTGTCCCCTTTGTCATCTTTGATTTTATTAACTTGGGCCTGTTACCTCCTCCATTTTGTCATGTTAGCTAAGGATTTGCTGATCTTCTTAATCTTTTCAAATAACTACCTGGTTTTTTTTTTTTGGTCTCAATTTCATTGTTCACAGTCCTGTAGTCTATTATTTTTCTCTATCTGCTAGTTTTGTGTGCAGTTTGTCCTTGTTTTTCTCTAAGCTCAAGGTGCATCATAACATTGTTTATTTGAGAAGTCTCTGGATTTTTTAATGTAGGCACTTATAGCTATAAACTTTGCTTAACATGGCCTTTGCTGTGTCCCACAAAGTCTAGGAAGTTGTATTTTTATTTTCATTAGATTTGGGGAACTTTTTTATTTCTTCTCTTATTTCATTGGTCACTCCTCTGTCATTCAGCAGTGTATTCTTCACTTTCCATGTGTTTGAAATTTTTCTGTGGTTTCTTTTGTTGTTGATGTCTAGTTTTATTTTGTTGCAATCTGATATGCTACAGAAGGTTATTTCATTTTTCTTGAATTTGTTGAGACATGCTTTGTGTCCTAACATATTATCTAAAGTTCATGAGCTGCAGAAGAAAATGTGTATTGCATGGTTGTTGGGTGAAATACTCTATAGATGACTATTATGTCCTTTGGTCTAACATGTGAAGTAACTCTGAAGTTTCTTTATTGATCTTGTGCCTGGGTAACCTATTTATTGCTGACAGTAGGGTATTAAGGTCTCTAGCTATTACTGTGTAAGGGTCAGTTTGTGCTGCAAGGCCAATTTGTGTTTTTATAGTACAGTTAGTTGCTCCTATGTTTGGTATTATATGTTAAGAATTGATGTTTCCTCTTTATGAATTATTCCTTTAATTTACAAGATGTGCCCTTCACTGTATTTTCTGATTGATTTTAGTCCAAAGTCTACTTTTTCAGATAGGAGTGTAGCTACTCCTGCCTGTTTGTAAGGTTCATTTTCTAGGAAAACTTCTTTCCACCATTTGACTCTTGGCCAGTGTTTATTTTTTCAATAATATGAGTCTTTTGTGAGTTATAAATGGTTAGGTGTTGTTTTTTAACCTGATTTGCTATTCTATGTCTTTTGATTAGGGCAACGAAGCCATTTATATTCAGTGTTAGTGCTGACAGTTGCATAGTGGTTCCAGTCATTTTTACTCCTTGTTGTTTACTTTTTACCTATTCCTTGTTTATTGGTCTCCTTGTTCAAAAGGGTTTATTTTTTCTTGTATCTTCCTGTCTCACTCCAGTTTCTTCTACTGTATGTAAAAATACTTTAAAGATTTTCTGCAAAGTTGGCTTGGTAGTTATGAATTCTTTTAGTTTTTCCTTGTTCTGGAAGGTGTTAATTTCTCCTTTAATTAGGAAGGATAGTTTTGCTGGATAAACTAGTCTAGGTTGACAGTTGATTTCTTTGAGGACCTGGTATGTCTTTCCATGACCATCTTGCATTTAGAGTTTGTGTTGAGAAATCTGCGGTTATTCTAACAGCAAATTTGGATTTGCCTTTACATGTGACCTGTTTTTTTTCTCTTTTGCATTTTCAATATTATTTCTTTATTCTGTATGTTTAGTGTTTTGATTATGATATGTCTGTGGGTTTTTCCTTTTTTATCTTGATTGGTGTTCTGTAAGCTTCCTACACCTGGATGTTCTTCTCTTTCTCAAGGTTGGGTAGGTTTTCAACTACTATTTTATTGAATAGTTTTTATGCCTTTAGTTTATGTCTCTCTACTTCTCCAATACCCATGATTCATAGGTTTGGTCTTTTCATGATATCTCAGGTGTCTTGCATGCTCCATTCTGGTTTTCTCAGGATTTTTTTCCTGTTCTTTTACTGTTTGATCTAATTTTTCTACTTTGTCTTTTGTTCCTGATACTTTATTGTCAATTTGCTTCACTCTTCTCACCAAGATTTCTATTGATATGTTTAATTGGGATAGAGAGCTGTTTATTTGAGATTGATTTTTTTGCAGGATTTCTATATCTTTATTGAGTTCCTCTTTCATATCCTTCATAGTCTTCTTTTAATTCACCTGTATATTTGAATTCTCCTTGAGCTCTTGCAGTTGTTTATTCATATCTCTTTGAGATCATACAGTAGCTTTTGTGTCTCTTCTTTGTACTCATTAGTTCTATTAATTTTTAGAATTCATTATTTGCTGTTGTTAAGATCCTTAGTGGTGGAGATGGCTTTTGGGATAGGGCTGTTGCCTTGCCTTTTCATGTTTCTGGGCTGAGATTTACATATCTAGGGTTGTTTTTGGGTTGGGGTTCCAGTCCCTTGTGCCTCCGTGGTTGGAGTTATATGAAGGATTATACAAGACTGGGTGGTGGTTGAGCTCTGTTGTGTTTTCTTGCCTCAAGATGGAGGTTAACAACTCAATATCAATCTGTTCAGCTTCTTAATTTCAAGATGTTGAATTCTATCCCCTTTTCCACAAGAGAAGGAAAGCTTAGCTACTAAAGCTGTCTCAGTTATTGCACTGCAGCCCTGAAGTTATATAAATCTCTGATGAAGATCAGTTACTGCTATTATTCTGGTATGTTTGATTTTCAAATGAGCAAGTATGAATCTTTATGGTCCTTGAAGGCTAAAGGTAATAAGAGTTTTTATGGGACAGAGGCAGAGGTAAAGGTCTACTGAGAATAAGAGGAGAAAGGTTTATGTAGTAGGAGGCGTGGTGTGGCTGAGTTAATATAAGGTGTTAACAAGGAGGCAGACTATGATAGTTAGGAAATCAGGTAGGTAACACAGTATAGGAGAGTGGGGGAAAAACATTGGAGAAAACAGGACAGACAAAGAAATATAAGCTCCAGAGAACTGAAAAAAGAAGAGACAAAAGAAAATCTGGGAATCCTTTAAAATTGGAATTATTTGCATTGAGGGAGGATTTGGGGAAGATAGACACAGAGAAAGGAGATTGATAGCTAGGGAGTTGTTCTGGTGGGTTACAGGTAGAAAGTATGGATTAAGGAGAGTGGTAGAAAGGGGAGGAGAAAAGAGGCTTAGTATTGTAAACTTGAAGATGGTTTATGGGGTTTTTGTGAATCTCTGCAGTGATACGGTAGGGAGGGAGGGAGGTCAAAAGAGGGAATTGAGGAGCAAGAAGTCAAAACTGCTGTAGAACATACAGAAATGAAAGGAAAAAATAGCTACAAGTAAATGAGTAAGATATCTCCATCACAGTTTATGCAGCAATAAGCAAATATTTTATGTAAAAATTGTGAATTTTCTATTGCTTTTGCTCTTCTCTTACCCCTCTGTATCTAAGTCTTTCAGTCCACTGGATGGCAGGCTAAATTGAATACCTGACTCTGTGTTGGTACCTGGTGCTCTAAAAAGAAGGGTGTTTGTAGATCTAACTCTTTGGAGTTTGTACCAACCCCTGGCCAGCCTCACCCCATTCACATTTTCAATGTTTCCTTCTCTGAAGGATCCCAGAATTTATAGCCTTAAGTTATGCATCAAGCTCAGGATTTGGTCCAACCTCTTGTTGGATTGGAGGTGCATCTCCCTGATGGTAATGCTGCCACACTGTGACCTGTTCCCTGTGAACTCTGTGGGTGGCTGCTAAGTCCCAATAAATTTTCCCTGCTGGGTTCCTGTTACTCACAGGTCTTTCACTGTGCACACACACGCTTAAATTTGGGTCTTGCCAGCAGTAGTGGGAATTGCTCAGGCTCCAGAATAGGTTGCAGGCCCATTGGAGGCCCTCTAGGGAAGTTCACTGTAGATCCATAGAGGGCTTCTATTCTGGGCCTCAGCATAGTGTGGTTTTAGTTCTGCTCACCAGTTCCAGCAGCTCTTCTTAGCAGATTGCCCACTGGGTACCTTTGTTTTTGGGGTGCCTACATTCTCCACAGAGTTTCAGTTTTCCTAGTCCTATTGGGGGAGCCTGCAATTGGCACCCTGCTGGGCACATGATAGGAAGTGCAAACCTGCAAATGTTTCTTCATGTATTTTTTTTTGTATCAATCAGCTTAGGTTTGGGCAAAGTTCTGCTTCACACTGCCTGTGGGTTCTGGGACGTGTCTTTCCAGGGACTTTAGTTTCCACATTCCTTCAGGTATGTGGAACTCCATCTGGACTTCTTAGTTACCAGAAAACCTGCTCCTTGAGTCTCCTATTCTCCCTATTTTATAAACACCACAACAACCATTAAATATAAAAAAAGATTTGCCACATTATAGAGCTTCAATAACTGTGCTCTTAGTTTTTTCTACAGCACAATGTAGGATGCAATGTGAAAATTAAAGAGCAAGTATTGTATAAAATACAAACTAATGGGTGGAATATTGTCAAAAACTCTGACCCCAAAAAAATATGTCCTTAGAAGATTAATATATTCCTTCCTTTCACTGAAGCATAAATACAGCCAAGTGTTTGATGTCCATTTTTCCCTTTCTTACTTATGTCTATATTTATTTAGATTGTAAAAATATGGAGCTGGAGGCACGACTCAGGATATAGAATGCCTGCCTGACAAGCCCAAGCCCTGAGTTCAAATCCCACTACCATGATACATACATACGTATATGTTTGTGTGTGTGTGTACAGTATTGTATATGTGTACAGTTTATGAATGCTTACATTCTATGAGTGGAATTATACAGCATGAATTTTTATGCAAGTTCAATTTTTGCCTTTAAAACATTTCTGTGGAGCTCCAGTGAGACAATCATTTACCACCTGTTACTTTCATGGACAAATATTTTTGTGAGTATATGAGATAAAATCTGAAGTTGTAGATAGTTGATTTTGCTACTACATTGTATTCCATTTATTAATACTCCAGAAATTTTCACACATCCTTCAATGGATAAATGCTGGATTATTTCTATTAGTTTTTTCTGAATTCCACAATAAATGTAATGGGAAATTGTTGCTTGCAGTTTTCCTTGAGGATTTGAGTAAGGGAGGGGTAACTGATGTTGACAAGTTGTATCTTTGTGACAACACTATTCACAAAAGGCAAGTTATGGAATCAGTCTAGGTGGCTGTCAGCAGATAAATGATAAGAAAATGTGCTACATATACACAATGGAACTTTTACACCATAGAAAGAAGGAAACTGTCATTTGCAGGAAAATGTAATCTTGACACAAAATGATGATTACAATCATCACAACTGTTATCATTATTACAGTAGAATGTTAGTGCAAAAGAGAGTCTCTGGAGACATTAATGGGAGAGGTGAAGAGGAAAGGAAAGGATACTGAGAGCAAAAGAGGATTGAAGTACTAGAAAGTGAGGGGGAGAGAGAGAGAGAGAACATAATGAAATGCAACAAATCAACACTGTTTGAAAAAACAGGGATAATAGTGGAGGAGAAATGGTAACATACTGGAGTAGGTGAACCTGTTCAAAGTGCATTGTACACATATATAGAGTTATCACAATGAAACTCCCTCATATTATTCATGGACAATAATTCAAAGTGAAATCAAATATTTGAAGGATAAATATATTTGTGAAAACTATAGGTCAATAAAAACATACCGATGACGAACATAGGAAAAGATGCTTCATGCCAGGTATTATTACAGAAATGCAAATTAACATGAGGAGATAACACTACACAGCAATTAGAATGGTGAAAATTCAAAGCACTGACAACAGCAAACACTGCTAAGCACATGGAGAAGCATGAATCTCACTCACTCCTGTGAGAATGCAAAATGGTATTTCCATTGAGGAAAATAAATGGCAGCTTCTGACAAAACCAAATATATTCTAATAGTACAACACAGTACTCACACCCTGGGTGTTCATCAAAGAGTGAAAACACATGACTAGGTACGCAGCTCTACAGGAAAGATGGCAAAAGTTGCATTCAAAATTTCCAAACCTTCAATACCAGCAAGTGACCCATTGGTAAGTGAATGAATTCATTAATGTGGTACATCCAAACACTGGAATATTATTTGGTAGTGAAAGAAGTGAGTTACCAAAACTAAAGGAAATATGGATGAACCTTAAATGCATATCAAGGTTGAGTGAGAAGAGCCATTCAGAAAAAGTGATACTTGGGAAATGATAACACTGTAGGAACAGAACACATCAGTGTTTCCCAAGAGAGAGAAGAATGGAACATGGAAATTTTAGAGCAGTGATTGTACTTTCATGATACTTGATGATGTATATTTGACATGGTAATTGTCAAAAGTCATAGAATGAGCAACGTCAAAAGGCAAACATGATGCAAACCATGAAATTTGGATGATTGTAGCATGCCAATGTACAGTAAGGAATTTCCTTCCAACTGGAGGAAAATATTAATTGGGGAAACTATCTGCTGCTGTAGGTACAGTGGACAAATTAGAATGACAGGGATAGATAATAGACAGATTGATGGAAAAATAGATAATAGGAAGATAGATAAATAGATCATAAAAAGATTGGTAGATGGATAGATAGATGATATTTGTACATATATAACATGCACACATACATTAAATGAGGTATCTTGGTGATGGAAACCACATAAAAACAAAAATAATTTTCATTTCATATACAGATTATTTGCTTAACCTCAAGGCAATTTTATACCACACATTTACTGGGCCTGCATTTTGACTTTGGCATATCACATGAGGCCAGGTGTGAACATTCCAATGTTGAGTGTTGTCGGTAATCAAAATACCTCTGATGTTGGAGTATTTCAGATGGTGTGTCTTCTGATTAGGGATACTGAATCTGTTTCAGCTTTCAGAAGACTCACACACAGCTCAATAGAGGCTCCATGAAATTCACGATCAGAAATTTAGCTGAAGTCAAAGACAGCATGTGTGTTCTTGGCTCAGTTAGGAGATGATGCTGAGAATGAGGACCATGAGGGGCCTGGAGAAAAGCTGCTGATTTCCCTTGATTTGGGTAGAGTGTCCATTTGAAACCTCAAGGAACAGTAAATTTATAAATATTTGTTGTACTTATAAAGAGCAGGTATACTTGCAGGACAGGTGGGTCTATGTTCAAACAAGAACTGAAGTCAGAAAATCAATGCAAAGGAAAATTTCAAACTGTATTCACAAAGACTAAGTAAAAGAAGCAAGGGTGTTGTGAGTTCTTTTAAGAAAATTGTTGCCTCTTATCTGAAAGAGTTTCCTGTGTGTCTTTCCCTTAAGATTTCACACTTTCAGGATTACATCAAGGGAATCATTTCAGGATTAATCATTAAAGATGCATTTTGAGTTAATTTTTGTACAAGATGAGAGGTAGAGGTCTGGTTTCAATTTTCTGTAGTTGTTTAACCAGTTTTCCCAGTATATTTTACTGAAGAAGACATCTTTTACTGTATATTTTCAGGCATTTTGTTAAGAATCCATTGACTGAAGATGTTTGGATTTATTTCTGGGCTCTCTGATCTCTTCCATTGGTCTTCATGTCACATATGTCCATAGCATGCTGATTTTGCTACTGTGGCTGTGTTGTCTTATGTCTTGAAATTAGGATTTCTGATGCCTCTAACTTTACTCTTTTTCCTCAACATTTCTTTGGCCATCCAGGGTCATCGGGCTTCCACAGGAATTTTGGGATACTTCTATTTACTTTGGCGAAGAATGCCATTGGGTGTTACAGTGTAGATATGAAAAATACCCCCACAAGGTTTGATGGGCTTGATCCCATCACTGAGAGGTGATTGGGTCATAAGAACTTTGTCATAACAAATTCATTTATTAATCTACTGATGGATTCATAGTCTGATGGCATCATTTGGGAGGTGATGGAAACTTTCAGATGTGGGGCATATTTTGAGGAAACAGATCACTGGGAACATTTCCATAGGGCATTGATCTCGTCCTTTGTCCTTCTTGGTCTTTCTCTCTGCTTCCTTCCCACTGTTACATGAGCAATTATGCTACAAAAACTTTTCTCCCATGATGTTCTGCCTCATCAGAGACCTAGAAAAAATGGAGCAAGCCAACTATGGATGTAAACTCTAAACACTGAGCCAAATGATTCTTTCATTCTTAATTTGTTTTTCTCAGTGCCTATATGGATGGTATTTTTAAAAACAGAAGATGTTTGTTTATTGAATTTATATTCAAATTCTTGCTGAATTTGTTAATCAGTTACAATGGTGTACTGGTTGGGTCAGTATGTATTTCAATGCATTGAATCTAACAGTTTAAATGAGGGATAAATTGACCAACTACTTTCCTATTTGTATGCCTCTTATTTCTTAGTCTTGCCTAATTGCTCTGGTTAATATTTCAATTATCATATTTGATAAGGAGGGTGAGATTTCATTTTCCTGATCTCAGACGAAATGCTTTCCTCTTTCCCTACTCAGTGCCAGTGTTAAGGTCACTGGTGCAGTCAGTGATCAGAAGACTTCCAAATTATTTGTCCCTCATGGAAGAAACCATGGAAGGACACATGAGTATAAATGGAGTTTATTGAAAGTTAGAGAAGGGAGATGCAAAGGGAGCATGATGGGATCCAGTCAGGATCTGAAGGCTAAGAAAGCATGTTTCAGCTCTTCAGGTGCTTTAAAAACCTGTGGGGATGGAAGAACCAGGTGATTGCCATCCAATAATCAATGAGTGGCATAGGTGGTTCCCAGCCAGGTGAGAGCAGTTCCTGAGCCAAAGCAATATCATTAAATTCCTATGGAAACCCCAATAACTCTTAGCAGCCAAAGAAATATTAAGGAAAACAGTAAACTGAAAGGTATCAGAAATCCTAATTTCAAGACATAAGACAACACAGCCACAGTAGCAAAATCAGCATGCTATGGACATATGTGACATGAAGACCAATGGAAGAGATCAGAGAGCCCAGAAATAAATCCAAACATCTTCAGTCAATGGATTCTTAACAAAATGCCTGAAAATATACAGTAAAAGATGTCTTCTTCAGTAAAATATACTGGGAAAACTGGTTAAACAACTACAGAAAATTGAAACCAGACCTCTACCTCTCATCTTGTACAAAAATTAACTCAAAATGCATCTTTAATGATTAATCCTGAAATGATTCCCTTGATGTAATCCTGAAAGTGTGAAATCTTAAGGGAAAGACACACAGGAAACTCTTTCAGATAAGAGGCAACAATTTTCTTAAAAGAACTCACAACACCCTTGCTTCTTTTACTTAGTCTTTGTGAATACAGTTTGAAATTTTCCTTTGCATTGATTTTCTGACTTCAGTTCTTGTTTGAACATAGACCCACCTGTCCTGCAAGTATACCTGCTCTTTATAAGTACAACAAATATTTATAAATTTACTGTTCCTTGAGGTTTCAAATGGACACTCTACCCAAATCAAGGGAAATCAGCAGCTTTTCTCCAGGCCCCTCATGGCCCTCATTCTTAGCATCATCTCCTAACTGAGCCAAGAACACACATGCTGTCTTTGACTTCAGCTAAATTTCTGATCGTGAATTTCATGGAGCCTCTATTGAGCTGTGTGTGAGTCTTCTGAAAGCTGAAACAGATTCAGTATCCCTAATCAGAAGACACACCATCTGAAATACTCCAACATCAGAGGTATTTTGATTACCGACAACACTCAACATTGGAATATTCACACCTGGCCTCATGTGATATGCCAAAGTCAAAATGCAGGCCCAGTAAATGTGTGGTATAAAATTGCCTTGAGGTTAAGCTAATAATCTGTATATGAAATGGAAATTAATTTTATATTCAACTTCCTGCTAAATTTGTTTATCAATTCCAATAATGTACTGGTCCAGTTTTTATGTATTTCTAGGAATTGAATCTAACAGTATAAATGAGGGATAAGTTGACCAACTCCTTTTGTATTTGTATGCCTTTTATTTATTAATTTTGCTTAATTGCTCTGGTTAATATTTCAATCATTATATTTGATAAGGAGGGTGAATATGTATAAAATTCCATGTTCCTGATCTTAGCGGAAATGCTTTCACCTTTCACAATTGAGTGCAAATGCTAAGGTCACTGGTGCAGTCTGTGATTAGAAGACTTCCAAATTCTTTGTCCTTCATGGAAGAATCTATGTCAGGACACATGGGTGTTTATTAAAAGTTAGGGATGGGAAATTCAAAAGGACCATGATGGAGTCCAGCCAGGACCTGGAAGCCAAGAGAGCATGCTTCTGCTCTTCAGGTGCTTTTATAACCATGGGAAGGGAAGAACCAGGTGATTGCTATTTAATAATCAATGAGTGGTGAGAGGCATGAGCAATGTCTGGCAAGGTGAGGGAGGTTCCTGAGCCAAAGCATGCTTAATCTAAGATGTAATATTTTTCCATAAGTCCCAAAATTTCCCTAATTTTAGCCTCCCTCACAAGATTGGCTATGGGTTTCTCAAATGTACCATTTGTTATTTGAGGTATAATGATCCTATACATAATTTATTCAGGCTTTTAGAACAAGAGATGTTGAATTTTATGACAGACTATTTCTGCATCTCTTGAAACAATGAGTTGAATTCAACATTGATTTGACTTATATATTATATAACATTTACTGATTTTTATCTTCACTTCCTAGAACAAAACCACTTGATGGCCAATATTGAACCTCAACTGAGTATGGAAGATCAAAGCAAAGAGAATTTTCAAGTTGTATTCATCAAGGAGATTCATTAAGGTGATGAAAATTATAAAGGGAGAGGGAGGTTCCACAGGCATGTTATGTATGCTAACAGGAGTGACAATGCCAGGCAAATGCAGAGAAAAGCTCTGAATTGGACATATTCCCTGATTAATTTTGCCACATATTAAAGGAAAATTAATACCTGTGCTCTTCATACTAGTTCATAAAATAGAAGAATAAGGAACACTTCTGAACTCATTCTATGAAGGCAGTATTACGTGGTCTGAATACCTTATAAGGACACAGGGAAAAGAGAAAATGATAGACAAATATACTTGATGGATACACACACAGAAAACACACATGCAATAAAATACTTGTAAATCAAATTCAGCCACACATTAAAAATATCCTGCCCCATACAGTGATTTTATTCTAGGGATGCAAAAAATGCTTTTACATACACATATCAATAAACATAAAAGAAATCAAGGATAAAAATTTACAAACAGGGATCTAACAAGAGAAATAAACTTCCAAACTAGGTAAATGTCCAGTAGCAGCCAGACTGGTCAGGTGATCCTCTGGTCCTTAGGGCTTTTCACAAGAACTCCAGTGGTGGTGATGGACAGGTGGTGACTCCATCCCTCACAGTGCTTTTCCAAAAATGTTTAATATCTGCAAAGTGCTACCTGAAGGTCCAGTGTCCAGATGGACCCAGAGCACTAATCCTCTCCAAATTGCTTCTTTACCACACTGCTGGCCACTTGGACGGGAGTTAGGTGACATAAGAAGAGGCATCATTAAATGGCCAGCCTTCTTTGTCTATGTGTGACCAGCATTCCAAGGAATAGCTGAACTCAGCAATCCAGTGCTATCTGCAGAGGAACCTGCCTCCTTTGCTCCTTTGCCAAAGCAATATACTTTAAAAATGAACTATAACACACTGAGGAAATGTCATGCCATTTCAGGTATGAATTATTGAAATAATAAGATGCATTGAATTGGAACAACAAACTCAATAGAAATAACATATTTATCTACATGACATGGGGAGGAGTATCATTGCAGTTAAATAACTGCAGGTATTAGGAGACATCCCTGAATTTTACTGGACTTTGTTCAGTGAATCTCCAAGCCCTTCCAGGGCTCCTAATCAGTTATATCTTAATACATATCTTCATAAATACCTGTATATTTGATAACCATAAGCATTCTGTCTTATCGCATTAGTGATTATGTTTTATTTATTTATGACTCTCATAGAAGTCCAACATCTAAAATTATACCTGGAATATTTAATGTGGACAATATTTAGGGTGCATATTTGTTGAACGATTAAAGGAAATGCCTTACAATATCAGTTTATAGTAGAAATAAAATTAAGGCACAAGTGGATTGTAGTTTCCCAGTAGTTTTTGTTGAAAACAGGAAAATGAGATGATGAAGCAGTTTTAATAGTATAGAGAAAATAGATTTTTATCCAAACAATAATAATATTTCAAACAGATAATCAATATAAAATTTATTAATGAGATATGGGTTATAAAAGTATGTTCACTGATCCTTAAATTCTGAATGATTTTAAATTTACAGCATATTTGAATTCAAACTTCATGTATTCAAACGTCAACTGCTGCATAACCACATACTTTTCTATTTTCCATGCACATTAGTAGGGACTCTCTTCTGCTGCCCAGAAAGTGTGGGATGTCAGTTCAGCCACCGAATCCTCTTTGAGAACAGGCAACACTCATCACTGCCAGGGAAGAAATGCATTAGGGAATAATTTTATTGTTTGTCAGCAGGAGAAGAGGGGAGATGGTTTGGTAGCATGATGATAATATTCCATGAATTCCCTCCAGTTTTGATGTTTTAACAGGTGTGTAAAATGCAAAAAGGTTCGTGATGTTGCTTGAACAATAAAAGATCACAAAGCAACTTAGCAGGAAAAGGATGCTGTGGGTGGCTTTGTTTTCAGGAGATGTCTGGGAAGAGAGGCTAGAGCTGTGCAAATGCCGAACTCTCCTGTGGTGTGTGTAGAGCAGATGCACCATATAGAGGCTTGTCCACATCATGAGGACCACAAACACAAGATCTTGAAATGGAATGATAAATGAAAATAGAGATGATTCATGGACTGCAATCTGATGAGTCTGCAATATGAATGAGAAACCCAAGACCAAAAACACTGAAATTCCTTTTTGCTCTCACACTAAAAATGTCCATGATATAGATGGACATGTTGATGAGCCAGAGGAAGAAGAAAGAAGGAAAAATCAAAGTTGGGAGCTTAGACTTAATCCTTGTGCACTTAGAATTACTGGGACTGATAGTGATGCCCTGAAATGGACTCAGGAGAGAGGTGGTGCAGATGGAAAGACCCCGGGTAACTCTGGCTATCTACCCGACTGCCATACAACCAACATCATCCAAATATGTTCTATTGCAAAGGATGACATGATGTCCAGTATCAATGTGGAAATGACAGGCAAAATATTGACCATGGTCAGGTGCATGAAAATGGGATCTATGGGCTTCTTCACATGAGGTTGAATTAAAAATGTGTACACATATACCACAAGGAGTAATGAGTTTCCCATAACACCAATGCACAACTGAGATATTAGGAAAAAACTAAAAATTAGTTCAGGTGAAAACACTGTATTAATGATGTTTTCAATGTTTTATTAGATAAGCCAGGCCTTCAATGAACAATCAATGGATAATATTATAAATGTTTTTTGAAATGGAGTTTAAGGAATAATATATTGATTGACAGTTCAGTATTAGGTTTGTATGATGAAATGTCCAATTCTGTGTTTAAGACCAAGATGTGGCACTTCCAAAACTGGATTCCAAGGTTTCTTGAGGACCTGAGAGGACAGAATTAGGTGTTATTAAAAATGGGGAATTTGAAGCTAACATTCTGTGCCCTGGAATATTAACCAGAAGGACTTTGGCCTATGTGAAAGGCAAATTTGCATGTTACATGGCATTTTTATGTTATCACATTGTATTTTGTCTCCAAACCTGTTTCAGTATTCCAACCTTTCTAAAGAGAACATTATTCTTCAAACACATACAGAATGATGTGAGTATTTAAACGTCTTTTTTAGAGCTTTGACAGCACACACATTTCTTCCATGTCAGTAAACACTACTCATCTAACACAGCCTATTCCAAGTCGTGAATTTTTGACTCCCATCTTAACCCATGGGTCAAAAAGCAATGTTCTGAATGGTTTTGTTCTCAAAACTTTGTGCAGAACTACTGACTGATCTGTAGAAGTAGAGGCAAAAATTGTTTCTAAATATCCCACAAGTCATGAGACAACTCTCAGAGCAAAGAATTTTCTAACCAAATTGGCACTCCTACCATGTCTGATAATCACAGTCTGTTGATTTTTTGTAAAAACCCACTTCTTGGTATCAACACTTCTGTATGCTTACTGTAGAAAGAAAATACATTTAAAAATTAGAATAGTAATGATAGGAAGGTTGACATTGAAATTCACATGGTCAATATCATGTATATTTATTGGATTTTAGATGTTTTATTCCATCATTTTTGGAGACACAGTCTTCCATTAATCCAGTTGTTTCTACCACATAAACCAAGATCCTTCATTCTGAACTGGACTTGTACTGAATTCCATTATGTGCCTTTTATACTGACACAGTGCAGGAGTGTGTTCTGAACTTACCTTCTTGTATTCTTCCTTTTCATCACAAATCTGTACTGTGGAATCTCTCTGCTAGAGCAATCATATTCTCATTATCTAGCATGAGGGATAAATATTCTGATTTTTAATTGAATAAGCATAATGTCAGTAGATTATCCCTCCACAGTGTCATTTGCTCCTTCTAGTAACTCCAATTCAGGTTTTATGAGTTTGAGTTGTTTGGAATGGTGACAAGTTGATATGGCTGACTATACTTTAGTTTTTAAATGCATCTTATCTTTAATATGTCTCAGGATGCCTTTCAAGGTTTTTAATCACTCATATTTTGTCCTGATTAACTGAGGGAAGGACTCTTTCACGATTAGCCAGAATTCTTCTGTCTTCTTCTCTATTTGTGCAACACAAGTGGCCTTAGCAACCCAAATGCTTTCATTCTTGTATAACCGAACTCAAATCATATAGTTCACTTCAATATTACTTAGTTCATGAGTACAAACACCTTTCTAACATATACCAGACTGTCACTTGGACACTTCTACCCACAAATCTCCACAACATAGGACTGAGTAAATGAAGTCAACTACACTCTATGATTAACAAAGGAAAAAGCAAACAATCTACAATGAAAAAAATAACATCTTTTTTATAACTTAGGACAAATACAGTCATAAAATTAACACTAGTGAGAATTGACACAGTTCAAGAGTCAACTGGACAAAACACTTTTCCTCAATAAAACCATCGAGAGTTATAAAAATAACAAATAAATAAGAAATACTGATTTCTCAATATGTTCAAAACAAATCACTACCTTTTATTATTGTTGTGCTCAGTGGGGTACATTGTGGCATTTGTAAGACTTCTTACAATATATCAAATATATCATACTTGAATTCACCCCCTCTACCATTCTCTCTTATCTCCCCTCCCTCTCTCCTGAAACAGTTTCAACAGGTATCATTTTTCCATTTACATAGATGTATAAACAGTATTTGCACCATATTTACCCTCCCATGCTCTTTCCCCACCTCCTACTCCTTCCCAGTGTTACCACCCCCTCCAGGTATGATCTATTCCATCCCCCATTCTCCAATTTTGAAAATGAAAAAAATGACATTTCTAAAGATAGCTACCCAGGGAGTTTCCTTGTGACCTTTGTATGTATATATATAATATACATCTAATTTGTACATCTCTTCTATTTTTTTCTTCCTACCTTAGTTCCTCTTTTATGTTGGCTTCAGCAGGTTTAAAAATCTATATTCATTCATGTATAGAGAGAATCCACCACATTCACCTTCTCAACTTTTACACTCACCCTCCCATATGCAAAGCACTTCCTTTTTTAATATCCAACTATTTACTGAAAAAGAAAAACTAACAGCAATCTTAGTTCCACCTTAGGGGAAAAAAGCATTTCTTAATAAACACAGTCAAAAAACTCTGTTATGAAAATATATTATGGAATATCTGTTCTGGACATAGATGTGGAGACTGGATAAGAACCTTAGAAAAAATAATGACTGTATAAATGGAAGAACAAAATGAGTCCACTACAAAGAAAATTGATACAGATTAAAGCAGAATAATAGCAAACAACTGAAAATGGGAAGGAAAAGCAAGGTCAAAAATCAAGAAATTGTAAAGAATAAAATACAACACGTGTGGGAGACTGCACCAGTGCCCAGTAAGAAGGCAACATAACACTGGGATTAAATTATTAGAGATGGCAATTGAGAAACTACGATCTCAATTTTAATTTGTTAAAAGATAATATTGTACCTATATAGTCCCAAGAATTTTGGAAGTTTGGAAGATATGAGCACATTCTTAGAAGACCTGATTTACTATAAATTATTTTAGAACTAGAGAAAATTACAAATGTGCAATATTTCCCATGAAGAATTGATCAATAAGATATCATAAAGTGCTTCAAAGTTATAGTGTGCCAAATACACCTGACACAAAAGTAACTACATACACTTCCTATCTATTAGGTTAGCATAATCTTGGTAGCAAAAGTTAATAAAATAATGTGACAAGAAATGATGATAAGACTATTTCCAAAAATTGTACACAAAATAATTGGAAAAAATCTCACACTATGACAAAACGTGAGAGAAATTGAACAAGAGAATATCAAAAGATGCAAAGGACATTTAACATAATAAATTTTACTTATGTGATTCCCCATTGTATTAGACTAGGGAAAATATATAAGCACCTCAACACATTCATGAAATCGTGAGATAAGATTCAATATATGCGTGATTAAATTTTTATGATGCAGAAATAATAATAATAACATTACCATGATAAAAAATTAACACTATCAAGAATATCGTATTTGTGGTTAAGTATTGAAAGCTTTATTCATAAATGACTCCATTATAGAAAGAAGTTCCAGTAAAAAATAAGAAAATACAGGAACATAGTAACAGAAGAATTTTATTTTTTTTGTTATTAAAATATTTTATTTATTTTTTTCTTTTTCTTTTATTATTCATATGTGCATACAAGGCTTGGTTCATTTCTCCCCCCTGCCCCCACCCCCTCCCTTACCACCCACTCCGCCCCCTTCCTCTCCCCCCCACCCCCTCAATACCCAGCAGAAACTATTTTGCCCTTATTTCTAATTTTGTTCTAGAGAGAGTATAAGCAATAACAGGAAGGAACAAGGGTTTTTGCTGGTTGAGATAAGGATAGCTATACAGGGCATTGACTCACATTGATTTCCTGTGCGTGGGTGTTACCTTCTAGGTTAATTCTTTTTGATCTAACCTTTTCTCTAGTACCTGTTCCCCTTTTCCTATTGGCCTCAGTTGCTTTTAAGGTATCTGCTTTAGTTTCTCTGCGTTAAGGGCAACAAATGCTAGCTAATTTTTTAGGTGTCTTACCTATCCTCATCCCTCCCTTGTGTGCTCTTGCTTTTATCATGTGCTCATAGTCTAATCCCATTGTTGTGTTTGCCCTTGATCTAATGTCCACATATGAGGGAGAACATATGATTTTTGGTCTTTTGGGCCAGGCTACCCTCACTCAGAATGATGTTCTCCAATTCCATGCATTTACCAGCGAATGATAACATTTCGTTCTTCTTCATGGCTGCATAGAATTCCATTGTGTATAGATACCACATTTTCTTAATCCATTCGTCAGTGGTGGGGCATCTTGGCTGTTTCCATAACTTGGCTATTGTGAATAGTGCTGCAATAAACATGGGTGTGCAGGTGCCTCTGGAGTAACCTGTGTCACAGTCTTTTGGGTACATCCCCAAGAGTGGTATTGTTGGATCAAATGGTAGATCAATGTCTAGCTTTTTAAGTAGCCTCCAAATTTTTTTCCAGAGTGGTTGTACTAGTTTACATTCCCACCAACAGTGTAAGAGGGTTCCTTTTTCCCCGCATCCTCGCCAACACCTGTTGGTGGTGGTGTTGAAAAAGTCAAGTCTGGGAAACACTCACTGGGGAAGAGGAATACTGAAAAGGTCTTCCTACCTCCCTCTCATTGTCAAGCCTGATGCTGCAGAATCATCACCCAAGGTAGTCAGCTTCCCTGAGAAGGGAAATGCTGCATCTACCCAGCCATGGACATACATCAGGGATGGAATGATAGGACTTCTCTCACTGGACATCCATCACCTGTCACCTGCTGCCTCAATGACCTTGTTTACTGTGCATCACTTTAATGAACAAATCCCTCTCCCACATGCAACGTGAGTCTCCTGATAGAAGCAACAGCTGTATTAATAAGAAGGGTAGAGTTTATAGTTGAAGATGTGGGTTTTCCCAAGTGGAACTACATCAGAAAGTAAACTACAGGATCTATAAAGTCATTAAAAGTTGGTTTGCACAGAGCTAGGGAAATTACCACAGCCTGGATACAACTTGCCCACTGACCAGGACCCAAGAGCAGAACTCACTTGCCATCAGCACTTACAGTGTTTTCATTTTCTGTCAATTCCGTGGAGCACCAGCAGGGGGCAGGGCAGTGGGGGTCATGGAGAGCACAGCCCTGGGATCAGCCATGGTTTAACACATGTAGTTTGCTACAGAACATATTTCTCATTTAACATTACTTACCAACATTTCAATATTAATTATATGTTAATTCGTGTCTTCACAGATATTAAAGTAAATATGTACTTTAAAAATCTATCCTGGAGCTGGCAGAGTGACTCGAGTGGTAGAACAACTGCCTAGCAAGAGTGAGGCCCTGAATTCAAACGCCAACAACTCCCCCACCCCAAAAAACATCCATCATTCTCAGGGTTTGAAGACTTATTTCAAACTTAAATCAACACATCTCTTATTTATAATTTTTGGCTATTTTGAGCTTAATTTCAATTAAATTTGAATAGGTACCTACTTATTAACCATTAAAATAATCCCCAAATTTTATAAACACCATGACACACATTTAAATATAAAGCACTGGTTGCCACAATAAGGAGCATCAATAATTGTGCCATTAGTTGGTTCCTATATAATATGTGATGAAAGCTAAATATAAAGAACTTATATTGTGCACAACACAGGTTGATGAAGAGAAGTTTTCAAAAACTCCAAACACTTAAAATGTATTCTTCAGAGGTTAATATATCTCTTCCCTTCTGTCAGCCATAAATGTTCCCTACCCTTCATATTTAATGAGTACAAAGGTTTTAATTTTTTAAACATATAGTATTCTGATTTTAAGGATTTTTGATGTGAAATAAATTCATATCAAAATTAGATTTTTATCTTCAAAAACATTTCTATGGAATTCCAGTGGTACAGTCGGTTGGTACACAGCAGTCACACAGACATATTTTTTATGATTATAGGAGGTAAAATATGCCCTTAGTTCATTTTCCTGCCACACTGTATTGCATTTATGAATATTCCACAAAATTTCATACATCCTTCAGCTGACAAATATGGGATTATTTTTGTTTGTTTTCTCTGATCAGGAATTCCACT
Source organism: Castor canadensis (assembly GCF_047511655.1). Lineage (NCBI taxonomy): Eukaryota > Metazoa > Chordata > Mammalia > Rodentia > Castoridae > Castor > Castor canadensis. The sequence continues at coordinate 20,296,794 of NC_133401.1, forward strand.
TTGAATGGTTCTCCTTGTATAAAGAAAACAGTTGCTTGCAGCTTTTCCTGAGGACGTGCTTAAGTGAGGATGTGCAGGCATCACCCAAGTGCTCCTTTCTTGCAGGACTAATCACAGCAGCCAAATTAAGGAATCAACCCAGGTGCCCATCAGCACACAAATGGATCAGAAAGTGGGTTGTATATACACAATGGAGATTCATTCAGGTATAAAGCAGGGCACCATGTTATTTGCAGGAAACTATATTGAATGTTTTCTTTTATATGTGGAATCTACATTTGAAAAAAGACATGAAATAAAAGGGGTAGTGCTTGGTAAGAGATATTTTATCAGCATCACTGAGAGGGGGCAAGAAGGAGTCACTGGCTGTAAGAGACAGTGTGGGGGGTACTTGTGGGAGGGGGAGAGGGAATGAAGGAGATTAATGGGAAGGAATAAGGTTGATGGACTTCATATACTTATATGGAATAGAATGATGAAACCTCTTGCAGTCACTGTTAGTGGGATGGGAGGGGGTTGAGGGGAGAAATGGTGGAGGTGATCTAAATAATGTACAATGTAAGCCTATTCAGGATTATCACAATGAATCTCCCCTGTACAACAAATATATCCTGATAAAAATATTTAAATAAGTGCACTCACTGGGATTGAAAATGATAAAAGTGCATTACATACATGCATGAAAATGTTATAATGAAAAACATTAATTAGAACTAATATACATTCATAAAAATGAAAGAACTCGCCTTATGGGGGAGAGTCTGATCAAACTACATTACAGACATGATGAAAATGTTATAATGAAATGCATTACTTTGCATTTACACAAAAATAAATATAAATGTGAGAACACATCACAATGCAAATATACCAACAACAAATTAGCATAGGACAAGATGCTTCATGTCCTGTGTCATTACAGAAATGCAAATTAAGACAATGAGGTAGGACGACACAACTGTTAAAATCGTGAAAATCCAAACACTGACACACCGAAGCTGATGAGCTCAGGAGCAGCAGGAACTCTCCTTCATTCCTGGAGAAAATGCAAAATCCTGTGGCCACTTGGAAGAGCTCTGGCAGCAACTTGCAAATCTAAATGTCCCCTTGGCATACAATAAAGTGATTGCGCACCTTGGTACTTATCACAGAGTGAAATGTATAACTGTCACACCTCTACGGAGGGTTGCTGAAGATTCATTGATAATTTCCAAAGCTTCAACATAAGCAAGCAGGCTTTCAGTAAGTGGATGAACACCTAAATGTGATACATGCAGCAGTGGAATATTAGTCAATGCTGAAAGAGATAAGTATCAAGTCTGAGAGAAACATGAATGAGCCTTAAACACATATCACTGACTGACAATAGGCATTCTGGAAAGGTTACATACTGTATCAGTCCAACTGTATCATGTTTCAGAAGTGGCAACAGCCAAGCACCATGGCCTAGAGAGGGGTACCTGAGTGCACACCTGCACCAGTAAGCTCAGTGGCTGCCATGGTCCCCTCCAGGTGAGGTGGGGTCTGGCCCATCTCTGACCAACCTGCTCCTGGAACATGGGTGCTGCCGCTTCACCTCTGCTTTGGGCTCACAGGTGTGCATCAGCTGGATATGGACTAGCCTTACCTTGATCCCAGCCCTGCAGTGGAACCTAATAAAAGCGCATGAAGTGACAAAAAAAAAAAAAGAAGAAGTGGCAACAGCAGAGACAAAATTATCAGTGTTTGCTAAAGGATATGGGAAGGGAAGGGTGAACGAGTGGAACACAGGCTTTTTAGAGCAGTGATTATATATATGAAATAATGCATACCTGGCATTGCACTTGTCAAAGCCATAGAATAAGTGTCAAAAGTAAAATCTGGTACAAACTATGGCATGTGGATAATTATAACGTATCAGTGTATGGTCATTGATTCTAATGACTGTCCCAGTGTAGGGATATGTGGACAAAGGGAAGGCTTGCTTTTGTAGGTACAGGTGGAAAATGAGAAAACAAGGACAGACAGAAGATAGATAAGTGATTGACAGGTAGATAGATGATAGATAGATAGATAGATGATAAATAATAGATACATAGATGTACATATGCAACATACACATATTAACTAAGAGCCACATCAAAATGCAAATTTCTGTCACACAACATATATTCATTTTTATGTAACCTGAAGGTGATTTTACACAACTTAATTGGTCTTGTATTTTGACTGTGCTGTGTCACATGAGGTGGGTGTCATAGTAGTGATGAAAACGCTTCTGATGTTGGAGCATTTCACATGGTGGGTTTTCTGATGAGGGATGCTGAACCTGTTACAACCTTATGAAATTTCACCTGCTGCTCAATAGAAGCTCCATGAATTTTAGGGTTGGAAATTTAGTTGAAGCCAAAGACAGCAGGGGTATTGTTAGCCCAGTTATTAGACACGTTCGGATGGTAAGATGAGGGCCAGGTGGGGGACGTTCGGATGGTAAGATGAGGGCCAGGTGGGGGACAAGGAGAAGCTGCCAGGTTCTGTCCATTTTATTGGGCATTGTGTCTGATGTGAAATTTTAAGGAACAGTAAATTTACAAATATTTTATAAAATAAGAGAGGTTAAAAACACAGTGGGTATACATGGAAGACAGGTTGGCCAATGTCCTACCATGAAATGAACTGGAAGATCAGGGAAAAGAAAAATTTCCCTCCTGTTCTCCTGTGAAAGAAAAATCATAAAAGATAAAAAGAGAAACATGACTGTTTTGCTAGTCTGAGATAAAGATAGCTACACAGGGAGTTTCCTTGTATATATATATATATATAACAACCCAAATGGGTTTATCTCTTCTAGTCCTCTGCACTCCTCTCTAGACTGGAATCTGGGGAGGGGAGTTGAAGGATAGTGGGTGAGGGGGTGAATTCAAATATGATATATATGACACACTGTAAGAACCTTTGTAAATGCCACAATGCACCCCCCACATAGCACAAAAATAAAGGTAAAAAATAAAATAAAATGCACATTTTTCTTCAGAAAAAAAGAAAAGAAATAAAACAACCATTCTCCTCCTACAGATAAAAAAAGAGAAAATTTTCAAATTGTATTCACCAAGATTTATGAAGGGGAGGAAGCCAGAAAAGGGGGATGGGATGAGTTCTTTTCAGAAAGTCATTGCTAGGTCAATATATTCAAGTGTTTCTACAATGATTTCCCTTACTTGTTTCAGAGTTTCAGTACAGGATTGGATCCACTCTGAGTTGATATTTGTGCACAATGAGAGATGGGGTCTAGTTTCAATCTTTACATGTGTCTATCTGGGCTCCCACTACCATACCAGTGTATACGCTTGAGTGTTTGTATGTTTGGATTCTCATCCATTGGCTGAAAATGTTTGGATGTATTTCTGGGTCATCTGTACTCTTCAATTTGTCTATCTGTACATCTTAGTTATGCCCATAACATGCTAGTTTCGCTACTATGGCTCTCCCCACCTTATGCCTCAAAATTAAGAATTTTGATGCCTCTCAATTAACTCTGTTTCTTCAGTATTTCTTTGGCTCTCCAGGACCTTTATGGCTTCCATATGAATTTTAGGATACTTGTTACACAGATTTGGTGAAGAATGTCATTGTGTGTGAAAGTGTGGATACAAAGTATCCCCCAAAAAAAGTTCATTTTATAAGACTGGTCCCTAGTAGGATATTCCCATCACTGAGAGGTAATTGGATCATAAGCATACTGACTTAACTGATGGATTAATCCACTGATGGATTATAATTTTATGGCATAATTTGGGAGGTGATGGAAACTTTCTGAGGTGGAACCTACATTGAAGAAGCAGCTCACTGGATGTATCTCTTGTTTGTGCCCCTACTTTTTCTTGCTCTCTACTTCCTGTCCATTATTCCTGTATAAGCATTTATGCTCCAACAATCCTTCTGCCATGATGTTCTGCATCATCAGAGACCCAGACACAAGTGAGCCAGCCAGTCATGGACAGTTACCTCTGAAACAATAAGCCACAATGAATCTTTCTTCTTTAACTTGTTTTTTATTGTTTTACATTTATTCATATGTGTATACATTGTTTGTGCCACCTCTCCCCCTGTCCACCACCCCCTTTTGCACCCCCTCAACCCCTCCACACATCCAGGCAGAGCCTGTTCTGCCCTATTGTTCTCCAATTTTGTTGAAGAGAAATCATAAGAAATAATGAGAAAGACATAGCATTTTTGCTTGTTGGAGATAGAGATAGATATACAGAGAGGTTCTTTCATTGTTTCCATGCACATGTGTAATACAACCCACATTGGTTCATATCTACCAGACCTCTTCACTACTTCCTGGTCACCTTCCCATAGCAGCCTCTGCCAGTTTATGATTACCGTATTTGCTCACATACAGTGGACACACCAGCCACATTCAAGTTTTAGGTTTCCTTCCCTTTCCCTATTCCTCCCAAGCACATTTTTTTCTTAGTGTGTGACCCATGTCCAATAATATTACTGCATTTGTTTTAGGCCTGTAATCTGCATATGAGGGAGAATATACAATTTTTGGCCTTCTGAGCCTGGCTAACTTTGCTTAAGATGACGTAATCCAGTTCCATCCATTTACTTGTGAATGACAATATTTCATTCTTCTTTGTGGTTGAATAAAATTCCATTGTGTATAAATACCACATTTTCTGAATCCATTCATTGGTAGTGGGGCATCTTGGCTGTTTCCATAGCTTGGCTATTGTGAATAGTGCTGCAATAAACATGGGTGCACAGGTGCCTATGGAATAACCTGGGTCTCATTCCTTTGGGTATATCCCTAGGAGTGGTATTGCTGGATCATATAGCAGATCCATGTTTATTTTTTTTAGGAAGCCTCCATATTGTTTTCCAAAGTGGTTGTACTTGATTACATTCCCACCAGCAGTTTATGAGGGTTACCCACATCCTCGCCAACATTTGTTGTTGGTGGTGTTTTTGATGATAGCTGTTCTAAAAGGAGTAAGGTGGAATCTTAGTGTGGTTTTGATTTGCATTTCCTTTATGGCCACGGATGGTAAGCATATTTTCATGTGTTTTCTGGACATTTGAATTTCTTTCTTTGAAAAATTTCAGTTTAATTCAATTGCCCACTTATTTATTGGTTCATTGATTTTGGGGGAGTTTAGTTTTTTAACCTCCATGTATATTCTGGTATTCAGTCCTTTGTCTGCCAGCGAATATTTTCTCCTACTCTGTGGGTGGTTTCTTCAGTTTAGAGACCATTTCTTTTGTTGTGCAATGTTTTTTAATTTCATGTAGTCCATCCTTTTGTCCATCCTTTCTCTTAGTGGGCTATATGTACTCTTGCTGGGCTACTGGAGTTCTACTGAGGAAGTCTATTGCTTCCAGAGTATTCCCTTCTCTTTCCTATACTGACATCAAGGTTTGGGGTCTGATATCAAGATCCTTAATCCACTTTGAGTTGATACTAGTACAAGGTGATAAGCATGGATCTAGTTTCAGTTTTCTGCAGGCAAATAACCACTTTTCCAAACAACATTTGGTGAACAGGCTGGCTATTCTCCATTGTATGTTTTTGGCACCTTTGTCAAAAATAAGGTGGGCATAGCTGTGTGGATTCATATCTGGGTCCTCTATTTTGTTCCACTGGCCTTCCTGTCTGTTTTTGTGCCAGTATCATGTTGTTTTTATTGGTATTGCTTTGTAATATAGTTTGAAGTTGGGTATTGTGATACCTCCAGCATTGCTCTTTTTGCTGAGTATGTCCTTGACTATTCACAGTCTTTTATGTTTCCAAAAGAACTTTAGGGTTAATTTTTCAATCTCTGCTATTAACATCGAGATACTGATGGGAATTGTGTTGAACATGTAAATTGCTTTTGGTATTATAGGTATTTTTACTGTTGATTCTACCAATACATGACCACCAGAGATTTCTCCGCCTTCTATAGTCTTTCCAAATCTCTTTCTTCAGTGGTTTGTAGTTCTCCTTGTCGCGGTCATTCACATCTTTTGTTAAGATTACTCCTAGGTATTTGATTTTTGGGTGGGCTATCGTAAATGGAATTGTTTTTCTATATTCTTTCTCAATTTGTTCATTGTTGGTGTACAGAAAGGCTACTGAGATTTGTAATTTGATTTTGTTTCCTGCTATTTTGCTGAAGCTGTTTTGGGGCAGAGTTTTTTGGGTCTTTGAGGTATAGGATCATGTCATCTGCAAACAAGGATACTTTGACTATTTCTTTACTTATTTTTGTTCCTTTACCTCTTATCTTTGTCTTATTGCTCTGACTAGGAATTCCAGGACTATGTTGAATAGGAGTGAGGAGAGTGGGCATCCTTATCTCATTCCTGACTTTGGGGGAAATGTTTTCAATTTTTCCCCATTAACTATAATGTTGGCTATAGGTTTGTCATACACAGCCTTTAAAAGGTTGAGGTATATTTCTTTTATTCCTAGTTTTCTGAAAGCTTTTATCCTGAAGTGGTGCTGAATCTTATCAAAGGCTTTTTCTGCATCGACTGAGATATCAAGTGGTTTTTGTCATTGCTTCTATTAATGTTATGTATTACATTTATTGATTTGCATATGTTGAACCATCCTGGCATCCCTGGGATGAAGCCAACTTGTTTATGGTTTCTGATATGCTGTTGGATTCAGTTTGCCATTATTTTATTGAGGATGTTTGCATTGATGTTCATTAAGGAGATCTCTTTTTTTGGATGTGTCTTTGTCCAGTTTTGACATGAGTGTAATACTGACTTCATAAAATGAGTTAGGCAGTGTTCCTTCCCTTTTTATTTCATGGAAAAGTTTAAGGAGAGTTGGTATTAGTTCTTCTTTAAAGATCTGATAAAATTCAACAGGGAATCTGTCAGGTCCTGGACTTTTCATTTTGGGGAGATTTTTTATTACTGCTTCAATTTCATTTCGTGTTATAGATCTGTTTGCATGGTTAATATTCTCTTGGCTTAGTTTTGGACAGTCATAAGTGTCTAGAAATTTTTCCATTTCTTCAAGATTTTCCAATTTATTGGAATACAGGTTCTCAAAGTAGTGTCTTATGATTCCCTGGATTGCCTTTGTGTTTGGTGTTATTGCCACCTTTTCATTTCTGATTTTACTGATTTGTGTCTTTTCCTCCTCATTTACTCAAATTTCCCAGAGGTCTGTCAATCTTGTTTATTTTTTCAAAGAACCAGCTTTTTGATCCATTGATTCTTTGGTCTCTATTTCATTAATTTCAGCCCTTATTTTTATTATTTCTCTCCTTCTGCTTGTTTTGGGTTTTGCTTTGTTCTTGTATTTCTAGGAGTTTGAGTTGTAGCATTAGGTCCCTTATTTGAGATCTTTCTGTCCTTTTAATATATGCACCATGGCTATAAACTTTCCTCTTAGGACTGCCTTTGCTGTGTCCCATAAGTTCTGGTAGGTCGTGTTTTCATTTTCATTAACTTCCAGGAATCTTTTAATTTCCTCTCTTATTTCATCTATGACCCACTGATCATTGAGCAATGTGTTATTTAGCTTCCAATTGTTTGTGTATTTTCTGCTGCTGTTTTTGTTGTTGAGTTCTAGTTTTAATACACTGTATCAGATAGAATGCAGGTTATTTCTGTTTTCTTATATTTGCTAAGGCTTGCTATGTGCCCTAAGTTATGATCAATTTTGGAGAAAGTGCCATGGGCTGCTGAGAATGTTTATTGAGTTGTTCTTGGATGAAATATTCTGTAGACATCAATTCCATTTGATCTATAGTGATTTAATTCTAGAATTTCTTTACTGATTTTTTGTTTGGATGACCTATCTGTTGGTGATATGAAGGATGTTAAAGTCTTCCACTACCACTGTATTGGAGTCTGTATGTGCTTTTAAGTCCCTTAATGCATGTTTGATGAAATTGGATGCACTGACATTGGGTGCATATAGGGTGATAATTGTTATTTCCATTTGGTGTATTTCCCCCTTTATTAGTATGAAGTGTCCTTCTTTATCTCATTTGATAAATGTACATTTGAAATCTATTTTGTCTGATACAAGTATTGCTACTCTTGCATGTTTTCAGGGGTATTGGCTTGGTAAGTTTCTTCCAGCCTTTCACCTTAAGCCAATGTTTGTTTCTGTCAATAAGATGGGTTTCTTGCAAACAACAGAATGTTGGATCTTCCTTTTTAATATAGTTTGCCAAACAGTGTCTTTTGATGGGGGAGTTGAGTCCATTGATGTTCAGTGTTAACATTGATAGGTATGTGGTGATTCCTGCCATTTAGTTGTTTTTGTTGTTTTAGGATTTGATTGTGTGCAGTTGAATCAGTTCTACTCTCTGATTCCTTGTCTGTTCTTCTCCTAGGGTTTGATACTTACCGTCTTCTCATGGTTTTGTTTGCTTTCATCTTCTGTGTGCAGAATTTCTTGGAGAATCTTCTGTAGTGGTGGCTTTGTGGTCATATGCTGTTTTAGTTTCTGCTTATCATAGGAGATTTTTATTGCTCCTCTATTTTAAATGATAGTTTTGCTGGGTAGAGTATCCTAGGATTGAAGTAATTCTCATTCAGTGACTGAAATACCTCACTCCATGCCTTTCTTGCTTTTAAGGTTTCCATTGAGAAATCTGCTGTGATTTTTATGGGTTTGCCTTTATATGTTATTTGGGTTTTCTCTTTTACAGCTTTCAATATTTTCTCTCTGTTCTCTGTGCTTGTTGTTTAAATGATAATATGCCATGGGGAGGTTGTTTTTTGATTAAGTCTGTTTGGTGCCCTGTAGGTGTCCTGTATGTGATTAGGCTAATCTTTCTCAAGATTTGGGAAATTTTCTGTTATTATTTTATTGAATATATTACATATCCCTTTGGTTTGCACCTCTTCTCCTTCTTCAATGCCTGTGATTCTCAAGTTTGGTCTTTTTATGGAGTTGCTGAGTTCTTCTATATTCTTTTCACAGCTCTTGAGTTGTTTGACTAAGATTTCTTCTGTTTTTTCTTTATTTTCTATTTTATCTTTGAGTTGGAGATTCTGTCTTCCACTTGTTGTAATCGGCTGGAGTGGCCTTCCACTGTGTTTCTTGTTTCTGTTTGATTCTTTTTTCTGAGGTTTTCCATATCTTTGGTCACCTCCTCTTTTTTTATTTTCATCTTTAATTCACTTATCTCTCTTTTTATAGTGTCCTTTGTTTCACTTTGGTCTTCATTTTAGTCATCTCTGTGTTCATTTATTTACTTCTATGTCTTGTCATAGTCTTTATTTTTGGTGTCTTGAAATTTCTTGAGTGCATCTTGTGCATTTTGGTTAACCATGTCTAGTATCTTCCCCATGAACTTCTCAGTGATTTTTTTGTAAATTTCTTTTTTGAGGCTGTTTTTGTGGGCATCACTGGTCTCCTTAGTGACATTTATCATTGTTTTGTTAGAGCTGGGAGCTGGGTACCCATTTTCTTCATTTCCCACTGAATCCTGTATTGAATTTTTTTTCAGGAGAATGGTTTCCATTCCTTCTTCTTCTCCCCATTGCTCCACTTGGTGCTGTGCAGCCATGTTGCTGATAGGCTAGCTGGTGGTTTTAATTACCTGTTTTCTTTCCCTTGATTTAATTTTTGTGTTGTGACTGTCTTGGTTATTAGCTAGGTTGTTGTGCTCTTTCTGTCCCTGGCCTGGAGATGTAAGTTAGTAATAACAAATTCACAGATTCAGTGCCTGACCAGTTGTTTATATATTATGTAGAAAACTTCTTGGCTATATTACCTATAAACAATGGGAGTTGGTGAGGGGGTAATATTGTTAGGCTAAATAGAGAAATTTGTTAAGGTGGCACTAGAAGGGGATCAGGAAGAGGGGTGGGTGAGTAAGGGAAAATGGTTTGGGGCTGCTGGGTTTTGTCCCTTGTGTGTGTTTTGGTGTATTTCTGTTGTATTGTAGTATGTTTGTGTTGGGGATTGCAGGGGGTTAAGGTTGTGTAAAGTTGGTACAGTAGGCTAGTCAGCAGGTGGTGAGTGTGCAAGAGGGAGGATAAGTGTGGTGACAAGTTGGTGGAGGCAGGGGGAGAGAATGGATGAGAAGGATCAGAAAGAGTATTTGGGAAGGAGAGCAATGGATTGTAGCACAGGATAAGAAGGGAAAGTGAAGAGGGTAAGAATTAGGATAAGAAGGTAGTGATGGTGAAGTTAACACAGAAAGAGAAAAAAATAGAAATAAAAATAAAATAAAGTCAAAGTAAAAAAAAAGCTCACAATAAAGGAAAAAAAGAAGAAGAAACAAAGCAAAACAAAATTTCTGTAGTTATACCTCTGGCATCTAGTCCTGATATTGGCATACAAGCAGAAGCTCTGGTGTGACCTCAAATGGTGACTGACTTGTGAATAGTTTGTCCACCAGTTTAATTGAAATTGTGAGGTAAGTTTGCCAGATCATTCAGGGTTTTCAGAGCTGTTGTTTTCACTAGCCAGCAATTGTGTTATCCTTCAGCTGCAGTTAAATTTGGTCTGCTCCTCCCCCAACAAAGTGGAGCAGTTTGGATTTGAATGCTTCCCTCTGGCAGCTTCTTGCCTCACCCCCTTTCTCTGGGCAGGTTCAGCATTCCACCACTACCTCTGCTGTCATTTTATTTTTCAGTTCTATTTTTATGTTTTTCAGTTTTGCAGGGCAGTTCAGTTTTGAATGCTGCCCTCTGACTCAGGAGATCAGGTCTGGGATCCACTACCTGCCCTGCTTTGGGAGGTGTCTTGTTGCCCCACCCCTGCTCTCAGCCTTTGCTGTCTTTCCTGTGTTTGTTCACTGAGAGTTTGGCACTGAGAGTTTAGCCCCTTGCCCTGCTCCCTTTCTCTGGGGCAGGTTCAGCATTCCACCCACCCACCCCAGCTATCAGTGTTAAATTACAGTTCACTATTTATGTGTTTCAGTTTTGTTGGAGGAGGTTTAGTTTGCCCAGGGGCTTCACTGGTTTATGTTCCAGGGGGATGGGTAAGGGAGTCACACATGGTGTGTAACACTCACCTGTTCATTTGCCAATTCACACAAGGGCAGGATTGGAGCTAGAGGCAGTGGGGAGAAATGGCACCAAATTTTCTCAGCACAGCACGGTGTACAGAGGTTGTCCACAGGCTAGGGGTTCAGGATGTCACAGAGTTTCATTGTGATTGATGCTTTGTCTTTGGCCTGATGGAAGAAGGAGAAGAAAAGGAAAGAAAAAAAAGGAGTGGGAGAGGTTTTTCCTAGGGTCAGACCCACCTTGCTGGCTGTGCATAGATTGCACCTGTTAGGTGCAATTAATTGCTGATTTAAGGGTGAGTCTTTGATTTTTTTTTCTGCACATGATGTGATGGCAGTTATAATTTTGGCTAGAAACAATCAGAATTACCCAAGTGTAGCTTTGACACTTCAGGGAGGTCTGTGACACTTCAGGGAGGAGCTTAGGATTTCTGCTTCTGTACCCTAGCCACCGTACTGGATCTGCTTTAACTTGTTTTTCTCAAATATTTGCTCACAGTGAAGAGTAGCTGACTAATTTGTTGGTACTTTGGTAGGTATTACATTAAGTGTGTAGATCACTTTGGGTCATATGCACATTTTAACAATGTCATTGTTAAACTTAATGGCAATTCTACTACTTCATTTTCCAGTGCTAATAGTGTGCTGGTGGAATATTTATGCTTTTCCATGTATAGAATCAAATAATTTATAATCAGGGATAAATTGACATCACCTTCCCTATTTGTGCACCTTGTATTCTTAGTCTTGTCTAATTGATCAAGCTAATATCCAAGAACTCCATTGGATAAGGAGGGTGGCACATTTACCATTTGATATTCCTCATCTTAAAGGAAATGCTTCCATCTTTGCCCATTCAGTGTGAGGTTGACAATGTGCTTGTCATATACACCATTTGTTATTTGAAGTATAATATCCTAGGCATAATTTATTCTGGGATTTAGTTAAGAGGATATGTTGAGTTTTATCACAGTCTATTTCTGCATCTCTTGAGGTGCTCATGTGTTTTCAACATTGGGTCTGTTTATTTTCTGTATTTCACTTATTGTTTGTCTATTAAACATGCCTTCACTTCCTATAATGAACCAACTTAATGGCCAATATTGAATCTCAATTGAGTTTGGAAAAATTGCAAAAAGATATTTCAAGTTCTGGTCTTTATGGAGATTCATTAAGGTGAAGGAGTTTAGCATGTGCAGGGATGTTCCAGAGGCATTCCATGTATATAACTAGACTGATAATCCTAAATAGATCCAGAGGATCTGACTGAAGCAATCATTAAATGATGGGAAATCTCCAAGTTGAGATCATTTGATCTGCACATCCAAGTGCCACTCTGATTGGTACAGCAGGACAAAGAAGAATATTTGAAAGCTTGGGGAGAAAAATACCTTCCTTTGTAGCAAAGCATGCTTAGTGTAGAAATGTTATTGGAACCTGGAAAGGTGGAAGATAGCAGTAATGTGAAATATAAAATGATTGGAAAGAAAGCATAAAACTCTTGTGGTGACAAACTACATACCATTACAACACACTCACCAAACTGGCAACCAAACGATGAGTTATAAAGAAGAGGAAAATAAAGATAGGAAAGAATGACCTGGGCATGACAATTCACCCTTGTAGTCACAGCTCCTAGGGAGGCAGAGATCAGGAGAATCACACTTTCAGGACAACCCAGGCAAAGTCAAGAAGAGCACATCTCAACTAAGCAATGCATGTGGAGCATTACAGTAATCTCTGATACATGGAAGGCATAGAGATCTGAGACAAACTTCAGTAAAAACTGAAAGACTCACTTTTCCAGATGAAATATAAATGAGGTGAAATGGGGGAGTGTGGCCCAAGTGATGGAGCACTTAAGAAAAAAAAGTGAAATAAAATACATTTTTTAAGGATAATGGCAGATGAAAATATTTCAGACTCAATATATACAACAAATGGACTGCAGAACACTGGGGAATGATTTACTGTTTCATTTCTGATACAAAATTATATAGATGAAGAAACACATTTATATAAATATAACATACATCAACCACTGCTGGTGGGGATGTTTGTAAAGGAGGGTCAGACAGACATTAGGAGACACACACCTGCATTTTCTGTAAATTAAGGAGCCAATCTTCCAACCCTTCCAATTCTCATTATCAGCTCTATTTTTATAACTCTTTATTATGCACAAATATTGTTCATGAGCCCTGAGCATTATTCATAGTGCCATTAGGTCTATGGCTTTTCAGAGATTGATGAGCATACAACCTCTAAAACAATGCTTTAATACCTCTAGTGGACAGTGTGTGTTTAGTGAATGTTCTACACAGGTCTTCAGGCCTCAATAGCTTTATGGAAACATAGTGCTTTTGAGATGGATACAAGATGGGAAATAGAGTGCAGAAGCAGACAGTGTGAGCTCCATAAATCAAAAATCTTGCTGAGATGCTGGAGCCACACTTGGCAGAAAAAGCACCAAGAAGAATCTAAACATCAAAACCCTGAATCCTCACCCCATACAAGGCTTCTCCATGCCACGTCACACTGAGAAAACAGAAGGACTCCCACATCATCAGATGCCAACTCCAAACCTGCTTGGAAGACACCCAGCAGACCAACAGTCTCAATGATTAATGGGTCATTGATGAAATAAAAGAGGAAATTTAAAGTTTCCTGGAAGTTAATGAAAATGAAAACACGACCTACTGGAACCTATGGGACAAAGCAAAGGAAGTCTTAAGAGGAAATTTTATAGCCATTACTGCATATATTAAAAGGAGAGAAAGATCTCAAATCAATGAGATCTAATGCTACATCTCAAACTCCTAGAAAAACAAAAACAAGCAAATCCCAAAACAAACAGAAAGAGAGAAATAATAAAAATAGGGGCTGAAATTAGTGAAAAAGAAGCAAAAAGAAAAAAACCATACAAAGAATCAATGAAACAAAAAGTTGGTTCTTTGAAACAATAAGCAAGATTGACAAACCCCTGGCAAACCTGACTAAAATGGGGAGAGAAAACATCCTAATCAGTAAAATCAGAAATGCAAAAGGGGAAATAACAACAAACACAGTGGAAATCCAGGAAATCATCACAGACTACTTTGAGAACCTCTATTCTAATAAATTTGAAAATCTTGAAGAAATGGACAGATTTTTAGATACTTATGACCATCCAAAATTGAACCAAGAGGATGTTAATCAACTGATTAGATCTACAACACAAAATGATATTCAAGCAGCAATAAAGAGTCTCCCAAAAGGAAAAGTCCAGGACTTGATGGATTCTCTGCTGAATTCTATCATACCTTTGAAGAAGAATTAATACCAACCCTCCTTAAACTGTTCCAGGAAATAGAAAGGGAAGGAAAACTGCCTAACTCATTTTATGAAGCCAGTATTACACTCATCCCAAAACCAGGCAAAAACACTTCCAAAAAGGAGAATTATAGGCCAATCTCCTTAATGAACATTGATGCAAAAAATCCTCAATAAAATAATGGCAAACCGAATCCAACAACACATCAGAAAGATCATTCACCACAACCAAGTCAGATTCATCCCAGGAATGCAGGAGTGGCTCAACATACCCAAATCATAAATGTAATACACCACATTAATAGAAGGGAAAAACACCACTTGATCATCTCAAGAGATGCAGAAAAAGCCTCCAACAAGATCCAACACCACTTCATGATAAAAGCTCTAAGAAAACTAGAAATAGAAGGAAAATACCTCAACATTATAAAGGCTATATATGACAAACCTACAGCCAACATCATACTTAATGGAGAAAAACTGAAACCATTTTCCCTAAAATAAGGAACAAGAGAAGGGTGCCCACTAACCCCACTTCTATTCAACATAGTACTGGAATTCCTAGTCAGAGCAATTAGGCAAGAAGAAAAAATAAAAGGAATACAAATAGGTAAAGAAACTGTCAAAATATCCCTATTTGCAGATGACATGATCCTATACCTTGAAGACTGAAAATACTCTACCCAAAAACTCCTAGACACCATAAAGAGCTACAGCAAGGTGGCAGGATACAAAGTCAACTTACAAAAATCATTAGCATTTCTATATACAAATAACGAACAAACTGAGAAAGAATATATGGAAACAATTCCATTTACAATAGCCTCAAAAGAATCAAATCCTTAGGAATAAACTTAACAAATGACGTGAATGACCTCTACAAGGAGAATTACAAACTTCTGAAGAATATTGAGGAAGACTACAGAAGGTGGAAAACTCTCCCGTGCTCATGGATTGGTACAATCACCATAGTAATAATGGCTATACTACCAAAAGCAATCTACATGTTTAATGCAATTCTCATCAAAACCCGAATGACATTCATCACAGAGATTGAAAAATCTACCCAAAAGTTCATTTGGAATCAGAAAAGACTGTGAATAGCCAAGGCAATACTCAGCAAGAAGAGCAATGCTGGAGGTATCACAATACCCAACTTCAAACTATATTTCAAAGGGATAGCAATAAAAACAATATTATACTGGTTCAAAAACAGACACGAAGACCAGTGGAACAGAATAGATGACCCAGATATGAATCCTGTCAGCTATACCCACCTGATTTTTGACAAAGGCACCAAAAACATATGATGGAAAAAGACAGCCTCTTCAATAAATGTTGCTGGGAAAAGTGGTTATCTGTCTGCAAAAAACTGAAACTAGATCCTTGTTTATCACCCTATACTAGGATCAACTCAAAATGGATCAAGGACCTTAATATCAGACCCAAAACTCTGAAGTTAGTTCAGGAAATAGCAGGGAACACTCTGTAAGTATTAGGTATAGTCAAGGACTTCCTCAATACAACCCCAGCAGCTCAGCAACTTAAGAGAAAGGATGGACAAATGGGACTTCATAAAATTAGAAAGCTTCTGCACAACAAAAGAAATGGTCTCTAAACTGAAGGGACCACCCACAGAGTAGGAGAAAATATTTGCCAGCTATACATCAGACAAAGGACTGATAACCAGACTACACAGGGAACTTAAAAAACTAAATTCTCCTAAAATCAATGAACCAATAAAGAAATGGGCAACTAAGCTAAACAGAACTTTCTCAAAAGAAGAGATTCAAATGGTCAAAAAACACATGAAAAAATGTTCACCATCTCTGGCCATAAAGGAAATGCAAATCAAAACCACACTAAGATTCCACCTCACCCCACCAACAAAACACCAACAACAACAAGTGTTGGTGAGGATGTGGGGGAAAAGGAACCCTCATACACTGCTGATGGGAATGCAAGCTAGTGCAACCACTCTTGAAAAAAATATGGAGGCTTCCCTAAAAATCTAAACATAGATCTGCCATATGATCCAGCAATACCACTCCTGGGGATATACCCAAAGAAATATGACACAGGTTACTCCAGAGGCGCCTGCACACCCATGCTTATTGCAGTGCTATTCACATTAGCCAAGTATGGAAACAGCCAAGATACCCCACTACTGACAAATGGATTAAGAAAATGTGGCACTTATACACAGTGGAATTTTACTTAGCCATGAAGAAGCATGAAATCTTATCATTCCAAGTAAATCGGTGGAACAGAAGAACATCATTCTGAGTGAGGTTAACTAGGCTCAGAAGACCAAACATCGTATGTTCTCCCTCATATGCAGACTTTAGATCTAGGGCAAATACAGCAATGTTGTTGGACTTAGGTCACATACGGGAGGTATGGAGATAGGTAGGAAATCCAAAACTTAAAAGTGTTTGACGTCCCCACTACAGAAGATCTAATACAGAAACCTTAAAGCAACAGAGATCAATAGGGGAAGGTGATCAGGAACTAGTGAAAAGGTCAGGTAGAGATGAATCAGTTTGGGTTGTAACACACTTGTGCATGGAAGCAATGCTAGGAATCTCTCTGTATAGCTATCCTTATCTCAACTAGCAAAAAATGCTATGTCTTTCTTATTATTGCTAATGTCTACTCTTCAACAAAATTAGAGAAAAGAGTAGAACAGGTTCTGCCTCTAAGTGAAGGTTTGTGGGGGAGAGGGAGGAGGTGTGATCAGGGGGGAGAAATGTCCCAAAAATGTATGTACATATGAATAAATGAATAAATAAGTAAAACAATGCTTTAATATCTCTGGTGAGCAATGTGTATTTAGTGAATGTTCTACACAGGTCTTCAGGCCTCAATAGCTTTATGGAAACATAGTGCAAGACCAAAGGAAATTGTTAAATTTCTTTATATATAAAAACAGCAAAGCCAAAGGGATAAAATAATTTAATAGTACACATAAAATACATTAATTTTATTCAAAATTAAATCTCTGCATATTATTGTGATAATTATTGATATGATTTATATATATTTGTTCATGCTAGAGCTACAAAATTGAATGCTTTTTAAATTCATTGCAGATACAAATTCAAACTATCTCCCTTCCAACTGCTCATGTGCCACTTGGAATTGTATTCACTTTTAGAAGCTTCCTCTATTTAATTTTTAGAGTTTTTACTGAATTTTATTTTATTATCATATTATAGTTTTACTGGAGGTAACATCTTGATATTTACAAAAGTGCTTAAAATATATCATAAATTCACCCTCCACCCTGCTCCTTTATCTCTTCTCCCCCAAATCTTAGAATAGTTTCAACTGGTCCCATTTTTCCATTTTAATACATGAGTACATAATATATCCATCATATTCATCCCCCTACACACTTTCCTTATATCCTTCCTCTGCCATTCATACCAAACCCCAGACAGGACCTGTTTTACCTTCCTGTCCTTCATTTTTTGAAAAAAAGGGACATTTTTGTTTGATTAAGATATCTATATAGGGAATTCCATTATGACATTTCCATGTATATATGCATTTCATCCTGAATAAGTTCATCTCCCTCCACATTTTCTCCTTTCTACATTAGTCCCCTTCTTATGGTGATTGCAAAAGATTTAAATATTCTATATTCATTCTTTCTAGACAGTACTTCAAATATATTCACCTTCCTTACTTCCATCTTTCACCCTACCCTTCCCATTATTGCCCTCCCCTTATCATGATGTGTTTTTGTCTCCTCTACTACCCATCATGAGGACCACAAATAATAGATCTTGAATCAATGTGACACTCACTAATTGTCTCAAATTGTGGTTTCCAAAATGCCTACTTTGACAGTATGCATCAGAATACCCATGGCCAATAAGAGTGAAATTCCTTTTAACTATTACCATTTCAATGATGTAGATATATATTACCATGTTAATAATCCAGAAGAAAGCAAATGAGGGAAACATCCAGTTATACAGTTCATATTTAAGCCTTGACCACGTAGAATTACTAGGACAGATACTTATAGCTTGAAATGTACTCATGAGATAGGTAGTACAAATGGAAAGACTTGGGTAACTCTAAATACGTACAACACTGCTCTGCTACCAACATCATCTAAAAAATTACTTACTCCAAAGGATGACATGATATCTGGCATCAATGTGAAAACAATGATCAATGTATTGACCACAGTCAGGTGCATGAAAATGAAGTCTATAGGCTTATTGAGATCAGGTTGTGTTAAAAAAAAAGTATACATGTGAGATCCAAGATGGCGACCAGAACACAGCCACAGACGTTCTGACCTCTATGATCCAGACACTTTGATGAGAAGCTGGAGACACGCTTGACTGAGGTAAAGCACCAGGGAAAGCTGAAACATCAGCACGCTGAACCCCTAGCTCATGGAAGGCCTCTCCACTCCACCATATACTAAAAGAATAGCAGGAGCTGCATGCTAAGCCCCACCCCATAGGCCACAGACTCCCTGCTCCACACACCACCATGGGATCTCCAATCCTCCAGCCTGCTCCTTTGCCCCACTAGGGCTGTGCTACCCTAAACTCCCACCCCTCAGAACTGCAGGATCTCCATGGGATGAGCCCTTAAGGCCAGGGATCCACAGACACTTACGATCTCCACAAAGCCACACCCCCAAGGCCTGAACAGCCCTGCAGGAACTCTGTTTCACTGGGCATTGGTCCCCAGCCCTGCAGGGTCTCTGCTCTGCTGGCAATGCCCCCAAGGCCTGCCACGCCAGAGATACAAACACACAGGAGCTCCCTTTCTCTGGGCCATGCCCCCCAGCCTTGCACAATCTTTGTTTTGCCAGCCACACCCCCAAGGCCTGGACAGCCCTGCAAGATCTCTGCTCTACCAGGCTACAACCCCCAAGGCCTGCACAGTCCTCACAATAGTCACTCTGCAAGCCTGTGCCCCTAAGGCTTGCAAAGCCAGGGACCCACATACACACAATCTCTGCTCTACTGGACCGCACCCCCCCCAAGCCTATCAAGCCAGGGATCCACAGACACACAGGATCTCCACTCAACCAGCCTGCACCCTTCAGCACACAAAGCCCACACTCCAAAGGTGGCTACTTCACCTCAGCTAAAGGCCTCCACCCATAGGCCCATGGGATTCCACCCACCAGCCACTTACCACAGGAAGTCTCCAAACCTACCTAAGAGACACACACAGACAGGTCTGGATGCTAAAGAACTAGCATCAGAACAACTATGACTGCAATTCTACTGTTCCAGAACTAGTGACTTTTTTTCCCCTTCTTTAAGGGATTTGCTGCCTGGTTTACTGTTTGATCATCCACCATCTCTACCACTTTTTTCTCTTTTCCTTTCTACTCTATTCCTTTTATCTTTCTGTCTCTCTCTCTTTTTTATCTTTCTTTCTTGGTTTTGTTAGTATTAATACTGTTACCCAGCTAATACTAAATTACACATAGTTCAGTGATAGAAATGTTACCTAGTGGAAATATTTGAAGAAGAAAAAGGGAAGGAAACCATTCCCCCAAAAAAAAAAAGTACTGCAGGATTTAGAGCAAAATGAAGAAAATGGATACACAGATCCAGACTCCACTAAAACAAAGATAAACTATACCAAGGAACCCAACGAAGCCCACAAGAACATTCTGAAATAAGAAATCCTGCAAGTAATCAATGAGAATTTCATAGAGATGTTACTAGACATAGTTCAACCAAAACATGCAGGAGGCACTCAAAAAATTCCAAGAGCAAAAAAATAAAGAACATAAGAAAACACAAAAACAAATAAATGGAATAATAGAAGCCCTAAATAAATGCCAAACTGAAACTGAGACCACCATAAACAGAGAGATAAGTGAATTAAGGTCAAAAATTGACAATATTAAAGAGGAAGTAACCCATGATATGGAAAACCTCAGAAAAAAGAATGAAGCACAAATACAAAACAAAATGGAAGGCCATTCCAGCAGAATAGAACAAACAGAAGACAGACTCTCAGAACTTGAAGATGAAATGGTAATTAAAAGAAAAACTGAAGAACTATTAGTTAAACAACTCAAGAACTGTGAGAAGAAAATGCAAGAACTCACTGACTCCATCAAAAGACCAAACCTGAGAATCATGGGCATTGAAGAAGGAGAAGAGGTGCAAGCAAAGGGAATGCATAATATATTCAACAAAATAATAACAGAAATTTTCCCAAATCTAGAGAAATCTATTCCCATACAGATGCAAGACACCTTGAGAACAACAAACAGACCAGACCAGAATAGAACTACCCCATGGTGTATTATCATTAAAACAACAAACACAGAAACTAGAGAAAGAATATTGAAGGCTGTAAGAGAGAAAAAACAAATAACATACAAAGGTAAACCCATCAAAATCACAGCAGACTTCTCAACAGAAACATTAAAAGGAAGAAGAGCTTGGGGTGAGATCTTCCGGTCACTGAATGAAAACAACTTCAACCCCAGGATACTCTACCCAGCAAAACTATCATTCAAAATAGATGGAGCAATAAAAGTCTTCCATGATAAGCAGAAACTAAAACAATATATGACCACCAAGCCACCACTAAAAAAGTTCTCCAAGGAACTCCACACACAGAAAATGAAAGCAAACAAAATCATGAAAGGGCAGGCAAAACCAAACCACAGGTGAAGAAAAGACAAGAAAATAAATAGTAACACTGATTCAGCTACACAAAATCAAACCCTTAATCAACAAAGAGAACTACATGGCAGGGATCACCACATATTTATCAATACTAACACTGAATGTTAATGGCATAAATTCTCCCATCAAAAGACACCAATTGGCAAACTGGATTAAAAAGGAAGATCCAACAATCTGCTGCCTACAGAAGACCCACCTCATCAACAGAAATAAGCACTGCCTGAGAGGGAAAGGCTGGAAGAAGATCTACTAAGCCAATGATCCCCAAAAACAGGCAGGGGTAGCAATACTTATCTCGGACAGAGTAGACTTCAAACCTACTTTGATCAAACAAGATAAGGAAGGACACTCTATACTAATAAAAGGGGAAATACACCAAAAGGAAATAACAATTATCATGCACCCAACGTCAATGCACCAAATTTCATCAATCATACTCTGAAGGACCTAAAAGCATATATAGACTCCAACACGGTGGTAGTGGGAGACCTTAATACACACCTATAACCAATTGATAGGTCATCCAAACAAAAAATTAATAAAGAAATCCTAGAACTAAATCACAACATAGATCACATGGACCTACCTGGTGTCTACAGAATATTTCATCCAATTTCTGCACAATATACGTTTTTCTCAGCAGCCCATGGAACCTTTTCCAAAATTGATCATATCTTAGGGCACAAAGCAAGCCTCAGCAAATATAAGAAAATAGAAATAATCCCATGCATTCTGTCTGACCACAATGCATTAAAACTAGAAATCAACAACAAAAACAACAGCAAAAAACACACAAACAATTGAAAGCTGAACAACTCAATGACTCATTCATCATTATTCAATGATGAATGGGTCACTGATGAAATAAAAGAGGAATTTAAAAGGTTCCTGGAAGTTAATGAAAATGAAAACATGACCTACCAGAACCTATAGGACACAGCAAAGGCAGTCCTAAGAGGAAAGTTTATAGCCATGAGTGCATATATCAAAAGGAAAGAAAGATCTCAAATCAATGACCTAACATTACAGCTGAAGCTCCTAGAAAAATAAGAACAAACAAATTCCAAAACAAGCAGAAGGGAAGAAATAATTAAGATCAGGGCTGAAATCAATGAAATAGAAACAAAAAAAATACAAAGAATCAATGAAACAAAAAGCTGGTTCTTTGAAAAAATAAATAAGATTGACAGACCCCTGGCAAACCTGACTAAAATGAGGAGAGAAAAAACCCAAATCAGTAAAATCAGAAATTCAAAAAGAGATAACAACAAACACCATGGAAATTCAAGGACTCATCAGAGACTACTTTGAGAACGTATATTCCAATACATTCGAAAATCTCACAGAAATGGACAGATTTCTATAAACTTACATCCACCCAAAACTGAACCAAGAGGATATTAATCACTTGAATAGATCTAAAACACAAAAAGAAATTGAAGCTGCCATCAAGAGCCTCCCAAAAAAGAAAAGTCCAGGACCTGACGGATTCACTGCTGAATTTTATCAGACATTTAAAGAAGAACTAATACCAACTCTCCTTAAACTGTTCCACGAAATATAAAGGGAAGGAACACTGCCTAACTCATTTTATGAAGTCAATATTACTCTCATTCCAAAACTAGACAAAGACACCTCCAAAAAGGAGAACTACAGGCCAATTTCCATAATAAACATCAATACAAAAATCCTCAATAAAATAATGGCAAGCCGAATCCAACAACACATCAGAAAGATCATCCACCACAACCAAGTCAACTTCATCCCAGGGATGCAGGGGTGGTTCAGCACACCCAAATCATAAGTGTAATACAGCACATTAATAGAAGGAAAGCCAAAAACCACTTGATCATCTCAAGAGATGCAGAAAAAGTCTTCGACAGGATCCAACACCACTGCATGATAAAAGCTCTAAGAAAACTAATAGAAGGAATGTCCCTCAACATTTTAAAGGCTATATATGACAAACCTACAGCCAACATCATATTTAATGAAGAAAAACTGAAACCATTTCCCCTAAAATCAGGAATGAGAGAAGGATGCCCACTGACCCCCTCTTATTCAACATAGTACTGGAATTTCTAGCCAGAGCAATTAGGCAAGAAAAAGAAATAAAAGGAATACAAATAGGTAAAGAAACTGTCAAGATATCCTTATTTGCAGACAATATGATCCAATACCTTAGAGACCCAAAAAACTCTACCCAAAAACTCTTAGACACCATAAAAAGCTACAGTAAGGTGGCAGGATACAAAATCAACCTACAAAAATCATTAGCTTTTCTATACACCAACAATGAACAAACTGAGAAGGAACACATGGAAACAATTCCACTCACAATAGCCTTAAAAAATTCAAATACCTAGGAGTAAATTTAACAAAGGATGTGAATGACCTCTAAAAGGAGAATTACAAACTCCTGAAAAAAGAGATCGAGGAAGACTACAAAAGATAGAAAGATCTCCCGTGCTCATGGAACAGTAAAATCAACATATTAAAAATGGCTATACTACTGAAAGCAATCTACATGTTTAATGCAATTCCCATCAAAATTCCAATGACTTTCACCACAGAGATTGAAAAATCTATCCTAAAGTTTATTTGGAAACACAAGAGACCGTGAATAGCCAAGGCAATACTCAGCAAAAAGAGCAATGCTGGAGGTATCACAATACCCGACTTCAAACTATATTTCAAAGCAATAGCAATAAAAACTGCATGGCACTGGCACAAAAACGGACATGAAGACCACTGGAACAGAATAGAGGACCCAGATATGAATCCACACAACTATACCCACCTTATTTTTGACAAAGATGCCAAAAACATACAATGGAGAAAAGACAGCCTCTTCAACAAATGTTGCTGGGGAAAGTGGTTATCCATATGGAAGATACTGAAACTAGATCCATATCTATCACCCTGTACTAGTATCAACTCAAAATGGATAAAGGACCTAAATATCAGACCTGAAACCCTGAAGTTACTACAGGAAGGAGCAGGAAACACTCTGGAACAAATAGGTATAGGCAAAGACATCCTCAATACAGAAAGAATGAATAAATGGGACTTCATAAAATTAAAAAGCTTCTGCACAACAAAAGAAATGGTCTCTAAACTGAAAAGACCGCACACAGAGTGGGAGAGAATATTTGCCAGCTATACATCAGACATGTGACTGATAGCCAGAATATACAGGGAACTTAAGAAACTAAACTCTCCTAAAATCAATGAACCGATAAAGAAATGGGCAACTGAACTAAACAGAACTTTTCAAAAGAAGAAATTCAAATGGCCAAAAAACACATGAAAAAATGCTCACCATCTCTGGCCATAAAGGAAATTCAAATCAAAACCACACTAAGATTCCACCTCACCCCGTTAGAATAGCCATCATCCAAAACACCACCAACAACAAGTGTTAGAAGGACATGGGAAAAAAGGAACCCTAATCCACTGCTGGTGGGAATGCAAGCTGGTATAACCACTCTGGAAAAAAATTTGGAGACTTCTTATAAATCTAAACATAGACCTGCCATATGATCCAGCAATCCCACTCCTGGGGATATACCCAAAAGAATGCAACACAGGTTATTCCCAAGGCACCTGCACACCCATGTTAATTGCAGCACTATTCACAATGGCCAAGTTATGGAAACAACCAAGATGCCCCACTACTGAAGAATGGATCAAGAAAATGTGGTACTTGAACACAATGGAATTTTACTTAGCCATGAAGAAAAATGAAATCTTATCATCTGCAGGTAAATGGATGGAAATGGAGAACATCATTCTGAGTGAGGTCAGCCAAGCTCAGAACACCAAAAATTGTATGTTTTCCCTCATATACAGACTTTAGATCTAAGGCAAATGCAGCAATGTGGTTGGACTTGGATCAGAAGAAAAGGGGAGAGCACATATGGGAGATATAGGAATAGGTAGAAAACCCAAAACATGAAAGCATTTGATGTCTAGAGGAACTAATACAGAAACTTTAAAATGACTAGTTATCATAAACAGGGGATCAGTAACCAATGTAAAGATCAGTTAGAGTTGAATCAACATGGGTCATAACATATGGGTACATGAAAGCAATATGTCTGTAAAGCTATCCTTAACTCAACAAGCAAAAACGCTTTGTCTTTCTTATTATGCATATGTCTTTCCTTCAACAAAATCAGTGATAAGGGCAGAACAGGACCTGCCTGAAACTGAGGGCGGAAGGGGGGGGAAGAGTAGGGTAGGGGAGCAGGGTGCAGAAATGACCCAAACAATGTATGCATGTGTGAATAAATGAACAAAAGAAAGTATACATGTATAAGACAAAGAACACTGTGTTCCCCATTACAGCAATGCAAAATTCACATAACAGGAAAAGTCTCAAAATTGTATGTTTTAGAAACATTACAATCTTAATGATAGTTTACACATTTTAATTAGGTGGGCCAGCACTACAATGGAGTAATGAAATGAATTCTACTTAAGAACAATTTGTAATGGGGTTGGTTGAAGAATATACTGATTGACAGTTCAGGAGGAGAAGAGGGTGGTGAAATGTACAAACATTGTGGGTTTCAGGTCCAGATGTGGTAGTTCCAGAGCCTGGATTCTAGGGATTCCTTAGAACCTTGCAATAAAGAAGAGAGTGCTGAGAAGAGGAATCCAGTGCCCACAACCTGCATTGTAGTGTATCAGCCAGGGAGGTTGATCTACATGAAAGGCAAACTGGATGGTATAATATATTTTTTCTTCAGGCTATCAAATTTCATTTTACCTAGCAATGTATATTTAATATTGTATCCTTTCCATAGAAGACTATTCTTGAAACACATACACAGGAACATGTGTCCTTGAATGTCTATCAGAGATCTGCCTTCAGGCACAATCCCTCCAGTCAAGGACTTTTAAACATTGATCTAATGGAGAATTTTCCAAATGGGGATTTTAGTCTCCCCAGAACTCACAGATCAAAAAATAATGCTCTGAGTCATTTGTTGTGCTGATAGTTTGGTCCAGAAGTACTGACATACAGAAGACAGAGGGCAAGAATGCTGCCACAGTGCACAGGACAGACCTCACTACATGGAATTTTTCTGCAACCTCATGATACATATCATGGTTGACAAACCAAAGGTAACATCACGGCATGTATGGTGACAACTAGAACCAATATGAACATATATAATCTCCCTTTTGATCTGAAATTTTTTGGATGCTTAACATGGAAATGGAATTAGTAGATTCCCAAATATGAGGTACAATAGCAAAGATATCACATTCATTAAGGTAAACTTAGAGATTCCTATGATTAATAACTCATTCATTTTTCATTGGATCTTTGCATTTTTCAATTAAAATTATCAACGTGTATGGGCAGTCCATGCAAACATAGTTACACGCTATTAGAAAAATAACAAAAACAAAATGAGGGGGCATGGATCAAGTGGCAGAGCACCTCCCCAGCAAAAACAAGAAATGGAGTTCAAATCCCAAAAGCACGAAAAAAAGAAAGGGAAGGAAGAGCAAAATGAACCCTAACCACAGAATTGATATAGAAAAAATCAGAATAATAGCAAACAATGAAAAATAGAAAGGAAAATCAGTTAACCCAGTTCCTTGAATAATGCAAATAAAACACATCCATGAGGCTGTAGCAAAGCCCCAAAGAAGGAAAATAACATCAGAATGCAAGTGTTGTAGATAGAAATTGGGAAACAGCAAATATTTCTTAAAAGATGTTATTGGAACTATGTATGCCAATAAAATTTGGAAAGTTGAGAGAAATGGGCAAATTCCTAAAAGACTTGATTCACCATAAAGACTTTATAATTGTAGAATGTGCAAATGTGCAATTCTCCCCATGAAGAAACTGATCACTGGGGAAATTGACCACTTCTGTGGTGAAGTTTGCCAAGTACACCAGGTATAGAACCATCTGCACAATCTTCCCAAGGATGGAGGAGACAGCATTGTATTAACCATGTCATGAAGTCAACAGGACCTTCATGGACAAGTATCATGAGGTGGTAGGAAAAGGCTGATGACAAGGTCTATGTGTCAAAAAATGAAAAACAATCTACTCAAAATGAACATTAAAAATGAATCCCATACTGTGTGAAGTGATTCAAGCAATTAACCAAGACAAGTAGTCAAAGAAGCAAGGTGGGTTTCACACTGTACACTTACCATATGCTTGCCAAACTAAAGGAGAAAAACTACACTCACCTAAAGAAAATGTGCTACATGTACACAGTGATGTTTACTCTGTTGTGAAAGAGAATGAAATTACATTGTTTACTGGGAATACATGGAATTGGGGACCATGTTCATTGAAAGAAGCCATTCCCACAACAAAGTATCACATGTTTTCTCTCATTTGGAGGAGCCAGGATGAAAACCAAGGTCATGAAATTAAAAGGGGGACAACTGGGGAGATTGGAAGGGATAAGGAAAAGGAAGGGGAGCCACAAGAAAGAGTGAAAGAGGGGCGAGTATGATCAGGTGCACTGAATGCCTGCGTGGAAATGTCATAATGAAACCCCTTACGTTATATAACTAATAAATTCTATTAAATGTAGGGAAAACTATAATCTCAAGAGTAACAAAAAGCCATGTGACAAATTTAGAATTAAAAATGGCTAAAATTTTATGATACAACTGGTGAGTGGGCTAACATTAAAATTAGTAAAATTATCTACAGTGTGACCAACATAATATGAGTTGTTGAATATTGATTTTTCATTGAGATCTATTATTTCTCATAGTTACATTGTATACATTAAAACATTATAGAATCATTGATCAAATTGTTGGAATTTATAACAGTTTCTATCAACCTGGTGCCAGTGACTTACTCCTGTAATCCTAGCTATGTGGGAGGCTGAGATCAGGAGGATCACACTTAGAGGTTATTCTGGCAAATAGTTCCTGTGACCTCATCACAAAAACAGCAAGAGCAAAATGGACTGGAGGAGTGTGTGGCTCACGCAGTAGAGTGCCTACTTTGCAAGTGAGAAGCCCTAAGTTCAAACCCCGGTCACACCAAAAAGAAAAGAGTTACATTCAAGGTTCCTGGGAGGATTTCCACATTCCACCATAAAAATCTTCAAAAAATAATTGAAAGAATGACACTATTTAACTACTATCACTAGGTAGTGAACATAGCAGTTAATACCACATCCTGAAAATGTGTAAAATGTATAACTGAGAATGAGGGCACAAATTAATATAAGTGTAAATAAAACATTTTAAAATAAAATAACTATCCATGAATTTGAAATAAAGGGTATCATTTATAAACATAGACAGATCCTGGGAAAATCACAGTAGAATTAAAAGGGGAGTAATGAAATTAACCTGGAAGTGAATGACTTCAGATGTGAATAAACATAATTTGAAAATTACAAATATAGAAGAGATAAAGGACAAAGATGGAAAGGGTTAATCTAACTAAGATAGAATGTAAGCACTTCTCTAAATGTTGCAATATGCCCCTCTGAACAGCTATAATATGGTAATAAAAATGAAAAATAATAGAGAAGACAGCAAATTATGAAAACATAAAATATGAGTGATACGGGTTTGTATGTGGAATGTAAGGGAATTTTCAAATATATGCTCATAGTACACTAAAAAGCTCAGAATATGAGATTCCAAGATGGCACTAGAGGAAGGAAGCAGAAAGCATACTTCCTAAAGTAAAATCTTGGAGAGACACTGGAGATACACCTTACAGGAAAAACCACCAAGAAGAGGCAAAACTTTGACTCCTCCACACCTCCAGCCTGCGCATAGCATCTCCACTTCACGTTAAATGGAGAAACCAGGAGGGCTTCCACGCCACCGCCAGATGGCAGTGCCCAGACAGCTTGGGAAGATGCGGACCACAAGGTGAGCTAAGTGGCACATGGTACTCCCACAGACAACCCTGGGCCAGATCAGCATAGCCCCCTGGACAGACTGACCCCCACCCAGGGAAAAAATTTTAAAAACTGAATAATAAACATTAACAACAACAAAAAAACATGTACCAAAGAGGGTGGGGCACCCTGAGCACTGAAGAGGGAGGGAGGGGAAATCCCTCACAACAAGCCAGCTGGAGAAGGCAGGAGCAGAGGCACACACCCAACAACCAGGAGTGGGAAAGCATGTAAAAGTGGCAGTGGGAGGAAAACTCCACAGGAGAGGGGGAAGACCCACTTCCCACGTGAGCTGTAAATAAACAAGCCAGCCAGAGAAGGCAAGAGTGTTGGCACATGCCCAGCAATCAGGAACAGGAAAGTTGTAAAAGGGGCGGTGGGAGGAAAACTCCATAGGAGAGGGGGGAGGACGCACTTCCAACGTGAACTGTAAATAAACATGCAGGCCTGAGAAAGCTGGTGCAGTGTCACCTCCACCAGTGTGCTTGCTAACGCCCAGGAGAACTCTAAGTAAACAAAGCCTGAGGGGCTAGGTGAGTGTTAAGATCACCCCTGAGATCTACATAAATAAAGCCTCCAGCAACAGCAGGCTGACAGCAGTGCACAGGTGAGCCACAGCCTCAGATAGCCATTCACAGAACTTTCTCCAGACTTTTTTTCCTCTCTTCCTTTGATGAGACAACAACCAAACTACACCTGCATGCTGAAAAACTTACAGAAACTGTATTGCATTTGAACTTGGCACAATTTGTGGATTTTTTTTATTTTGTGTTGTTTTGTTTTGTTTTGTTTTGTTTTCATTTTTTTCCTCCATTGATGAGACAATGACAGAACTATTTCTGAGACACCATCTCCAGGATTGGAGGATGTGGGACTAACACCAAAATTATTAAGACTGAAACTTTATTACATTTGAACTTGGAGATTGTTTTTTCATTTATTTTTTTTCAATCCTCTCTCTGTCTCTCTAAGGCCTTTTCAGCCTATGGTTGATTACTACACTATCTCTCCCTGTTTATACCTTTGAAAATTTTTTGTTTGTTTCTTTGGGTTTTTTTCTACTTGTTTGATTATTTGTTTTTCCCTTTTTCTTTACTTTCTTTGCTTTCCACGTCCTCTCACCCTTCCATTCAAAACATCACCATTGTTATTATTACAAGCAGAAAAATACTTAATTGAAATGGTAATTAATGGAAAAACTGAAGACTTATTAGTTAAACAATTCAAGAACTGTGAAAAGAAAATGCAAGAACTCACTGACTCCATCAAAGACCAAACCTGAGAATCATGGGCATTGAAGAAGGAGAAGAGGTGCAAGCAAAGGGAATGCATAATATATTCAACAAAATAATAACAGAAACTTTCCCAATCTAGAGAAATCTACTCCCATACAGATGCAAGACATCTTGAGAACAACAAACAGACCAGACCAGAATAGAACTACCCCATGGCATAATATCATTAAAACAACAAGTACAGAAACTAGAGAAAGAATATTGAAGGCTGTAAGAGAGAAAAAACAAATAACATACAAAGGTAAACCCATCAAAATCACAGCAGACTTCTCAACAGAAACATTAAAAGCAAGAAGAGTGTGGGGTGAGATCTTCTGGGCACTGAATGAAAATAACTTCAACCCCAGGATACCCTACCCAGCAAAACTATCATTCAAAATAGATGGAGCAATAAAAGTCTTCCATGATAAGCAGAAACTAAAACAATATGTGACCACATAGTCAACAATACAAAAGATTCTTCAAAGGATTCTGCACTCAGAAAGTGAAACCCAACATAACCATGAAAAGGCAGGCAGCACCAAACTACAGGAAAAGAAAAAGCAAGAAGGTAGAGAGTAACCTCAACTTAGGTACACACAATCAAACCTTCAAACAACTAAGACAACTAAATGACAGGAATCACCACATACCTATCAGAACTACACTTAATGTTAATGGACTTAATTCCCCAATCAAAAGACACTGTTTGATGAAATGGATTAAAAAGGAAGATCCAACAATTTGTTGCTTACAAGAGACCCATCTCACTCAAAGAAATAAGCACAGGCTTAAGATGAAGTCTGGAAGATGATTTACCAAGCCAATGGCCCCCAAAAACAGGCTGGAGTAGCAATAGTTATCTCTGACAAGGTAGACTTCAAACCTACATGGATCAAATGAGATAAAGAAGGAAATTTCATACTAATAAAAGTGGAAATAGACCAAAAGGAAACAATTATCAACCTATATGCACCAATGTCAATGTACCCAATTTCATCAAACATACCCTGAAGGACCTAAAAGCATATATTAACTCCAACACAGTGTTGTGGGAGACTTTAACACCCCATTATCATCAATAGATAGGTCATCCAAATAAAAAATCAATAAAAAATCCTAGATCTAAAATATATAATAGATCAAATGGACCTACTTGATGTCTACTGAATATTTCATCCAACTTCTAGACAATATACATTCTTCTCAGCATCCCATGGAACCTTCTCCAAAATAGATCATATCCTATGGCACAAAGCATGCCTCAGCAAATATAAGAAAATAGAAATTATACCATGCATTCTATCTGATCACAATGCAATAAAACTGGAACTCAACAACAAAAGTAAAGACAAAAAACATGCAAATAACTGAAAACTGAATAAGTCATTGCTTAATGAACAATGGGTCATTGATGAAATAAAAGAGGAAATTAAAAAGTTCCTGGAAGTCAATGAAAATGAAAACACAACCTACTGGAACCTATGGGACACAGCTAAGGCAGTCCTGAAAGGAAAGTTTATAGCCATGAGTGCATATATTAAAAAGACTGAAAGATCCCAAATCAGTAACCGAATGATACATCTCAAACTCCTAGAAAAACAACAACAAGCAAATCCCAAAACAAATAGAAGGAGAGAAATAATAAAAATAAGAGCTGAAATCAACAAAATAGAAACCAAAAAAACCATACAAAGAATTAATGAAACAAAAAGTTGGTTCTTTGAAAAAATAAACAAGACCAACAGACCTCTGGTAAACCTAACTAAAATGAGAAGAGAAAAACTCCAAATTAGTAGAATCAGGAATGCAAAAGGGGAGATAACAACAACACCTTTGAAGTCCAGGAAATCATCAGAGATTACTTCAAGAACCTATATTCAAATAAATTAAAAAAGCTTAAAGAAATGGACAGATTTCAAGATACATATGATCATCCAAAACTGAACCAAGAGGATATTAATCACCTGAATAGACCTATCACACAAAATGAAATTGAAGCAGCAATCAAGAGTCTCCCCAAAAAGAAAAGTCCAGGACCTGATGGATTCTCTGCTGAAATCTATCAGACCTTTAAAGAAGAACTGATACCAACCCTCCTTAAACTGTTCCCCAAAATAGAAAGGGAAGGAAAACTGCCAAACACATTTTATGAAGCCAGTATTACACTTATCCCAAAACCAGGCAAAGACACCTCCAAAAAGGAGAACTATAGGCCAATCTCCTTAATGAACATTGATGCAAAAATCCTCAACAAAATAATGGCAAACCGAATTCAGCAACACATCAAAAAGATTATTCACCACGACCAAGTAGGCTTCATCCCAGGGATGCAGGGGTGGTTCAACATACGAAAATCAATAAATGTAATAAACCACATTAACAGAAGCAAAGACAAAAACCACTTGATCATCTCAATAGATGCAGAAAAAGCCTTTGATAAGATCCAACATCATTTCATGATAAAAGCTCTAAGAAAACTAGCAATAGAAGGAAAGTTCCTCAACATTATAAAAGCTATATATGACAAACCTACAGCCAGCATTATACTTAATGGAGAAAAACTGAAACCATTCCCTCTAAAATCAGGAACCAGACAAGGATGCCCACGATCTCCACTCCTATTCAACATAGTACTGGATTCCTAGCCAGAGCAATTAGGCAAGAAGAAGGAATAAAAGGAATACAAATAGGTAAAGAAACAGTCAAAATATCCCTATTTGCAGACGACATGATCCTATACCTTAAAGACCCAAAAAACTCTACTCAGAAGCTTCTAGACATCATCAATAGCTATAGCAAGGTAGCACAATATAAAATCAACATAGAAAAATCATTAGCATTTCTATACACCAACAATGAGCAAATGGAAAAAGAATGTATGAAAACAATTCCATTTACAATAGCCTCAAAAAAATCAAATACCTAGGTGTAAACCTAACAAAAGATGTGAAAGACCTCTACAAGGAAAACTATACACTTCTGAAGAAAGAGATTGAGGAAGACTATAGAAAGTGGAGAGATCTCCCATGCTCATGGATTGGTAGAATCAACATAGTAAAAATGTCGATACTCCCAAAAGTAATATACATGTTTAATGCAATTCCCATCAAAATTCCAATGACATTCATTAAAGAGATTGAAAAATCTACTGTTAAATTTATATGGAAACACAAGAGGCCATGAATAGCCAAGGCAATACTCAGTCAAAAGAACAATGCAGGAGGTATCACAATACCTGACTTCAAACTATATTACAAAGCAATAACAATAAAAACAGCATGGTACTGGCACAAAAACAGACATGAAGAGCAGTGGAACAGAATAAAGGACCCAGATATGAAGCCACACAACTATAACCAACTTATCTTTGACAAAAGAGCTAAAAATATATGATGGAGAAATAGCAGCCTCTTCAACAAAAACTACTGGGAAAACTGGTTAGCAGTCTGCAAAAAACTGAAACTAGATCCATGTATATCACCCTATACCAAGATTAACTCAAAATGGATCAAGGATCTTAATATCAGACCCCAAACTCTAAAGTTGATACAGGAAAGAGTAGGAAATACTCTGGAGTTAGTAGGTATAGGTAAGAACTTTCTCAATGAAACCCCAGCAGCACAGCAACTAAGAGATAGCATAGATAAATGGGACCTCATAAAACTAAAAAGCTTCTGTTCATCAAAAGAAATGGTCTCTAAACTGAAGAGAACACCCACAGAGTGGGAGAAAATATTTGCCAACTATACATCAGACAAAGGACTGATAACCAGAATATACAGGGAACTTAAAAAACTAAATTCTCCCAAAACTAATGAACCAAAAAAGAAATGGGCAAGTGAACTAAACAGAACTTTCTCAAAAGAAGAAATTCAAATGGACAAAAAACACATGAAAAAATGCTCACCATCTCTAGCAATAAAGGAAATGCAAATTAAAACCACACTAAGATTCCACCTCACCCCTGTTAGAATAGCCATCATCAGCAACACCACCAACAACAGGTGCTGGCGAGGATGCGGGGAAAAAGGAACCCTCTTACACTGTTGGTGGGAATGTAGACTAGTACAACCACTCTGGAAAAAAATTTGGAGGCTACTTAAAAAGCTAGACATCGATCTACCATTTGATCCAGTAATACCACTCTTGGGGATATACCCAAAAGACTGTTACTCCAGAGGCACCTGCACACCCATGTTTATTGCGGCACTATTCACAATAGCCAAGATATGGAAACAGCCAAGATGCCCCACTACTAATGAATGGATTAAGAAAATGTGGTATCTATACACAATGGAATTTTATGCAGCCATGAAGAAGAACGAAATGTTATCATTCGCTGGTAAATGGATGGAATTGGAGAACATCATTCTGAGTGATGTTAGGCTGGCCCAAAAGACCAAAAATCGTATGTTCTCCCTCATATGTGGACATTAGATCAAGGGCAAACACAACAAGTGGATTGGACTTTGAGCACATGATAAAAGCGAGAGCACACAAGGGAGGGGTGAGGATAGGTAAGACACCAAAAAATTAGCTAGCATTTGTTGCCCTTAAAGCAGAGAAACTAAAGCAGATACCTTAAAAGCAACTGAGGCCAATAGGAAAAGGGGACCAGGAACTAGAGAAAAGGTTAGATCAAAAAGAACTAACCTAGAAGGCAACACACACGTACAAGAAATTAATGTGATTCAACTCCCTATATAGCTATCCTTATCTCAACCAGCAAAAACTCTTGTTCCTTCCTATTATTGCCTATACTCTCTCTTCAACAAAATTAGAGATAAGGGCAAAATAGTTTCTGCTGGGTATTGAGGGGGTAGGGGGGAGAGGGAGGGGGTAGAGTGGGTGGTAAGGGAGGGGGTGGGGGCAGGGGGGAGAAATGACCCAAGCCTTGTATGCACATATGAATAATAAAACAAAAAAAAACTCTTGTTCCTTCCTATTATTGCTTATACTCTTTCTTCAACAAAATTAGAAATAAGGGCAAAATAGTTTGCCGGGTAGCAAGGGAGTGGGGAGGAGAGGGATAGGGTGAGGGGTTTGGGGAGGTGGTGGGGGAAGGGGGGAGAAATGACCCAAACATTGTATGCACATATGCATAAAAAAAAGAAAAAGCTCAGAATATGATGAGAAAAGTGCAACAGGGTTTTAAATATAATGCTAAATTACAGACAAGGA
The DNA here is from genome assembly GCF_047511655.1 of Castor canadensis. NCBI lineage: Eukaryota > Metazoa > Chordata > Mammalia > Rodentia > Castoridae > Castor > Castor canadensis. Next base: position 20,332,139 of record NC_133401.1, read on the forward strand.
CAGATTTAGAGTGCTATGCCAAATATTAAGTATTGAAGAAATGAAAGAATGAAGGAACTGAAAGCACACTTGAGAAGAGAGAAATAGTGTTACAGGAAGAAAGGGGAGGCTAGGAAAGAAACAAACAGGCTGGTGTTCTGACAACAAGATGGGGGAAGGGATGGCAAAGCAGAGACAAACTTAAAGAATTGAAGCATGAAGGTCACACAGCACTAGGGAGATGAAATAGTCAATGAAGTCACATGCAGCCATATGTGGGCTGAGCTTTGCATTTTGCTTCTGGAATCTGCTTTCAAGGGTATATAAGGTTAGACCCCTCTGTTCTCAGGGCTCAGCCTTTGCAGATGAGTCTGCTGGGTCTGTGCCAGCAACATAAATGTTGCTTCCTGCTAATCTGCCTCAGATACTCCTATCTCAGCTCATAATTTTCTGCAGTATTACTTGGGGACTTGTCCGGGATTACAGGAGACAGTTAATTATTACCTCCCTTGTCATAGGGGTGTGTCCTCCGGACCACTGGGAGGACATCCCACCAGGTGCCAATGGACAGCTTGATCTGGAGAGGGGATTCATCCTCCCAGCAAGTTGAGGCAAGGGCCTCGGATGCACAACAGAACCCACTGAAGCACAGAAACCAACTTAGGAGCACTACTCTTCATTCTGGTAAGAACATGATTTCTAATTCAGGCCTGCCTCAGGAGTCAGAAGGGGAGTCTGATTGCCTCCCAGATACTGTGTCTCTGGTTTAGGGAGTGAGGTGGAAGGACTGTGCCATGTGAGAGTGTATAAAAGCACGTGCCTGAGACAAAGTCCAGCTGCAAAGTGAGTGAGGAGTCCTGATCCCAGGTTCCATGGTGAACTCATAAGGTCAAGGGTGATCCCCAGTGGGGCCTCTGGTCCAGGGTTTTTATGGACTCACTGGGGTGAAAAAGTCTCCTAAGTCCCTGTGAGGGAAGCTGAAAGAGATGGACAAAGTGACTGCTTTTCAAAAACCCCTCCCCATCTATGTCTGTCTTGTCATCTGGTAACAGGAGGAGATGGGTGGAAATCAGAGTAAAAACACTCCCTTGGAGTGTATGATTAATAACTTTATAAAGGGATTTAATGGAGATTGTGAAGTTAACTCTTAACAAGCTCAAGTTTCTTTGTAAAGTAGATTGGCCTGCTCTTGGTGTAGGGTGGCCCCCAGAAGGGTCACTAGATAAAACTGTGATTAATAAAGTTTATAGAGTAATTGTAAAAAAAAAAAAACTAACAACCAGGAGAATGGGAAAAGTCAAGAGGCTAAAACTGGTCTTCAAAAACCAGACTCTGTTGTTTATTTAAATTCAGGTACCAATTTATTGGGCAGACTAAGGAAAAATCAGAATCTTTCCATCTTGATGGGTAGCTTTGGTATGCCAGTTTGCACATCTTCACCCAAAATGGGCATCCTGAAGAAAGACTGATGCTCAGCACTAACTGAGCTCTTACAAAAATTTACACATGAAGGATGGACTTGCACTGATACATAGATCTGGTCTGACTTGAAAGAAAAGGAACGTTGCAGAAGGGTTGTGAATGTAGAGAGAGGGAAATGGAGAAATGAAAACAAAATTGGGATAAGGTCTTCATGGATAAACTGAGGACAAAAAAATGAAATGTCATAAAATGTTTAAAGACAAAAAAGGATGAAAGCTTTAATACACTCCTTCAGTTCAGTTTTTATGTCTTAAAAATAAAAAGTAAATAAAAATTAGGATTATTAAAATACTCCAGAAATACTGCACTTGCTGGCACCTTTACCTATAGGGAACATAAGCAGGGAGCGCTACCTAAAATGATGGGAAAAAAAACTGTTCCAAAAAGTTGGTGCAATAAGCTTGGTCTGTTATTGAGACAGTCATGAGATGCTTATGTTTCCCTTGGTAATGGCTGGTCAGATTATGCGTCCATGTAATGGTGTGCTACCAGTGTGTGTGTGTATGTAAACATCTTAAAAATGGCTCTTATTATAGAGTCAATGTAAAAACTGTTACTCTGTTCTATTGCTACTTTTACGAAAACAGGTTATTAAACTTATTTCAATCAGGTCTCGCTGAGATTCAGGCATTCAGGTGTTAACACTCCAGCTCAGACCAGAGGAGAGAAAAGAAAAAAAAGGGGTGGGACCATGCCTGCAACAAAAATCTTGCAATTTGGGTAGTTAAAGAAATGACCTTCACATGTTTCATTCTGCCATAAATACAATCTAAAATTAAATTCTCTCTTATAATACATGGGTCTATTAACAAATGAGGTTTCTATAAATTGCTTTTATACAAAAATAATTTCAAGGTTTCTTTCTTTCTTGTTTTTTCATACAAATTTAAGGCTCTAGGTTAAAAAGTTTTATGAGTTATTTTTAGCAAATAACAAAAATATATATAAGGTATTAAGGATATGGCATTTTAAAAATAAAAGGTAAAAAATAATAATACTTTTAGGTAAAAAAAGGATAATGACAAGTTCATTAAGTTGTCGCAAAGAATAGATGCTTATGTAAGTGATTAAGTTAACTAAAATCCAAGAGTTACATTAAAGATTTTATAAGGTCAAAATTTAATGCACTGATGTTAAACTAAAACTTAATTTTCTAGGCTCATAACAATAAGACTACCTTTAAAATATTGTATGGTTCTTAATAACATTTACAAAAAATAGACTTAAAATAGTTTTTGTTTTGTCAAGATAACTGTCAAAAGTATTTGGTGCTACAGGTTAATCCACAAATTTGTCAAGACAACAAGAGTTCTTTAAAACACACACAAAAAAAAAAAGACAAGAGGCAGCTGAGCACAGGGAGTGCTGTTGCACTGATATAAGGATTGAGACAATTTACTTATGTAAAACAAAGCCAAAGTACACCCTCCAGATAAGATTAAATAAATAAATAAATAAATAACTCAAAAAGGAACACTATATTGGAAGTCAAGACCTCCAAAGAGTGGAGGTGTTAGTCCTACTCCTTCCACATTTTGGATGGAGGGAATTTTTGCCCTGGGATGGCCAGATTGGGCCTATTATTTTAGAGGGGCTCCTTGACTACAGGTTGATAGGATATTGCTGTATGTCATGAACCATATGTTAATGTCAACAATCTGGGATGTGTTCCTGTATCAACATCTGAGCCGTGATTCTTGGCCACTATGTTTCCTAACTCCACATTTAGTCCCCATAAATATTTACCTGTATTCTCTGGTGATTTTTGTCAGGGTTTTAACTACTAAGGTAACTGAGTCATGCTCATTTAAGAGTTGGTTTATGTTGGGGTTAACAATAAGGACAGCCATGTTAGGACTAGACCCCTCTCCCCTGCAGATGGCTTACTTTATCTCCCTGGATAGATGCCAAGGACAGTTGGGCAGACAATGACCTAACTACAACTTATCTTTCTTGGTTGCCCAACAACAATATCCCTTAGTGACCTTCCTGGTACTTTTCCACTAGCCCCCTATATCTAGCCCAAGCCTGTGTATGGCAATGGGCTCTAGCTATCTTGCTGGGGTCTCCCTTCACAGGGAGCCCCAGCAGCACAGCAACTAAGAGATACCATAGATAAGTGGGACTTCATAAAACTAAAAAGCTTCTGGTCAATAAAAGAAATGGTCTCTAAACTGAAGAGAACACCCACAGAGTGGGAGAAAATATTTGCCAGCTACACATCAAAGGACCAATAACCAGAATATATAGGGAACTTAAAAAACTAAATTCTCCCAAAACTAATGAACCAAAAAAGAAATGGGCAAGTGAACTAAACAGAACTTTCTCAAAAGAAGAAATTCAAATGGACAAAAAACACATGAAAAAATGCTCACCATCTCTAGCAATAAAGGAAATGCAAATTAAAACCACACTAAGATTCCACCTCACCCCTGTTAGAATAACCACCATTAGCAACACCACTAACAACAGGTGTTGGCGAGGATGTGGGGAAAAAGGAACCCTCTTACACTGCTGGTGGGAATATAAACTAGTACAACCACTCTGGAAAAAAATTTGGAGGCTACTTAAAAAGCTAAACATTGATCTACCATATGATCCAGCAATACCACTCTTGGGGATATACCCAAAAGACTGTGACACAGGTTACTCCAGAAGCACCTGCACACCCACGTTTATTGCAGCATTAGTCACAATAGCCAAGATATGGAAACAGCCAAGATGCCTCACTACTAACGAATGGATGAAGAAAATGTGGTATTTATACACAATGGAATTTTATGCAGCCATGAAGAAGAATGAAATGTTATCATTTGCTGGTAAATGGATGGAATTGGAGAACATCATTCTGAGTGATGTTAGCCTGGCCCAAAAGACCAAAAATTGTATGTTCTCCCTCATATGCGGACATTAGATCAAGGGCAAACACAACAAGGGGATTGGACTTTGATCACATGATAAAGCAAGAGCACACAAGGGAGGGGTGAGGATAGGTAAGACACCTAAAAAACTAGACAGCATTTGTTGCCCTCAATGCAGAGAACTAAAGCAGATACCTTAAAGCAACTGAAGCCAATAGGAAAAGGGGACTAGGAACTAGAGAAAAGGTTAGATCAAGAAAAATTAACATAGAAGGTAACACACATGCACAGGAAATCAATGTGAGTCAACTCCCTGTATAGCTATCCTTATCTCAACTAGCAAAAACCCTTGGTCCTTCCTATTACTGCTTATACTCTCTCTACAACAAAATTAGAGATAAGGGCAAAATAGTTTCTGCCGAGTATCAAGGGGTTGGTGGGAGAGGGGGGTGGGGGGTAAAGGAGAGGGTGGGGGGTGGGGGGGTAAAGGAGAGGGTGGGAGAAGGGGGGAGAAATGACCCAAACATTATATGCACATATGAATAAAAAATAAATAAATAAAATAAAATTTTTAAAAAAAACAACTAAACTAATATGTATATATAACCTCTACAGAGTTGTGATGCTGTTGCTGGTTCCTATATTTATGTTTTTCAAGTACATCAAGCCTTCTAAAATACAAAATTTAGATAAATATGTTAACAAAAGGTTAATAGTACTAATATACTGTTCTGTTAGTTGAGAAATTGTCCATCAAAATTTTAACCAGGACTCTTAAGTTTTTGTCATTACAATTCTGATCCTTCTGGGGCATTTACAAACAAGTCCATTAAAAAAAAGACTCTTATGGGTCAACCAGGTTAACTTTTTAGACATCTACTTTGGTAGATTTTGTTTTATATTGTCCTTGTCTAGAAGCCCACTGCCTAAGAGTCACTCCTTCTAAGCCTCTTTGTTGATTCAATTAGGCCAAAATGGTCTAGTTGGCGCCGACTCCCACATGATCTGCTCTTTATTCCCTCCTGATGTGGGACAAAGACTAAGCAAACAAACAATATCCAGGAAAAAGCAAATCCTTATGATGACCAATCAAGAAAGATCTTCATTCTACAGCCCTACCACCCTGCATGACCCTGTCTCATCTGGTCTTATAAGCTAAGCAGGGTTGGGCCTGGTTAGCACTTGGATGGAAGACAGATCTTCAGAAGAGACTGCTCGGAGACAGGCAGTTTGGAGACAAGGGGGGAATGCCATCAAAGTTCTAATAGAGTCACTGTTGCCAGACCTCTCAAAAATAACCAAGGCCAAGAGGATTAAACAAATGATTCCTATGCATGTGTGGCTACCTGGCATTAAAGCCCTTCTAGACACAAACTCATATTTTTAGACAGGGCCTTCTACTTAAATAGAGACAAAATAACTATTTTTACTGGCTCTAAACATGTCCTTTGATACTTTTGTTTTTGTTTTTGTTTTTGTTTTTGTTTTACATGGTTGGAATCATAAAACATGTAGCATTTTTAGACTGTTTTCTTTCAGTAAGCAATATGCATTTAGAGTTCCTCCATGTCTTTTTTTTTTATTCATATGTGCATAAAAGGCTTGGGTCATTTCTCCCCCCTGCCCCCACCCCCACCCTTACCACCCACTCTGATACTTAAAGATGGTGGTTTTAATTTTTTTAAAAAACAGCACGTTTTCTTGGACATATATACTAATAATATATTGTTGCCATGGTAATTCTACTCTGTTAAAAAAAAGATTAAAAAATATATAAAATGTCTACCCATTAAAACCCCATGGGAGATGCCCTTTTGTTATTCTGTCTACTCCCACTGCAGTTAAAATAGCAGAGATTGCTTCTTGGATCCACCATAGTCAAGTCAAACCAGCTTCTCTTGAATGGGAGTGCATCCCTGACCCAGCTTCACCGTGTAGGATCACCCTCCAGAACCTGAGTACCCTACCGCAATGGGACTCCACTTCCCAGGAAACAACAGGGACAAAGAACAGCAGAACAACAGCTCTGCACTAGTCACTGCCCAGAAGCTGACTAGTCTATGCATGGCAGAAGCTTAAGGAATCAACTCTAAGGAAAACCAGACTGTTTTAACACCAGTTGACTCACTGTGATGCATTGTCACCCCTTGTTTGTATCTGTTTTTACAATTCTTACCATAGTCTCTGCTATAGGTCTGACAGAAACCATCCCCAGTGATTGGACTCATGGTGACAGATTTTTATTTGCTTTATTCAATCTCCTTTGGGAAGGATGCACAATTACTGTTTATTTTTACTGATGTGGTTTCCCTTCATGGCCTCAGAGCCCTCCTCCTGTGACATATGTATGCATACTACTTGGACAGGAAATGTTGTCACTAGGACTTTGCTATTCCATACTTACTATACCTGTACAGGCTCTGTCATCAGATCATGCACTCACAACCATACCATCTATTCAGTGTGCTCCCATGGTAATCAACACATCTGCTTCAACCCCACTTACTGCCCTCAGGGGCAATGGTTAGAGATCAGAAGTGTCCACAACCCTGGGAACCTCGTCAGCTACACAGCTGTTTAGTCCAAATAAACAAGCATCAGTGCTCTTTGATGCATGTGCAGCCATAGACAAGGCTGGATATGGAGGTACAGGCTGTGGCTATGGGGGACTAACTTGGGAAAGAGCCTATACATCTAATGAAAAGTGTATATGCCTGGGAGACAACTCTTGGCCATGTGATGATGTGGGTGCTTATTATTGTCCTTATTGGAGTTGTGTTTCATGGGCCACATGACAGAGGGCTGAGCACACAGCCCTCCTTCATGAAGAGATAGCTGCCCCAAACTGTGCCGGTGGCACCTGTAACCCTGTAAACACGGGGACATATAATTGGCATAAGGATAGATAAAAAAAGGCCTTGACCCTGGAAGTCTGATGCACCTCAAATTAGTAACTGTTACCCATGAGAGTTCCTCCTACCAAGTTTTTCACTCCTTTTATGAGAAAATGAGGAATAAATTTTCCATCTCTGCCAAAGATAAAAATTTGTTCCTCTCAAATAGACAAAAATGGGTGCTTTACAAGTTGGCAATTAATAAAATGATAAATGGCCTCCTGAGCAAATTATCCAATACTATAGTCCTGCCAACTGGGCAAAAGATGGGTCCTGGAGCTATCGCACCCCAATTTATGCTTAACCACATTGTCAGGCTACAGGCTGTTGTTAAAATTATAACTGATAAAACTGCAAGAGCTCTCAATTGCTGGCAAAACAAAGCACTAAGAGGCACAATGCCATCTATCAAAACCACTTGGCTTTAGACTATTTGTTGGCCTCTGAGGGAGGAATTTGTGAAAAATTTAACCTAAACAACTGCTGCTTACAGATTGATAATGAAAGAAAGGTCATAAAAGAGACCACAGACAAGATAAGAATGCTTGCCCATGTCCCCATCCAGACTTGGAGAGGATGGGATCCCAATGACCTGTTTGGAGGATGGTTTTCTACCATAGGTGGATTTAAAACTCTGATAGGGGCAATAGGCCTAATCCTAGAACCATGCTTAATATTTCCCTGTCTGTCTCCCCTGATACTACGGTCTATCAAGACTATTATGGAGGCCATTATAGAAAGAAAAACAGCTACACATATAATGATGCCATAGAAATACAAAGTCCTAGATCAAAGTGATGGTCTTTGATGCTGAGTGGGTCTGAGCATCAATAGGGGAAATGTAGCAAGAAAGGGGAGGCCAGGAAAGAAACAGACAGGTTGGTGTTCTGATGACAAGAGAGGGGGAGGTGATGGCAAAGCAGAGAGATAAAACTTAAAGAATTAAAACATGAAGGTCACATAGCACTAGGGAAATGAAATAGCCAATGAAGTCACATGCAGCCATATGTGGGTTGAGCTTTGCTTTTTGCTCCTGGAACCTGCTTACAAGGGTATATAAGGTGCGACCCCTTTGTTCTCAGGGCTCAGCCTTTGGACACCAGTCAGCTGGGTCTGTGCCAGCACAATAAACACTGCTTCCTGCTAACCTGCCTCAGATACTCCTATCTCAGATCTTAATTTCCTGCAACAGTGTCAATGAAAACAAGAAAGAGTAAACCATAGGTAAATCATGAAAGAAAATATTCAAAGTTCAAGCAAATATAAAGTGAAGTCTGTGACAGGAAGCATTGAGGAGGAATGAAGTGTGGATCAGGTCTTCTCACCTCCTTTCAGTCTCAGGCTGAGCCTGCAGAATCCTTACACAATGCATCTGGGTTTCCCAAGATCTTAAGGCATCTTGGACGGGCTGTATCTGACCAGCCATGGCTGTATGACAAGGATGGATGATAGGACTTCTCCCACTGGAAACCCATCACTTATCACCTGCTGCCTCATGACCTGGTTTACTGCACATCATTTTGATGAACCCACAGGAGCAGCAAATCCCTCTCTCACAGGCAAAATGAATCTCCTAGTGAAATTAACAAGTCTGTTAATAAGGAGGGAAAAGTTTCTAGTTGAGGATGAGGGTTTCCCCAAGTGGAACTTCATCAGAGAATAAATTTCAGTATCTAGAAAGTCATTAAAAGTTACTACTGACACAACTGTTGGAAAATTCACAGCACCAAATACAACCTGCCCCCATCCAGGACCACAGAGAGCAAGTCACTTACCCACTGGAGGCTGAGGTGTCACCAGCACCTACAGTGTTATCACTTCCTGTCCATTCCATGGAGTGCCAGCAGGGGGCAGGGCAGTGAGGTTCATTGAGACCACAGCACAGGGATCAGCATAGTTCTAGAACATGTGATTTGCCATGGAAGCCATGGAGAGTATTTCTCTTTTTAAAATTGTATGTTGCAATAGTTTCTGCTGGGTATTGAGGGGGGGGAGTAGGAGGGGGCGGAGTGGGTGGTAAGGGAGGGGGCGGGGACAGGGGGGAGAAATGAACCAAGCCTTGTATGCACATATGAATAATAAAAGAAAAATGAAAAAAAAATAAAAAATAAAATTGTATGTTGCTGTGTATGTTTACCATCATTTAAGCACGTGTTTATTTCTCTCACCTGTCTTTTAGGAAGGATGAAGGATTGATTACAGCTGAATTTATCTCATGATCAAATCAACATGTCACCTAAATTTATAAGTTTGGGACATATTAAGTTTATTTCACATTAGAGTTGAGTGAATGTCTATTTTTAAAAGTAGGAAATAATCTCATTTTATACCTAGCTCAACAACTTTTAAATACAAAAACAATGGCTGGTCACAACATACAGCTTCAATAATTTTGCTCATAGTTTTTTTCCCACAGCACAATATAGTCATAACAGATTGGATTGTTGCTCCCTGAGTTTGTGTCCTGGCATAGTCAATGATTGAAGGCACCAGACAAGCAGTTAAGAGTTAAAGCAATTTCATGACACAGACCAGGAGTTCAGCATAAAGCAAGCACAAAGTTTATTGAAAGGATAGGAAAGCACGCTGAAAAGCAGGGCTAGTGAAAGAGCTAGATGAAAGGATGGCTGAAGTTCATGAGATTAAATAGGGGCTGACTGTAGGCACCTCTCCCCACTCTACTTTGAAGCTGTAGTTCTAACTGGCTGTGTGATTAACTTCTTCCTGAACCTGACCATCTGGCTTCCCCACATCCTTATCAGACCGGACGTTCCAAGAGAGTCTTGTGAGTCCATCTTGTCCTTGAAATCTGTCATGTGCATTTTATGATTCCAGCCCATTATTCTTCTGAGACCCCTTTTTGTTTACTTGGGAAAGTTTGCTATCTTGCTCTCCTTTTAGTGGTCTATATCTCATCCCTTTAGATGTCTGCACTTAGTAATGTTTTATCTTGTTTTTCTTATCTAGGAAGAGAAGCTACTGTGCTTCAGCACCTGTTTGCTAAGCTGGTTTCTCTATCTCTCTAAAAATTTTGCTTTATATTATGCCTTCCTATGTCCTTTATCTTAAACAAAGTTACCTTGCCCTATCATCCCTTTACATCCCCAAGGTTATTCCAATAGTTTATTACTTTTCATCCCCAGGGTTACCATTTGAACGTAGAGACATTTCTGCCATTTTATTTCCCTTCACATTTGTCCCCTTACAATAGGATGTCATTGGAAGATGGATGAAGGGCTCCCACAGTTCCCAGTTTCCACACAAAATCTCAGATCCTTGAGATCCACAAACATTGAAAAGCATTTCAAGGAGTTTCACAAGGAGTCCCACAAGGTAAAAGTTTTAGCAAGGACTAATTTTAGTTTAGCAGGATAAAGTATAGATGGAGGAGGGGAGAGAAAAAAAGAGAGAAACATTTCCTGTTTCCCACATGGGAAATGGGAGCAAAGACTCAAGATGGTGGTTCCCAACTCCTAGTTTTATACTGGAGATCTGGGGAAATATACAAGGTCAAAGATAGTGGGTCTGGGGGCTGAGATGACTGACAGGGAGGGATCACCCTCCCAAATCACACCCTAAATCATAAACAATTGGATGCTTTAGAACTTCTCTTTCCTAGACATAATTACTTTTTGCCCATCCAAAGATCCTAGCAGCTCCTTAACATCTCAAAGAGGAAAGCAGAAGCCAGAAGCTCCTCTTTGACTCCCTGTTTCTGTAACTTAGCTTGTAAAAGATGGGAGGAGGCCAGTTGCTCTGACTCTCTTTGTCCCAGTGTCAGAGCCTAGCCCTTTAAGTATTGAATAAAATATGATTTCCTTGTCTGTTCATCTGTCCATCCTGCCTCATAGGAAGCAATCTGATAATTAAAGAAAATGTATTGGTATAAAACAGAAGATAATGAATAAAATATTGTCAGGACTGCAGAGTAGCTCAAGAGGAATAAAATATTGTCAATAACTCTGAAAAACAAAAATGAATTCTTCAAACATTAATCTACTCCTTCCCTTCTCTAAGGCATAAATATATACAAATAATTGATGTCCAGCTTTTCCTTTATTGTTTATGCCTGGATTCATTTTTTTGATAAATTTGGGTTTATTAGAGAGAAAGGAAAGGCTACAGCTAGAAAAGCGCAGTGGAGACCAGAAGCTGGTAAGTCTCTGGATTCATTTTGATTGTAAACTTTGAGGTATGGAGGTGTGGCTCTATAGGTAGAGTGCCTCTGTTATTGGCAATCATTGTTCTCAGAAGATCTTGGTCCTTGTACTCCAAATGGAAGAATTAAAGCAGAACACATGCAGAGGATGAGGTAGAATAGCTTTACACAAGGAAGGGGAGCCACCAGTTCATATAGATGAGGGAAGGGGAGAAGAAGGGCCAAGGTCTCTTGGTAGGTCATTTTTATACCACCTTGAACTTGGAGGTAGGGAGACATTATATCATCACCTGGCTCTTCTCACCTGTGGGCTAGGGGGAGGAGCCCTTGATCCCAGAGGTTTAGCAGCCCCAGACTATCCCTAACCTAGCCTGCCTCAAACTCCCCCCGAGGGACAATATTTCAAAAATTCTCTTTTAGGGTGGTTGAAGAGGGGTGGTCCATCTTCAGTAGCTGCTTCAAGTGGACAAGGGGCCGTAGACTCTACCTATCAGGAATATTGCCCCTTTCCTATCGCTATTCTGGAGACTTGAACAGTGACATTTGTTATCTGACTTTTTGTCCAGCCCTATCAAGATTGCTTATGTGCATCCTGTCCACCTCTGGAAGTTAACAGCCCTGTCGTGTCATGATTTGGTCCCTAGGGGCCGTAATTCTGGAAGAGATAAATCCAGTTAGTAAGTCAAAGAGGCATGACCTAAGTGTGAACACTGGCAGGAGAACCATATGGGCTGTATGAGGTGCATTACCCACAGGGGCTGATCCCAAGTCTCAAATAATATTTTCCAAAACTCCAAAGATTGTTGCCAGATTTGGGAAGTTTCTTTGGCAGTCAGAAGATCTAGTTTTCTTTTATTTTGAAAAATGACATTCATTAGAGTTTATCTATTTTTGAAGTGTGACTTTGGCTTTTAATAATTTTTTGGTTGCTAGTAAAGTTATTAAATAATCTTGGATAATCTAAGAGATAGGAGTTTAGACTCATATTTTTGGTGTTTTGGTAGCTGGTTTTGGCCCAATTAAAAAGGTAGTAAGTCAAATTATATTCTTGATTTGAACTGCCATCGTAATTGGGCAGTTAAGGATTGATGGCTTAGAGCAATATCCTTATCATGGGCATATGTGTTAGTCCATTTGGGGGGTATGCATTGATAGCAACTGGTTCTGCTTAAGCAAGATGCTTCTGTTCATTTCTGGCAGAAGTTGGATTTAATTCAAAGCATATAGGTGAATCCATTATTTTTATATGCTCATTTGGGTAAGGTTATAGCCAATATGACCTCAGTGGTTTTAATTAGAGATAGGGGCCTGAGACTTGGAGTAGTTAGTGGATGGGTATGATTTGATGAATCTTCTAGGTGCTGGACAAAGCCAGGTATTAGTCCAAAGAAGAGAAAAAGGCAAAATGCCCAAGAATTTGTCCCAAGGTTCTGGGGTAAGCACAATGGTGGCACTTGGAGATGGGGCTGAGAGAGGTATAGGTACAGCAAAAAAAATCTATATTAGAGCTTATACTTATCATGTAAGTTAAAGTCTTTTGGTTTCTCTGGAAGAGAAGCTTTAAATCTTTTATTGGCTCACAGGAGTTACTATCCCCAGGCTGTGCTTGGTTAAAGGTAGATTCCTCCATTGCACATTTTACACTAGGAAGATGTTCCAACTATGTGTTCTGTGCATTTTGACAGCTATGGGAATGGATCATGAACTTTCACTGGATAAGGGTCATTCCATTTGTTCTGAAGCCAGTCAGCCAGGGCATCTTCTTTCCAGGACTTAATTAGCACCTTTTCTCCTGGTTTTATTAGTTTTCCCCCTTTCATTGGGGCAGGTAAGACTTTGTTTCCCAGCTTTTGGATTGATTGTTAAAATTTCCCTAGGTCCATTATATACTTAAAAAGACTCTCCATCTTGGGGTCAGTCACTAAGTCATTGGAGAGAAATGGCCTCCCATACAGCATTTCAAAAGGACTAACATGAATCTTGGCCCTTGGAGCATTTCTAATTCTTAGTAAGGCTATAGGCAAAAGCTGGGTCCATTTCCAGGGGTCACTTTTCAAAGTTAACCCAAGGTTCATTTAATTGTTTGATTGGCCCTTTCTACCTTTCTGGAGGACTGAGGTCCCCAAGCTGAATGTAAATGGTATTTAATTCCTAAGGCCTAGGCAACTCCCTGGGTGACCTTCAAGATAAAAGCTGGCCCAAAATCACTGTGGAGGATTTGGGGCAGGCCAAACCTATGAATAATTTCTTTTAGAAGGGCCTTTGCCACTTCAGAGACTCTTTCCATTGAGTGGAAAAGGCTTCAATCCACCTTGTAAAGGTATCTGTAAAGACTGCCAATGGTTTATATCATTAGCAGGGTGGCATGTGAGTGAAATCTACCTGCCAATCCTCTCCCAGGAAAGAGCCTTGCCTCTGGATTGGCTCAACTTGTTGAAGAAGCTTATGACGTGGTTTATTATAGGAGAATAGGGATCATCCCTGGCAGACCTGTTTTACTGTAGACTTTATTCTAGTCCTCACAAACATCCTATCTATTAGCTCCTGTGTTGCATTTTGGCCCAAGTAGAAAGTGTCATGTGTAGACCTTATTACTTTCCAATGATTAGCTTAGGACAAGACAAGTTAACCATCCACACACCACCAATCTCCTTCTTTATGTCCTCCCCTGAGTGCAGCCTCTTTTCCACATCAGGAGGATATTTAGGATGTACAGTCTTCTGTGGGGGAAAGAGAGACAGGATGGAGCCTGGCAGGGCATCTAGAGGCTTCAGAGCCTCTTGTTTAGCCATTTGGTCTGCCTGTTTTGTTTTCCTGTGTCACCAGTTAGGTCCCTTTGCTGTCCCTGACAGCAGATCACTGCCACTTTCTTTGATAGGTGGACAGCCTCTAATAATTGGAGAATTTCCTTTCCATGTTTTATTGGGGATTCCCTCTCAGAGAAGAGTCCCCTTTCCTTCCAAATAGCTGCTTGAGCATTTAATACCAGGAAGGCATATTTGGAGTCAGAGTAGATATTGAGCCTGTTTTTCCTTTCCCAGAGTTAGAGCTCTAATTAATGCTACTAGTTCAGCTTTTTGGACAAAAGTCCCAGCTAGCAAGGGCCTTGCCTCTAAGACTTCCTCATGATTCACTGCTGCATACCCTGCCTTTCTTTCTCCATTTCATACAAAGTTACTTACATCAGCAAACCATTTGACCTCAGGTTTGAGGAGTGGCTGGTCTGTCAGGTCTGGCCTGTTGGCATAGGTCTGTATGCTCACAAGAGTTCTCAGTCATTAGTTCAGAAGGCAGTAAAGATACAGGATTTAAGACATTACAGGTCTTTATGGTCACTTCTGGGGATTCCAAAAGAATGGCTTTGTATTTAATCAGCCTTTCTCCAGGCATCCACAAGTGACTTGATAATTCTAGTGTGGCTCTAACCTTGTGGGGAATTAGACCTTCTAGCTGTTGGCCCAGGGTTATGTTCATTGCCTCCTCTACTAACACAGAAGTAGCAGCTATTGCTCTTAGACTTCCTGGCCATACTAAGGCTGTCCCATCTAGTTTCTTTGAGAGAGAGGCTACTGGATGTGTTACTGTTCCTAATTTTTGAGTTAAGAATCTCACAACAATTACTCTTGGACATGTATAGTAGAAATGGTTTTGCTAAATTTTGAATCCCTAATGCTGGGGCCTCAATGAAGGGCTCTTTTTAGAGTTTTATAGGCCTAGCTTGTTTCTCCAGTCCATTTTTTAAAAATTGTTAGTACATTCATTCATATGTGTATAAATTGTTTAGGCAATCTTTCTTACCTGCCCCCCGACCCCTCCCTCTCCTTTCCCACACCTCTCACCTCCTGGCAGAACCTGTTCTGCCCTCTTCAACATTTTTCTTGAAGAGAAAACATAAGCGATAAGAAAGACATAGCATTTTTGCTAGTTTGAGGTAAAGATAGCTATACAGAGAGATTCTTAGAATGGCTTCCATCCACTTGTGTATTACAAACAGGGTATTGGTTCATTTCTACCAGACCTCTTCTCTCCTTCCTGGTCCCATTCCCATAGTAGCCTCTGCCAGTTTATGATTACTTTATTTGCTCCTCTACAGTGAGCGAGCACATCAACTACATTCAAGTTTTAGCCTTCCCTCCCTTTCGCTATTCCTCCTGTACACATTCTCCCCTTAGTGTGTGCCCCATGCCCAATATTATTGCATTGCCTTTAGGTCTGTAATCTGCACATGAGGGAGAATATACGCATTTTGGCCTTCTGAACCTGGCTAACATAGCTTAAGATGATGTTCTCCTGCTCCATGCATTTTCTTGTGAATGACAAAATTTCATTCTTCTTTGTGGCTGAGTAAAACTCCACTGTGTATAAATACCACATTTTCTTAATCCATTCATTGGTAGTGGGGCATCTGTCTGTTTCCATACTTTGCTATTGCGAATAGTGCTGCAATAAACATGGGTGTGCAGGTCCCTTGGAAATAACCTGAGTCGCAGTCCTTTATCTGATGCATAGTGAGGGAATATTTTCTCCCACTCTGTGGGTGGTCTCTCCAGTTTAGAGACCATTTCTTTTGTTATGTAGAAGCTTTTTTAATTTCATGTAGTCCCATTTGTCCATCCTCTCTCTTTGTTTCTGGGTTACTGAAGTTCTACTGAGATATTCTATTCCTATACCTATTGCTTCCAGAGTGTTACCTGATCTTTCCTGTACTAACTTCAGAGTTTCAGGTCTGATATTAAGGTCCTAAATCCACTTTCAGTTGATAATAGTAGTTGGTGATAGACATGGATCTAATGTCTGTTTTCTGCAGGCAGATAACCACTTTTCCCAGCAACATATTTTGAAGAGGCTCTCCTTTCTCCATCTTATGTTTTTGGTGCCTTTGTCAAAAATAAGGTGGGCATATCTGTGTGGATTCATATCTGGGTCCTCTATTCTGTTCCACTTGTCTTCATGTCTGTTTTTGTGCCAGTACCATGCTGTTTTTATTGCTATGACTCTATAATATATTTTGAAGACAGGTATTGTGATACCTCCAGCATTGCTCTTTTTGTTCAGTATTGCCTTGGCTATTCACAGTCTCTTGTGTTTCCAAATGAACTTTAGGGTAAATTTTTCAATCTCTGTGATGAATGTCATTGGGATTTTGATGGGAATTGCATCGTGCATGTAGATTGCTTTTGGTAGTATAGCCATTTTTACTATGTTGATTCTACCAATCCGTGAGCACAGGAGATCTTTCCATCTTCTGTAGTCTGCCTCAATCTCTTTCTTCAGAGGTTTGTAGCTCTCCTTGTAGAGGTCATTCACATCCTTTGTTAAGATTACTCCTAGGTATTTGATTTGGGGGGGGAGGGCTATTGTAAATGGAATTATTTTCCTGTATTCTTTCTCAATTTGTTCATTGTTGGTGAATAGAAAGGCTACTGATTTTTGTAAGTTGATTTTGTAACCTGCTACATTGCTGAAGATGTTTATGGTGTCTAGGAGTTTGGGGGTAGAGTTTTTTTGGGTCTTTAAGGTATAGGATCATGTTGTCTGCAAATAGGGATACTTTGACTGTTTCTTTACCCATTTGTGTTCCTTTTAATACTTCTTCCTGCCTTATTGCTCTGTTTAGGAATCCCTGGACTATGTTGAATAGGAGTGAATAGAGTGGAGACCCTTGTCTCATTCCTGAGTTTAGGGGAAATGGTTTCAGTTTTTCTCCATTAAGTATGATGTTGGCTATAGGTTTGTCATATATAGCTTTTATAATGTTAAAATACATTCCTTCTGTTCCTAGTTTTCTTAAAGCTTTTTTCATGAAGTGGTGTTGAATCTTATTAAAGGCTTTTTCTGCATCTATTGAGATAATCAAGTGGTTTTTGTCTTTGCTTCTCTTAATGTCTGTATTACATTTATTGATTTGCATATGTTGACCCACCCCAGCCTCCCTGGGATGAAGCTGACTTGGTCATGGTGAATGATCTTTCTGATATATTGGTGGATTCGGTTTGCCATTATTTTATTGAGGATTTTTGCATCAATGTTCATAAAGGAGATTGATGTATAGTTCTCCTTTTTGGAGGTATCTTTGTCTGGTTTTGGGATGAGTGTAATACTGGCTTCATAAAATGAGTTAGGCAATTTTCTTCCCTTTCTATTTGATGGAACAGTTTAAGGAGAGTAGACATTAGTTCTTCTTTACAGGTCTGATAGAATTCAGCAGAGAATCCATCAGGTCCTGGACTTTTCTTTTCTGGGAGACTCTTTATTGCTGCTTCAATTTCATTCTGTGTTATAGATCTGTTTATGTGGTTATTATCCTCTTTGTGCACTTTTGGATGGTCATAGTATCTAGAAATTTGTGCATTTCTTTGAGATTTTCAAATTTATTGGAATATATGTTCTCAAAGTAGGCTCTGATGAGTCCCTGGATTTCCTTGGTGCTTGTTTTTATCTCCCCTTTTTTGTTTCTGGCTTTACTGATTTGGGTCTTTTCCCTCCTTGTTTTAGTCAGATTTGCCAAGGGTTTGTCAATCTTTACTTTTTCAAAGAAACTGCTTTTGTTTCATTAGTTCTTTGTATGTTTATTGTCTCTATTTCATAATTTCAGCCCTTATTTTTATTATTTCTCTCTTTTGCTTGATTTGGATTTGGTTTGCTCTTGTTTTTCTAGGAGTTTGAGTTGTAGCATAGGTCATTATTTGAGATCTTTCTGTTCTTTTAACATATACACTCATGGCTATAAACTTTCCTCTTAGGACTACCTTTGCTGTGTCCATATGTTCTGGTTTGTTGGGTTTTAATTTTCATTAACTTCAAGGAACATTTTCATTTCCTCTTTTATTTCATTTTTGACCCACTGATCATTGAGCAGTGTGTTATTCAGCTTCCAATTGTTTGTGTATTTTCTGCTGTTGTTTTTGTTGTTGAGTTCTAGTTTTCATGCATTGATCAGATAAAATGCAGGGGATTATTTCTATTTTCTTATATTTGCCAAGGCTTGCTTTGTGCCCTAAGATATGATCAGTTTTGAGAAATTTCCATGGGCTGTTGAGAAGGATGTATATTGTGCAGATGTTAGACGAAATATCCTGTAGACATCAGTTAGGTCCATTTAATCTATGGTGTGATTTAGTTCTAGAATTTCTCTATTGATTTTTTGTGTGGATGACCTATCTATTGGTGACAGAGGGGAATTAACTCTCCACTACCTAATAGTATGAGGTAGTATTAATTAGTATAGCCTCCACTATACTATTCTCAACACTACCACTGTGTTGGAGTCTATATGTACTTTTAAATCCTTTCAAGAATATTTGATGAAATTATGTGCACTGACATTGGGTGCATATAGGTTTAGAATTGTTATTTCTTTTTGATGTGTTTCTCCTTTTATTAGCATGAAGTGTTCTCCTTTATCTCATTTAATCAAAGGAGTTTGAAATCTACTTTATCAGATATAAGTATTGCTACTCTTGCCTGTTTTGGGAGGCCATTGGCTTAGAAAATCTTCTTCCAGTCTTTCACCCTAAGCCAGTGTTTCTTTCTGTCAATGAAATGGGTATCTTGTAAACAGCAGATTGTTGGATCTTCCTTTTTAATCCAGTTTGCCAAAAGGTGTCTTTTGAAAGGGAAGTTGAGTCCAGTGACATTCAGTGTTAATATTGAAAGGTATGTGGTGATTCCTGCCATTTGGTTGTTTTTGTTGTTTTAGGGTTTGATTGTGTGCAACTGAATCAAGGCTACTCTGAATCCTTGTCTTTTCTTCTCCTGAGGTTTGATACTTCCCATCCTCTCATGGTTTGTTGTTGTTGTTGTTGTTGTTGTTTTGCTTTCATCTTCTGTGTGTAGAATTCCTTGGAGAATCTTTTGTAGTTGTGTTTTGGTTGGCATATATTGTTTTAGTTTCTCCTTATAATGGAAGATTTTTATTGCTCCATCTATTCTTTTTTTTTTTCTAAATTGTTTTTTTCTTTTTTTTTTTCTTTTTTTTCATTTTTCTTTTATTATTCATATGTGCATACAAGGCTTGGTTCATTTCTCCCCCCTGCCCCCACCCCCTCCCTTACCACCCACTCCACCCCCTCCCGCTTCCCCCCTCAATACCCAGCAGAAACTATTTTGCCCTTATCTCTAATTTTGTTGTAGAGAGAGTATAAGCAATAATAGGAAGGAACAAGGGGTTTTGCTGGTTGAGATAAGGATAGCTATACAGGGCATTGACTCACATTGATTTCCTGTGCATGGGTGTTACCTTCTAGGTTAATTCTTTTTGATCTAACCTTTTCTCTAGTTCCTGGTCCCCTTTTCCTATTGGCCTCAGTTGCTTTAAGGTATCTGCTTTAGTTTCACTGCATTAAGGGCAACAAATGCTAGCTAGTTTTTTAGGTGTCTTACCTATCCTCACCCCTCCCTTGTGTGCTCTCGCTTTTATCATGTGCTCATAGTCCAATCCCATTGTTGTGTTTGCCCTTGATCTAATGTCCACATATGAGGGAGAACATACGATGTTTGGTCTTTTGGGCCAGCCTAACATCACTCAGAATGATGTTCTCCAATTCCATCCATTTACCAGTGAATGATAACATTTCGTTCTTCTTCATGGCTGCATAAAATTCCATTGTGTATAGATACCACATTTTCTTAATCCATTCGTCAGTGCTGGGACATCTTGGCTGTTTCCATATCTTGGCTATTGTGAATAGTGCCGCAATGAACATGGATGTGCAGGTGCCTCTGGAGTAACAGTCTTTTGGGTATATCCCCAAGAGTGGTATTGCTGGATCAAATGGTAGATCGATGTCCAGCTTTTTAAGTAGCCTCCAAATTTTTTTCCAGAGTGGTTGTACTAGTCTACATTCCCACCAACAGTGTAAGAGGGTTCCTTTTTCCCCGAATCCTCGCCAACACCTGTTGTTGGTGGTGTTGCTGATGATGGCTATTCTAACAGGAGTGAGGTTGAATCTTAGTGTGGTTTTAATTTGCATTTCCTTTATTGCTAGAGATGGTGAGCATTTTTTCATGTGTTTTCTGGCCATTTGAATTTCTTCTTTTGAGAAAGTTCTGTTTAGTTCACTTGCCCATTTCTTTATTGGTTCATTAGTTTTGGGAGAATTTAGTTTTTTAAGTTCCCTGTATATTCTGGTTATCAGTCCTTTGTCCGATGTATAATTGGCAAATATTTTCTCCCACTCTGTGGGTGTTCTCTTCAGTTTAGAGACCATTTCTTTTGATGAACAGAAGCTTTTTAGTTTTATGAGGTCCCATTTATCTACGCTATCTCTTAGTTGCTGTGCTGCTGGGGTTTCATTGAGAAAGTTCTTACCTATACCTACTGACTCCAGAGTATTTCCTACTCTTTCTTGTATCAACTTAAGAGTTTGGGGTCTGATATTAAGATCCTTGATCCATTTTGAGTTAATCTTGGTATAGGGTGATATACATGGATCTAGTTTCAGTTTTTTGCAGACTGCTAACCAGCTTTCTCAGCAGTTTTTGTTGAAGAGGCTGCTATTTCTCCATCGTATATTTTTAGCTCCTTTGTCAAAGATAAGTTGCTCATAGTTGTGTGGCTTCATATCTGGATCCTCTATTCTGTTCCACTGGTCTTCATGTCTGTTTTTGTGCCAGTACCATGCTGTTTTTATTGTTATTGCTTTGTAATATAGTTTGAAGTCAGGTATTGTGATACCTCCTGCATTGTTCTTTTGACTGAGTATTGCCTTGGCTATTCGTGGCCTCTTGTGTTTCCATATAAATTTCACAGTAGATTTTTCAATCTCTTTAATGAATGTCATTGGAATTTTGATGGGAATTGCATTAAACATGTAGATTACTTTTGGGAGTATTGACATTTTTACTATGTTGATTCTACCAATCCATGAGCATGGGAGATCTCTCCACTTTCTATAGTCCTCCTCAATCTCTTTCTTCAGAAGTGTATAGTTTTCCTTGTAGAGGTCTTTCACATCTTTTGTTAGGTTTACACCTAGGTATTTGATTTTTTTTGAGGCTATTGTAAATGGAATTGTTTTCATACATTCTTTTTCCATTTGCTCATTGTTAGTGTATAGAAATGCTAATGATTTTTCTATGTTGATTTTATATCCTGCTACTTTGCTATAGCTATTGATGATGTCTAGAAGCTTCTGAGTAGAGTTTTTTGGGTCTTTAAGGTATAGGATCATGTCGTCTGCAAATAGGGATATTTTGACAGTTTCTTTACCTATTTGTATTCCTTTTATTCCTTCTTCTTGCCTAATTGCTCTGGCTAGGAATTCCAGTACTATGTTGAATAGGAGTGGAGATAGTGGGCATCCTTGTCTGGTTCCTGATTTTAGAGGGAACGGTTTTAATTTTTCTCCGTTAAGTATAACGCTGGCTGTAGGTTTGTCATATATAGCTTTTATAATGTTGAGGAACTTTCCTTCTATTCCTAGTTTTCTTAGAGCTTTTATCATGAAATGATGTTGGATCTTATCAAAGGCTTTTTCTGCACCTATTGAGATGATCAAGTGGTTTTTGTCTTTGCTTCTGTTAATGTGGTTTATTACGTTTATTGATTTTCGTATGTTGAACCACCCCTGCATCCCTGGGATGAAGCCTACCTGGTCGTGGTGGATAATCTTTTTGATGTGTTGCTGAATTCGATTTGCCATTATTTTGTTGAGGATTTTTGCATCAATGTTCATTAAGGAGATTGGCCTATAGTTCTCCTTTTTGGAGGTGTCTTTGCCTGGTTTTGGGATAAGTGTAATACTGGCTTCATAAAATGTGTTTGGCAGTTTTCCTTCCCTTTCTATTTCATGGAACAGTTTAAGGAGGGTTGGTATCAGTTCTTCTTTAAAGGTCTGATAGAATTCAGCAGAGAATCCATCAGGTCCTGGACTTTTCTTTTTGGGGAGACTCTTGATTGCTGCTTCAATTTCATTTTGTGTTATAGGTCTATTCAGGTGATTAATTTCCTCTTGGTTCAGTTTTGGATGATCATATGTATCTAGAAATCTGTCCATTTCTTTTAGATTTTCAAATTTATTTGAATATAGGTTCTCAAAGTAGTCTCTGATGATTTCCTGGACTTCCATGGTGTTTGTTGTTATCTCCCCTTTTGCATTCCTGATTCTACTAATTTGGGTTTTTTCTCTCCTCATTTTAGTCAGGTTTGCCAGGGGTCTATCGATCTTGTTTATTTTTTCAAAGAAACAACTTTTTGTTTCATTAATTCTTTGTATGGTTTTTTTGGTTTCTATTTCGTTGATTTCAGCTCTTATTTTTATTATTTCTCTCCTTCTATTTGTTTTGGGATTTGCTTGTTCTTGTTTTTCTAGGAGTTTGAGATGTATCATTAGGTCATTGATTTGGGATCTTTCAATCTTTTTAATATATGCACTCATGGCTATAAACTTTCCTCTCAAGACTGCCTTAGCTGCGTCCCATAGGTTCCGGTAGGTTGTGTTTTCATTTTCATTGACTTCTAGGAACTTTTTAATTTCCTCTTTTATTGCATCGATGATCCATTCTTCATTAAGTAATGAGTTATTTAGTTTCCAGCTGTTTGCATGTTTTTTGTCTTTACTTTTGTTGTTGAGTTCTACTTTTACTGCATTGTGGTCAGATAGTATGCATGGTATTTCTATTTTCTTATATTTGCTGAGGCTTGCTTTGTGCCCTAGGATATGATCTATTTTGGAGAAGGTTCCATGGGCTGCTGAGAAGAATGTATATTGTGTAGAGGTTGGATGAAATGTTCTGTAGACATCTACTAGGTCCACTTGATCTATTGCATATTTTAGATCTTGGATTTCTTTATTGAGTTTTTGTTTGGATGACCTATCTATTGATGATAATGGAGTGTTAAAGTCTCCCACAACCACTGTGTTGGCGTTTATATATGCTTTTAGGTCTTTTAGGGTATGTTTGATGAAATTGGGTGTGTTGACATTGGGTGCGTACAGATTGATGATTATTATTTCCTTTTGGTCTATTTCCCCTTTTATTAGTATGGAATGTCCTTCTTTATCTCGTTTGATCAATGTAGGTTTGAAGTCTACTTTGTCAGAGATAAGTATTGCTACTCCTGCTTGTTTTCGGGGGCCATTGGCTTGGTAAATCTTCTTCCAGCCTTTCATCCTAAGCATATGCTTATTTCTGTCGGTGAGATGAGTCTCCTGTAAGCAACAAATTGTTGGATCTTCTTTTTTAATCCATTTTGTCAAACGGTGTCTTTTGATGGGTGAATTAAGTCCATTAACATTAAGCGTTAGTAGTGATAGGTATGTGGTATTTCCTGCCATTTAGTTATCTTAGTTGTTTGAAGGTTTGATTGTGTGTACCTAACTTGATGTTACTCTCTACTGTCTTGCTTTTTCTTATCCTGTGGTTTGGTGCTGCCTGCCTTTTCATGGTTAAGTTGGGTGTCACTTTCTGTGTGCAGGATCCCTTGCAGAATCTTTTGTAATGGTGGCTTTGTGGTCACATATTGTTTTAGTTTCTGCTTATCATGGAAGACTTTTATTGCTCCATCTATTTTGAATGATAGCTTTGCTGGGTAGAGTATCCTGGGGTTGAAGTTATTTTCATTCAGTGCCCGGAAGATCTCACCCCACACTCTTCTTGCTTTTAATGTTTCTGTTGAGAAGTCTGCTGTGATTTTGATGGGTTTACCTTTGTATGTTACTTGTTTTTTCTCTCTTGCAGCCTTCAATATTCTTTCCTTAGTTTCTGAACTTGTTGTTTTAATGATGATATGTCGTGGAGTAGTTCTATTTTGATCTGGTCTGTTTGGTGTCCTGGAGGCCTCTTGCATTTGTATGGGAATATCTTTCTCTAGATTTGGGAAATTTTCCGTTATTATTTTGTTGAATATATTACGCATTCCCTTCACTTGCACCTCTTCTCCTTCTTCGATGCCCATGATTCTCAAGTTTGGTCTTTTGATGGAGTCGGTGAGTTCTTGCATTTTCTTTTCACAGGTCTTGAGTTGTTTAATTAATAGTTCTTCAGTTTTTCCTTTAATTACCATTTCATCTTCAAGTTCTGAGATTCTGTCTTCTGTTTGTTCTATTCTGCTGGATTGGCCTTCCGTTTTGTTTTGCAGTTCTGTTTCGTTCTTTTTTCTGAGGTTTTCCATATCCTGGCAGTTTTCTTCTTTATTGTTGTCTATTTTTGTCCTGAGTTCATTTATCCATTTATTCATTGTGTTCTCTCTTTCACGTTGGTGTTTATACAGTGCTTCTATGGTTTCCTTTATTTCTTCTTTTGCTTTTTCAAATTCTCTATTTTTATTGTCTTGGAATTTCTTGAGTGTCTCCTGTACATTTTGGTTGACCCTATCCAGTATCATCTCTATAAAATTCTCATTGAGTACTTGTAGTATGTCTTCTTTTAAATTATTCTTGAGGGCTTCATTGGGTCCTTTGGCATAGTTTATCTTCATTTTGTTGGAGTCTGGCTCTGAGTTTCTGTTCTCTTCATTCCCCTCTGGTTCCTGTACTAATTTTTTGCTGTGGGGAAACTGGTTTCCTTGTTTTTTCTGTCTTCCTGTCATTGTCCTTGGTGTTGTTACTGTCCCTGTACTGTGTGTAATTAAGTATTTTCTAGCTTGTAATAATAATAATGGTAATATTGAGAATGGAAGAGTGAGCTGAGATGGAAAGCAAGAAGTTAAAGAAAAGGGGAAAACAAATATACAGACAAGAGGGAGAAAGCAGAACAAGGTATCAGACAAGAGAGTTTCAAAGGTATAAACAGGGAGTGTTAGTGTACTAATCGACAGTAAGCTGAGCAGACAATAGAGAGACAGAGAGAGGATTGAAAATCAAAGATAAAAAAATAAAAAATAAAAAATAAGTATATGAAAGTAATATCTATTTATAAAAATGAATTAAAATAAAATGGAAAATAGAAAGTTAAAAAAAAAAAACTTCCAAGTTTATATGCAATGCAATTTCAGTCTTAATAATTTGGATGTCTGTCTCAATCTCCAGTCCTGGAATTGGTGCCTCAGATGTTGTTCTGTAGTTGTCTCATCAAAGGGGATGCATAAAGTAGAACAAAACTACACTCACACACACACAGAAGAAAGAAGAAAAAAAAAAGCCCCACCAAGTGTCCCCAGTTCAAATGCAATACAGTTTCAGTAAGTTTTTTGGCTTGCAGGTGTAATTCGGTTGTTCTCTCATCAAAGGTAGGGAGAAAAAGAAAAAAAAGCGTCTGGAGGCAGTTCTGAGAGTGGTATCTGCAACTGTGGCTTGCCTGCCTGCTGCTCTCAGCCTGTAGCTGGCGGCGTTATTTATGCAGATCTCTGGGGTGAGCTAGCACTCACCTGGTCCCACAGGCTTTGTTTGCTCAGAGTTCTCCTGTGCGGGGGGGGAGGGGGGGCCTCTGCTACAGGCTTTCCCCTTTCCAAGCACTGGGAAAGGTGATACTGCCCCGCGTTGTCAGGCCTGAGTGTTTATTTACAGTTCACGTGGGAAGTGGGTCTTCCCTCCTCTCACAAGCTTTCCTGCTCCTGGTTGCTGGGCGCCCGCCCCAGCTCCCGCCAGAGCCTCTCCGCCCGCCCGGCTTGTTTATTTACAGTCCCGGGAAGGAGTCCCTTCCCCCAATCTTCAGCGCTCAGGGTGCCCCACCCTCTTTCCAGCGTGCCTTAACTGTTCTTATTGCTTAGTACTCAGTTTCTCTTTTTTTCCCGGCTGGAGGTCAGTCTGTCCAGGGGGCTATGCTGCTCTGGCCAGGCTTGTCTGTGGGGCTACCGCGGTACCGCGAAGCTCACCTGGTCCATGTCTTCCCAAGCCGTATGGGCGCCGGCCACTGGCGGCCCCGGGGGCCCTCCTCAGTTCTCCGTTTAACGTGAAGTGGAGATTCTCTGCGCCGGCTGGAGATGTGGAGGAGTCAAAGTTATGCCTTTTCTCGGTGATTATGCCTGCAAAGTGTGTCTCCAGCGTCTCTCCAAGATTTCACTATAGGAGGGTCGCTTTCTGCTTCCTACCTCTAGCCGCCATCTTGGAATTCCTGCTCCATCTATTCTGAATGACAGTTTTGCTGGGTAGATTATCCTAGGATTGAAGTTATTTTCATTCAGTGCTCCATGTCCTTCTTGCTTTTACGGTTTCCATTGAGAAATCTGCTGTGATATTGATGGGTTTACCTTTATATGTTATTTGTTTTTTCTCTCTTACTGCTTTCAGCATTCTTTCTCTATTCTCTGTGCTTGTTGTTTTAATGATAATATGCCATGGGAGCTTCTTTTTTGGTCAAGTCCATTTGGTATTTTAGAGGCTTCCTATACCTGAATGTTCAAACTTTCCCAAGATTTGGGAAATTTCCTGTTATTATTTTATTGAATATAGTACTGATCCCTTTTGCTGGGACCTCTTCTTCTTAAACACCATGAGTCTCTGGTTTGGTCTGTTGATGGAGTTGGTGAGTTCTTGTATATTCTTTTCACATCATTTGAGTTGTTTGACTAACATTTCATTGGGTTTTTTTTTCTTTAATTTCCATTTTATCTTCAAGTTCTGAGATTCTGTCTTCCATTTTTCTACTCTGCTAGATTGGCCTTCCACTCTAGCAGACTAGTGTTAGGGTGTTTCTGTTTGATTCTTTTTTTCTCAACTTTTCCATGTCTTTAGTCACTTCCTCTTTAGTGTTTTTTGTTTTCATATTTAGTTCATTTATCTCTCTTTTTATAGTGTCCTCTCTTTCACTTTGGTGTTTGTTTAGGGTGCCTCTGAGTTCATTAATGTGTTTCTGTGTCTTCTTGTGTTCTTTATTTTTGGTGTCTTGAAATTTCTTAAGTGAAACTTGTACATTTTGGTTAGCTGTGTCTACTATCTTCTCCATGAAATTCTCAGTGATTTTTTGCAAGATTTCTTCTTTGAGAGTGTTTTTGTGGGCATCACTGTGTTCCTTGGTGTCATTTATCATTGTTTTGTTGGGGTCAAGAATTGGATATCCATTTTCTTCTTCTTTCTTCTGAACCTGTATTGAATCATTGTTTTCAGGAAAGTGGTTTCCATCCCTTCTTCTTCCCATTGCTCCATGTGGTGCTGTGCAACTATGTTCTTGATAGGCTAGTTGGTGGTTTTAGTTGCCTGTTTTCATCAGTGGCTTGAACTTTTTAGACAATGTGGAATTCAATTTCATAATCATTTTGTGAGGATTTTTTTCATCCAATTCACGTCAATTTACAAAAATATTCTTAATTTTATAACATGGCAAACTAGAAAAGATGACCAATTTCAGTGTTGATTCATAGAATTCAACTGGAGGTCCCAACATAGGCTTTATGGAAAAATAAGTTAGTTACAAGATTTTAAAAGGAAAAGTTGAAATTTAACTTCTACTTCAAACCAAATACAGAAAGGATTTTTTCAAAGACTAAAGCAAGGACCTGAAGACTAAGGTCAGTAGACTTTGTACCTGCTTTTGTAATTAAAGTAGAAATTGTGTTGTTAATGAAATAACCTTACATATATTCTATTTGTTTAAAGTGATTTTCTCCCATGATGAAGATGAAGAAGCTTCCTGTTGTTTTTAGACTGTCATCTTCCAATTTCTTTTAATTTGAAATTTTCTATGTCTTCTTCATGTGCAATGGAACTTGTAAAGCACATTTAATAATGAGGGTATTATGACTAATAATATCCAGATGGAGAGACTGGCATTCACACGACACGAGACCTGACTCTCCAACTACTGGACCAGTCCTTTGCTCCCTTTGTTCAGTTGGCCAGAATTGTCCACCTTCCTTTTTCAAATATGGCTGCTATATTTGCTACTGATCCCTCATTTTGTCCTGCCACACGCACTTTGAAGATTTGTGCTCTCTAGCTGCTACTAGTTACTGCCCAGACATGCTAGAGCTGGTTGGATGCCACTAGTCCATGATCTTGTCCCCTCTCCAAGTATATGATTTTTTTATTTCTTTTTAAGGGTAACACATGTTGAGTAGGAATGCTTAACAACACAGCTTTAGAGCAATTTCATTTTTTATATTGGGAAAGCAATTTTACAAACAATGTATTACAGCCATGACTGCTCCCCATACTATTGGATTACAAAAAAAAAATTCAGTGCTTTGCCTTATCAGTCTATGGAACAAAATGGAGTTTAAGGCACATGCTAATAACAGGAGGCCCAATAGTCTGCAGAGAGCAGGTTGTATCAAGGCTGTGGTTATTTCTACCAGCAGCATGAGAACTAACTGTTAATGCCTCTGGAGTCTGAAGTTTACTTTGTGACACAGTTCCACTTGGGAAAATGCACATGCTCAATAGAGACTTGTACTCTTCTTAGTAAACACAGAAAATTCACCAGGAGATTCATCTTGCATGTGGGAGAGGGATTTGTGGCTCCTCTGGGTTCATCAAAGTGAAGGTCATTGAGGCAGCAGGTGACACAGTGATTGCTGCCCACTGGGAGGAGACATCTTGTCATTGTGTCCCTGATATAGTCAGGGACATGGATGGTCCTGGGTATTCTTTCCAGGATACCTCATTGTCTCCGTAGTGCAGACTGCTTCAGGTGAGGATTCTGCAGCACTCAGCCTTGAGAATGAATGAGGGGTACAGAAACCTTTCTAATACTTCCATCCCCAGTCTAGGTTTCCTTAGATTTTCAATTTCTTCAGATTTATATTTCTAAGGTTTTTATATTAAATATATTTCATTCTTTCTTATTTTACTTTTCACTATTTTCCCCTGCATGTTTGTGTGTGTGTGTGTGTGTGTGTGTGTGTGTGTGTGTGTGTGTGTGTCTAAATAAATCACTTCTGTCTTTTCAGGTTTTAAATACTTCAGCACTTGTTACAGATGACTATTCAACTTCAGCATTGGGAGCATTGCACAATTAGGACTTTCTGCACTTCTAAAGTCTCTTACAGTAAGTTTGCCTTCTCAGAATTTGTTCATATCCTTCAAAATATCATCTTTAACAGTATATAATCTTTAACACATATTTGCATTTTCTCCATTATTAGCACTCACATCAAATCCTGATGCTATTTTTCTTTCTTTTTGGGCAGTGAACCAGCCTCACACAAATGTGTTAAGGGTATTATTCTTTACCAGGAACTGAATTTGACTCAGTTTTTATTTGTTTATTTATTTTTATAAGTCAAACTAATTGTGTGGAGATAAAGTTTCTGCCAAACTAACTCTTGAGCTTTGTTGATTGTTATTTCATTGTTGGTTGTATGGTCAAATTTACTTTTTGTTTCATTTAAGTCTGATAAGGAAAGATGAGAAACTTAAAGTGATCATGTGTGGGAGTTGTTTATTGTGGCACTAAGGTAAAGAATATGAAATGTCTGGCCCAATTTTTTATATTCCTTCTCTGTTTTCTCTGAGATTCCATTAATATTTTAAGACTTTTCCACAAAAATGGTGGGGTTTTGTATGTCTTCTTATAATTCTGTTTTTATCTTCTATATTGATGTTATATGTATTTGAAGACATATTAGAAACTTACATTATTAAACAAACATCCTTTTTTACAACTAGTATTTCTCTACTCCTAAAATTTGTTTTGTTCGATATTTTTTATGTGAAAACAGATTTCTCATGGTTTGTAATTTGTTTTCTATTACTTTATTTTGAAATTTTCTGTAACTTCCTCATCAAAGAGAAATCTCATAGAACATATTTAATGGTGTTCAAGTCTAATTTGTCTGGTATTCATTTTGATATTCCAGCCTTTTACTGATCAGCACTTGCACAATGTATATTTTTCATTTTATTGCATTTGATGTTTGTTTGTTCTAACATATGATTCCAGTAGGACAGCGCTAAGGGATTATTTTATAGTGTTTGTCAGTCTTATACTTCCTGCCTTATGTTTGGTCTGCTTAGTCTATTCTCTTTTAAAAAACTTTTTCCAGTTTTTGAGGAAAAAAAAGCTTAATTGACAAGAAATAACTATACTCTGTTTCTAGTGTAATGATTTGATTATCTGTGCATTGTGAAGTACCACAATGAAGTTAATCAATATGTCTATCACTTCATGTAAGGAATATTTTGTTTGTCTATTGAAAGCAGTTAAACTTTACCTTGTTAGCAAACTTTAAACATGTTATTCATTATTCTTAGATAAAGAATCCTTATATTGTGGTGCATACTCAAAATTTGTTCACTGCATAACTGAAATTTTGTACCCTTGGGTTGATATGCCCTCATTTTCCCCAGCACCTAGGTCCTGGAAGCCACCATTTTACTCTGGAGAGCTCTAAGTTCAAGATTTTAAGTTTTTTGCATGTAAGATCATGTAATATTTGTCTTTCTGTATTTGGTGTACTTCACTAGGTTTAATGTCTTTTATGCTCATATGCATTGGCAAATTTGAGAGGATTTCTTCTTTTTAATGACTGAATAATTTTTTTTGGATATAATTACCATAATTTTATTATCCATTTGTTCATGAGAGGATATTTAATTTGCTCACATACCTTGAATTTCATAAATACTACTACAATAAACATGAGAATACAGGCATTTCTGAAATCTTGACTTCATTTCTTTGCATATATTCAGATGGGAATGCAGGTAGTTCTAGTTTAATTTTACAAGTTATGTGAAGTAAGGGGTTTCATTATGGCATTTCCTCACATGCACCTAATGTACTTTGATCATATTCACCACTCTATTATCATTTCTTTCCCCTCCTCCTTCCCTTTCTCCTCCCACATTCCTAAAAATCATCCCTCTTTTACTTTCATGTCTTCCCCCCTCTAGACTCCACACATGAGAGCAAACATGCAGTGCTTGTCTTGGGAGTGGCTTATTTCACCAAACACAATAATCTGCAGTTCTGTTTTCCTACAAATGACATAATTTTATTCTTTGCTATGACTGAGTTCAAACCCCAGTACAACCAACAAAAGAAAATAGGAGGAAAATAAATTTAATGTAAAATTAATTTATTTTCCCCTGTAGTTCTGGTGTGCCTATTTAAAACATGTAAAATATCATTAAGATAATGTCTCCAGGTGACAAGATGCTTGGGATTTTCTTCAAATCTCAGTTTTCTGCTGATGCCATATGAAACACATTGCTCTTTTTGTTACCTGTGTATAGTTTCTTAGTCCAACCATGTCTGACAAAGCCCAAAGATTCACTTTCATGCATGTGATCATGGTCATTACTATGTCCATCATGTTCATGTTGATACCAGGTGTCATGTCATGCAGAGGTGTGTCTCCTAGTGTCTGCATTAATTCACCTTGAATGATATCCTGACCTATGTCTATTGAAGAATTTCATATTTAATAAGTATGTCTTCTCATGTCAATCATTTTTCATTAGAAATGGAACAACAAGCACTTTCCTAGTATACTGTGATCTTTTTATTTAACTATATTGACTTTTCAAGATATTGTGTAGAGGATCATTTCTGGTTATTGTCACCTTCCCCTTCTCACAGTGTCCTCTTTACTTCATTGATTGATGTCTTGGGAATGTTACATATTTGTATGTAGTTTGCTTCCTTAAATACTTTTCATTACAAATGGTAAACAAATGTGTGTTAAAACACACATTTGTCCAACTCATTCAATCATGCTATCTTACAGATTTCTCTGGTTCAAAGGAAGTTATGCAACATCAGAATGATGCCTGGCTATGAAAAAATTATTTTCCTCACTGACCTTTCAAAATGTCTGCCAATCCCTACTGCACCAATCAGAGTGCCATTTGGATGTGCAGTTCAAGTGATCTTCAAATGAGAAATAGTCCATCATTTAATGATTCCCTCCACCAGTTCCCTGTATCCCACTCACATTGTCACTTTTTGTTAATATGTTGGATGCCTGCTGGAGCCTCCTTATCTTCTTCTCCCTTCCTGAATTGTCAGTAAGTATATTCTTCCTCAAGTTCCATTTGAAAAGCAGCTTTGCATGAAACCCTAAGTTTAAATCCCAGTATATTTAAAAGAAGAATTAAATACAAGCGTTTTAAAAGTACAATTCATTTATTTTTCACTGGAGTCTTGACACACCTATTTTGAATATATGATATCATTATGATACTGTTACCAAGTGATACAGTTTTGGGGGGTTTTCTCATATCTCAGTTTTGTATTGGTGTCATTGGGAACTCATTGATTTTTGTGCTACATTTGTATACTTCCTTAATCCAACCTCATCTGAAGAAGCCTATAGATTATATTTTCATGCACCTGACCATGGTGAATACTTTGACCATCATAATCACATTGATACCAAACATCATGTCATCTTTTGGAGTAAAACATGTTTTGGATGATGTTGGTTGTAAGGCAGTTTTGTATCTATCCAGAGTTACCCGGGGTCTTTCCATGTGCACTACCTCTTTCCTGAGTACATTTCAGGCCATCACTGTCAGTCTCAGTAATTCTAAGTGTGCATGGCTTAAATCTAAACTCTCTAAATGGATAGTTCCCTCCTTCATTTCTTTTTGGATCATCAACATGGTGTTCTATATGTTTGTCATTAAAAATACAAAAGCTAAAAGCAATTTCACTCTTTTTGGTCCTGGGTTTTCTCATGTATACTGTGAAAATGAACGATTTGAAGATGGCAGATCACGGCTATATTTGAGTCTCATGATTATTCGAGATCTCTTGCTTGTGGTCTTCATTACTGGGATGAGCCTCTGCATGGTGAGTCTTCTCTACAGACATCACAGGAGAGCCCAGCATGTCCACAGCTCCAGTCTCTCTTCCCAGCTCTCTCCTGAAAACAAAGCCATCCACAGCATCCTTTTGCTGATAACTTGCTTTGTATTCTTTTATTGTGCAAACAATGTCATGACTCTTTTTGCATTTTACACGCCAGAGAAAATTCCAACAATGGAGGGGATTAGTGGAATTTTATCATCATTCTACCCAACCATCTGCCCTTTTTTGCTGATGAAAAATAATAAAATTATTTCCCAATTTATTTCTCCCCTGGCATTGATGAGATTTAATTTTCTGAGAGGGCACTGAATGTCTGATCTCACTCTCCACTCACTTGTAATAAAGGAGGACCCTATAGAATTTTCATGATGAAAACATAAGTCATGTGCACTTGAGCACCTAAAATAGGGTAGTTTGAATTTGGATACAGTATGAATTTAAAAAGCACTAATCTTTGTGACCCTAGTATGAATAAAATACATGTGCATCACTTTAACAACTGTCACTTGATCACACATTGAATTTATATGTTTGATTTCTTATGTAACTTTTTCCCACAATGGTGATGGAGTCTACCTGTTTCACTAAACTGGCAGAGGTCACTAGGGGAAGGGAACCAGGAAGTAGTTTAGAGGTCTGGTAGAGATGAACCAATTCAGGTTATAATAGACATGTGCATGGAAGCAATGCTAGGAATCTCTCTGTATGGCTATTTTTGTCGCAAGCTAGTAAAAATGCTATGTCTTTCTTATTATTGTTTATGTCTTCTCTTCAACAAAATTGGAGAACAGGACAGAACAGGATCTGTCTGGAAGTGAGGGGGGGAAGAGCAATGGGAGAGGTGTCCAAACAATGTATACACATATGAATAAATGTATAAATGATAAAAAAAATTTTTAGAGTTTGGTTCCAATCATTTCAAAGTTCTCATTACCACAGTCTTCCTGCTTTCTCTGGCTCAGGAGAGCTATCTACTCTAGAATGATGCTTTGCTATTAAGAATGGCATTTTTCCCTTAGCTGTCAAATTTTCTGCTTCCTCCTGCTGAACCAATCACAGTGTCACTTGGATATGCATGTCAAGTGATTTCAACTTGTAAATTGTCTATCATTTAATGAAAAACAAGTTAAGGATGAAAAAATCATTTGGCCTAGTGTTCAGAGTTTACAGTCCATAGTTGGCTGCCTCCATTGTTTCTGGGTCTCTGATGAAGCAGAACATCATGGCTTCATGATGTTCATCATGGTGGGGTTGTTGTAGCATAATTGCTCATCTAATAATGGGAAGAAAGCAGAGAAAAACACAAAAAAAGGACAAAGGACAAGATCAAGGCCCCATGGAAATGTTCCCAATGACCTACTTCTTCAAAGTATGCCCCACCTCTGAAAGTTTCCATTACTTACCAAAAGATACCATGAGATTATGAATCCATCAGTGGATTAATTGATAGATTTGTTGTCAAGCTTTTATGATCTAATCACCTCCCAGTGATGGGATTAAACAACTGGGGCCCAAGACTTTAACATATCAAACTTTGTAGGGGTTTCTTCATATCTACTCTGTAACATCCAATGACATTCTTCACCAAAGTAAACAGAAGTATCCTAAAATTCCTATGGAAGACTCAATGACCCTAAACAGCCAAAGAAATACTGATCTAAAAAGTAAATTGAGAGGCATCAGAATCCCTACTTTCCAGACATAAGAGGATAGAGCCATAGTAGTAAAACCAGCATGGTCAGGGCATAAATAATACATGTAGACCAACAGAAGAGATCAGAGGACTCAGAAACAAATCCAAACATTTTCAGCTAATGGATTCTTAAGAAAATGACTGAAACTGTACACTGGAGAAAGAATACCGTGTTCAGTAACATGTATTGGGAAATCTGGTTATATAAATGTAGAAAATTTAAAGTAGACCCCTCTCTCATCTTGTACAAAAATCAACTCAAAATGCATCCAAGACATTAATGTAATCCTGAAAGTGTGAAACTCTGAGGTAATGGGGAAAAACTTCCAGATATTGACAGAGGACATAATATCCATAAAAGGACCCATAACACCCTTCCTCCTCTTAATGTTTGTGAATAAAGTTTGAAAATTTCTTTTTGCATTGACCTTCCAAATTCAGTTCATGTTTCAACATTGACCCATCAGTCCTTCAAGTATACCCACTCTTTAAAAATATAACAAACATTTGTAAATTTACTGTTCCTTGAGTTTTCAAGTGGATCCTGTAACCCAATTCAAGGGACCTCAGCAGCTTTTCTCAAGGCCTCACAAGGCCATCTTTCTCAAAGCCATTTCCTAACTGAGCCAAGAGCACACATGCTGTCCTTGACTTCAACTAAATTTCTAATCATGAATTTTATGGAGCCTCTATTGAGCCATGTGTGACATTCTCAAAGCGTATAACAGGTCTGGTATCCCTAATCAGAAAACCCACCATCTGAAATGCTCCAACATCAGAAGCGTTTTGATCACTGTCATGAAACCACACTGGAATATTCAACACCCATCATATGTGACACATTACAGTCAAAATACAGGCCTGTAAGCATATGGTATAAAAATCACCTCAGTTTATGCAAATAATGTATATATGAAATGTAAAGGAATTTTGGTGAGGTTTCCATCACCAAGATACCTCACTTAATGTATGTGTGGTATGTTATATATTTTTATCTATCTATCATCTATCTATCTCCATCCATTTCTCTCTCTCTCTCTCTCTCTCTCTCTCTCTCTCTCTCTCTCTCTCTCTCTCTCTCTTTATCATCTATCCCAGTCATTCTGGACTACCTCCTGTACCTACACAAGCATATCACTCTGTCTACTAATATTTTCTCCAGTTGGAACAATTGTTAGAATTTATGACTGTACATGGCACACTATAACCATCCAAATTCCATGGCTTACATCATGTTTTACTTTTGACATTGCTTATTCTTGGCTTTTGAAAATTCCCATGTTAAGTATACATCAGTTGGTATCATATGGAATATGATCACTGTCCTAAAAATCCCGTGTTCTGCTTGTTCTCTCTCCATTTGGAGAGACACTGATTGATGTGCTCTGTTTCTACAGTGTTGCCATTTCCCAAAGGTCATAGAGTTGAACTGACACAGTCCATCACCTTTCGTGGATGAATCTTCTCACTCAAGCTTGACATGCATTTAAGATTCATCCATGTTCCTTTTAGTCTTGATAACTCAATTCTTTTCAGCACTGAATTATATTTCACTGTTTGGATATAATATTACATCCAAAATGAATTCATTCACTTACCAAAGAATGACTTGCTGGTATTGAAGGTCTGGAAATTTTGAATGCAACTTTAGCCATCTTTCTTGTAGAACTGTACACATGGTCATGTATTTCCACTCTTGAACAAACACCCGGGGTGTGATTGTTGTGTTGTACTCTTAGAATGTATTTAGTTTTGTAAGAAGCTACCATTTCTTCCTCAGTGGCCATGCCATTTTGCATTCCCACAGGAATGACGGGATTCATGCTTCTCCACGTGCTCAGCAGCATTTGCTGTTGTCAGTCTTCTGACTTTTCACAATTCTAATTGCTGTGTAGTGTTTTCTCATTGTGTTAATTTACATTTCTGTAATGACATATAACATGAGGCATCTTTTCATATGTTTATTTGTCCTCTGTATACTTTCATTATGATATATTTTTCACAAATATATTTATCATTTAAATATTTTATTTCATCTTGAATTTACACACATTTATAATATAAGGGTGTTTTATCGTGATGAGTCCATATATGTTCATTGCACTTTGAACATGTTCAACCACCCCACTATATTTTCATTTCCCCTCCACTCTATAAAATGTTTCTCTGTTGGATTTCACTATTCTCTCTCTCTCTCTCTCTCTCTCTCTCTCTCTCTCTCTCTCTCTCTCTCTCTCTCTCTCCACACACACACACACACACACACACAAATACACACATATGGCATACTTCAATACTCTTCTCCCCTCAGTATCCTTTTGTTTCCTCCTCACCCCTCCCACTGATGCACCCAGAGTCACTCTTTTATGTTAATACTTCATTACTACTACTACATCTATCATTATCATCATTTTAGGTTCAGGTTCCACAACTGAGTAAGAACATGTGACATTTGCCTTTTGGAGCTTAGATAAACTCATTGAAACTGATAGATCTCCAGTTCCATCCATTTTCCTGCAAATGACAAAATTTCCTTCTTCTTTATGATGGAATAAAGTCCCATTGTGTATATGTAGCACGTTTTCTTATCATTCACTTGCTTATGGACACAGGCTGATTCCATAACTTACCTTCTGTGAATAGTTAATGCCAGTTCACTTCCCTCATGCAATTCCTCAAGGAAAACTTCAAGCAACTCTTCCCCCTTACACTCAGAAAGCAATTCATTATGGAATTCCAGGTCAGAGAAAACCTTATAGATCTACTGAAGGATGCATAAAAATTTCTGAAATATTAATAAGTGGAATATAGTATAGCAGGAAAATGAACTAGCTACAGCTTCAGAGTTTAGCTCACATATTTACAAAAATATTTTTCCATCAAACCACCAGGTACAAAATGGTTTTCTCCAACTGCCATCCACCACAGGCCAATCTTCCCTCAGGTCATCTCTCCCTTCTCCTCACATGCAGAGCTGTGCTCTCTCTCGCTCTCTCTCTCTCTCTCTCTCACTTCCTCACAATCCTAGGGCTAGGTCACAGCTCTCTCTTGTCCCCAGGGACCGGGTTCCCCACTAGGGACTGTGGACTCCCCATGGTGAAGACGTTCCCTCTGGGTGTTCCATATTTCTCTCTCTTTCCTGAGGACCTGATATTTTGGGGACACCTGCCATATCTCTCCTCAGGTCAGGCCTCACCCTGGGAGTTAGACCTTCCAAAATTCCTTCAGACTCCCCATTGGGATGTATTTGGTAGTGGAGTTTGAACTCAGGACTTGGTGCTCCTTTTTTTCTTTATCATTTATTCATATGGATTGGTAGAATCAACATAGTAAAAATAGCTATACTACCAAAAACAATCTACATGTTCAATGCAATTCCTATCAAAATCCCATGACATTCATCACAGAGTTGCAAAATCGACCCTAAAGTTCATTTAGAAACACAAGAGACAAGGAATAGCCAAGGTAGTACTCAGTAAAAAGAGCAATGCTGGAGGTATCACAATACCCAACTTCAAACAATATTACAAAGCAATAGCAAAAAAACAGCATGGTACTGGCACAAAGACAGACATGAAGACCAGTAAAATAGAATAGAGGACCTGGATATGAATCCACACAATGATGCCCACCTTATTTTTTACAAAAGCACCAAAAACATACAATGGAGAAAAGCCAGCCTCTTCAACAAATGTTGCTGGGAAAAGTGGTTATTTGCCTGCAAAAAACTGAAACTAGATCCATCTTTATCACCCTGTACTAGTATCAACTCAAAATGGATCAAGGATCTCAATATCAGACCTGAAACTCTGAAGTTATTACAGGAAAGAGCAGGGAATCCTAAGGAAGAAATAAGTATAGGCAAGGACTTTCTCTCTAGAACCCCAGCAGCCCAGCAACTAAGAGAAAGGATGGACAAATGGGATGTCCTAAAATTAAAAGCTTCTGCACACAAAAGAAATGGTCTCTAAACTGAAGAGACCACCAACTGAGTGGGAGAAAATGTTTGCCAGCTATACATCAGACAAAGGACTGATAACAAGAATATACAGGAAACTTAAAAAACTAAACTCTCCCAAAATCAATGAACTAACAAAGAAATGGGCAACTGAACTAAACAGAACTTTCTCAAAAGAAGAAATTCAAATGGCAAAAGAACACATGAAAAATGCTCACCATCTCTGGCCATAAAGGAAATGCAAATTAAAACCACACTAAGATTCCACCTCACCCCTGTTAGAATAGCTATCATCAAAAACACCACCACCACCAGGTGTTGGCAAGGACGTGGGGGAAAAAAGAACCCTCGTACACTGCTGGTGGGAATGCAAGCTAGGGCAAACACTCTGAAAAAAATATGGAGGTTTCTTAAAAATCTAAACATAGATCTGCCATATGATCCACCAATACCACTTCTAGGGATATACCAAAAGAATGCAACTCAGGTTACTCCAGAGGCACCTGCACACCCATGTTTATTGCTGCACTATTCACAATAGCCAAGTTATGGAAACAGCCAAGATGCCCCACTACTGACAAATGAAATAAGAAAATGTAGTATTTATACACAGTGGAATTTTACTCAGCCATGAAGAATAATGAAACCTTATCATTCACAAGTAAATGGATGTAACTGGAGAACATCATCCTGAGCAAGGTTAGCCAGGCTCTAAAGACTAAAAATTGTATGTTCTCCCTCATATGCAGACTTCAGATCTAGGGAAAATACAGCAATGTTGTTGGACTTGGATCACACACTAAGGGAAGAACACAACAGGAGGAATGGAGATAGGTAGGAAACCCAAAACTTGAAAGTGTTTGATGGGGGGATTCCAGGGTGGCGAATAGAGGGAGGAAGCAGGAAGCATGCTTCCTAAAGTAAAATCTTGGAGAGACAGTGGAGATACACTTTACAGGAAATACCACAGAGAAAAGGCAAAACTTTGACTCCTCCACACCCCCAGCCTGCGCATCACATTCCCACTCCACATTAAATGGAGAAACCAGGAGGGCTCCTGTGCCACCAGGACACCAGCACCCAGACCACTTGGGAAGACACAGACAACAAGGTGAGCTAAAGTGGCACACAGTACTCCCACAGACAATCCTGGGCCAATCAGCATAGCCCCCTGGACAGACTGACCACCACCCAGGGAAAAAAAGAGAAACTGAATAATAAACAACAACAAAAAAGACACGTAGTAAAGAGGGCAGGGTGCCCTGAGCACTGAAGATGGGGGGAGGGGCAATCCCCTATGGAACTGGGGGAAAAGGCAGGAGAGTGGCAGCACCCACCCAGCAACCAGGAGTGGGAAAGCTTGTAAAAGTGGTGGTGGGAGGAAAACTCCACAGGAGATGGGGGAAGGCCCCTTTCCAAGTCAACTGTAAATAAACATGCCAGCCTGAGAAAGCAGGTGTAGTGTCACCTCCCCCAGTGTGCTTGGAAAGAGGAAAGCGTGTAACACTGGAGGTCATGCCCAGGAGAACTCTAAGTAAACAAAGCCTGAGGGACCAGGTGAGTGTTGAGCTCACTCCTGAGATCTGCATAAATAAATCCTCCAGCAACAGCAGGCTGACAGCAGCAGGCAGGAGAGCCACAGCCTCAGATAGACATTGACAAACCTATCTCCAGACACACTTTCTTTTCTCGCTCTCTTCCTTTGATGAGACAACAACTGAACTCCACCTGCATGATGAAAACTTACTGAAACTGTACTGCATTTGACCTTGGGACACTTTGTGGTGTTTTGGGTTTTTTATTTTGCTTTGTTTTTGAGGGGGTTTTTTTTGTTTTTTCCCCTTTGATGAGATGACAGAACTACTTCTGAGACACCATCACCAGGATTGGAGGCTGAGGGACAAACACCAAAATTATTAAGACTGAAATTTATTGCATTTGAACTTGGAGATTTTTTTTTCAATCCTCTCTCTGTCTCTGTAATGCCTGTTCAGCTTACAGTTGATTAGTACACTATCTCTCCATGTCTATATATTTGAAACTTTTTTATTTGTTTGTTTTGTTTTTCCTACTTGTTTATTTGATTTTCCTGTTTCTTTAACTTCTTTGCTTTCCATCTCCACTCACCCTTCCACTCTAAATATCACCACTGTTATTATTACAAACTAGAAAATACTTAATTGCACACAGCACAGGGACAATAACAACACCAAGGAAAATGATGGGAAGACACAAAAAACAGGGAAACCAGTATCCCCACAGCAAAAAAATAGTACAGGAACCAGAGGGAAATGAAGAAAACAGATACTCAGATCCAGACTCAAACAAAATGAAGATAAACTATGCCAAAGAACCCAAGAAAGCCCATAAAAGAAGACATACTACAGGTACTCAATGAGAATTTGATAGAGATGATATTGGATATGGTCAACCAAAATTTACAGGAGACACT
Source organism: Castor canadensis (assembly GCF_047511655.1). Taxonomy (NCBI): domain Eukaryota; kingdom Metazoa; phylum Chordata; class Mammalia; order Rodentia; family Castoridae; genus Castor; species Castor canadensis. Next base: position 20,373,250 of record NC_133401.1, read on the forward strand.
CAAGAAATTCCAAGACAACAAAAATAGAGAAATTAAAAAGCACAAGAAGAAATAAAAGAAACCATAGAAACACTGTATAAACACCAAAGTGAAAAAAGAACACGATTAATAAAGGGATAAATGAATTCAGGATGAAAATAGACAACATTAAAGAGGAAGAGAGTAGGATATGGAAAACCTCAGAAAAAAGAATTAAACACAATTGCAAAACAAAATGGAAGGCCATTCCAGCAGAATAGAACAAACAGAGGACAGAATCTCAGAACTCAAAGATAAAATGGTAATTAAAGGAAAAACTGAAGAACTATTAGTTAACAACTCAAGACCTGTGAAAAGAAAATGCAAGAACTCACTGACTCCAGCAAAAGACCAAACCTGAGAATCATGGGCATTGAAGAAGGAGAAGAGGAGCAAGCAAAGGGAGAGTAATATATTCAACAAAATAATAACAGAAACTTTCGCAAATCTAGAGAAATCTATTCCCATGCAGTTGCAAGAGACCTCCAGAACACAAAACAGACCAGACCAAAATAGATCTATCCCATGGCATATTGTCATTAAAACAACAAATACAGAGACCTGAGAAAGAATACTGAAGCCTATAAGAGAGAAAAAACAAATAACATACAAAAGTAAACCCATCAAAATCACAGCAGACTTCTCAACAGAAACATTAAAAGCAAGAAGATCTTGGGGTGAGATCTTCCAGACACTGAATGAAAATAACTTCAACCCTATGATACTCCACCCAGCAAAACTATCATTCAAAAGAGATGGAGCAATAAAGTCTTCCATGATAAGCAGAAGCTAAAACAATATGTAACCACATAGTCACCACTGCAAAAGATTCTTCAAGGGATTCTGCACACAGAAAGTGAAACCCAACATAACCATGAAAGGGCAGACAGCACCAAACTACAGGAAAAGAAAAGCAAGAAAGTAGACAGTAACCTCAACTTAGGTTCACACAATCAAACCTTCAAACAACTAAGACAACTAAATGACAGGAATCACCACATACCTATCAGTACTAACACTTAATCTTAACAGACTTAATTCCACCATCAAAAGGCATTGTTTGATGAACTGGATTAAAAAGTAACATACAACAATTTGTTGCTTACAGGAGACCCATCTCACCGACAGAAATAAGCATAGGCTTAGGATGAAAGGCTGGAAGAAGATTTATCAAGACAATGGCTGCCGAACACAGGCAGGAGTAGCAATACTTATCTCTGACAAAGTAGACTTCAAACCTACATTGATCAAACAAGATAAAGAAGGACATTCCATACTAATAAAAAGAGAAATAGACCAAAGGGAAATAAAAATTATCAACCTATATGCACCCAATGTCAACACACCCAAATTCATCAAACATACCCTGAAGGACCTAAAAGCATATATGAACTCCAATACAGTGGTGGTGGGAGACTTTAACACCCCATTATCATCAATACATAGGTCATCCAAACAAAAAAATCAATAAAGAAATCCCAGATCTAAAATATACCATAGATCAAATGGACCGACTTGATGTCTACAGAACATTTCATACAACTTCTCCACAATATACATTCTTCTCAGCCCACAGAACCTTCTCCAAAATAGATCATATCCTAGGGCAAAAAGCAAGCCTCGGCAAATATAAAAAATTAGAAATTATACCATGTATTCTACCTGATCACAATGCAATAAAACTGGAACTCAACAAAAGTAAAGACAAAAAACATGCAAACACCTGGAACTGAATAACTCATTGCTTAATGAACAACGGATCATTGATGAAATAAAAGAGGAAATTAAAAAGTTCCTGGAAGTAAGTGAAAATAAAAACACAACCTACTGGAACTTATGGGACACAGCAAAGGCAGTCCTGAGAGGAAAGTTTATAGCCATGAGTGCATACATTAAAAAGACTGAAAGATCCCAAATCAATGACCTAATGATACATCTCAAACTCCTAGAAAAACAAGAACAAGCAAATCCCAAAACAAATAGGAGAGAAATAATAAAAATAAGAGCTGAAATCAACAAAATAGAAACCAAAAAAAATACAAAAAATTAATGAAGCAAGAACTTGGTTCTTTGAAAAAATAATCAAGATCGACAGACCCCTGACAAACCTGACTAAAATGAGGAGAGAAAAAAACCAAATTAGTAGAATCAGGAATGCAAAAGGGGGAAGACCCACCTCCCACATGAACTGTAAATAAACACGCAGGCCTGACAACGCGGGGGCAGTATCACCTTTCCCAGTGCTTGGAAAGGGGAAAGCCTGTAGCAGAGGCTCCCGCACAGGAGAACTCTGAGCAAACAAAGCCTGTGTGACCAGGTGAGTGCTAGCTCACCCCAGAGATCTGCATAAATAACGCCACCAGCTACAGGCTGAGAGCAGCAGGCAGGCAAGCCACAGTTGCAGATACCACCCTCAGAACTGTCTCCAGATGCCGCTTTTTTTTCTTTTTCTCCCTACCTTTGATGAGAGAACAACCGAATTACACCTGCAAGCTGAAAAAAACTTTAACTGTATTGCATTTGAACTGGGGACACTTGGTGGGGCTTTTGTGTGTGTGTGTGTGTGTGTGTGTGTGTGTGTGTGTGTGTGTGTGTAGTTTTGTTCTACTTTATGCATCCCCTTTGATGAGACAACTACAGAACAACATCTGAGGCAACAACTCCAGGACTGGAGATTGAGACGGACACCCAAATTATTAAGACTGAAACTGCATTGCATATAAACTTGGAAGTTTTTTCGGTTTTTTTTTTTAATTTTCTATTTTCCATTTTATTTTAATTCATTTTTATATATAGATATTACTTTCATTTACTTATTTTTTATTTTTTTTATCTTTGATTTTCAATCCTCTCTCTGTCTCTCTAATGTCTGTTCAGCTTACTGTCAATTAGTACACTAACACTCCCTGTTTATACCTTTGAAACTCTCTTGTCTGATACCTTGTTCTGCTTTCTCCCTCTTGTCTGTATATTTGTTTTCCCCTTTTCTTTAACTTCTTGCTTTCCATCTCAGCTCACTCTTCCGCTCTAAATATTACCATTGTTACTATTACAAGCTAGAAAATACTTAATTACACACAGTACAGGGACAGTAACAACACCAAGGACAATGACGGGAAGACAGAAAAAAACAGGGAAACCAGTTTCCCCACAGCAAAAAATTAGTACAGGAACCAGAGGGGAATGAAGAGAACAAAACCTCAGATCTACACTCCAAAAGAATGAAGATAAACTATGCCAAAGGACCCAATAAAGCCCACAAGAATAATTTAAAAGAAGACATACTACAAGTACTCAATGAGAACTTTATAGAGATGATACTGGATAGGGTCAAACAAAATATACAGGAGACACTCAAGAAATTCCAAGACAATAAAAATAGACAATTTGAAAAAGCAAAAGAAGAAATAAAGGAAACCATAGAAGCACTGTATAAACACCAACGTGAAAGAGAGAACACAATGAATAAATGGATAAATGAACTCAGGACAAAAATAGACAACAATAAAGAAGAAAACTGCCAGGATATGGAAAACCTCAGAAAAAAGAACGAAACAGAACTGCAAAACAAAACGGAAGGCCAATCCAGCAGAATAGAACAAACAGAAGACAGAATCTCAGAACTTGAAGATAAAATGGTAATTAAAGGAAAAACCGAAGAACTATTAATTAAACAACTCAAGGCCTGTGAAAAGAAAATGCAAGAACTCACTGACTCCATCAAAAGACAAAACTTGAGAATCATGGACATCAAAGAAGGAGAAGAGGTGCAAGCGAAGGGAATGTGTAATATATTCAACAAAATCATAACGGAAAATTTCCAAAATCTAGAGAAAGATATTCCCATACAAATGCAAGAGGCCTCCAGGACACCAAACAGACCAGATCAAAACAGAACTACTCCACGACATATCATCATTAAAACAACAAGTTCAGAAACTAAGGAAAGAATATTGAAGGCTGTAAGAGAGAAAAAACAAGTAACATCAAAGGTAAACCCATCAAAATCACAGCAGACTTCTCAACAGAAACATTAAAAGCAAGAAGAGCGTGGGGTGAGATCTTCCGGGAACTGAATGAAAATAACTTCAACCCCAGGATACTCTACCCGGCAAAGCTATCATTCAAAACAGATGGAGCAATAAGTCTTCCATGATAAGCAGAAACTAAAACAATATGTGACCACAAAGCCACCATTACAAAAGATTCTGCAAGGGATCCTGCACACAGAAAGTGAAACCCAACTTAACCATGAAAAGGCAGGCAGCACCAAACCACAGGATAAGAAAAAGCAAGACAGTAGAGAGTAACATCAAGTTAGGTACACACAATCAAACCTTCAAACAACTAAGACAACTAAATGGCAGGAAATACCACATACCTATCACTACTAACGCTTAATGTTAATGGACTTAATTCACCCATCAAAAGACACCGTTTGACAAAATGGATTAAAAAAGAAGATCCAACAATTTGTTGCTTACAGGAGACTCATCTCACCGACAGAAATAAGCATATGCTTAGGATAAAAGGCTGGAAGAAGATTTACCAAGACAATGGCCCCCGAAAACAAGCAGGAGTAGCAATACTTATCTCTGACAAAGTAGACTTCAAACCTACATTGATCAAACGAGATAAAGAAGGACATTCCATACTAATAAAAGGGGAAATAGACCAAAAGGAAATAATAATCATCAATCTGTACGCACCCAATGTCAACGCACCCAATTTCATCAAACATACCCTAAAAGACCTAAAAGCATATATAAATGCCAACACAGTGGTTGTGGGAGACTTTAACACCCCATTATCATCAATAGATAGGTCATCCAAACAAAAACTCAATAAAGAAATCCAAGATCTAAAATATGCAATAGATCAAGTGGACCTAGTAGATGTCTACAGAACATTTCATCCAACCTCTACGCAATATACATTCTTCTCAGCAGCCCAAGGAACCTTCTCCAAAATAGATCATATCCTAGGGCACAAAGCAAGCCTCAGCAAATATAAGAAAATAGAAATAATACCATGCATACTATCTGACCACAATGCAGTAAAAGTAGAACTCAACAACAAAAGTAAAGACAAAAAACATGCAAACAGCTGGAAACTAAATAACTCATTACTTATGGAGAATGGATCATCGATGCAATAAAAGAGGAAATTAAAAAGTTCCTGGAAGTCAATGAAAATGAAAACACAACCTACCGGAACCTATGGGACACAGCTAAGGCAGTCTTGAGAGGAAAGTTTATAGCCATGAGTGCATATATTAAAAAGATTGAAAGATCCCAAATCAATGACCTAATGATACATCTCAAACTCCTAGAAAAACAAGAACAAGCAAATCCCAAAACAAATAGAAGGAGAAAAATAATAAAAATAAGAGCTGAAATCAATGAAATAGAAACCAAAAAAACCATACAAAGAATTAATGAAACAAAGAGTTGGTTCTTTGAAAAAATAAACAAGATCGATAGACCCCTGGCAAACCTGACTAAAATGAGGAGATAAAAAACCCAAATTAGTGGAATTAGGAATGCAAAAGGGGAGATAACAACAAACACCATGGAAGTCCAGGAAATCATCAGAGACTACTTTGAGAACCTATATTCAAATAAATTTGAAAATCTAAAAGAAATGGACAGATTTCTAGATACATATGATCATCCAAAACTGAACCAAGAGGAAATTAATCACCTGAATAGACCTATAACACAAAATGAAATTGAAGCAGCAATCAAGAGTCTCCCCAAAAAGAAAAGTCCAGGACCTGATGGATTCTCTGCTGAATTCTATCAGACCTTTAAAGAAGAACTGATACCAACCCTACTTAAACTGTTCCACGAAATAGAAAGGGAAGGAAAACTGCCAAACACATTTTATGAAGCCAGTATTACACTTATCCCAAAACCAGGCAAAGACATCTCCAAAAAGGAGAACTATAGGCCAATCTCCTTAATGAACAATGACGCAAAAATCCTCAACAAAATAATGGCAAACCAAATTCAGCAACACATCAAAAAGGTTATTCACCACGACCAAGTAGGCTTCATCACAGGGATGCAGGGGTGGTTCAACATACGAAAATCAATAAATGTAATAAACCACATTAACAGAAGCAAAGACAAAAACCACTTGATCATCTCAATAGATGCAGAAAAAGCCTTTGATAAGATCCAACATCATTTCATGATAAAACGTCTAAGAAAATTAGGAATAGAAGGAAAGTTCCTCAACATTATAAAAGCTATATATGACAAACCTACAGCCAGCATTATACTTAACAGAGAAAAACTGAAACCATTCCCTCTAAAATCAGGAACCAGACAAGGATGCCCACTATCTCCACTCCTATTCAACATAGTACTGGAATTCCTAGCCAGAGCAATTAGGCAAGAAGAAGGAATAAAAGGAATACAAATAGGTAAAGAAACTGTCAAAATATCCCTATTTGCAGACGACATGATCCTATACCTTAAAGACCCAAAAAACTCTACTCAGAAGCTTCTAGACATCATCAATAGCTATAGCAAGGTAGCAGGATATAAAATCAACATAGAAAAATCATTAGCATTTCTATACACTAACAATGAGCAAACGGAAAAAGAATGTATGGAAACAATTCCATTTACAATAGCCTCAAAAAAATCAAATACCTAGGTGTAAACCTAACAAAAGATGTGAAAGACCTCTACAAGGAAAACTATACACTTCTGAAGAAAGAGATTGAGGAAGACTATAGAAAGTGGAGAGATCTCCCATGCTCATGGATTGGTAGAATCAACATAGTAAAAATGTCGATACTGCCAAAAGTAATCTACATGTTTAATGCAATTCCCATCAAAATTCCAATGACATTCATTAAAGAGATTGAAAAATCTATTGTTATATTTATATGGAAACACAAGAGGCCACGAATAGCCAAGGCAATACTCAGTCAAAAGAACAATGCAGGAGGTATCACAATACCTGACTTCAAACTATATTACAAAGCAATAACAATAAAAACAGCATGGTACTGGCACAAAAACAGACATGAAGACCAGTGGAACAGAATAAAGGACCCAGATATGAAGCCACAAAACTATAACCAACTTGTCTTTGACAAAGGAGCTAAAAATATACGATGGAGAAATAGCAGCCTCTTCAACAAAAACTGCTGGGAAAACTGGTTAGCAGTCTGCAAAAAACTGAAACTAGATCCATGTATATCACCCTATACCAAGATTAACTCAAAATGGATCAAGGATCTTAATATCAGACCACAAACTCTAAAGTTGATACAGGAAAGAGTAGGAAATACTCTGGAATTAGTAGGTATAGGTAAGAACTTTCTCAATGAAACCCCAGCAGCACAGCAACTAAGAGATAGCGTAGATAAATGGGACCTCATAAAGCTAAAAAGCTTCTGTTCATCAAAAGAAATGGTCTCTAAACTGAAGAGAACACCCACAGAGTGGGAGAAAATATTTGCCAATTATACATCGGACAAAGGACTGATAACCAGAATATACAGGGAACTTTAAAAACTAAATTCTCCCAAAACTAATGAACCAAGAAAGAAATGGGCATGTGAACTAAACAGAACTTTCTCAAAAGAAGAAATTCAAATGGCCAGAAAACACATGAAAAAATGCTCACCATCTCTAGCAATAAAGGAAATGCAAATTAAAACCACACTAAGATTCCACTTCACCCCTGTTAAAATAGCTATCATCAGCAACACCACCAACAACAGGTGTTGGTGAGGATTCGGGGAAAAAGGAACCCTCTTACACTGTTGGTGGGAATGTAGACTAGTACAACCACTCTGGAAAAAAATTTGGAGGCTACTTAAAAAGCTGGACATCGATCTACCATTTGATCCAGCAATACCACTCTTGGGGATATACCCAAAAGACTGTTACTCCAGAGGCATCTGCACACCCATGTTTATTGCGGCACTATTCACAATAGCCAAGTTATGGAAACAGCCAAGATGCCCCACCACTGACGAATGGATTAAGAAAATGTGGTATCTATACACAATGGAATTTTATGCAGCCATGAAGAAGAACGAAATGTTATCATTTGCTGGTAAATGGATGGAATTGGAGAACATCATTCTGAGTGAGGTTAGCCTGGCCCAAAACACCAAAAATCGTATGTTCTCCCTCATATGTGGACATTAGATCAAGGGCAAACACAACAAGGGGATTGGACTTTGAGCACATGATAAAGTGAGAGCACACAAGGGAGGGGTGAGGATAGGTAAGACACCTAAAAACTAGCTAGCATTTGTTGCCCTTAATGCAGAGAAACTAAAGCAGATAGCTTAAAGCAACTGAGGCCAATAGGAAAAGGGGAACAGGTACTAGAGAAAAGGTTAGATCAAAAAGAATTAACCTAGAAGGTAACACCCATGCACAGAAAATCAATGTGAGGAGAATTCCAAGATGGCGGCTAGAGGTAGGAAGCAGAAAGCGAGCCTCCTATAGTGAAATCTTGGAGAGACGCTGGAGACACACTTTGCAGGCATAATCACCGAGAAAAGGCATAACTTTGACTCCTCCACATCTCCAGCCGGCGCAGAGAATCTCCACTTCACGTTAAACGGAGAACCGAGGAGGCCCCCGGGCCGCCAGTGGCCGGCGCCCATACGGCTTGGGAAGACGCGGACCAGGTGAGCTTCGCGGTACCGCGGTTCCCCCACAGACAAGCCTGGGCCAGAGCAGCATAGCCCCCTGGACAGACTGACCTCCACCCGGGAAAAAAAGAGAAACTGAGTACTAAGCAATAAGAACAGTTAAGACACGCTGGAAAGAGGGTGGGGCGCCCTGAGCGCTGAAGATTAGGGGAAGGGAATCCTTCCCGGGACTGTAAATAAACGAGCCGGGCGGGCCGGAGAGGCTCTGGCGGGAGCGGGGCGCGCCAGCAACCAGGAGCGGGGACGCTTGTGAGAGGAGGGAAGACCCACTTCCCACGTGAACTGTAAATAAACACGCAGGCCTGACAACGCGGGGCAGTGTCGCCTTTCCCAGTGCTTGGAAAGGGAAAAGCCTGTAGCAGAGGCCCCCCTCCCCCGCACAGGAGAACTCTGAGCAAACAAAGCCTGTGGGACCAGGTGAGCGCTAAGCTCACCCCAGAGATCTGCATAAATAACGCCGCCAGCTACAGGATGAGAGCAGCAGGCAGGCAAGCCACAGTTGCAGATACCACTCTCAGAACTGCCTCCAGACGCTTTTTTTTTCTTTTTCTCCCTACCTTTGATGAGAGAACAACCGAATTACACCTGCAAGCCGAAAAACTTACTGAAACTGTATTGCATTTGAACTGGGGACACTTGGTGGGGCTTTTTTTTTTTCTTCTTCTTTGTGTGTATGAGTGTAGTTTTGTTCTACTTTATGCATCCCCTTTGATGAGACAACTACAGAACAACATCTGAGGCACCAACTCCAGGACTGGAGATTGAGACGGACATCCAAATTATTAAGACTGAAATTGCATTGCATATAAACGTGGTAGTTTTTTGGTTTTTTGGTTTTTTTTGTTTTTTTTAATTTTCTATTTTCCATTTTATTTTAATTCATTTTTATAAATAGATATTACTTTCATATACTTATTTTTTATTTTTTTTATCTTTGATTTTCAATCCTCTCTCTGTCACTGTATTGTCTGTTCAGCTTACTGTCGATTAGTACACTAACACTCCCTGTTTAAACCTTTGAAACTCTCTTGTCTGATACCTTGTTCTGCTTTCTCCCTCTTGTCTGTATATTTGTTTTCCCCTTTTCTTTAACTTCTTGCTTTCCATCTCAGCTCACTCTTCCATTCTCAATATTACCATTATTATTATTACAAGCTAGAAAATACTTAATTACACACAGTACAGGGACAGTAACAACACCAAGGACAATGACAGGAAGACAGAAAAAACAAGGAAACCAGTTTCCCCACAGCAAAAAATTAGTACAGGAACCAGAGGGGAATGAAGAGAACAGAAACTCAGAGCCAGACTCCAACAAAATGAAGATAAACTATGCCAAAGGACCCAATGAAGCCCTCAAGAATAATTTAAAAGAAGACATACTACAAGTACTCAATGAGAATTTTATAGAGATGATACTGGATAGGGTCAACCAAAATGTACAGGAGACACTCAAGAAATTCCAAGACAATAAAAATAGAGAATTTGAAAAAGCAAAAGAAGAAATAAAGGAAACCATAGAAGCACTGTATAAACACCAAAATGAAAGAGAGAACACAATGAATAAATGGATAACTGAACTCAGGACAAAAATAGACAACAATAAAGAAGAAAACAGCCAGGATATGGAAAACCTCAGAAAAAAGAACGAAACAGAACTGCAAAACAAAACGGAAGGCCAATCCAGCAGAATAGAACAAACAGAAGACAGAATCTCAGAACTTGAAGATAAAATGGTAATTAAAGGAAAAACTGAAGAACTACTAATTAAACAACTCAAGACCTGTGAAAAGAAAATGCAAGAACTCACCGACTCCATCAAAAGACCAAACTTGAGAATCATGGACATCAAAGAAGGAGAAGAGGTGCAAGCGAAGGGAATGCGTAATATATTCAACAAAATAATAACGGAAAATTTCCCAAATCTAGAGAAAGATATTCCCATACAAATGCAAGAGGCCTCCAGGACACCAAACAGACCAGATCAAAATAGAACTACTCCACGACATATCATCATTAAAACAACAAGTTCAGAAACTAAGGAAAGAATATTGAAGGCTGCAAGAGAGAAAAAACAAGTAACATACAAAGGTAAACCCATCAAAATCACAGCAGACTTCTCAACAGAAACATTAAAAGCAAGAAGAGCGTGGGGTGAGATCTTCCGGGCACTGAATGAAAATAACTTCAACCCCAGGATACTCTACCCAGCAAAGCTATCATTCAAAATAGATGGAGCAATAAAAGTCTTCCATGATAAGCAGAAACTAAAACAATATGTGACCACAAAGCCACCATTACAAAAGATTCTGCAAGGGATCCTGCACACAGAAAGTGACACCCAACTTAACCATGAAAAGGCAGGCAGCACCAAACCACAGGATAAGAAAAAGCAAGACAGTAGAGAGTAACATCAAGTTAGGTACACACAATCAAACCTTCAAACAACTAAGATAACTAAATGGCAGGAATCACCACATACCTATCAGTACTAACACTTAATGTTAATGGACTTAATTCACCCATCAAAAGACACCGTTTGACAAAATGGATTAAAAAAGAAGATCCAACAATTTGTTGCTTACAGGAGACTCATCTCACCGACAGAAATAAGCATAGGCTTAGGATGAAAGGCTGGAAGAAGATTTACCAAGACAATGGCCCCCGAAAACAAGCAGGAGTAGCAATACTTATCTCTGACAAAGTAGACTTCAAACCTACATTGATCAAACGAGATAAAGAAGGACATTCCATACTAATAAAAGGGGAAATAGACCAAAAGGAAATAATAATCATCAATCTGTACGCACCCAATGTCAACGCACCCAATTTCATCAAACATACCCTGAAAGACCTAAAAGCATATATAAACGCCAACACAGTGGTTGTGGGAGACTTTAACACTCCATTATCATCAATAGATAGGTCATCCAAACAAAAACTCAATAAAGAAATCCAAGATCTAAAATATGCAATAGATCAAGTGGACCTAGTAGATGTCTACAGAACATTTCATCCAACCTCTACACAATATACATTCTTCTCAGCAGCCCATGGAACCTTCTCCAAAATAGATCATATCCTAGGGCACAAAGCAAGCCTCAGCAAATATAAGAAAATAGAAATAATACCGTGCATACTATCTGACCACAATGCAGTAAAAGTAGAACTCAACAACAAAAGTAAAGACAAAAAACATGCAAACAGCTGGAAACTAAATAACTCATTACTTAATGAAGAATGGATCATCGATGCAATAAAAGAGGAAATTAAAAAGTTCCTAGAAGTCAATGAAAATGAAAACACAACCTACCAGAACCTATGGGACACAGCTAAGGCAGTCTTGAGAGGAAAGTTTATAGCCATGAGTGCATATATTAAAAAGATTGAAAGATCCCAAATCAATGACCTAATGATACATCTCAAACTCCTAGAAAAACAAGAACAAGCAAATCCCAAAACAAATAGAAGGAGAGAAATAATAAAAATAAGAGCTGAAATCAACGAAATAGAAACCAAAAAAACCATACAAAGAATTAATGAAATAAAAAGTTGGTTCTTTGAAAAAATAAACAAGATCGATAGACCCCTGGCAAACCTGACTAAAATGAGGAGAGAAAAAACCCAAATTAGTAGAATCAGGAATGCAAAAGGGGAGATAACAACAAACACCATGGAAGTCCAGGAAATCATCAGAGACTACTTTGAGAACCTATATTCAAATAAATTTGAAAATCTAAAAGAAATGGACAGATTTCTAGATACATATGATCATCCAAAACTGAACCAAGAGGAAATTAATCACCTGAATAGACCTATAACACAAAATGAAATTGAAGCAGCAATCAAGAGTCTCCCCAAAAAGAAAAGTCCAGGACCTGATGGATTCTCTGCTGAATTCTATCAGACCTTTAAAGAAGAACTGATACCAACCCTCCTTAAACTGTTCCATGAAATAGAAAGGGAAGGAAAACTGCCAAACACATTTTATGAAGCCACTATTGCACTTATCCCAAAACCAGGCAAAGACACCTCCAAAAAGGAGAACTATAGGCCAATCTCCTTAATGAACATTGATGCAAAAATCCTCAACAAAATAATGGCAAATTGAATTCAGCAACACATCAAAAAGATTATTTACCACGACCAGGTAGGCTTCATCACAGGGATGCAGGGGTGGTTCAACATACGAAAATCAATAAACGTAATAAACCACATTAACAGAAGCAAAGACAAAAACCACTTGATCATCTCAATAGATGCAGAAAAAGCCTTTGATAAGATCCAACATCATTTCATGATAAAAGCTCTAAGAAAATTAGGAATAGAAGGAAAGTTCCTCAACATTATAAAAGCTATATATGACAAACCTACAGCCAGCATTATACTTAACGGAGAAAAATTAAAACCATTCCCTCTAAAATCAGGAACCAGACAAGGATGCCCACTATCTCCACTCCTATTCAACATAGTACTGGAATTCCTAGCCAGAGCAATTAGGCAAGAAGAAGGAATAAAAGGAATACAAATAGGTAAAGAAACTGTCAAAATATCCCTATTTGCAGACGACATGATCCTATACCTTAAAGACCCAAAAAACTCTACTCAGAAGCTTCTAGACATCATCAATAGCTATAGCAAGGTAGCAGGATATAAAATCAACATAGAAAAATCATTAGCATTTCTATACACTAACAATGAGCAAACGGAAAAAGAATGTATGGAAACAATTCCATTTACAATAGCCTCAAAAAAATCAAATACCTAGGTGTAAACCTAACAAAAGATGTGAAAGACCTCTACAAGGAAAACTATACACTTCTGAAGAAAGAGATTGAGGAAGACTATAGAAAGTGGAGAGATCTCCCATGCTCATGGATTGGTAGAATCAACATAGTAAAAATGTCGATACTGCCAAAAGTAATCTACATGTTTAATGCAATTCCCATCAAAATTCCAATGACATTCATCAAAGAGATTGATAAATCTACTGTGAAATTTATATGGAAACACAAGAGGCCACGAATAGCCAAGGCAATACTCAGTCAAAAGAACAATGCAGGAGGTATCACAATACCTGACTTCAAACTATATTACAAAGCAATAATAATAAAAACAGCATGGTACTGGCACAAAAACAGACATGAAGACCAGTGGAACAGAATAGAGGATCCAGATATGAAGCCACACAACTATAAGCAACTTATCTTTGACAAAGGAGCTAAAAATATACGATGGAGAAATAGCAGCCTCTTCAACAAAAACTGCTGGGAAAACTAGTTAGCAGTCTGCAAAAAACTGAAACTAGATCCATGTATATCACCCTATACCAAGATTAACTCAAAATGGATCAAGGATCTTAATATCAGACCCCAAACTCTTAAGTTGATACAAGAAAGAGTAGGAAATACTCTGCAGTTAGTAGGTATAGGTAAGAACTTTCTCAATGAAACCCCAGCAGCACAGCAACTAAGAGATAGCATAGATAAATGGGACCTCATAAAACTAAAAAGCTTCTGTTCATCAAAAGAAATGGTCTCTAAACTGAAGAGAACACCCACAGAGTGGGAGAAAATATTTGCCAACTATACATCAGACAAAGGACTGATAACCAGAATATACAGGGAACTTAAAAAACTAAATTCTCCCAAAACTAATGAACCAATAAAGAAATGGGCAGGTGAACTAAACAGAACTTTCTCAAAAGAAGAAATTCAAATGGCCAGAAAACACATGAAAAAATGCTCACCATCTCTAGCAATAAAGGAAATGCAAATTAAAACCACACTAAGATTCCACCTCACCCCTGTTAGAATAGCCATCATCAGCAACACCACCAACAACAGGTGTTTGCGAGGATGCGGGGAAAAAGGAACCCTCTTACACTGTTGGTGGAAATGTAGACTAGTACAACCACTCTGGAAAAAAATTTGGAGGCTACTTAAAAAGCTGGACATCGATCTACCATTTGATCCAGCAATACCACTCTTGGGGATATACCCAAAAGACTGTTACTCCAGAGGCACCTGCACACCCATGTTTATTGCGGCACTATTCACAATAGCCAAGTTATGGAAACAGCCAAGATGCCCCAGCACTGACGAATGGATTAAGAAAATGTGGTATCTATACACAATGGAATTTTTTGCAGCCATGAAGAAGAACGAAATGTTATCATTCGCTGGTAAATGGATGGAATTGGAGAACATCATTCTGAGTGAGGTTAGCCTGGCTCAAAAGACCAAAAATCGTATGTTCTCCCTCATATGTGGACATTAGATCAAAGGCAAACACAACAAGGGGATTGGACTATGAGCACATGATAAAAGCGAGAGCACACAAGGGAGGGGTGAGGATAGGTAAGACACCTAAAAAACTAGCTAGCATTTGTTGCCCTTAATGCAGAGAAACTAAAGCAGATACCTTAAAGCAACTGAGGCCAATAGGAAAAGGAGACCAGGAACTAGAGAAAAGGTTAGATTAAAAAGAATTAACCTAGAAGGTAACACCCACGCACAGGAAATCAATGTGAGTCAATGCCCTGTATAGCTATCCTTATCTCAACCAGCAAAACCCCTTGTTCCTTCCTATTATTGCTTATACTCTCTCTACAACAAAATTAGAGATAAGGGAAAAATAGTTTCTGCTGGGTATTGAGGGGGGGAGCGGGAGGGGGTGGAGTGGGTGGTAAGGGAGGGGGTGGGGGCAGGGGGGAGAAATAAACCAAGCCTTGTATGCACATATGAATAATAAAAGAAAAATGAAAAAAAAAAAAAGGAAATCAATGTGAGTCAATGCCCTGTATAGCTATCCTTATCTCAACCAGCAAAAACCCTTGTTCCTTCCTATTATTGCTTATACTCTCTCTACAACAAAATTAGAAATAAGGGCAAAATAGTTTCTGCTGGGTATTGAGGGGGGAGAGGGAGGGGGCGGAGTGGGTGGTAAGGGAGGGGGTGGGGGCAGGGGGGAGAAATGAACCAAGCCTTGTATGCTCATATGAATAATAAAAGAAAAATGAAAACAAAAAACTGTTCCAGGAAATAGACAGGGAAGGAAAACTGCATAACACATTTTATGAAGCCAGTATTATACTTATCCCACAACCAACCAAAGACACCTCCAAAAAGGAGAACTATAGGCCAATCTCCTTAATGAACATTGATACAAAAATTCTCAAAAATAATGGCAAAAGGATTCAACAACACATCAAAAAGATTATTCACCAAGACCAAGTAGGCTTCATCCCAGGAATGCAGGGGTGGTTCAACATGAAAATCAATAAATATAATAAACCACATTAACAGAAGCAAAGACAAAAACCACTTGATCTTCTCAATAGATGCAGAAAAAGCCTCTGATAAGATCCAACACCATTTCATGATAAAAGCTCTAAGAAAAGTAGGAATAGAAGGAAAGTACCTCAACATTATAAAAGCTATATATGACAAACCTACAGCCAGCATTATACTTAACGGAGAAAAACTGAAACCATTCCCTCTAAAATCAGGAACCAGACAAGGATGCCCACTATCTCCACTCCTATTCAACATAGTACTGGAATTCCTAGCCAGAGCAATTAGGCAAGAAGAAGGAATAAAAGGAATACAAATAGGTAAAGAAACTGTCAAAATATCCCTATTTGCAGATGACATGATCCTAAACCTTAAAGACCCAAAACACTCTCTACTCAGAAGCTTCTAGACATCATCAATAGCTATAGCAAGGTAGCAGGATATAAAATCAACATACAAAAATCATTAGCATTTCTATACACTAATAATGAACAAACTGAAAAAGAATGTATGAAAACAATTCCATTTACAATAGCCTCAAAAAAAATCAAATACCTAGGTGTAAATGTAACAAAAGATGTGAAAGACCTCTACAAGGAAAACTATACACTTCTGAAGAAAGAGACTGAGGAAGACTATAGAAAGTGGAGAGATCTCCCATCCTCATGGATTGGTAGAATCAACATAGTAAAAATGTCGATACTGCCAAAAGTAATCTACATGTTTAATTCAATTCCCATCAAAATTCTAATGACATTCATTAAAGAGATTGAAAAATCTATTGTTATATTTATATGGAAACACAAGAGGCCACGAATAGCCAAGGATATACAAGTCAAAAGAACAATGCAGGAGGTATCACGATACCTGACTTCAAACTATATTACAAAGCAATAACAATAAAAACAGCATGGTACTGGCACAAAAACAGACATGAAGACCAGCAGAACAGAATAGAGGTCCTAGATATGAAGCCACACAACTGTAACCAACTTATCTTTGACAAAGGTGCTAAAAATATATGATGGAGAAATGACAGCCTCTTCAACAAAACCTGCTGGGACAACTGGTTAGCAGTCTGTAAAAATCTGAAACTAGATTGATGTATATCACCCTATACCAATATTAACTCAAATGGATTAAGGATCTTAATATCAGACCACAAACTCTAAAGGTGGTACAGGAAAGAGTAGAAAATACTCTGGAAATAATAGGTATAGGCAAGAACTTTCTCAATGGAACCCCAGCAGCACAGCAACTACGAGATAGCATAGAAAAATGGGACTTCATAAAACTAAAAAGCTTCTGCTCAACAAAAAAAAATGGTCTCTAAACTGAAGAGAAAACCCACAGAATGAAAGAAAATATTTGCCAGCTACACATCAAAGGACTGATAACCAGAATATATAGGGAACTTAAAAAACTAAATTCTCCCAAAATTAATGAACCAATAAAGAAATGGTGAAGTGAACTAAACAAAACTTTCTGAAAAGAAGAAATTCAAATGGCCAAAAAACACATGAAAAAATGCTCACCATCTCTAGCAATAAAGGAAATGCAAATTAAAATCACACTAAGATTCCACCTCACCCCTGTTAGAGCAGCCACCATTAGCCATCACTAACAACAGGTGTTGGTGAGGATGTGGGGAATAAGGAACCCTCTTACACTGCTGGTTGGAATGTAAACTAGTACAACCACTCTGGAAAAAATTTGGAGGCTACTTAAAAAGCTAAACATTGATCTACCATATGATCCAGCAATACCACTCTTGGGGATATACCCAAAAGACTGTGACACAGGTTACTCCAGAGGCACCTGCACACCCATGTTTATTGCAGCACTATTCACAATAGCCAAGGTATGGAAACAGCCAAGATGCCCCACCACTGACTAATGGATCAAGAAAATGTGGTATTTATACACAATGGAATTTTATGTAGCCATGAAGTAGAACGAAATGTTACCATTCGCTGGTAAATGGATGGAATTGGAGAACATCATTCTGAGTGAGGGTAGCCTGGCCCAAAAGACCAAAAATTGTATGTTCTCCCTCATATGTGGACATTAGATCAAGGGCAAACACAACAAGGGGATTGGACTTTGAGCACATGATAAAGTGAGAGCACACAAGGGAGGGGTGAGGATAGGTAAGACACCCAAAAAACTACATAGCATTTGTTGCCCTCAATGCAGAAAAACTAAAGCAGATACCATAAAGCAACTGAGGCCAAAAGGAGAAGGGGACCAGGAACTAGAGAAAAGGTTAGATCAAGAAGTATTAACCTAGAAGGTAACACACATGCTCAGGAAATCAATGTGAGTCTACACCCTGTGTAGTTATCCTTATCTCAACTAGCAAAAACCTTTGGTCCTTCCTATTATTGCTTATACTCTCTCTTCAACAAAATTAGAAATAAGGGCAAAATAGTTTCTGCCGGGTATTGAAGGGGTCGGGGGAGAGGGAGAGAGCGGAGTTGGTGGTAAGGGAGGGGGTTGGTGGAAGGGGAGATAAATGACCCTAACATTGTATGCACATTGAATAAAAAAAATGTATAAAAATTTTTTTAAAAAGAAGAATTAACTTAGAAGGTACATGCACAGGAAATCAATGCAAGTCAACTCCCTGTATAGCTATCCTTATCTCAAGTAATAAAAACCCTATTCCTTCCTATTATTGCTTATACTCTCTCTTCAACAAAATTAGAGATAAGGTCAAAACAGTTTCTGCCGGGTAGCAAGGGGTAAGGTGGGGTAAGGGAGGGAGCGGGTGGGGGGGTAAGGGAGGGGTCAGGAAGAAGGGGGGAGAAATGACCCAAACATTGTATGCATATATGAATAAAATAAAAATTTTTTTAAAAAAAAGAGGAAATGGTGATTGCATGGTAGTTTAAGGTACAAGCTTCACTCTCAGATATCTGAATTATGGCATCATTGCTTACTAGTCTGTGAGTTCCTGGCCTATAGAGCAGTGAATTTCTCTGAGTAATTAAAAAGATAATACACTCAAAGCAACTGAGTGCCTGATTATATATCTATAATGCCATTGAAAAAACTGTGACATTCAGCACATCAGGACAATCTTACAGGTCTCTGAATGCAATGTTACTCCTAGAATGGCATGTGAAATTATGATTTGAAAGCCAGAATGACACAGAGATTTTTTTAATAAAATTGGGAATTTAAAAAAAAAAGAAAGTGTTTGATGTCCCCACTGCAGAGGAGCTAATACAGTAACCTTAAAATGACAGAGGTCAATATGGGAAGGTGACCAGGAAGTAGTGAATAGGTCAGGTAGAGATGAATCAATTCTGGTTGTAATACACTTCTGCAACAGAAGCAATGCTAGGAATCTCTCTGTATAGGTATCCTTATGTCAACTAGCAAAAATGCTTTGTCTTTCTTATTATTGCTTATGTCTTCTCTTCAACAAAATTGAAGAAAAGGGCATAACAGGTTCTTTCTGGAAGTGAGGGGGTGTGGGGAGAGGGAGAGGGGGCAGAGGGGAGAAATGGCCCAAATAATGTGTACACATATGAATAAATGAATAAAAAAAAGAAGCTAATCGTGAAAAGGGTCACTTAGCATGGAGGGTAAAGTAGCCAATACAATTGTATATAACCATATAAGGATTAAACTGTTTTTTGCTTTTGTAACCTGCCTAGAATGGTATATAAGACAAGGTCCCTTTGTTCTCAGGGTTCAGCCTTTGGATGTGATCTGCTAAGTCATTGTCAGCATGTAAATAAACACTGTTTCCTGAAAAGCTTCTGTGTCCCGATTCCCTGTTCTTGAGTATCCCACAATATTTCTGGGGGCTCAGTCCCAGATTCAGAAACAGTGTTTTTACCTCCTTGTCACCAAGACTCAGCATCCCTGGCTCCTCGGGAGAGTATCCCACCAGGCGCCAGCAGACCTGTTGATCCAATGGAGGGGCTTGCCTCTCCTGCTGCACCTGAGAGTGAGTTTTGGTTGCACAAAGGCACCCAGAGAAGGCTCAGGAACCAATTGGGAGCCCCGCCTGTCAGACTAGTAAGAACCCCAGTTCAAATAATAGACCTGCCTTTAGGAGGCAGGAGGGCAGCCTGATCACTTCCCAGAGACACCTGAGTGATCTTTTCTGGGGTGAAACTGTGTCTCTCAGGTTTAGGGAACAGAGCAAAAGTGTGTGGGAATAAGGAAGATTGAACACCTACTGGGTACAAAACACATGGGGTAGTGAGGGAGACACCTCCAGGAATTCGGAAGGATAAACACCTACCAGATTTTCTCAACAGTAAGATAGACCTGGATGGGGAACAACATAAGTAAAAAGAAAGCACTTCGGGTAAAATGCAAAAAACCTCCAGTGCTTGGGGGGGTTAGCATTTCCTAGGAAATAGCCACAACCGAGGTTAAGGGATGGGTAACAAAAATTCAATTCCAAATAGGGAGACTCAAAAGAGGACAGATGCATCATCCACCATTCCACCGTATAGCCTTCTGAGAATGATTTTAAAAGGGTTTTCTCTAAGTGTGTGTGTGTGTGTGTGTGTGTGTGTGTGTGTGTGTGTGTGTGTGTGTAAGCATCTTCAAAATAGTTCTTAAACTGCTGTTATAAGGTTAATGTGATAGTCAAGGTAAAAAAAAAAACCCAGGATATTTGTTTTAAAGATCTTGTATAAACTGCTTAAGATTTTTGCATATACATATGTAAACATATTGAGTATGGTTCTTATCACAGAATCAATGTTAAAAAATTGTTATTTTTACTCTGCTCTATTGCTACTTTTAAGAAAAATAGTTTTCAAACTCATTTCAATCAGGTATCACTAGGATGCAGTATTCAGGGGTTAACACTGGGTCAGACCAGAGGAGAAAAAAAATGAAAATGGGGGCCACAGCCCCTATTTCTTAAAATTTGGGTACTTAAAAAAAATTACCTTAACCTGTTTCATTCTGTCATAAATAAAATCTGGGATTTAATTCTCTTTTATAATAAATGGGTCTATTAACAAATGGGCTTTCTATAAATTGTTATACAAAAATAATTTTGAGGTTGCTTTTCTTCTGCTATTTTCATGCAAATACAAGACTCTAAGTTAAAAGGTTTAATAAATTATTTTCAACAAGTACACATATATAGTATTAAAGATATGATTTTTTAAAATAAAAGGTAAAAAAATACTTTTAAATGAAAAAAGGAATAAAGAAAACTCCCCCAGGGATACAGAATAAGTTGTCATAAAGGTACAGAGTAAGATGTCATTAAAAAATGGAGCTTATACAGGAAATCAATGCGAGTCAACTCCCTGTATAGCTATCCTTATCTCAACTAGCAAAAACCTTTGGTCCTTCCTATTATTGCTTATAATTCTCTCTTCAACAAAATTAGAGATAAGGGCAAAATAGTTTCTGTAGGTAGCTAGGGGGTAGGGGGAAAGAGGGAGGGGGTAGGGGGGTAGGGAGGGGGTGGGGGAAGGGGGGAGAAATGACCCAAACATTGTATGTACATATGAATAAAATTTTTAAAAATAAATAAACAAAAAGAAACTATTTTATATCAAAATTACAAAGAAAAAAATTCCACTTCCTTAAAAACAAAACAAAAAAAATGGAGCTTATAAATGCTTATGTAAGTGATTAACTTGACTAAAATGTAAGAGTTACATTAAAGATTTTATAAGGTCAAAATTTAATGTACTAATGTTAAACTAAAACTTAATTTCTAAGCTCATAACAATAAGGCTATCTTAAAAATATTGTATTGTTCTTGATGACATTTAAAAGAAACAAACTGTTTTTAAAAAGGTTTTTGTTTTGTCAAGATAACTGTCAGGAATTTTTGGTGTTACAGGTTTATCCAAAAATTTATATTAAGACAACAAAAGTTTATTAAAACACAGAGAGGCAATGGGCAGCTGAGCACCAGGAGTGCTGCTGCACTGATATGAGGATTGAGAAAGATTTACTTATGTAAAGCAAAGCAAAAAAAAAAAAACCCAAAAGGCACCCTCCAGACAGAATTTTTAAAAACCTCAAAAAGGAGCACTACCCTGGAGGTGATGACCTCCAGTTTTTATTGAGTCAAGAGAGTGGAGATGTCCTACTCCTTCCACATGTCAGGCAGAGGGAATTTTTGTCCTGGGATGGCCAGATTGGTCCTGTTATTTTAGGGGCCTCCATTGACTACAGGTTGATGGCATCCTGCTATATGTCATGAGCCATATGTAAATGTCAACAATCTGGGATGTGACCCCTTATCAACATCTGAGCCATGATTCTCGGCCATTAGGTTTTCTAATTCCACACTTAGTCCCCATAAATATTTACCTGTGTTCTCTGGTGATTTTTGTTGGGGTTTTGACTGCTAAAGTAAAAGAGTCATGTTCATTTAAGAGTTGGTTTATGTAAAATTTTCTAGATGATCTTATAATTATGATTAACCAACTGTTGGTGGGAAGAATGTATCAAAAGAATCAGGCCAAAATATAAAAAGTGGGTGGGGAAGACCCCTTGTCAAAGGGGACTCTCTTGAAATGGGACTAATCTAATCTGGCAGCCCAATGAGCCTAAATGGTGTTGGACATTGCCCCCATCAGAAAACAGTTCCTAGTGTCATGATTCTCTAACCAATGACAGTCTCTTAAACTGTTCTACTACCAGCAAGGCGAACCAACTTCTGAGGCATCCCTGAGATTGGCAAATACTGGAATAACCTCACCAATACTAACCAAGGGTGGTGGAGAGCACCAGATGGGTTATTCTGGATATATGAGAAGCAAGCTTATGCCAAACTCTCTAGGACTTAGAAGGGAAGCTGTACTACAGTAGTTATCCAGCCCGGGTTTTTCCTCTTGCCCAACCATCAAGGGGAACAGCTTGAGGTTCCCCTTTTTGAAACTCTGGGACCTAGAATAAAAAGGGACCTCAAAGTATGGGGCCAACAGAGATGGGGAAAAGATAAATGGCCTCCCCAGAGGATCAGTGAGACCTATGGATCAGCCACCTAGGCACAGGACAGGAGTAGGTGTTACCAGACTGCCATCTATTTGCTCAACAGAATCATTAAGTTACAGGCAGTCATAAAAATTATTACCAACCAGATTGCCTCTGCTCTAGAGCTACTGTCTAAGCAACAGACCCAAATGCAAGCTGCTATATACCAAAACTGTCTGGCCTGTATTATCTATTAGCTGAGAAAGGGGGAGTATGAGGCAATTTCAACTGATCAAGCTGTTGCCTCCACATAGATGACAATGGTCAAACAGTAATGAAAATTGCCACTAATACTAAAAAGATGGCACATGTATCCATACAGGTGTGGAAAGGATGGGACCCAAACAGTCTGTTTCAGCAGGTGGTTCTCTGCCTTAGATGGATTCAAAATCCTGATAGAGGTGATGGGTCTTGTCTTGGGAGCATGTTTGATGCTACCCTGCCTTGGTATTGCAGTCCATCAGGACCATGATGGAGGCCACTATAGAGAAAAAAACAGTCTCCAATGTAATGAAGCTATGGATAGACAAACATGTAAGTCAAGATGATGCTTTTTGACCCTGGCTGGGTCCAAGCATCAAAGGGGGGACTAATGTGGCAGGGAGGAGGGGGCTACATGGGAGGAAACTTAAAGAAGCTGAGCATGAAGAGGGTCACATAGCACTGAGGGTGAAGTAGCCAATAAAATTCTATATAACCATATATGGAGTAAACTTTGTTTCTTGCTTCTGTAACCTGCCTAGAATGGTATACAAGGCAAAGCCCCTTTGTTCTCAGGGTTCAGCCTTTGGATGTGAATCTGCTAAGTCACTGCCAGCACGCTAATAAACACTGCTTCATGAAAAGCTGCACTGTCACATTTCCCCGTTCTTGAGTATCCTGTATTTCCTCTTCCTAGATAAGGAAAATAAGAAAAACATTCCTAAGGGCAGACATCTAAAGGGATGAGCTATAGACCCCTAAAAGGAGAGTAACATAACAAACTTTCCAAAGATAAACAAAAAGGGTCTCACCAGAATAATAGGCTGGAATCATAAAATGCACATGACAGGTTTCAAGGACAAAATGGACTCACAAGACTCTCTTGGAATGTCCGGTCTGATAAGGATGTGGGGAAGCCAGATGGTCGGGTTCAGCAAGTTAATCACACAGCCAGCTATAGCTACAGCTTCAAATTAGAGTGGGGAGGGGTGCCTAAAGTCAGCCCCTATTTAATTTCATGAACTTCAGCCACCCTTTCGTCTAGCTCTTTCACTAGCCTCACCTGTCAGGGTGCTTTCCTATCCTTTCAATAAGCTTCGTGCTTGTTTTATGCTGAACTCCGGTTCTTCAGCGTGAAATTGCTTTAACTCTTAACTGCTTGTCTGGTGCCTTCAATCATTGACTGTGCCAGGACACGAACTTGGGAAAAAACAGTCCTGTCTGGTATTACTATATTGTGCTGTAGGAACAAAACTAAGAGCAAAATTATTGGAGCTCTATATTGTGGCCAGCCATTATTTAAATTGTTCAGCTATTTATAAAATAAAGAGATTATTTTCTATCTTTAAAACCAGACAATCACTCAACTCTAATGTGAATTAAACTCAATATGCCCCAAAATTATAAATTTAGAAGGCACGTTGATTTGATCATGACATAAATCCAGCACGTACCGATTCTTCATGCTTTCTAAAAGACAAGGTGAGAGAAATAAACACCTGCATAAATGACTGTAAAGATACACATCAACATACAGTCAATACTGGGATGTTGACAATTTTAAAAAAGAGAAATACTCTCCATGGCTTCCATGGCAAATCACGTGTTCTACAACAATGGCTGATCCCTGGGCTGTGGTCTCCATGAACCTCACTGCCCTGCCCCCTGCTGGTGCCCCATGGAATGGACAGGAAGTGATAACACTGTAGGTGCTGGTGACACCTCAGCCTCCAGTTGGTAAGTGACTTGTTCTCTGGGGTCCCGGACAGGAGGCAGGTTGTATCTAGGGCTGTGAATTTTCCAACAGTTGTCTCAGCAGTAACTTGTAATGACTTTCTAGATGCTGAAGTTTACTTTTTAATGTAGTTCCACTTGGGGAAACCCTCATCCTCAACTAGAAATTTTCCCTCCTTGTTAACAGACTTGCTAATTTCACTAGGAGATTCATTTTGCCTGTAGGAGAGGGATTTGCAATCCTGTGGGTTCATTAAATAATGCACAATAAACAAGGTCATGAGGCAGCAGGTGACAAGTGATGGGTTTCCAGTGGGAGAAGTCCTGTTATACATCCATGTTATACAGCCATGGCTGGTCAGATGCAGACTTTCTAAGACACCTCAAGATCTTGGGAAACCCAGCTGCATGAATAAGGATTCTGCAGGCTCAGCCTGAGATTGAGAGGAGATGAGAAGAACTGATCCACACTCCCCTCCCCTCCATGCTTCCTGTCACAGACTTCACTTTATATCTGCTTGACCTTTGAATATTTTCTCTGTCATGATTTACCTATGTTTCACTCTTTCTTATTTTCATTGACACCATGTCTCTCTTCAATATTTTGTATAGTGCTCCAAATCTGTCATTGTCTTCAATTTAGTTTTATTTTTAAAACCTTGTCACAATTTTTCATTATGTTCTGAACTTTCTTGTGTACTATCAGCATGTATTTGAAAATTCCTTTGCATTCTATGTATGAACCTGTATCTATCATATTTTATGCTTTTATATTGTGCTGTCTTCTCTATTCTTTTTTCATTTTTATTAGCATATTATACCTATTCGAGGGGTATATTGTGACATTTAGAGTAATGCTTACATTCTTTCTTAATTAGATTCACCCTCTCCATCTTTCTCCTTTATCTCTTCTATATTCATAACAGTTCAAATTATGTTTATTCACTTCCAGGTTAATTTCATTACTCCCCTTTTTATTCTACTGTGATTTTCCCCAGCATCTGTCTGTGTTTATAGATAATACCCTTCATTTCAAATTCATGGATAGTTATTTTAGTTTAAAATGTTTCACTTACACTCAGATTAATTTGTCCCATCATTCTCATTTATATATTTTACATATTTTTAGCATATGCTGTTAACTGCTATGTTCACCACATCGTGATACCATTTAAGTAGTGTCATTCTTTCAATTGTATTTAAAGATATTTACAGTGGAATGTGGCCATCCAAATGTGTTTTATAGTAGCTATCCTCCCAGAAACATTGAAAGTAACTTTTTCTTTATGGTGGGACTGGGGTTTGAACTCAGGGCTTCTCACTTGCAAAGCAGGCACTCTACTTCTTCAGCCACACACTCCTCCAGTCCATTTTGCTTTTGCTATTTTTGTGATTGGGTCTCAGGAACTATTTGACAGGATAGGCTCTAAGTGTGATACTCCTGATCTCAGCCTCCCATGTAGCTAGGATTACAAGAGTGAGTCACTGGCACCAGGTTGAAAGTAACTGTCTAACAATTTGGTCAGTGATTCTATAATATTTTTAAATGTATACAATGTAGCTATTATAAACAATAGCTGTCAATGAAAATTCAATATTCAACAACTCATATTATGTTGCTCATATTGTAGATAATTTTACTTATTTTAATGTTAGCCCATTCACCAGTTGTATCATAAAAATTTTAGCCATTTTTAATTCTAAATTTGTCATATGGCTTTATGTTACTGTTGAGGTGATTATGGGTTTCCCCATATTTATTAGCATATATTAATTGTACAAAGTACTGGGTTTCATTATGACATTGCCATGCAGGCATTCAGTGCACCTGATCATACTCACCCCTCTGTCACTCTTTCTTGTGGCTCCCCTTCCTTTTCCTTTTCCCCTCTCTTTGCCCCAATGGTCCCCCTTTTAATTTAATGACCTTGGTTTTCACCCTGACTCCTCCAAATGAGAAAAAACACATGATACTTTGTTGTGGGAATGGCTTCTTTCAATTAACACGGTCCCCAATTCCATGTATTCCCAGTAAACAATGTAATTTCATTCTCTTTCACATCAGAGTAAACGTCACTGTGCACATGTAGCACACTTTCTTTAGGTGAGTGTACTTTTTCCCCTTCAGTTTGTCAAGCATCCGGTAAGTGTACAACATGAAATCCACCTTCCATCTTTGGAGACTCATCTCGGTCAATTGCTTTACACATTATGAAATTCATTTTCATGATCATTTTGAGCAGATCATTTTTTGATGACATACACCTTCTCATAAGCATTTTCCTACCACTTTCATGACATTTGTCCACTAATGTCCTGCTGAACTCAGGCCATGGTCAATACAATGCTGTCTCCTCCATCCCTGGGAAGATTGTGTAGATGGTTCTGTCTCTGGTGTACTTGGCACATCTCACCACAGAAGTGATGAATTTCCCCACTGTTCAGTTTCTACTTGGGGAGCATTGCATATTTGTGACATTCAACAATTCTAAAGTCTTTATGGTGAATCAAATCTTTTAGGAATTTTCCCATTTCTCTTAATTTTCCAAAGTTTATTGGCATAGACAGTTTCAATAACATCTTTTAAGAAATATTTGCTATTTCTCAATTTCTATCTACAACACTTTCATTATGATGTTATTTTCCTTCTTTTGGGCTTTGCTACAGTGTCCTGGATATATCTTTGTTGCATTATTCAAGGAGCTGGGTTGGACTTTGATTTTCCTTCCTTTTTTTTGTTATCTGCTATTCTTCTGCTTCTACAGATATCAATTCTCTAGTTAGGTTTGATTTTGTTCTTCCTTTTTTTTTTTTTTTTGATGCTTTTGGAATTTGAACTCAGTTCCTTGTTCTTGCTATGCGGGTGCACTAACACTTGATCCATGCCCCACTCATTTTGTTTTAGTTATTTTTCTAATAGAGTATAACTATTTTTGCATGGACTGCCCTTATACATCAATAGTTCTAACTATGTCTCCAGCATAGCTTGGATTGCAGGAGTGAGCCACCAGGCCTGGTATGTTGGTTTTCCCAATGAAATGATATACTGAAAAATGCAAAGTGCTAATGAAAAATGGATGAGCTTTAGCCATATGAATGTCCATGCAGACTTTAATGAATGTGATATCATTGCTATTTGACCTTATTTTGGGGATTCTAATTCTATTTCCATATCAAGCATCCAAAATAGTTCAGACCAAAATGGAGATTATATATGTTCATACAGGTTGCAGTCAACAATATACAGCTATAGTACAACGATAATATGATAATAAAATAAAATTCAATAGAAACTAAAGATGAAATGGACGAGGCTCCTAAAGGTGAATACAATTCCATGTTGCACTTGAGAAGCTGGAATGGAGCTAGTTTGAATTTGGACCTGCAATGAATTTAAAATGCTTTCATCTTTGTAGCCCTACTGTGAACAATTATATATGCATCATATTAATAATTATTACATAATTATATGCAGAAACTACATTTTGAGTAAAACTAATGTACTTTATGTATACTATTAAATTATTTTATCCCTTTTTCTCTGCTATTTTACATACTTCTAGAAATTTAACAATTTCAATTGATCTTTCATTATGTTTCTATAAATCCATTGAGGCCTGAAGAGCTGTGTGGAACATTCACTAAATACACGCTGCCCACCAGAGATATTAAAGCATTGTTTTAGAGGTTGTATGCACATCAGAGCCAAGAAAAACAATAGACAATGAATAATGCTCATGGTTCATGAGCAATATTTGTTCGTATTAAATAGTTATAAAAATAGAGCTGATAAGGAGAATTGGGAAGGCTGAAAGATTCATTCCTTAACATACAGAAAGTGGAGTGTGCTGGAAAAAAATTTGGAGGCTACTTAAAAAGCTGGACATCGATCTACCATTTGATCCAGCAATACCACTCTTGGGGATATACCCAAAAGACTGTTACTCCAGAGGCACCTGCACATCCATGTTTATTGCGGCACTATTCACAATAGCCAAGTTATGGAAACAGCCAAGATGTCCCACCACTGACAAATGGATTAAGAAAATGTGGTATCTATACACAATGGAATTTTATGCAGCCATGAAGAAGAACGAAATGTTATCATTCGCTGGTAAATGGATGGAATTGGAGAACATCATTCTGAATGAGGTTAGCCTGGCTCAAAAAACCAAAAATCGTATGTTCTCCCTCATATGTGGACATTAGATCAAGGGCAAACACAACAAGGGGATTGGACTATGAGCACATGATAAAAGCGAGAGCACACAAGGGAGGGATGAGGATAGGTAAGACACCTAAAAAACTAGCTAGCATTTGTTGCCCTTAACGCAGAGAAACTAAAGCAGATACCTCAAAGCAACTGAGGCCAATAGGAAAAGGGGAACAGGTACTAGAGAAAAGGTTAGATCAAAAAGAATTAACCTAGAAGGTAACACCCATGCACAGGAAATCAATGTGAGTCAATGCCCTGTATAGCTATCCTTATCTCAACCAGCAAAAACTCTTGTTCCTTCCTATTATTGCTTATACTCTCTCTACAACAAGATTAGAAATAAGGGCAAAATAGTTTCTGCTGGGTATTGGGGGGGAGAGGGAGGGGGTGGAGTGGGTGGTAAGGGAGGGGGTGGGGGCAGTGGGGAGAAATGAACCAATCCTTGTATGCACATATGAATAATAAAAAAAAAAGAAAGTGGAGTGTGTATCTCCTCATGTCTGCCTGAATCCTCCTTTACAGATATCCCTACCTGCAGTGGTTGAAGTATGTTATATTTATATAAATGTGTTTCACTTCAATCATTTTGCAAATCACTCCTCAGAATTCTGTAGTCCATTTGTTAAATATATTGAGTCTGAAATACTTTAATCTTCCCTTGTCTCTAAAAAATGTATTTTATTTCACTGTTTTCCTAAGTACCAGAATTTGAACTCAGGGACTCCCATATCCTAGGCAGGTGCTCCATCATTTAGGCCACACTCCCAGTCCATTTTACTTCAGTTATTTTTCATACAGAAAAATAAATCTCCCAGTTTTGACTAAAGTTGGCCTCAGACTACTACCCTTCTCCTTCTCCTTCCATGTATCAGGGATTACTGTAATGGTCCACACACCCTGCTTGTTTGAGATGTGCTTTTCTTGAGTTTTTGCCTGGGTTGGTCTGAAAGTGTGATTGTCCTGATCTCTGCCTCTCTAGTTGCTGTCTTTTCTTATCTTTAACTTCCTCTTTTTAATTCATTGTTGAATTACATTTTGATGAGTGTGTTGTAATGGTATGTAGTTTGATTTCTTGCATGCTTCTTTTTTTTACAATGGTGATGAATTCTACCTTGTGTCACCATGACAGCTTTATGCTTTGGTTCCAATCATTAGATAGTTCACATTATTACTACCTTCTACCTTTAACTTGCTCAGAGAACCTATCTACACTAAGGATGGCTTGCTATGAAGAAAGATATTTTTCTCCTCAAGCATCCAAAATTTCTGCTTCCCCCTGCTGCACCAATCAGAGTGTCACTTGGATGTGCAGATCAAATTATCTCAACTTGGAGACTTTCTATCATTTAATGATTGCCTCAGTCAGATCCTCTGGATTCGTTTGGGATTGTCAGTCTTGTTACATATGTGCAATGCCTCTGGAACCTCCCTACCCATGATAAACTTCTTCACCTTAATGAATCTCCTTGATAAATACAACTTGAAATTTCTTTTTGTATTGATTTCCAAACTCATTTGAGATTCAATATTGGCTATGAAGTGTATTCATTACAGGGAGTGAAGGTTTGTTTAATAGACACAAACAATGAATGAAATATGGCAAATAAATGCAATAAAGTTGAATGCACATGAGCACCTCAAGAGACACAGAAATAGCCTGTGAAAAACTCAACATGTCTTCCTGACTAAAGCCCAGAATAAATTATATCTAGGATCATTACACCTCAAATAATAAATGGTGTGTATGAGAAACACATAGCCAACCTCACACTGAATGGGCAAAGATGAACGCATTTCCTTTGAGATGAGGAACATCAAATGGTACATGTGCCACCCTCCTTTTCCAATGGAGTTATTGGAATATCAGCCAGAGCAATTAGACAAGACTAAGAAATAAAAGGTAAACAAATAGGAAAGGTGATGTCAATTTATCCCTGTTTGTAAATTATTCGATTCTATACACAGAAAAACATAAAAGTTCCACCAGCACACTACTAGAACTGGCAAACAAAGTAGTAGAGAAACAGGATACAAATTCACATAGAAAATCTGTTCTTTTTCCATACACCAATCCTAAATTCACTGAGAAAGAAATGCGGAAAATAACCCAATTCACAGTAGCCACAAATTATGAAATGCCTGGGGATAAACCTAATAATGACATGAAGTTTGTCCACAATGGAATTTATAAAACACTGAGGAAAGAAAGTTAAGCAGGTACTAAATGGTGGAAAGACTTCCCATGTTCATGGATTGTTAGGAATGACATTGTTAAAATGTGCATATGAATCAATGTGATCTACATATTTAATGCAACACCTACCAAAGTACCAGTGATAATTCAGCTACTTTTCACTGTGACCAAATAATAGAAAAACGTGAAATTTTGGCTTCTTGTTTAGAAGAAGCCATCCATTGTTGGCTGGC
Source organism: Castor canadensis (assembly GCF_047511655.1). Lineage (NCBI taxonomy): Eukaryota > Metazoa > Chordata > Mammalia > Rodentia > Castoridae > Castor > Castor canadensis. Next base: position 20,404,811 of record NC_133401.1, read on the forward strand.
TCAATTGTGTCTGGGTCTCTGATGAGGCAGAACAACATGGCAGAAGGGTTTGTGGAGCATAAAGGCTTATTCAATAATGGACAAGGAGTAAAGAGCAAGAAAGAGTAGAGCCAAGAACTAGAGAAATGTCCCCAATATATTAATTCTTCAATGTAGGCTCCAATTTCCATCACTTCCCAAATGATGTCATCAAATTATGAATCCATCAGTGGATTAATCCATTGGTTAAATCAAAGAGCTTATGTTCCAATGATGGGAATAGCCTACTGGGGACCCAGTCTTATCACATGAATCTTTTTGGATGATGATTCATATCAACATTTTAATACCCAATGACATTCTTCACCAAACTACATAACAAGTGTCCTAAAATTGATATGGAAGCCACAAAGATCCTGAAGCCAAAAAATATTGTAAATTGAAAGTCATCAAAAGTTTTAAACACAATGCATAAGGTAGGGTGATACTAAACTAGCTAAACTAGAATGCTATGGGCATAAATAAGATGTACAGACAAATTGAAGAGCACAGAGGACCGAGAAATGAATCCAAACATCTTCAGCCAATGGATTCTCAATCAAATACCCAAAAGTATACACTGAAGAACTGACAGGTTCTTCAATAAATGGCACGTGAACCTGGAGAGACATATGTAGGGGGAGATTGAAACTACATATCTCATCTTGCACAAATATCAAATCAAAATGGATCCAATCTATATGTAAACCTGAAACTCTGAAATCACTAGGGGAAATCATTGTGGAAACAGTTCCTGAAACAAATTCACCCCACCCCTTCTCTGGCTTCCTTCTTATCATTAATCCTGGTGAATTTGAAAATTTTCTTTTCCCTGATCTTCCAGTTTCATTACATGATTGGACATTGGCCCATCTGTCTGTCGTATATACTGACTTCGTTTTTAACCTCTCTTATTTTATAAGATATCTGTAAACTTACTATTCCTTGGAATTTCACATTGGACCCAGCACCCAATAAAATGGACAGAACCTGGGCATCTTCTCCTTAGCTCCCACCTGGCCCTCACCTTACCAGGTGAGGGTGTCTAATAACTGGGCTGATAACACACATGCTCTCTTTTACTTCCTCTAAATTTCAAATCATGAAATTCATGGAGCCTCTATTAAGCGGCAGGTGAGATTTCATAAGGTTGTAACAGGTTCAGCATCCCTCATCAGAAAACCCACCATCTGAAATGCTCCAACATCAGAAGCGTTTTCATCACTGCCATGACATTGGAATATTCCACACCCACCTCATGTGACACATCATAGTAAAAATACAAGACCAATAAAATTTGTAAAACCACCTTCTCGTTATACAAAAGTGTGTTTATGTAGAGTGAAAGAAATTTGCATTTTGATGTGGTTCTTACCATTTAATATTTATATGTATGTTACATATGTACAGATATCAATCTCTCTCTCTATCTTTCTGCTATTTATCCTTGTTTTCCCATTTTCCACCTGTATCTACAAAAGCAAGCCTTTCTCTGTCAACATATCCCTACATTAGGACAGTTATTAGACTCAGTTACCATAATTGATATGCTATAGTCATCCACATTCTGTAGTTTGCACCAGATTTTACTTTTGACATTTATTTCATGGCTTGGACAAGCACGATGTCAGGTTTACATCAGTTTGAATGATGCATTGTGTAATCACTGCTCTAAAAATCCCGTGATCCACTCTTTCACCCCTCCCTTCTCATATCTCTTAGCAAAACTGATATTTTGTCACTGCTGTTGCCACTTCTGAAATGTGATAGAGTTGGACTGATACAGTATGTAGCCTTTCCAGAATGCCTATCGCCCTCAATGACGTTCATTGATGTTTCTGTCAGACAATAGCATTTCCTTTCAGCATTGACTAATATTCCACTGCTGGATGTATCACATTTAGGTGTTCATCCACTTACTGAAGGCCTGCTTGCTTATGTTGAAGTTTTGGAAATTATTAATGAAACTTCAGCAACCCTCCGTAGAGGTGTGACAGTTATACATTTCACTCTGTGATAAGTACCAAGGTGCGCAATCACTTTATTGTATGCCAAGGGGACATTTAGATTTGCAAGTTGCTGCCAGAGCTCTTCCAAGTGGCCATAGGATTTTGCATTTTCTCCAGGAATGAAGGAGAGTTCCTGCTGCTCCTGAGCTCATCAGCTTTGGTGTGTCAGTGTTTGGATTTTCATGATTCTAACAGTTGTGTCGTCCTACCTCACTGTCTTGATTTGCATTTCTATAATGACACAGGACATGAAGCACCTTGTCTTTTGCTAATTTGCCAATGATGTATTTTCATTGTGATGTGTTTCTCACATTATATTTATCTTTGTATAAATGCAAAGTAATGCATTTCATTATGACATTTCATCATGTATGTAATGTAGTTTGATCAGACTCTCCATTATGCCAGTTCTTTCATTTTTACGAATGTATATTAGTTGTTCTAATTAATTGTTTTATTGTAATATTTTCATGCAGATATGTAAATGCATGTTTATTGTCTTCAACCCCAGTGACTCCTTTTTAAATTTTTGAAATTAGGATATATTTATTGTGCATGGGAGATTCATTGTGACAATTCTAAATAGGCTTACATTGTACATTGGTTAGATTGTCCCCATCATCACTCCCCACCAACCTCCTCAGCCCCACTTAAAGCATTGCAAGAGGTTTCATCATTCTATTTCACATAAGTACATGAAGTCCGTCAACCTCATTCACTCCCCTAATGATCTTCATTCATCTTCCCCCTCCCACAAGTACCTCACACACTGTCCCTATCTTAAAACCAGTGACTCCTTCTTGCCCCTCCTTCCACTGATGCTTTTACAATTTCTCTTCCCTAGTACTACCCCTTCTTTCCATGTCCTTTTTTCAAATGTAGAGTCCACAATATGAAAGAACACACTCAATATTTATTTTTCTGAGTCTGGCTTGTTTTTCTCCAATTCTGTAAATTCCAATTTACAGTTTCCTGAAAATGACATGGTGTCCTGCTTTATACCTAAATGAATCTCCACTGCGTATATGCAACCCACTTTCTTATTCATTTGTGTGCTGATGGGCACCTGGGCTAATTCCTTAACTTGGCTGCTGCAATTAGCGCTGCAAGAAAGGTGCAATTTGGTTAATGCTGGCATGTCCTCACTTATGCATGTCCTCAGGAAAAGCTGTTTCCTTTATACAAGGTGGAATTCCTGATCAGAGAAAATAAACAGAAATAATCCCATATTTGTCAACTGAAAGACAAAAAAGAAAAGCCTAGGACCAGATGGATTCTCTGCTGAATTCTATGACACTTTTAAAGAAGAACTAATACCAAACCTCCTTAAACTGTTCCATGAAATAGAAATGGAAGGAACACTGTCTAACACATTTTATGAAGCCAGTATTACCCTCATCCCAAAACCAGACAAAGACACCTCCAAAAATGAGAACTATAGGCCAATCTCCTTAATGAACATCGATACAAAATCCTCAATAAAATAATGGCAAACCGAATCCAACAACATATCTGAAAGATATGTTGACTGAGTCAGCTTCATCCCATGGATGCAGGGGTGGTTCAACATATGTAAATCTATAAATGTAACAGTACATTAATAGAAGCAAAGACAAAAACCATTTGATCAACTCAATAGATGCAGCAAAAAGCTTTCAACAAGATTCAACACCCCTTCATGATAAAAGCTCTAAGAAAACTACAAATAGAAGGAAAGTACCTCAACATTGTAAAGGCTATATATGACAAATCTACAGCCAACATCATACTTAATGGTGAAAAACTGAAACCATTTCCCCTAAATTCAGGAATGATACAAGGGTGCCCACTATCCCCACTCCTATTCAACATAGTACTGGAATTCCTTGCCAGAGCAATTAGGCAAGAAGAAGAAATAAAAGGAATACAAATAGGTAAAGAAACTGTCAAAATATCCTTATTGGCAGATGACATGATCCTATACCTTAAAGACCCAAAAAACTCTACCCAAAAACTCTTAGACACCATAAACAGCTACAGTAAGGTGGCAGGATACAAAATCAACCTACAAAAATCATTAGCTTTTCTATACACCAACAATGAACAAACTGAGAAGGAACACATGGAAACAATTCCATTCACAATAGCTTCAAAAAAAATCAAATACCTAGGAGTAAATTTAACAAAGGATGTGAATGACTTCTACAAGGAAAATTACAAACTCCTGAAGAAAGAGATCAAGGACGACTACAGAAGATGGAAAGACCTCCCGTGCTCATGGATCAGTAGAATCAATGTAGTAAAAATGACTATACTACCGAAAGCAATCTACATGTTTAATGCAATTCCATTCAAAATCCCAAAGACTTTCATCACCAAGATTGAAAAATCTACCCTAAAGTTCATTTGGAAATACAAGAGACCATGAATAGCAAAGGCAATACTCAGCAAAAAGAGCAATGCTGGAGGTATCACAATACCTGACTTCAAACTATATTACAAAGCAATAGCAATAAAAACAGCATGGTACTGGCACAAAAACAAACATGAAGACCAGTGGAACAGAATATAGGACCCAGATATGAACCCACACAACTACATCCACCTCATTTTTGACAAAAGTGCCAAAAATATACAATGGAGAAAAGACAGCCTCTTTAACAAATATTGCTGGGAAAAGTGGTTATCTGCCTGCAAAAAACTGAAACTAGATCCATGTCTATCACCCTGTACTAGTATCAACTCAAAATGGATCAAGGACCTAAATATCAGACCTGAAACTCTGAAACTTCAGGAAGGAGCAGGAAACACTCTGGAACTAATAGGTATAGGCAAAGACTTCCTCAGTAGAACTCCAGCAGCCTAGCAACTAAGAGAAAGGATGAATAAATGGGACTTCATAAAATTAAAAAGCTTCTGCACAACAAAAGAAATGGTCTCTAAACTGAAAAGACCACCCACAGAGTGGGAGAAAATATTTGCCATCTATACATCAGACAAGGGACTGATAACCAGAATACACAGGGAACTTAAGAAACTAAACTCTCCTAAAATCAATGAACCAATAAAGAAATGGGCAAGTGAACTAGACAGAACTTTTTCAAAAGAAGAAATTCAAATGTTCAAAAACACATGAAAAAATGCTCACCAACTGTGGCCATAAAGGAAATGCAAATCAAAACCACACTAAGGTTCCACCTCACCCCCGTTGGAATAGCCATCATTCAAAACACCACCAACAACAAGTGCTGGCGAGGATGTGGGAAAAAAGGAATCCTATCCACTGCTGGTGGGAATGAAAGCTGGTGCAACCACTCTGGAAAAAAATCTGGAGGAGTCTTAAAAATTTAAACATAGACCTGCCATATGATCCAGCAATCCCACTCCTGGGAATACACCCGAAGGAATGCAACACAGGTTACTCCAGAGGCACCTGTACACCCATGTTTATTGCAGCACTATTCACAATAGCCAAGTTATAGAAACAACCTAGATACCCCACTACTGATGAGTGGATCAAGAAAATGCGGTATTTGTACACAATGGAATTTTACTCAGCCATGAAGAAGAATGAAATCTTATCATTTGCAGGTAAATGGATGGAACTGGTGAACATCATTCTGAGCGAGCTCAGCCAGGCTCAGAAGACCAAAAATCGTATGTTCTCCCTCATATGTGGACTTTAGGTCTAGGGAAAATGCAGCAATGTGGTTGGACTTGGATCACAAGACAAGGGGAGGGGACATACAGGAGATGTAGGAATAGGTAGAAAACGCAAAATATGAAAGCGTTTGATGTCCCCACTCCAGAGGAACTAATACAGAAACCTTAAAATGACAAGTTATCATGAGCAGGGGATCAGGAATCAATGTAAAGATCAGTTAGAGTTGAATCAACATGGGACATAACACATGGGTACATGAGAGCAATAGTAGGAATCTTTCTATATAGCTATCCTTAACTCAACTAGCAAAAATGCTTTGTCTTTCTTATTATGCTATGTCATTTCTTCAACAAAATCAGTCACAAGGGCAGAACGGGACCTGCCTGAAACTGGGGGGGGAGGGTGGGGGAGGGGAACTGGGTGGAGAAATGACCTAAACAATGTATGCACATAATAAAAATAAAAATAAATAAATAAATAAATTTTTTAAAAATAAAAAATAGTCCTGTTTAGATTTTTAATCCTTTTGTTCATTTTTGTGGTCATATATTCTAGAAATTTATCAATTTCATGTAGATTCTCCAAATTAATGCAGTATAATTTTGAAAGTATTCCCTCATGACACACTGGGCTCCAGTGGGATGTGTCACAGTTTCCCCTTTTCATCTCTACTGTTATCGATTTGGCTCTCTGTTTCCTTTGCTCAGTTTAGTTATTTTTCAATTTTATTTATCTTTTCAAAGAACCAATTCTTTGTTTTACTGAACCTTTGAATTGCTCTTTGGTTTCAAGTTCATTAATTCATTAGGTTATTCATTTGAAATCTCTCTCTTTTTTATTCATTTATTCACATGTACATATATTGTTTGGGTCATTTCTCCCCCTTACCCCCTGCCCCCTGCCCCCTCCCTCACTCCCAACCCCCCTCTCTTCCAGGCAGAACCTGTTCTGCCCTTTTCTCTAATTTTGTTGAAGAGAAGACATAAGCAATAATAAGAAAAACATACGGTTTTGCTAGTTGAGATAAGGATAGCTATACAGAGAGATCCCTAGTATTGCTTCCATGCACAAATGTGTTACAATCTAAATTGATTCATCTCTACCTGATCTTTTCATTAGTTCCTGATCACCTTCCCATATTGACCTCTGTCTGTTTAAGATTTCTGTATTAGCTCCTTTACATTGGGGACATCAAACTCTTTCATGTTTTGGGTTTCCTACTATCCCCATACCTCCTGTATGTGTTCTCCCCTTAGTATGTGACCCAAGTCCAACCACATTGCTGCATTTGCCCTAAATCTAAAGTCCACATATGAGGGAGAGCATGCAATTTTTGGTCTCCTGAGCCTGGCTAACCTCGCTCCAGTTCCATCCATTTACTTCAGAATAGTAAGATTTCATTCTTCTTCATGGCTAAGTAAAACAACATTGTGTATAAGTACCATATTTCTTAATCCATTCATCAGTAGTGGGGCATCTTGGCTGTTTCCATAACTTGGCTATTGTGAATAGCATTGCAATAAACATGGGTGTACAGGTGCCCCTGGAGTAACCTGAGTTGCATTCTTTTGGGTATATCCCCAGGAGTGGGATTGCTGGATCATATGGCAGATCTATGTTTAGATTTTTAAGAAGCCTCCATATTTTTTCCACAGTGGTTGCACTAGCTTACATTCCCACCAGCAGTGTACATGGGTTCCTTTTTTCCCACATCTTCACCAACACCTGTTGTTGGTGTTGGTGAGGTAGAATCTTAGTGTGGTTTTGATTTGCATTTCCTTTATGGCCAGAGATGGTGAGCATTTTTTCATGTGTTTTGGGCCATTTGAATTTCTTCTTTTGAGAAAGTTCTGTTTAGTTCACTTGCCCATTTATTTATTTATTTATTTATTTCATTTATTTATTGATTTTGGGAGAGTTTAGTTTCTTAATTTCCCTGTGTATTCTGGCTATCAGTCTCTTGTCTGATGTATAGCTGGCAAATATTTTCTCCCACTCTGTGGGTGGTCTCTAGTTTAGAGACCATTTCTTTTGTTGTGCAGAAGCTTTTTAATTTTATGAAGTCCCATTTGTCCATCCTTTCTCTTAGTTGCTGAGCTGCAGGGGTTCTATTGAGGAAATCCTTGCCTATACCTATTGCTTCCAGAGTATTCCCTGCTTTTTCCTCTACTAACTTCAGAGTTTTGGGTCTGGTATTAAGGTCCTTGATTCATTTTGAGTTACTACTAGTACAGGGTGATAAACATGGATCTAGTTTCAGTTTTTTGCAGGCAGATAACCACTTTTCCCAGCAACATTTGTTAAAGAGGCTGTCTTTTCTCCATCGTATATTTTTGGCAACTTTGTCAAAAATAAGGTGAGTATAGTTGTGTGGGTTCATATCCGGGTCCTCTATTCTGTTCCACTTGTTTTCATGTCTGTTTTTGTTTCAGTAACATGCTGTTTTTATTGCTATTGCTTTGTAATATGGAAAGTCGGGTATTGCAATATCTCCAGCATTGCTCTTTTTCCTGAGTATTGCCTTGGGTATTCATGGTCTCTTGTGTATCCAAATGAACTTTAGAGTAACTTTTTCAATCTCTCTGATGAATGTCATTGGTATTTTGATGGGAATTGCATCAAACATGTAGAGATTGTGCTTTTTTTAATGTAGGCATTTATCATTAATGCTCATAAACCTCTCATAAAACTGCTGTCATTGTATTGCACAGATTCTTGTATGTTATGTTTTCATTTTTTTCAATTCTAGGATTTAAAAAGCTCCCACTGTTGTGTTCAATGATGCATGGGTCTTTGAAAGTGTACTCTTTAGTTGCCATTTGTTTGTATATTTTCTGTATTTCTCTGCTGTTAATTTCTAGCTTCATTTCCTTGTGATCTAATAACTTGCAAGGACTTATTTCAACATTCTTGTGTTTGTTATGATAGGCTTCATGTGCTAAAATAAGATATATTTTGAGAAACTCTCCTGGGCTACTGATCAGAATGTGTGTTCTGCAGCTGTTGGGTGCAATGGTCTATAGAAGTCTCTGAAGTCTATTTGGTCTGTAGTGTTTTTAACTGCAATGTTTTCTGATTCATTTTTTTGTCTGAGTGATGTATCTATTGGTGAGAGTGAGGTTTTGAAGTCACCCACTATTTTTGTGTTAGCATCTATATGTGCCTTTGTGTCCAATAGTATTTGTTTTATGAAATAAGGTGCACCTACATTTGGTTTAATTGTTGTATCATGTGCATGGATGGTTCCCTTTATCAATGTGTAGTGAGCTCCTTTTTCCTTCTGGATAATTTTGTTTTGAAGCCTGCTTTTTCTCTGATTTCCTTCCAAGACCAAGATGGCCACCAGATACGGAAGTTCCTGGTACTGAGCCTTCCAAACCAATTCTATGCTATGGTTCAATTGTCAATAGTTTTATGTCATAAATGCTTAGGTCCCAGGTGAGTCTATTACAAAGAGGTGGATTATTTAGGAGATGGGGTCTTGTGGGAGATCCTTACATCATTGTGGGGTACACTCAAAAGTTTCAGGATCCTACCTATTCTCACATTCTTTCTCTGCTTCCTGCCTTATAAGGTTAGGGGTTTTCCCAGCCATGTGCTCCTGCTATGATGTACTGCCCTTTCCAGAGTCCAAAAGCAATGTATCCAACTGCTCTTGAGTGAGAACCTCCCAGGGTTTCTTTTATAATATTTGACTTAGGCATTTCACTATAGTGACACAAAGTTAGCATGCCATCTTCCCTAGCACTCAGGAGTCTGGCACAAGAGAATTGAGGATTTCAGACTAGCCTGAGCTAGATGCATAACAAGACCATGCCCTTCATATTTATTGTATTATTAATATATTACTTATATGCAATCCATTCAATAGATCCTAGTTTAATAGACTGTATCTAATTTGAAATTACATCCAAATGACATAGGTAAGGTATAGGCCCAAATTGTTCTATGCAGACATCAAGAGACACAACATTTCATTTTATTTTATGCAAAGAATAAACCCCCTAACCCACTCAACTTGATGTTTATGTGCTTTTATTCTCATTAAGGCTTGAAAATTATACAAATTCATTCTAGCCAAATTGCAGGCACTCAAGAGCAACGTGATTTGCTTCTGAAAATTGCTATAAATACTTCTTTATTGCAGGAGGAAGTGAGTTAGGTCAGATTAACCTGAAAAAAAAGTAAATCCCACCTTTGATAAAGAAGAAATAAATTTGGAAGTAAATTTCTTATGGTGCATCACGACATGAGGAAAGATGAGTTGGTAACCTGATGATAAAATTCTACTATTTCTGTCAAATCTGTGCTAGAGTTTTCTCAGTTCTATAAAATTATGAAGGATAATGAAATTATTTGAATAATAACATCTCATAAAGCAACCTACCATCAAAAGTATGTGTGGGATGGCTCTGTTTTCAGTTGACTTGGAAGAGAGTCTGGGCTATGGACATGTTGGGTTCCTCTGTGGTGTCTGTAGGGGAGATGCACCATGAAGAGGCTGTTACACACAATGAAGACCAGAAACAACAGATTTTGAATCAATATCACACCTAAAAATAACACTGTAGTGTGGTATTGAACCTGAATATTTTGTCAGTATTCTTGACAAAATCCAGGAATTCAAACTCCCCCTAAGGGACAATATTCCAACAATTATTCTTTGGAGTTTTTGAAGAGGGGTGGTTCATCTTTGGTAGGTGCTTTGAGCTGACAAGAGGCTGTATTGCCCAGTTTGAAGCCAGCTAGGTTACGAATAGTCTGGGACAGCTCCCTCTCTTGGCTCAAGGTCTCCTCCTTTTAGCCCACAAGTGAGAGGAGCCAGGTGATGATATCATATTTCCCTACCTTAAGTTCAAGATGGTATAAAAACAACCTACCAAAGAGATCCCAGCCCTCTTCTTCCCTTCTCTCGTCTGGCAGAATGGGTGACTCCACTTCCCTCAATCAAGCTATACTACCTCACCCCATCCACGTGTTCTGCTTAGATTCTTCCATTTGGAGCTCAAGGATCAATATCTTCTGAAAACAGTGTTTGCCAATTACAATTTTGGTGAGCCAGGAAGGAGCAACCAAGGGGTGAGGTGCCAATATGCTAGCTCTGCTCATCTTTTTGATGTTTCAGAACCAAACACCACTCATGGCTTGAATGGTATCAATCCTCTCATTGCAACATTCACCTGATGCTGGAGACTTGTTCAGAGCCCTGGCACAGACAGCAACCTGATTGGCAGGATGCAACATTTGCCCACAGGACTCATGAGCTCCTGTGAGCACCCAAAGGCACAGGATTCATGTCTGAGGTCCCTGGTTCTGCCCCAGGAGATGGACCACTTTAAAGCTAGCTGCCTTTCCATAACCAAACCCTCCTTAAGTGTTAATCTCCTCACCCATCTTTTCCTTCACTGTGATGTGGAAGATCACACTACAAGGTCTCTAAATCGCCACATGCCCAAGGAAAACTAAAAATGCCCCTGCTGTAAGGGCTGAATTTCTCTGCCCCCCCCCCAGCTTTCTTTTCTTCTCCTCTTCTCTCTCTCCACATAACCAGTGGTTTTAAATCAACCCATGGGAGGCATGCCTTGCTCAGCCCATCCAGCCTCACACTTTTTTTTTAAGAAAAAAAAAAAAAAGACTGGTTCCAGAGGGGCTGACTGACACCTGCCCTGGGAAAGCATGGCTGCTCAGAGACATAAGGGGAGGAGCAGCAAGACAATGGCCTGCTGCCTGTGGATTGGGAGACTTGTGTGCCCTGTGCAGTCACCCCTGGGGAGCATGGAATTGCAGCTGTCAGGGAACACACTGATGGTGTAGTGAACAGAGCCTTTCTGACACATCTGGAATGCAGCATTCCAAAGGCTACCAACACTTGGGTTTTGGCATGCACAAATGCAGGCCTCCTGGCCTGCTGTTGGCGGCAACTGTGCATGGGGTTTGGCCTCTTGACTCAGGGCCCATCAGTGGCATGGAATCTCTGCACTCCCACCATCATCATGCAAGACCACCAGTGTCCAGCTCCATGAACCACTGCCTGGTGCAGTCCTCCAGCCCCACTCCTGTGGCCTACACGTGGTACAGGCCCTGGTCCCACTGCTCACCATGGGCTGGAAGCCCCACCTACCCAGCCTCGAGACATGACGTGCAGTGTTAAAGCACAGTGAACATGACCAAGGAACCATCTGTAGTGGTAGCATATGCATTACAATAACTACAGCCAGAGATGTAGCGTGCAAAAAGGTCACCAGCACCTGTATGCACAAGTCTGCATGCTTGGGCCCGGGGCATGGGCTGGCAGCCTCTGTCCAGTACCCTCCAGCTGAAAGGGTACCAGTGCCTGAGCTGGCTGAGAGAGTGAATGCAAAGGCATGGCAGTGAAGCTTGGGGCATTGGGGACAAGTTGGATGATGGCCCAGCAGCACACTGGGACCATGTATGCTCTCCCCAGCTGTGGCTTGCACAGTTCCCCAGCCCCATGGCAACATGGTGACAGGAGAGGGCTACATGCCCCCAAGACTTGGGTCCACAGCCTCCACTGAGTGAACCAAAAAAAAATTTTTAAGGGGAGGTGATCAAGGTCCTATGCCTAACCAAACTGCTTTCTTCCAATCTGCAACCTTCTCTGTCTTCCTCCTCTGATGAACTCCCTTGCTTGCCTACCTGCCATGCCCATCCACCTTCACTTCCATCCAATTCTCACCAATGCTCCACTTGTCCCCATAGACTACAGGGAGTTGAAAAAACACTCACTTGGAAGTCAGAACTCCTTGATTCAGAGGAATACGCCAGGGCCCTACAGACAAGTAGTTGGCACCCTTACAATTGGGATTAATGAGATTAAATTCTAGGTTCTAGAGATGGTACCTATGTCTCCTTTCCTTAGGGAAGCTAATAAAGGCTGACAACAGAACTCTACCAATGGGATGCCTGCCTAACTGAAGTAAAGCCATGGGTTCAAACCCCTCCCTAGTGCATTTCTATTATCTAACATAATTATCTCTGATCTTCATTTTCTCCTCACTAGGATAATAATTGAATTAGCATTCAGAAACACTCACACTTAGGAACAGACTGACCCTTAGGGAAAAGGTTGATTCACAAGACAGTGTACCCTGGCACAGGCTTGCTCCAGAGATGTCTGATGGGAACAGGTCTGAGGGATCTGTGTTGAGGTTACTTAGATACATGCTGGGACACTCCACAGATGTTAGAAGTTCTCGCTGTTCTCCCTCCTAAAGAGTAAATTTCCCCTTTTCCATTTCACTCTCTCTCTCTCTCTCTCTCTACAAGCTGACATGGGGTTAGCCAACAAGTTCCAATGGATTCCCCACTTGGCTCTATCCTTAAATACTGGGAATGCTTTGTCTCAGCTCACCTAATAAAGGAAAGTTTGATTCATTATGGTAATGAGGTTTGGACCCAATGTCAACTGGGGACTAAAAGGTGATGCAAAAAATGGGAGTCTTGGGTATGACACCATCTTACAATTAGATCGGTGTTGTAAAAAATGATATAGATGGTCAAAGATTCCATACTTGCAAGCCTTTAGGGACCTATATCAAAACCCAACCATCTGTAAGGCTTTCTTCAGCCCCAACAAGAACTTAAGGAAAGAGACCTAGATATCCTCGATGGTCCTCTGCTACGAGGAGTATCACGTACCTCACAAAGGGAGCTCCCATTACCTAACCTTTACACGCTGATACTGAACCAACATTGCCTCCACTACAATCTCCTCCCTCAGCACTCCCGGTGCCAATGAGTTTGCCACACACTCAAATTGGGAAATCTTACTCAGAGACTTCTCAAACAGTGCTCCAATTACGAGCAGTGTCAGGGCCCAAAGAATCAATTCAAGTTCATGTGCCCTTCACTGCAAATGGTATCCAAAAGTGTAAGAAAAATGAGGAAGGTATATTGAGGATGCACATAAATTTAGGATTGAGTCTCAGACCCTGGCATTAAGGTTTGATCTCTCTTGGAGGAACATGCAGTTCCTCCTGGCTTACTATTACATTCCTACAAAGGGAAAAAATTCTTTCTGCTGCCTGTGTGGAGATGGATGCGGTCTTTGATAGGGATCTCATAGGCTGATATCCATGAGATGTCACTGTCCCAACAATTTAGCCTCACTGGGATTATAACACCAAGGAGGAATGCAGAAGAGGGCTCACAAGTGGTAAGCCATCCTTCAAAGAATGAAATCAAGAGTCATATAGACTGTAAATTATAACAAGGTCCAAGGAATCATCCAAAAGCAAGAGAAGAACCCTGTAGCCTTTTGTGATAGACTAGAGGAATTCTTTAGAAAATACACTACCCTTGATCCTGAGTTGATTGTAGTGACTGCCCTCCTAAATCATCATTTTGTTAATCAATCTCACACATTAGAAGAAAGCTTCAGAAGCTAAATCTGGGACCCCTATCCAACAAAACTCAGTCGGTACACATTGCCTATCAGGTCTATACCAATCTTGATCTGAAAGAGGAGAGGAAGGAACAGACTAAGGAAAGAAGGCAAGCCAAACTATGGCTGCTGCAATAACCCCAATGCCCAATGGACATCTTCAGACAAAAAAGGCCAGAAAACTAGCCTGCTTCAAATTCAAGAAGCTTGAGCACATGGCAAGGAATTGCTCAAATCCACCCCTGGGTCTCTGTCATGAATGCTGTAAAACAGGAGGTTACCAGTTGCACTGGAGTATGGACTGTCCCCGCTCCCAAAGAGGGCCCAGCCAGTCAAGACTCTGGGTGTATAGGCTGAAGCTGCACATGATGAGGAGGCCTGGGGTGCTCTCAACAGCCCCTGCATAAGCTTCTCATCACTTATGTGGAACCTCAGGTGGACTTGGAATTCTTGAGCAAGCAAATTCTATTCCTTACTGAAATACTCTGTTCTCCCTGGTTTTACAAAAAAGCCTTCCTCTCAGACCACAATTGTAGTAGTAGTTAATGAAAACAAAATTTGAAACTTCACTCCTCCCCTCCCTTGCCATAATGAAATGCAGTATTTTATGCATAGATTTCTTATAATCCCTAGTTACCCTGCCCTATTCTTGGGTCAGAACATGACAAAAAAGTTGGGTGTGGCCATTTCCAAGAACTCCTAATGCTCCAAAAAGGACGCAAAAGGATCCATGAAATTCATTTAGAGGTGATCCCACAAGTAAGCCCCTCTGCTTGGTATGATGGGATACCTGGAAGACAAAAACTGCTATCCTTGTTAAGATACAACTTGAAGACCCCAACCACTATCCCAGTTGTAGTCAATATCATCTTAAGCAAGAGGCTAAAGACTGACTACAACCAATTATTAAAAAGTTTCTAAAACATAGACTGTTAAAACCTTGCCAATCTCCCTGTAACACTCCTATCTTACCTGTAGTGAAAACATCAGGAGAATCTAGGATGGTAGAAGACCTGCCATTGTTAAATGAGTCTGGGTTTCCCATCCACCCTCTAGTGGCTGATCCAAATGCTATTCTATCCCAAATACCGAAGATAGTCAATTGTTCAAAATCTTGGACTTAAAAGAAGCCTTCTTTACCATCCCTCTGCACCAAGACTCCAATACCACTCTGCTTTAGAGTTGGAAGATCACTTCACAAGAGAAAGACAACAGTATATGTGGACAATACAGCCCCAGGGATTCAGAGATAGCCCTCACCTGTTTGCCAGGCATTGGGAAAGGACTTAAGAGACCTTCAGATGAAGGAAGGGGACTTTTCAATTTGTAGAATACCTTTTGATCTGTAGTTCAACCCAGGATATATAATGCCAACACTGTCTTGGTTCTTAATTTCTTAGTTGACAGGGGATATAAAATACCAAAAACAAGGTACAAATCTCCTTACAGGAAGTCTGCTATCTAGGTTACATCCTTATCCCTGGGGCCTGGAGACTGTCTGATCAAAGAATAGAGGACATTGGTACCCTAGGGATACCATTAACTAAATGTCATCTCTGTTCATTTTTGGAAATGACAGGGTTCTGTCAGATCTGGATACTCAACTTTGGAGTTATAGCAAAGCCTCCATATGAGGCCACAAAGGGATTAGATAATGAGCCTTTAAAATGGACTGGAGAAACAAGACATGCTTATAAAACACTAAAAAGGCCCCTTGTTGAGGCCCCAGCTTTAGGGATTCAAAATGTAGCAAAACCCTTTGTACTTACATGTGTCAGAGAGAAAGGGAATTGCTGTGGGAGACTTAACTCAAAAATTAGGAACAGAAACACATCCAATAGCCTACCTCTCAAAGAAACTAGATGGGACAGCCTTAGAATGGCCAGGATGTCTAAGAGTGATAGCTGCTACTTCTGTGTTAGTGGAGGAGGTAATGAACATAGCCCTGGGCCAACAACTAGAAGTTCTAACTCCCCACCAGATTAGAGCCACCACCAAGTCACTTGTGGATGTCCAGAGAAAGGCTGACTAAATACCAAGCCATTCTTTTGGAATCCCCAGAAGTGACCATAAAGACCTGTAATGTCTTAAATCCTACATTTTTACTGCCTCCTGAGCTCATGACTGATCATACTTATAAGCAGGTAATTCCACAGACCTATGACAGCAAATCAGCCACTCCTCAAAACTGAGGTCAAATAGTTTCCTGAAGGAGTAACTTTGTATTAAATGGAGAAAGAAAGGCAGAGTATGCAGTAGTGAATCATGAGGAAGTCTTAGAGGCATGGCCCTTGCTAGCTGGACTTTTGTCCAAAAGGCTGAACTAATGGCTTTAATTAGAGTTCTAAACTCAGGGAAAGGAAAAATGGGTCAATATTTATACCAATTCAAAATATGCCTTCCTGGCATTAAATGCCCAAGCAGCTATACAGAAGGAGAGGGGATTCCTCTCTGGGAAGGAATCCCCAATAAAACATGGAAAGGAAATTCTCCAATTATTAGAGGCTGTCCACCAACCAAAGAAAGTGGCAGTGATCTGCTGTAGGGACATCAAAAAGACCTAACTCTGGCGACACAGGGAAACAACCAGGCAAACCAAAAGGCTATACAAGAGGCTCTGCAGCCTCTATATGTCCTGCCAGGCTCCATCCTGTCTCTCTTTCCCCACAGGAGTCTGTATATCCTAAATATCCTCCTGATGAGGAAAAAGGGCTGGACTGTGTTGCAGACATAAAGAAGGAGCTTGGTGGTATATGGATGGTTAACTTTTCTTGCCCCAAGAAACCTGATGGAAAGTTATAAGGTCTACACATGACACTTTTCAGTTGGGCTGAGGTACAACACTGGAGCTAATTAGCAGGATGCTTATGGGGACTGGAATAAGTTATACAGTAAAACAGGTCTGTCAGGGCTACACCCTATTCTCCTATAATAACCCTGGTCCTAAGCTTCTCCCACCAGTTGAGTCAATCCAGAGGCAAGGATCTTACCTAGAAGAGAATTGAAAGGTAGACTTCTCTCACATGCCACATTGCCAAGATTATAAACCATTGCTAGTCTTTGTAAATACCTTCACAGGGTGGATTGAAGCCTTTCCCACTCGAATGCAAAGAGCCTCCAAAGAGGAAAAGGCAAAGGCCCTTCTAAAAGGAATTATTCATAGGTTTGGACTGCCCCAAGTCCTCCAGCGTGTAGTGGACCAGCTTTTATCTCACAGGTCACCCAGGAATTCACCCAGAACTTAGGAACTAAATACCATTTACATTCAGCTTGGAGACCTCAGTCTTCCAGTAAGGTAGAAAGGGCCAATCAAAAAGCAAATGAACCTTGGCTAAACTTTGACAGAAGACCTCTGGAAAGTGGGTCTAACTTTTGCCAATAGCCTTACTAAGAATTATAAATGCTCCAAGGGCCAAGATTCATCTTAGCTTTTTGAAATGCTATATGGGAGGCCATTTCTCTCCAATGATTTATTGACCAACCTCATGGCTGGCAGTCTCTTAAAGTATATAATGGACCTAGAGACATTTCAATAAGCAATCCAAAAGCTGGGAAACAAGGTCCTACCTGCCCCAATAAAAGGGGAAAAACTCCAAAAAAAAAACCAGAGACAGGTGTTAATTAAGTCCTGGAAAGAAGGAGCCCTGGCTGACCAGCTCCAACACAAATGGAATGGCCCTTATCCAGATATCAAAGTGCAGGGAATAGATAGTTGGACTCACCTTTATGGTGTAAAATGTGCAATGGAGGAATCTACCTCTGATCAAGCACAGCCTGGAGATTCTTACTCCTATGAGCCAATAGAAGATTTAAAGCACATCTTCCACAGGAACAAAAGACTTCAACTTATATAACAAGTATAAGCTCTAATACAGATTATTTGGTTATACTTGTACCTCTCTCAGCCCCATATGCCAAGTACCACTGTTCTGCTTACTGAAGAGCATTGGAACACTTCTTTGGGGCATTTTGCCTTATTCTTCTCTTTGGACTAACACCTGGCTTTGGTCAGGCCCTAGTGGATTCACCAAATCATACCCATCCACTAACTACTCCAAGTCTCAGGCCCCTACCTCTAAAACTAGAACCACTGAGGTCATATTGGCTATAGCCCTACCTAAATAGGCAAAGAAAAATAATGGATTAACATATATGCTTTCTGTGAAACTCAGCTTCTGACAGAAACCACAAGAAGCATTTCCCCTGATCAAAACCAGTTGCTATCAATGCACACCCCCTAAATGGACTAACACATGTGCTCCAGTGTGCACGACTCATGATAAGGACATTGCCATAAGCCATCAATCCTTTACCACCCCAATTACAGTGGCAGTTCAAGTCAAGAATGCCATTTGACTTACCACCCTTTTAATTTGGCCAAAAACGACTAACAAGACAAGCACCAAAAAATGAGTCTAAATTCCTCTCTTAGGTTACCAAAGATTATTTTGAAACTTTACTAATAACAAAAAAATTAGTAAAAGCCATAGTCACACTTCAAAATCTGATAAACTCTCTAATGGTTGTCATTTCCCAAAATAAGAGAAAACTAGATCTTCTGACTGCCAAAGAAACTTCCCAAATCTGGCAATAATCCTTGGATTTTTGGAAAATATTATATGATACTTAGGATCAGTCCCCCTGGGTCGTGCGCCTGGCAGGGCTCTTATGGTCTCCTGCCAGTATTCACACTTGGGTAATGCGTGTTTGACCTGCTAACTGGATTTATCTCTTCCAGAATTATGGCCTCCAGGGGCTAAACCATGACACGACAGGGCTGTTAACTTCCAGAGGTGGACAGGATGCACATAAGCAATCTTGACAGGCTGGACAAAAAGTCAGACAATAAATGTCACAGTTCAAATCCCCAGGGACAATGATAGGAAAGGGGCAATATTCCTGATAGGTAGAGTCTACGGCCCCTTGTCCACTTGAAGCAGCTACTGAAGATGGACCACCCCCCTTCAACCACCCTAAAAGAGAATTTTTGGAATATTGTCCCTCGGGGGGAGTTTGAGGCAGGCTAGGTTAGGGATAGTCTGGGGCTGCTAAACCTCTGGGATCAAGGGCTCCTCCCCCTAGCCCACAGGTGAGAAGAGCCAGGTGATGATATAATGTCTCCCTACCTCCAAGTTCAAGGTGGTATAAAAATAACCTACCAAGAGACCCCAGACCTTCTTCTTCCCTTACCTGTCTGAACGGGTGGTTCCCCATTCCTGAATAAAGCCATTCTACCTCACCCCACTCAAGTGTTCATCTTGGATTCTTCCTTTTGGAGTTCAAGGACCAAGATCTTTTGAGAACAATGATTGCCAATAACAGAGGCACGCTACCTACAGCGTGTCCAGTCCTATTATTTTAAGTCAAATTGAATCCAGGCATAAACAAGAAAGGAAAAAACTGGACATCAATTATTTGTGCATATTTATGCCTTAGAGAAAGGAAGGAATATGTTAATGTTTGAAGAATGTATTTTTTGCTCTGTTATTGACAATATTTTATTCCTCTTGAGCTATTCTGCCAGTCCTGACAATATTTTATTCATTATTTTCTGTTTTATACCAATACATTTTCTTTAATTTTCAGACTGTATCTTATGAGGCAGGATAGATAGATGATGAGACAAGGAAATTATATTTTAATCAATATT
Source organism: Castor canadensis (assembly GCF_047511655.1). Taxonomy (NCBI): domain Eukaryota; kingdom Metazoa; phylum Chordata; class Mammalia; order Rodentia; family Castoridae; genus Castor; species Castor canadensis. The sequence continues at coordinate 20,424,535 of NC_133401.1, forward strand.
TAAAGGGCCAAACTCTGACATTGGAACAAGGAGAGTCAGAGCAGCAAGCCCCCTCCCATCTTTTACAAGCTAAGTTACAGAAACAGGGAGACAAAGAGGAGCTACCTGCTTCTGAGTTCCTCTTTAAGATATTAAGGAGCTGCAAGGGTCCTTAGATGGGTAGAGAAATAAGCATGTCTAGGAAAGGGAAGTTCTAAAGCACCCTATTGTCTCTGCTTTAGGGTGTGATTTGGGAGAGTGACCTCTCCCTGTCAGTCATCTCAGCCATCCAGACCTATTATCTTTGACCACGTGTATTTCCCCAGTTCTCCAGTTATAAAACTATGAGTTGGGGAGCACCATCTTGAGTTTTGCTCCCATTTCCTGTGTGGTGACAGGAAATGATTTCCTCTCCCTCCCATATCTATACTTTATCCTACTATACTAAAATAAATCCTTGCTAAAACTTACACCTTTTGAGACTCCCTGTTATGGGACACCTTGAAATGCTTTTCAATATTTGTGGATTTCAAGGACCAGGGATTTTTTTCAACTGGGAAGTTATGGGAGACCCTCATCTGTCCTCCAGTGATGTAAATTGGTGAGCCTGAGCCAGGAGTTGAATCTCACAAGGTGTGAAAGTGTTCAGCTTTGGAACTTTTTTCTCTAATTTGTCTTGCCATGATGGAGATTTTTTTCACCTCTCCTATTTCATTGCCTGCTCCTGTTTCCCACCCATACTGGTCACCTGGGTAAGGACAACAGAAGCAAAGATGGATGAGGAGCTAGGAAAAGGGAGAGAAGTCCCATTGTTAGTTTTCTCAGCCTCCCAAGTGACTCACAGGGTCCCAGGGTTAAACATAAAATCAACTGGGAATCTAAATGGCATGTGGCTGAAGGATGGAGCTGCTTCTCTCCTGGATTGTTGTCCACCTAATTCTAAGTCTCTAAATCTGTCCAAACCCTCTACTAACAGCTAACCCCTTCAAGTCTTGCTTCCAAGATGGGGTGCTTTTCCCATCACAGACATGTCAAGACCAGTAGAGGGAACATGTCATACCCAGGTCGCTGCAGGTTGCAACCATGGGTCTCCCATTTCTTCTCTGGGCAAATTACACCATGTGTCTGGGGTTATGGATCCAGGACTTTGGCTCATGTGTGCCTAGTGTGGAGGGAAGAGAGGGAATTTCAATTTTCTGTCTAAGCTTTTCTTTATCTCCTATAAATATCCATGTGTTTAAATTATCCTATAATTATCCATGTGGGACTTTGGTATCTATACACAATGGAATTTTATGCAGCCATGAAGAAGAACGAAATGTTATCATTCACTGGTAAATGGATGGAATTGGAGAACATCATTCTGAGTGAGGTTAGCCTGGCCCAAAAGACCAAAAATCGTATGTTCTCCCTCATATGTGGACATTAGATCAAGGGCAAACACAACAATGGGATTGGACTTTGAGCACATGATAAAAGCATGAGCACACAAGGGAGGAGTGAGGATAGGTAAGACACCTTAAAAAATTAGCTAGCATTTGTTGCCCTTAACGCAGAGAAACTAAAGCAGATACCTTAAAGCAACTGAGGCCAATAGGAAAAGGGGAACAGGTACTAGAGAAAAGGTTAGATCAAAAAGAATTAACCTAGAAGGTAACACACACGCACAGGAAATTAATGTAAGTCAACTCCCTGTATAGCTATCCTTATCTCAACCAGCAAAAACCCTTGTTCCTTTCTATTATTGCTTATACGCTCTCTACAACAAAATTAAAAATAAGGGCAAAACAGTTTCAGCTGGGTATTGAGGGGGTGGGGGAGAGAGGGAGGGGGTGGAGGGGGTGGTAAGGGAGGAGGTGGGGGCAGGGGGGAGAAATGACCCAAGCCTTGTATACACATATGAATAATAAAATAAAATAAAATTGGGACTTTGTAGTCCAGGTTATTACATTAGCTAAAGTGCAACAAGACAGCCCCTTTCTTGGGTTCTGTTATGGATTTAACAAGACATTTGGATTTTTTATGATTGTAAGAGTCTCCTTCCCTAAAATTAACTCTTGAAGGGCTAATTCATTCTACCATTTCCATGCTTACTAAGATAGCCAGAAATCACAAGTTTCATTGGAGATGTCATCCCTTTTTCTTTGCCTGACAATGCAGATTCTAATTTTAAAAACTAATTTTTCATCTTAATTAAGAAAGTGTACTTGTGCATTCTGTATCCTTTTTCCAGAGGAGGATATCAGATGCCAGCTTCCCATACAAAACTAGGCTCCTTAAATTTTCTTTAAAAGGATTGAGTAATAACAAAATTGCTATAGCCCAAAGTAAACTATTATTGGAGATTATTTAAAAAGTACCCTCTAGGCCTTTAATTTTAATCTTTATGCAAATCACAATAGATCTCTTTAAACCTCCTGTTTTAATATGTACCATACCTTTCCTGCTAAAGACCAAAATAAAACCCAAATTTCCCTGTTAGACAAACTGCAGAAATTCAAAATCAGTTTAAAAGTAACACAAATGGCTCAAAATACCAAAGTTGCCATTGGAGTCTCCTATGGCCCAATTCTGAGGTTTTAATATGTGCCAAAACAGCTGCCTTAAACCTGTCTTGTTGTTATCCTAATGAAAATTCCAACCTACACATGATTTAAAATGTTTTTCTGTGAGTGCACTCTAATTGGTTTTTTTTTTTTTTGTATGAGTCCTTTTGTGTAGGTCTACCTTGTGTTTATGAGTGACTTAATAGTTTTTGTTTTGTCAAGATAACGGTCAGGAAGTTTTGGTGTCACAGGTTAATCCACAAATTTATCCAGACAACAAGAGTTTACGAAAACACATAGGCAATGGGCAGCTGAGCACCAGGAGTGCTGCTGCACTGATGTGAGGGTTGAGACAGATTTACTTATGTAAAGCAAAGTAAAAAAAAAAAAAAGCCAAAGCCCACCCTACTGATAGGATAAAGAGAAAAAAACTCAAAAAAGGAGCACTACACTGGAGCTGAAGACCTCCAGTTTTTATTGGAGTCAACAGAGTGGAGATGTTAGTCCTACTCCTTCCAAATGTCAGGCACAGGGAATTTTTGGCCCAGGATGGCCAGATTGGGCCTGTTATTTTAGGGATGCTCCTTGACTACAGTTTGGTGGTATCCTGCCATATGTTATGAGACATTTGTTAATGTCAACAATTTGGGATATGATACCTTATCAACATCTGAGCCATGACTCTTGGCCATTAGGTTTTTTAACTCCATACTTAGTCCCAATAAATATTTACCTGTGTTCTCTGGTGATTTTTGTCAGTGTTTTGACTGCTAAAGTAACAGAGTCATAAAAGTTCACTTAAGAGTTGGCTTGTGTAAAGTCTTCTAGATGACCTCATGGTTAAAGAACTGTTGTCTTGAGTGATTCTAATGCAGTAGGTACCCTATATGTGTCTGTGACTGAGCTATTTGGGGTCACTGACACTATTCTCCCCCCCACAACTGATGAGAAAATCTAAAGTTTTACTTTAAGAGCAACAACTAAACTTATATGTATATATAACCTGTATAGAGCTGTGATGCTGTTTCTGGTTCCTGTATGCTAAATATATTCTTGCTCTTTAAGTACATCGGCCTTCTAAAAAACAAAATTTAGATACACATGATAACAAAAAGAAAATGTTACTGACATATTCAGTTGCTAAATTGCTGCTAAATTGTCCATCAGAATTTTAGCCATGGCTCTTTTAAGTTTTTGTCATTCCAGTTCTGATCCTTTTGGGCCATTTACAATCAAGTCTATAAAAAGTGATTCTAGTAAGTACTCATGTGTCAACCAGGTTAGCTTTTTAGACATCTGCTTTTGTTGGATTTTGTTTTGTATTGTCCTTGCCAAGAAGACCACTGCATAAGTGCCACTCCTTCTAAGACTCTTTGTTGCTTAAATTTGGCCAAAAGGGTCTAATTGGCACTGACTCCCACCTGATCTGCTCATTACTTCCCCCTCCCCCAAAACGTGGGACCAAAACCAAACAAACAAAAAAAATCCAGGAAAGAGCAAATTCTCACAATGAGGGAAGAAAATGACCAATCCAGAAAGATCTTCAATCTATGGCCATACCACCCTTCACGTGCCCAATCTCGTCTGGTCTGGGAAGCTAAGCAGGGTCGGGCCTGGTTAGTGATAGGATGGAGAAAGATCTTCAGAGGAGACTGCTCAGAGACAAGGAGGGAATGCAGTCAAAGTTCAAATGGCATGAATCGCTTGTTCCAGACCTCTTAATAACCAAGGCCAAGAGGATTGAGGAAATCATTATTATGCATGTGTGGCTGTCTGGTATTAAAGCCCTTCTAGACACAAACTCTTGTATTTTAGATAGGGTCTTCTACTTAAATAAGGACAAAATGACTTTGACATTTAAAATGGTGTTTTTAACTTTTTTTAAGCAATGTGTTTTCTTAGACATATAAATTGATAACATTTTTTTCCCATAGTAATTGTACTCAGAAAAAAAAAAAACAGAAGATACTGTCTGGATAAAAGATAAAATGTCCAACCATTAAAACCCCACTGGAGGGGCCCTTTTGTTGTTATCTTGTCAATGCCCACTACAGTTAAAGTAGCAAAAATTGTTACCTGGATCCACTACAGCCAAGTAAAGCCAGCCTCTCCCTAGTGGGAGTGCATCCCTGACCTAGCCTCACTGTGCAAGATCAACATCTGGAACACCAGTGCCCTTCCTCGGCAGGACCCCACTTCCCAGGAGACAACAAGGGACCATGAGCAATGGGACAACAGCCCTAGCCTAGTCAATCCAGAAGCTCTTAACTTTTGGATTGGCCCTTGCAAGATTTCCCCCAGGTACTGAATGTTATAAGAGAGCCTTTGTTGGGACCTCCACACAGCCATACTTTGTAACATGCACCCACCAACAGGTTGGGTGTTACATTGGCTCATATACTCCCCAGGTTTGTGAGGTTGCCAGTAAGAGATACTAAAAGTCCCAGAGTAAAGAAAACAATGCAGGCTACATTTGTCATGGAAAGCAGAGTGATGTGTCTTGTCTTGGGTGCATGTGTGATGATATCCTGCCTGGGTTTTCTTAATATTGCAGTCCATCAGGACCATGATAGAGGCCACTATAGAGAGAAAAACATCCGCCCATATAATGATGCTATGAAAATACAAACCCCTAAATCAAGATGATGCTCTTTGACCCTCTTGTTAGTCAAAGCATTAAAGGAGGAAATAATATAGCAGGGAGGAGGGCCAAAAAAAGAAACAAGTCTGTGTTCTGATAATGTAGCGGGGGGTGAGGGGAATGCCACAGCAAGGAGATAAAACTGAAAGAACCTAAATGTGAAAAAGGTCATGTAGCACTGGGGGTGAAGTAACCAATAGAGTTGCATGCAACCATATGTGGGTTAAACCTTGCTTCTTGCTTCTGTAACTTGTTTGCAAGGGTATATAAGGTGAGACCCCTTTGTTCTCAGGGATCAGCATTTGGATGTGAATCTACTGAACTGCTGCTGCTACACTAATAAATATTGCTTCCTGAAAAGCCTTGGTGTCCCTTGTCTCTGTTCTAGATTCCTGTAACAACACTCTCTTCCTAAGTTTCTAAGAGGTCTAAAAGCTTTGCTAAATCTTCCTCTAAGGAAGCTGTGTAGCTGCAATGCCAATTATTACTGTCTTTAGATGTTAAAAGTATGTAACTTCCCAGAAAACATCTCTAGCAAGTGTCTTCCTCAAACAGTTAAGTATTTGCCATCATTGGTTTTGTTTTGTATTTTCCTTGTAAAACTTTTAACTGTTCTCTGTTGATAATTTACTTAAGTGCAACATAAATAGCATATTTTAGAAAATGCCCCATTACCTACAGAGAAAATAAATAAGCTTATTTATAAACGGGTGCATTGTAAGCCCTGCCTAAAGGCCACTTCTTCTAAATCTCTCAGTTTGCTTAAATTGGCCACAAAATGGGTTTCATTGGCACTGACTCTCAACCTATCTGATGCTTTTCCCCTGACATGGGATCACAGGTCACTTCAGATTATCTGTGACCCTGGCAATGAGGGGCAATTAAAGCCAGACCATGTGATTGGTCAATGGATATCTTCAGGAGGAAACTGTTTTAAAACAAGGGGAAAGTTGTCAGAACAAATGCATGCCTGCAATCCCAGCAATTGGGAGGCTAAAACAGGAGGATCATAAGGTAAGGAAAGCCTGGACTACATAGCGAGTTCCACGTCATCCTACACTGTATGAGATCCTGAATCTAACACAACACAATAGAGTCATTCCTGCCAGCCCTTACAATGTAAAGCCAGTAGGTTAAAATACTGGTTTCTTATTTGTGGGTATATTGGATTAATTAGAGGTTTTATTCTTAGAAATTAAATCTATTCCACCATGATATATAAATTATTATTTTGGTTTTATTTTTGCAAGGGGTGCTGTAACTTTTTGCAATATAACCTTTGCTTATGGACACATCATAACTGTGGTGGGTACTTTACCTTTGCTGGGAAACACCTAGTGACCCCACAGGTGATTAAGTATGACCTAAAGTCTACGTAATTTAAGGATGACAGGTGTTTTCAGTACGTTAAATCTATATACTTCATATATTTCCTTACTGTTTTTATGATTCTTCTTTAAAATCCTATTAGCTTTATCCACATAAAGCATTTTTTTACTTTAAAGGATGGCTTTTAGCAATTTCCCTTTCAGTAAAAAAATAACTTGATGTCTCCTGATCCTAACGCTGACAGCCCTTCAACTAAATTTTCTGCCAATTAAATTTCCCTTATCACCTCATAAGTAGATGGTCAAGTTCGGCAAGATGCTAATCAAACAGCTAATTACAACTACCTCTTCAAAATACAGTGAGGAAGGGTGTCTAAATAAGCCCCTATTTAATCTCGTGAACCTCAGTCATCCTTTCCTAGAGGAAAAGTCCCACCTGTCAGGGTGCTTTCCTATCCTTCCTATGAGCTTTGTGCTTGCTTTACTCTTAACTCCTGGTCCGTGACGTGATATTGCTTTAACTCTTCACTGCTTGTGTGCTGCCTTCAATCACTGTGCCAGGACACAAACTCAGGGAGAAACAATCCTGTCCGGTATCACTATATTGTGCTGTAGGAAAAAAACTAAGAGCAAAATTTGGAGCTCTATATTGTGGCCAGCCATTACTTAAAAGTTGTTGAGCTATTTATAAAATAAGGAGATTATTTCTTATCTTTAAAAGCAGACAATCACTCAACTCTGATGTGAAGTAAACTCAATATGCCCCAAATTATAAATTTAGGAAACATGTTGATTTGATCATGACATAAATCCAGCTCTTATCAATTCTTCATGCTTCCTAAAAGACAAGGTGAGTTCAATAAACACCTGCATAAATGACTGTAAAGATACACATCAACATACAGTCAATACTGGGATGTTGACAATTTTAAAAAGAGAAATACTCTCCGTGGCTTCCATGGCAAATCACATGTTCTAGAACTATGCTGATCCCTGTGCTGTGGTCTCCATGAACCTCACTGCCCTGCCCCCTGCTGGTTCTCCATGGAATGGACAGGAAGTGATAACACTGTAGGTGCTGGTGACACCTCAGCCTCCAGTGGGTAAGTGACTTGCTCTCTGGGGTCCTGGACAGGAGGCAGGTTGTATCTAGGGCTGTGAATTTTCCAACAGTTGTCTCAGCAGTAACTTGTAATGACTTTCTAAATGCTGAAGATTACTTCCTGATGTAGTTCCACTTGGGGAAACCCTCATCCTCAACTAGAAACTTTTCCCTCCTTATTAACAGACCTGTTAATTTCACTAGGAGATTCATTTTGCCTGTGGGAGAGGGATTTGCTGCTCCTGTGGGTTCATCAAAATGATGCACAGTAAACAAGTCATGAGGCAGCAGGTGATAAGCTATGGGTTTCCAGTGGGAGAAGTCCTGTCATCCATCCCTGATATACAGCCATGGCTGGTCAGATGCTGCCTTTCCAAGACGCCTCAAGATCTTGGGAAACCCAGCTGCACTGAGTAAGGATTCTGCAGGCTCAGCCAGAGACTGAGAGGAGGTGAGAAGACCTGATCCACACTTCATTCCTCCTCAATGCTTCCTGTCACAGACTTCACTTTACATCTGCTTGACCTTTGAATATTTTCTCTGTCATGATTTACCTATATTTTATTCTTTCTTATTTTCATCGACACCATTTCTGTCTTCCCAGATGTGTTTTCAGTTCCTTCATTCTTTCATGTCTTTTGTACTTAATATTTTGTATAGCTCTCCAAATCTGTCATCGTCAATTTAGTTTTATTTTTAAAACCTTGTCACATTTTTTCATTCTGTTCAGAACTATTTAGTGTACTATAAGCATGTATTTTAAAATTCCCATGCATTCCATGTATAAACCTGTGTATCTCATATTTTATGGTTATTGTACTGTCTTCTCTATTTTTTCATTTTTATAAGCATATTATAGCTGTTAGGGGGGTATAGTGTGACATTTGGTGAAGTGTTTGCATTCTATCTTAATTAGACTCAAACTCTCCATCTATCTCCTTATCTCTTCTGTATTCATAACAGTTCAAACTGTGTGCATTCACATCTGAAGTCATTCACTTCCAGGTTAACTTCATTACTCCTGTTTTTATTCTACTGTGATTTTCCCCAGCATCTGTCTATGTTTATAGATAGTGCCCATCATTTCAATTTCATGGATAGTAATTTTAATTTAATATAGTTTTTTTACACTTAGATTAATTTGTGCTATCATTCTCTGTTATATATTTTACACATTTTAGCATATGCTGTTAACTGCTAGGTTCACCACGTAGTGCTACCATTTAAATAGTCATTCTTTCAATTGTATTTCAAGATTTTTATGGTGGAATGTGGAAATCCAAGTGATTGTTGTAGAAACTATCCGCCTATTAATGTTGAAAGTAACTCTTTTCTTTTTGGTGTGACTGCGGTTTTGAACTAAGGGTTTCTCACTTGCAAAGCAGACACTCTACTGTTTCAGCCACACATACATCCATGATTTTACTCGTGCTATTTTGGAAATGGGGTCACAGGATCTATTTGTGAGGATAGCCTCTAAGTGTGATTCTCCTGATCTCAGCCTCGCAGGTAGCTAGGATTACAAGAGTGAATCAATGGCACCAGACTGAAAGTAACTGTTATAAATTCCAACAAGTTGGTCAATGATTCTACAATATTTTTAAATGTATACAATGTAGCTATGAGAAACAATAGAGCTCAATGAAAAATCAATATTCAACAACTCATATTATGTTACTCACACTGTAGATAATTTTACTTATTTTAACGTTAGCCCATTCACCAGTTGTATCATAAAAATTTTAGCCATTTTTAGTCCTAAATTTGTCACATGACTTTATGTTACTGTTGAGGTGATTATAGTTTTCCCCATATTTATTGGCATATAGTAGTTGTTTAAAGTACTGGGTTTCATTATGATATTTCCACGCAGTCAGTGCACCCAATCATACTTGCCCCTCTGTCACTCTTTCTTGTGGCTCCCCTTCCTTTTCCTTATCCCCTCTTATCTCCCCAGTGGTCCCCCTTTTAATTTCATGACCTTGGTTTTCACCCTGGCTCCTCCAAATGAGAAAAAACACGTGATACTTTGTTGTGAGAATGACTTCTTTCACTTAACATGGTCTATTTCCAGGAAACAATGTAATTTCATTCTTTCACATCAGAGTAAACTCACTGTGCACATGTACCACATTTTCCGTAGGTGAGTGGAGTTTTTCCCCTTCAGTTGGTCAAGCATCCGGCAAGTGTATGATGTGAAAACCACCTTCCATCTTTGGAGACTCGTCTTGTCAATTGCTCGAACCATTTCACACAGTATGGGATTCATTTTCATGATCATTTTGAGTAGATTGTTTTCTTTTTTTTTTTTGATGACATAGACCTTGTCATCAGCCTTTTCCTACCACCTTCATCACACTTGTCCATGAAGGTCCTGCTGACCTCAGAGCAACGTCAATACAATGCCGTCCCCTCCATCCTTGGGAAGAGTGTACAGATGGTTCTATTTGTGGTGTGCTTGGCACACATCACCATGGAAATGATCTTTGGAATTCATGTGGATCAATTTCCCCACTGATACATTTCTTCATTGGGAGTATTGCACATTTGCCACGTTCTACATTTCTAAAGTCTTTATGGTGAATTAAGTCTTTTAAGGAATTTACCCATTTCTCTCAACTTTCCAAAGCTTATTGGTATAGATATTTCCAATAACATCTTTTTTTTTCTGAGTACAAATATTTAATAAGTGTTATCTTTTTTTTCTGGAGAATATGGGTTTTTTTTTATTATTCATATGTGCATACAATGCTTGGGTCATTTCTCCCCCCCTGCCCCCACCCCCTCCCTTACCACCCACCCTGCCCCCTCCCTCTCCCCACCACCCCCTCAATACCCGGCAGAAACTATTTTGCCCTTATTTCTAATTTTGTTGAAGAGAGAATATAAGCAATAATAGGAAGGAACAAGGGTTTTTGCTGGTTGAGATAAGGATAGCTATACAGGGAGTTGACTCACATTGATTTCCTGTGCGTGGGTGTTACCTTCTAGGTTAATTCTTTTTGATCTAACCTTTTCTCTAGTTCCTGGTCCCCTTTTCCTATTGGCCTCAGTTGCTTTTAATGTATCTGCTTTAGTTTCTCTGCATTATGGGCAACAAATGCTAGCTAATTTTTAGGTGTCTTACCTATCCTCACCCCTCCCTTGTGTGCTCTCGCTTTTATCATGTGCTCAAAGTCCAATCCCATTGTTGTGTTTGCCCTTGATCTAATGTCCACATATGAGGGAGAACATACGATTTTTGGTCTTTTGGGCCAGGCTAACCTCACTCAGAATGATGTTCTCCAATTTCATCCATTTACCAGCGAATGATAACATTTTGTTCTTCTTCATGGCTACATAAAATTCCATTGTGTATAGATACCACATTTTCTTGATCCATTCGTCAGTAGTGGGACATCTTAGCTGTTTCCATAACTTGGCTTCCAATAACATCTTTTAAGAAATATTTACTGTTTCTCAAATTTCTATCTACAACACTTTCATTCTGATATTATTTTCCTTCTTTTGAGCTTTGCTACAGCCTCCCAGATGTGTTTTAGTTGCATTATTCAAGGAACCGGGTTGACTTTGATTTTCCTCTCTATTTTTCATTGTTTGCTATTATTCTGATTCTTTCTATAGCAATTCTCTAGTTAGGGTTCATTTGGCTCTTCCTTTCCTTTCGCTTTTTGGTGCTTTTGGGATTTGAGCTCCATTCCTTGTTCTTGCTGGGCAGGTGCTCTACCACTTGATCCATCCCCCCCATTTTGTTTTTGTTATTTTTCTAATAGCATGTAACTATGTTTGCATGGACTGCCCATATACATTGATAATTCTAACTATCCCTCCAGCATAGCTGGGATTGCAGGAGTGGGCCACCAGAACAGGCTTGTTGGTTGCTCCCAAGCAAATGATATAGTGAAAAATGCAAAGGTTCCAAAGAAAAACGGATGAGCAATTAATCATAGGAATCTCTATGTTGACCTTGATGAATGTGATATCATTGCTATTCTACCTCCTATTTGGGAATCTAAAATTCCATTTCCATATCAAGCATCCAAAAACGTTCAGATCAAAAAGGAGATTATATACGTTCATCTAGGTTGCAGTGGACACCATACATGTGGAGTTGTTACCTTGGGTCTCTCAACCATGCTAACTACCATGTGATTGCAGCAAAGTTCCAGGTAGTGAGATCTCTCCTGTGCACTGTGGGATATGTAACAAAAACCTTATTCTCTTTCTCCTGTATGTCAGTACTTCCGCACCAAACTGTGAGCACCACAAATAACTCAGAGCGTTATTGTTTGATCTGTGGGTTCTGGGGAGACCAACTTCCCCATTTGGAAAATTCTCCATTAGATCAATGTTAAACAGTCTTTGACTGGCAGGGATTGTGCCCGAAGGCAGAATTTGATAGAAGTTCAAGTATACATGTTCCTGTGTATGTTTTTCAAGAATAATCTTTTATAGAAAGTTTACAATTTTAAACACACATGTCTACATAAAATGAAATGTGATGACCTGAAGAAAAAATATATTATATCATCCAGTTTGTCTTTCATGTAGATCATCCTCTCCTGGTTGATACACTACAATGCAAGGTGTGAGCACTGGATTCCTCTTCTCAGCACCCTCCTCTCTATTGCAAAGTTCTAAGGAATCCCTGAAATCCAGGCTCTGGAACTGCCACATCTGGACCTGAAACACACAAGATTTGGACATTTCACCACCCTCTTCTCCTCCTGAACTGTCAGTCAGTATATTCTTCAACCAACTCCATTACAAATTGTTCTTAAGTAGAATCCATTTCTTTTCTCCATTGTAGTCCTGCCCCATCTAATTAAAATATGTAAAATATCATTAGGATAATGTAATGTTTCTTGGAGATACAATTTTGAGACTTTTCCTGTTATGTGAATTTTGCATTGGTGTCATAGGGAACACAGTGCTCTTTGTCTTATACATGTATACTTTTTTAACACAACCTGATCTCAAGAAGCCTATAGATTTCATTTTCATGCACCTGACTGTGGTCAATATGTTGACCATTGTGTTCACATTGATGCCAGATATCATGTCATCCTTTGGAGTAAGTCATTTTTTGGATGATGTTGGTTGCAAAGCAGTGTTGTATATATTCAGAGTTACCCGGGGTCTTTCCATCTGTACTACCTCTCTCATGAGTACATTTCAAGCTATAACTGTCTGTCCTGGTAATTCTAAGTGGGCATGGCTTAAATCTAAACTGTCTAACTGGATTTTTCCCTCATTTGCTTTCTTCTGGATCACCAACATGCTGATCTATATCTACATCATTGAAATGGTGATAGCCAAAAGCAACGTCACTCTTATTGGTCATGGGTATTCTGATGCATACTGTCAAAGTAGGCATTTTGGAAACCACAATTTCAGACCTTTAGTGAGTGTCACATTAATTCAAGATCTCCTGTTTGTGGTCCTCATGATGTGGACCAGCCTCTACATGGTGCATGTTCTCTACAGACACCACAGGAGAGCCCAGCATGTCCACAGTTCCAGTCTATCTTCCCAGTCATCTCCTGAAAACAAAGCCACTTACAGCATCCTTTTGCTGGTAAGTTGCTTTGTGTTCTTCTATTGCTCAAACAACATCATGACCCTTGTTACATTTTATACACCTGAGAAAATCCACAGATTGCAGGTGATTAGTGGAATTTTATCATCATGCTATCCAACTATTTGCCCCTTTTTGTTGATGAAGAATACTAAAATAATTTCCAAGTTTATTTCTTCCTGGTCAGTGATCAGAATTACTTTTTCTAAGAATGAATTCAATGGCTGACCTGACTCTTCTCACATTTGTAATATATGAGGCCAAAATATATCATGATATGGGGAGAGCAATAATTGGAGAGGGAGGATAAAAGAAGGAAGTAAAGAAAGTGAATATGTTTGATGTGCTTTCTAGAAAGTATGAATATGGAATATTTAAATCTTTTGAAATCACACTAAGAAGAGAACTAGGATAGGAAGGAGTAAAATGAGCAGGGGGGGAGAGGAACCCATTCAGGATATAGTGCAAAAATATACGGAAATGTCATAATGAAACTCCCTATATAGATACCTTAAACAAGCAAAATGTTTCTTTTTTTTTTTTTCCAAAAAATGAAAGACAGGAACATATAACAGGTCCTGTCTGGGGGTTGGTGCCAGTGGCAGAGGGAGTATATACAGAAAATGTGTAGGGGAAGAATGTGGTAGAAATATTATGTACTCATGTATTAAAATGTAAAAATGGGAGCAGTTGAAACCGTTCTAAGAGTTGGGGGAGGAGGAGAGATAAAGAAGCAGGATGGAGGGGGTGAATTCAACTATGATATATGGTAAGAACTTTTGTAAATGTCACAATAACTCCTCCAGTGCAACCATAAAATTATAATAAAATAAAATTCAATAAAAACTTTAAAAATGAAATAGAGGAGGCTTTTGAAGATGAATACAATTCCATGTTGCACTCGAGCAGTTGGAATGGAGCTGGTTTGAACTTGGATCTGCAATGAATTTAAAAAGCACTCATCTTTGTAGCTCTAGTGTGAACAAATACAAATGCATTGTGTTAATTATTATCACATGATTACATGCAGAAATTTTATTTTAAGTAAAATTAATGTATTTTATGTGTACTATTAAATTATTTTAACCCTTTGGCTTTGTTGGTTTTATACATCCAGAAATTTAACAATTTCATTTGGTCTCACACTATGTTTCCATAAAGCTATTGAGGACTGAAGACCTGTGTAGAACATTTACTAATGCCCACCAGAGATGTTAAAGCATTGTTTTAGAGGTTGGATGCACATCAGCTCCATGATAAATCATAGATTAAAGGCACTATGAATAATGCTCATGGTTCATGAACAATATTTGTGCATATTAAAGAATTATAAAAGTAGAGCTGATAAGGAAAATTGGGAGGGCTGAAAGATTCACTCCTTAATGTACAGAAAGTGCCGGTGTGTGTCTCCTAATGTCTGCATGAATCCTCTTTACAGACATCCCAACCTGCAGTGGTCAATATATATTATATTTAAATAATTGTGTTTCCTCATTTAATAATTTTGCATCAGAAATGAAACAGCAAATCACTCTCCAGTGCGCTGCAGTCCATTTGTTAAATATATTGAGACTGAAATATTTTCATCATTTTCCACTATCTTTTTTTTATTTTATTCATATGTGCTTCCACTATCTTTTAAAAAATTATTTTATTTTACTTTTTTTTCACAGTATCAGAATTTGAATTTAGGGCCTCTCACTTCCTGGGCAGGTGCTCCAACACTTGGGCCACACTCCAACCCCATTTTACTTGATTTAAGTTTCATCTAGGAAAATGAATCTCTCAGTTTCAACTGAAGTTGGTCTCAGACTGCTATCCTCCTCCTTATGCCTCCCACGTATCAGTGATTACTGTAACACTCCACATGCCCTGACTGTTTCAGATGTGCTCTTCTTGAATTTTTGCCTGGGTTGGCCTGAAAGTATGATTCTCCTGATCTCTGCCTCTCTAGCTGTAGCTGTGACTACAGGAGTGAACTGCCATGCCCAGCTCATCTTTTCCTATTTTTAACTTCCTCTTCTGTCTAACTCATTGTTTGACTGCCATTTTGGTGAGTGTGCTGTAATGGTATGTAGTTTGATTTCTTGCATACCTTTTTCCCTTTACAATGGTGATGAATTCTACCTTGCGTCACCACAAGTTTTTTGGTTCCAATCATTTTATATTACACATTACTACTATCTTCCTGCTTTTCCAGACTCCAAGAACAGTTCTACACTAAGGATGCTTTGCTATGAAGGAAGGTATTTTTCTCCCCAAGCTTTCAAATTTTCTTCCTCCCCCTGCTGCACCAATCAGAGTGCCACTTGGATGTGCAGATCAAATTATCTCAACTTGGAGACTCTCCATCATTTAATGATTGCCTCAATCAGATCCTCTGGATTCGTTTGGGATTGTCAGTCTTGTTACATACGTGCAATGCCTCTGGAACCTCCCTACCTGTGATAAACTTCTTCACCTTAATGAATCTCCTTGATAAATGCAACTTGAAATTTATTTTTGTATTGATTTCCAAACTCAGTTGAGATTCAGTATTGGCCATTAAGTGGAGTCATTACAGTGAGTGAAGGTTTGTTTAATAGACACAAACAATGAATGAAATACAGCAAATAAATACAATCAAAGTTGAATACACATGAGCACCTCAAGAGATACAGAAATAGCCTATGATAAACTCTGACTAAACCCAGAATAAATTATATCTAAGATCATTACACCTCAAATAATAAGTGGTGTTTATGAGAAACACATAGCCAACCTCACACTGAATAGACAAAGATGAAAGTATTTCCGTTGAGCTAAGTAACATCAAATTATATGCATGACACCCTCCTTATCCAATGGGGTTCTTGGAATATTAGCCAGAAGAATTAGACAAGACTAAGAATAAAAGGTGCACAAATAGATAAGGTGATGTCCATTTATCTTGGTTGTACTTTATTTGATTGTATACATGGAAAAATATAAATTGTCCACCAACACACTATTAAAACTGGGAAATAAAGTAGTAGAGAAGCAGGATACAAATTCACATAGAAAATCTGTTCTTTGTCCACACACAAATCATAAATTCACTGAGAAAGAAATCACGAAAATAATCCAATTCACAATAGCCACAAAATATGCATAAACCTAATAATGACATAGAGGATGTCTACAATGGAATTCATAAAACACTGAAGAAGAAAACATTAGCAGGTACTAAATGGTGGAATAATCTCTTACGTTCATGAATTGTGAGGAATGACATTGTTAAAATGTGCATATGACTCAAAGTGATTGACACACTTAACGTAACACTTATCAAAGTCCCAATGAATTAGTCAGCTACTTTTCACTGTGAACAAATATCTGAGAAAAACAAGTTAAAGTGGATCCAAGATGGTGGCTAAGGTACTGAAGCAAAAATCCTAAACTCCATGATTCAAGAAATCTCCCTGAAATTGGAGAACATCATTCTGAGTGAGGTTAGCCTGGCCCAAAAGACCAAAAATCGTATGTTCTCCCTCATATGTGGACATTAGATCAAGGGCAAACACAACAATGGGATTGGACTTTGAGCACATGATAAAAGCAAGAGCACACAAGGGAGGGGTGAGGATAGGTAAGACACCTTAAAAAATTAGCTAGCATTTGTTGCCCTTAACGCAGAGAAACTAAAGCAGATACCTTAAAAGCAACTGAGGCCAATAGGAAAAGGGGACCAGGAACTAGAGAAAAGGTTAGATCAAAAAGAATTAACCTAGAAGGTAAAACACACACACAGGAAATCAGTGTGAGTCAATGCCCTGTATAGCTATTCTTATCTCAACGAGCAAAAACCCTTGTTCCTTCCTATTATTGCTTATACTCTCTCTACAACAAAATTAGAAATAAGGACAAAATAGTTTCTGCTGGGTATTGAGGGGGTGAGGTGGGGAGAGGGAGGGGGCGGAATGAGTGGTAAGGGAGGGGGTGGGGGCAGGGGGGAGAAATGACCCAAGCCTTGTATGCACATATGAATAATAAAAGAAAAAAAAGTAATTATTGACTGAATTGGTAAATACAAAATTAATCTTAAAAAAAAAAAACCTTCAAAAAGGAGAACTATAGGCCAATCTCCTTAATGAACATTGATGCAAAAATCCTCAACAAAATAATGTCAAACCGAATTCAACAACACATCAAAAAGATTATTCACCACGACCAAGTAGGCTTCATCCCAGGGATGCAGGGGTGGTTCAACATATGAAAATCAATAAACATAATAAACCACATTAACAGAAGCAAAGACAAAAACCACTTGATCATCTCAATAGATGCAGAAAAAGCCTTTGATAAGATCCAACACCATTTCATGATAAAACCTCTAAGAAAACTAGGAATAGAAGGAAAGTTCCTCAACATTATAAAAGCTATATATGACAAACCTACAGCCAGCATTATACTTAACGGAGAAAAACTGAAACCATTCCCTCTAAAATCAGGAACCAGACAAGGATGCCCACTATCTCCACTCCTATTCAACATAGTACTGAAATTCCTAGCCAGAGCAATTAGGCAAGAAGAAGGAATAAAAGGAATACAAATAGGTAAAGAAACTGTCAAAATATCCCTATTTGCAGACAACATGATCCTATACCTTAAAGACCCATAACACTCTACTCAGAAGCTTCTAGACATCATCAATAGCTATACCAAGGTAGCAGGATACAAAATCAACATAGAAAAATCATTAGCATTTCTATACACTAATAATGAGCAAACTGAAAAAGAATACATGAAAATAATTCCATTTACAATAGCCTCAAAAAAAAATCAAATACCTAGGTGTAAACCTAACAAAAGATGTGAAAGACCTCTACAAGGAAAACTATACACTTCTGAAGAAAGAGATTGAGGAAGACTATAGAAAGTGGAGAGATCTCCCATGCTCATGGATTGGTAGAATCAACATAGTAAAAATGTCGATACTCCCAAAAGTAATCTACATGTTTAACGCAATTCCCATCAAAATTCCAATGACATTCATAAAGAGATTGAAAAATCTACCATGAAATTTATATGGAAACACAGGAAGCCACAAATAGCCAAGGCAATACTCAGTCAAAAGAACAATGCAGGAGGTATCACAATACCTGACTTCAAACTGTATTACAAAGCAGTAGCAATAAAGACAGCATGGTACTGGCACAAAAACAGACATGAAGACCAGTGGAACAGAATAGAGGACCCAGATATGAAGCCACACAACTATAACCAACTTGTCTTTGACAAAGGAGCTAAAAATATACGATGGAGAAATAGCAGCCTCTTCAACAAAAACTGCTGGGAAAACTGGTTAGCAGTCTGCAAAAAACTGAAACTAGATCCATGTATATCACCCTATACCAAGATTAACTCAAAATGGATCAAGGATCTTAATATCAGACCACAAACTCTAAAGTTGATACAGGAAAGAGTAGGAAATACTCTGGAGTTAATAGGGATAGGTAAGAACTTTCTCAATGAAACCCCAGCAGCACAGCAACTAAGAGATAGCATAGATAAATGGGACCTCATAAAGCTAAAAAGCTTCTGTTCATCAAAAGAAATGGTCTCTAAACTGAAGAGAACACCCACAGAGTGGAAGAAAATATTTGCCAGCTACACATCAGACAAAGGACTGATAACCAGAATATATAGGGAACTTAAAAAACTAAACTCTCCCAAAACTAATGAACCAGTAAAGAAATGGTGACGTGAACTAAATAGAACTTTCTCAAAAGAAGAAATTCAAATGGCCAAAAAATACATGAAAAAATGCTCACCATCTCTAGCAATAAAGGAAATGCAAATTAAAACCACACTAAGATTCCACCTCACCCCTGTTAGAATAGCCATCATTAGCAACACCACCAACAAAGGTGTTGGCGAGGATGCGGGGGAAAAAGGAACCCTCTTACACTGTTGGTGGGAATGTAAACTAGTACAACCACTCTGGAAAAAAATTTGGAGGCTACTTAAAAAGCTAGACATTGATCTACCATTTGATCCAACAATACCACTCTTGGGGATGTACCCAAAAGACTGTGACACAGGTTACTCCAGAGGCACCTGCACACCCATGTTTATTGCAGCACTATTCACAATAGCCAAGTTATGGAAACAGCCAAGATGCCCCACCACTGACGAATGGATTAAGAAAATGTGGTATCTATACACAATGGAATTTTATGCAGCCATGAAGAAGAACGAAATGTTATCATTCGCTGGTAAATGGATGGAATTGGAGAACATCATTCTGAGTGAGGTTAGCCTGGCCCAAAAGACCAAAAATCGTATGTTCTCCCTCATATGTGGACATTAGATCAAGGGCAAACACAACAATGGGATTGGACTTTGAGCACGTGATAAAAGCGAGAGCACACAAGGGAGGGGTGAGGATAGGTGAGACACCTAAAAAACTAGCTAACATTTGTTGCCCTTAACGCAGAGAAACTAAAGCAGATACCTTAAAAGTAACTGAGGCCAATAGGAAAAGGGGACCAGGAACTAGAGAAAAGGTTAGATCAAAGAGAATTAACCTAGAAGGTAAAACACACACACAGGAAATCAATTGGAGTCAATGCCCTGTATAGCTATCCTTATCTCAACCAGCAAAAACCCTTGTTCCTTCCTATTATTGCTTATACTCTCTCTACAACAAAATTAGAAATAAGGGCAAAATAGTTTCTGCTGGGTATTGAGGGGATGGGGGGGAGAGGGAGGGGGCGGAGTGGGTAGTAAGGTAGGGGGTGGGGGCAGGGGGGAGAAATGACCCAAGCCTTGTATGCACATATGAATAATAAAATTAAAAAAAAAAGAAAAGACAAGAAACCTCCCTGTGACATCATAGCTATACTTAGGTAATTCTGTTTGCTTCTAGCCAAAATAATAACTACCATCACATCATGTGCATAAAAAAATTCAAAGACTGACCCTTAAATCAACCTGTAATTGGACCCAGGAAAAACCTCCACCCAATCTTTTCTCCTTGTTTTTCCCTTCTTTCTTTTTTCCTTTGTCCATCAAGCCAAAGACAAAGCATTAATAAGAATCAAACTCTATGACATCCTGAACCCCTAGCCTGTGGAAAGCCTCCCCACACCATACTGTGCTAAGAAAACTTGGCACCATTTCTCCCCACTGCCTCTGGCTCCAAACCTGCCTGAACATGAAATGGCAGGTGAACAGGTGAGTGTCACTCACCACGTGTGACTCCCCTGCCCACCCCCTGGGCAGACTGAACACCCCCAACAAAACTGAAACACATAAACAGAGAACTGTAATCCAACACTGACTGACAGTGGAGAAGGTTATGGAATGCTGAACCTGCCCTGAAGAAAGGGAGCAGGGTAAGGAGCTAAGCTCTCAGCACTGAACTCTCAGTGAACAAACACAGGAAAGGCAGCAAAGGCTGAGAGTGGGGAAAGGGCAACAAAACACCTCCCAAAGCAGGGAAGATAGTGGATCCTAGAGCTGATCTTCTGAGCCAGAGGACAGCATTCAAAACTGAACTGCCTTGCAAAACTGAAAAGCATAAATAGCGAACTGTAATCTAACACTGACAGTGGAGGGAGAGGTGGAATTCTGAACCTGCCCCAGACAAACAGGGCAAGGCAAGGAACTGCCAAAGGGCAGCATTCAAATCCCAACTGCCACACCTTGCTTGGTGAGGACCAGACCAAACAACTGAAGCTGAAGGATAACACAAATGCCAGCTAGTGAAAACAACAGCTCTGAGCACCCTGCATGATCTGGCAAACCTACCTCACCTCACAATTTCAATTAAACTGGTGGACAGAAGACTCAAACACTACTCACCAGCCAGTTACCTGGCAAGACCACATCAGACCTTCTTTTTATATGCCAATACCAGGAGTGGATGCCAGAGCAATAACACCAGAACTTAACCAAAGACTAAAATTCTTTTGTTCCTGAACTTGGTGTTTTTATTGTGGGGTTTTTTTCTGTTTTGTTTTGGATTTTTTTGTCTTCTTCTTTTATTTTATTATTGTGATTTTTTATTTTACTTTACTTTTATTTCTATTTTCTTTCTTTCTTATTAACTCTATCATCACTATCTTCTCATCCCTATTCTTACCCACTTCACTCTCCCTCCTTCTCCTGTGCTACGATCCATTGTTCTCCCTCCCACTACTCTTTCTGCTCCTTCTCATCTACTGCCTCCCCCTGCCTTCACTTCCCCATTCCCATCAACTACCAACCTGTAACCACACTACCTACAAACTCACCACCAGCTGACTAGCCTACTGTACCCCAACCCCAACAACCTGCAATCACCGACACAAGCACCCAACACTACAACAGAAATATAACCAAACACACACAAGGGCCACAAAACCCAGCAGCCCAGGATGATTTCCATTCCTTCTTCTTCTTCTTCCCATTACTCACTTGGTACTGTGCAACTGTGTTCTTGATAGGCTAGTTGGTGGTTTTAATTGCCTGTTTTCTTTCCCTTGATTTAATTTTTGTGTTGCAACTGTCTTGGTTGTTAGCTAGGTTAGTGTGCTGTTTCTGTCCCTGGATTGGAGGTGTAATTTAGCAATAACTAATTCACAGGTTCAATGCCCAATCAGTTGTTTATATATTATATAGAAGACCTCTTGGTGATAGTATTTATAAACAG
Source organism: Castor canadensis (assembly GCF_047511655.1). Classification (NCBI taxonomy): domain Eukaryota; kingdom Metazoa; phylum Chordata; class Mammalia; order Rodentia; family Castoridae; genus Castor; species Castor canadensis. Next base: position 20,446,365 of record NC_133401.1, read on the forward strand.
TGGGAGTTGAGGGGGAATGCTTGTTAGGCTAAATAGAGAAATTTGGAAAATTGGTTAAGGTGGAAGTAAAGGGGGGTGGGCCAAAATTAATGAAATAGAGACCAAAAAAAAAACTATACAAAGAATCAACTAAGCAAAAAGCTGGTTCATTGAAAAAAAATAAGAAAGATTGACAAACCACTGGCAAATCTCACTAAAATGAAGAGGGAAAAACCCAAATCAGTAAAATCAGAAATGAAAAAGGGACAATAACAACAAACACACAAAAAAAAATCCAGGGAATCATCAGAGACTACTTTGAGAACCCATATTCCAATAAATTTGAAAATCTTGAACAAATGGACAAATTTCTAGATACTTATGATCATCCAAATCTGAACCAAGAGGATATTAACCACCTAAACAGATCTATAACATGAAATGAAATTGAAGCAGCAATAGTATCCCAAAAAAGAGAAGTCCAGGACCTGACAGATTCTCTGTTGAATTCTATCAGACCTTTAAAGAAGAACTAATACCAACTCTCCTTAAACTTTTCCACAAAATGGAAAGGGAAGGAACACTGCCTAACTCATTCTATGAAGCCAGTATTACATTCATCCCAAAACTAGACAAAAACACATCAAAAAAAGAGAACTATAGGCCAATCTCCTTAATGAACATTGATGCAAAAATCCTCAATAAAATAATAGCAAACCAAATCCAACAACATATCAGAAACATCATTCACCATGACCAAGTTGGCTTCATCCCAGGGACACAGGAATGGTTCAACAAGCACAAATCATAAATGTAATACAGCACATTATTAGAAGCAATGACAAAAACCACTTATTCATCTCAATAGATGCAGAAGAAGCCTTTGATAAGATCTAACACCACTTCATGAAAAAAAGCCTTAAGAAAACTATCATTAGAAAGAATGTACTACAACTTTATAAAGCCTGTATATGACAAACCTATAGCCAACATCATACCTAATGGGGAAAAACTGAAACCATTTCCCCTAAAGTCAGGAATGAAACAAGGATGACCACTATCCCCACTCTTATTCAACATAGTTGTGGAATTCCTAGCCAGAGCAATAAGATAAGGCAAGGATAAGAAATAAAAGGAATACAAATAGGTAAAGAAATAGTCAAAATAGCCCTATTTGCAGACAACATGATCCTATACCTTAAAGACCCAAAACACTCTATCCAAAAACTTGTAAACACCATAAACAGCTTCAGCAAAGTAGCAGGAGAAAAAATCAACTTACAAAGCTAAATAATCTTTCTATGCACCAATAATGAACAAATTGAGAAAGAGTATAGGAAAACAATTCCATTTACAATAGCCTCAAAAAAATCAAATACCTATGAATAAACTTAACAAAGGATATAAATGACCTCTACAAGGAGAACTATAAACCCCTGAAGACAGAGATCAAGGAAGACTACAGAAGATGGAAAGATCTCCCATGCTTATGGATTGGCAGAATCACCATAATAAAAATGGCTATACTACCAAAATCAATTTACATATTCAACACAATTCCTATCAAAATCCCAATGACATTCATCACAGAGATTGAAAAATCTATCTTAAAGTACATTTGGAAACACAAAAGACCACAAATAGCCAAGGCAATACTAAGCAAAAAGAACAAGCTGGATGTATCACAACACCCAACTTCAAACTATACTACAGAGCCATAGCAACAAAAACAGCATGGTTCTGGAACAAAAACAGATATGAAGACCACTGGAACAGAATAGAGGATCCAGATATATATCCACACAGCTGTATCCACTTTATTTTTTACAAAAGCACCAAAAACATACAATGGAGAATAGACAGCCTCTCACACAAATGTTGTTAGGAAAATTGGTTATCTTCCTGCAGAAAACTGAAACTATATCCATGCCTGTCACTCTGTACTATCATCAACTCAAAGTGGATTAAGGACCTTAATATCAGAACTGAAACCTTGAAGGCTGTATAGGAAAGAACAGGAAATACTCTGGAATCAATAATTATAGGTAAGTACTTCCTCAGTAGAACTCCAGTAGCCCAGCATCTAAAAGAAGGAATGGACAAATGGGACTACATGAACCTTAAAAACTTCTGCAGAACAAAGAAAGTGGTCTTTAAATTGCAGAGACCACCCACACAGTGGGAGAAAATATTTGCTGGATACACATCAAAGGACTGATAACCAGAATATACAGGAAGCTCAAAAAACTAAACTCCCCCAAAATCAATGAGCCAATATAGACATTGGCAACTGAACTAAACAGAACTTTTTCAAAGGAAGAAGTCCAGTTGACCAAAAACACATGAAAAAATGCTCACTGTTAGGAAAATGCCACACACCGCACACAAAGGAGGCTTATGAGAGGTATCTCATGTCCAAAAGTTTAATAAATAAGCTGGCTGGCCAAGGAAAAAGTGGAGCAGCAACTTCTCTCTATGGGTCTGACCTTAAGTAGCATTTGGCAGAAAGCAAGGGCTAGGGACAGACAACGGGAGGTGGCAGGAGATAAGGGACAGTGGGGCTTTGTTTTGCAAGAGATGAGACCAGCTGCTGAAGTAAGGTCTAAGGGAGGGCAAAGGGAGGTGGCGGGAGATAAGGAACAGTGAGCTTTTTTCTGCAAGGGATGAGACCAGCTGCGGCTCAGGCTCCAGAATGGTGGCAAGGGGCAGTTCTTATCACTCACCATCCCGGGCCATAAGGAAATGCAAATCAAAACCACATTAAAATTCCACATCACTCCTGTTAGAATACCCACCATCAAAAACACTACTGGAGAGGATCCAAGATGGCAGCTAGGGTACAGAAGCAGACAGAATGAGCTCCATGAATCAAAAACCTTGCTGAGACACTGGAGCCATCCTTGGCAGAAATAAAGCACCAAGGAGAATCAAAACATCAACACACTGAACCCCTAGCCAGTACAAAACTTCTCCACACCTGTTACACTGAGAAAACAGGTGGGCTGCCACCACAGCCAGCTGCCAGCTCCAAACCTGCTTGGGAGACATTCAGCAGACCAAACAGATGAGTGTCAAGTATCAGGTGGTATTCCCACCCTTGGGATAAACCAGCATAGCCCCCTGGCCTGACTGACCCCACCCCTGCAAAAAATACTGAACAATAAACAATGAATTGAAAACTAGCACACAGCAAAGGGGGTGGAAATGCTGAAAGCACACTGGAGAATGGGAGAGGGGCAAGGAGCTAATCTCTGCACAAACTATCAGTAAACAAACAGCTGGAAAGGCAGGAAGGCTGACAGTGGGCGGGTGATAAGCCACCACCTAAAGTAGGGCAGGTAGCAGACCACAAAACTCATCTTCTGAGCCAGTGAGCAACATCCAAAGTCAAAGAGCACTGCAAAGTTGAAAAACAAACAGTAAACCATCACAACACACTGACAGCAGGGGGCCAGCTGACGGATCACTGACCTTGCCCCAGAGAAGGGGGGGAATGCAAAGAAACAACCCCCAGTAAACAAGTACAGTGAAAAGCCAACTCCAGAGCAAAACAGCTGGTGGACTAGACAGCTGATCTCCTGAACCTGAGGACAGCATGCAAACTTAAACTGCCACATGTCACTGAAGGAGGAGCTGACCAAGCACCTGCCGCTGAAAGACAGAGGGAAAAAACACTACCCAACCACCTGACAAGACTACAACAAAGCTTCTGCTTAAATACCAACACCAGGACTGGATGCTGGAGGAGTAACACCAGAACATAAACTAAGACTGAAATTCCTGAATCTGGAGGGGTTTTTTGTTTGTTTCTTTGTTTTGTCTCTTGTTTGTTTGTTCATCTCTCCCCATTGATTTCTTTTTTCTTTTTTAGTTAGTTTTATTATTGTGAATTAGTTAATACTAAGTTACACCCAGACCAGGGACAGAAATAGCACACACACACACACACACACACACAGCTAAAAACTCAATACAGCCACAAAACAAAATTAAACCAAGGGAAAGAAAACAGGTGACTGAAACCACCAACTAGCCTATCAAGAACATAGTTGCACAGTACCAAGTGGAGCAATGGGAAGAAGAAAAAAGGATGGAAACAATCTCCCTCCAAAATAATTTAATACAGGATTCAGAGGGAAATGAAGAAAATGGATACCCAGTTCAGACTCCAACAAAACAAAGATAAATGATGCCAAGGAACCCAAGGATGTCCACAAGAACATCCTCAAAGAAGAAATTCTGCAAGAAATCACTGAAAATTTCATGAAGACATTACTAGACATGATTAGCCAAAATGTATAAGAGGCACTCAAGAAATTTCAAGACACCAAAAATAAAGAATATGAGAAGACACAGAAACATATAAATGAACTCATAGATAAACACCAAAGTGAAACAGAGAACACCATAAATAGAGAGATAAATGAATTAAAGATGAAAATAAACAATATTAAAGAGGAAGTGAACCATGATATGGAAAACCTCAGAAAAAAGAATGAAACAGAAACACAAAACACAATGGAAAACCACTCTAGCAGACTAGAACAAGCAGGAGACAGAATGTCAGAACTTGGAGATAAAATGGAAATTAAAGGAAAAACTGAAGAACCATTAGGCAAACAACTCAAGACCTGTGAAAGGAATATGCAAGAACTCACCAACTCCATGAAAAGACCAAACCTGAGAATCATAGGCATTGAAGGAGAAGAGGTGCAAGTAAAAGGGATTCATAATATATTCAACAAAATAATAACAGGAAATTTCCCAAATCTAGAGAAAGTTATGCCATTCAGATACAGGAAGCCTCCAGGACACCAAACAGGCTTAACCAAAATAGAACTACCCCATGGCATATTATCATTAAAACAACAAGCACAGAGAATAGAGAAAGGATATTGAAGTCTGTAAGGGAGAAAAAACAAATAACCTACAAAGGTAAACCCATCAAAATCACAGCAGATTTCTCAATGGAAACCTTAAAGACAAGAAGGGCAGGGAGTGAGGTATTCCAGGAACTGAATGAAAATAACTTCAGACCTAGGATACTCTGCCCAGAAAAACTATCATTCAAAAAACATGGAGCAATAAAGGTTGACCACCAAGCCACCACTACAAAAAATTCTTCAAAGAATCCTGCACACAGAAAATGGAAGCATACAAACCCATGAAAGGACAGGCAGTTTGGTTTTCAGTCACCAAACCACAGGAGAAGAAAAGCCAAGAAAGTAGAGAGTAACATTGATTTACCAGCACACAATCAAACCCTTAAACAGCAAAGATAATTAAGTGACAGGAATCACCACATACCTATCAATTCTAACACTGAATGTTAATGGACTTAATTTCCCCATCAAAAGACAAACTGGATTAAAAAGGAAAATCTAACAATCTGTTGTTTACAGGAGACCCATCTCATTGACAGAAACAAGCACTGGCTTAGGGTGAAAGGCTGGAAGAAGACTTACCAAGTAAATGGCCCCCGAAAACAGGCAGGAGTAATGATAATTACCTGGGATAAAGTAGACTTCACACTTACATTGATCAAACGACATAAAGAAGGACTTTCCATACTAATAAAAGGAGAAATACACCAAAAGGAAATAACAGTTACCAACCTATATGCACCCAACATCAATGCACCCAATTTCATCAAACATACTCTGAAGGACCTAAAAGCATAGATAGACACCAACACAGTGGTACTGGGAACTTTAATACCACCCTATCACCAATAGATAAGTCATCTGAACAAAAAATCAATAAAGAAATTCTAGAACTAAATCACACCATAGATCAAATGGACATAGCTGATGTCTATAGAATATTTCATCCAACTTCTGCACAATATACATTCTTCTCAACAGCTCATGGAACCTTCTCCAAAACTGATCGTATCCTAGGGCACAAAGCAAGCCTCAGCAAATATAAGAAAACAGAAATAATCCCATGCATTCTATCTGACCACAATTCATTAAAACTAGAAATCAACAACATAAACAACAGTAGAAAACATGCAAACAATTGGAAGCTAAACAGCACATTGCTCAATGATCAATGGGTCATTGATGAAATAAAAGAGGAAATTAAAAGGTTCTTAGAGGTTAATGAAAATGAAAACGTGACCTACCAGAACCTATGGGACACAGCAAAGGCAGTCCTAACAGGAAAGTTTATAGCCATGAGTGCTTATATTAAATGGACAGAAAAATCTCAAATCAATGACCTAATGATACATCTCAAACTCTTAGAAAAACAAGAACAAGCAAATCCCAAAAGAAGCAGAAGGAGAGAAATAATAAAAATAAGGGCCAAAAGTAATGAAATAGAAACAAAAAAATATAAAGAATCGATGAAACAAAAAGCTGGTTCTTTGAAAAAATAAATAAGATTGACAGAACCCTGGCAAACTTGACTAAAATGAGGAGAGGAAAAACCCAAATCAGTAAAATCAAAAATGCAAAAGGGGACATAACAACAAACACCACGGAAATCGAGGGAATCATCAGAGACTGCTTTGAGAACCTACAAATAAATTTCCAATAAATTTGAAAATCTTGAAGAAATGGACAGATTTCTAGATATTTATGTCCATCCAAAATTGAAGCAAGGGGATATTAATAGATCTATAACACAAAATGAAATTGAAGCAGCAATAAAGAATCTCCCAAAAAAGAAAAGTCCAGGACCTGATGGATTCTCTGCTGAATTCTATAAGACCTTTAAAGAAGAACTAATACGACCCTCCTTAAACTGTTCCACAAAATAGAAAGGGAAGGAACACTGCCTAACTCATTCTATGAAGCCAGTATTACACTCATCCCAAAAACCAGGCAAAGACACTTCCAAACAGGAGAACTATAGGCCAACCTCCTTAATGAACATTGATGCAAAAATCCTCAATAAAATAATGGAATACTGAATCCAACAACACATCAGAAAGATCATTCACCATGACCAAGTCAGCTTCATCCCAGGGATGCAAGGATGATTCAACATACACAAATCTATAAATGTAATGCAGCACATTAATAGAAGCAAAGACAAAAAACACTTGATCATCTCATTAGATGAAGAAAAAGCCTTTGATAAGATCCAACACCACTTCATGATAAAAGCTCTAAGAAACTTGGAATAGAAGAAAAGTACCTCAACATTGTAAAGGCTATATATGACAAACCTATAGCTAACATCGTACTTAATGATGAATAACTGAAACCATTTCCCATAAAATCAGGAATGAGAAAAGGATGCCCACTATCCCCACTCCTATTCAACATAGTCCTAGAACTCCTAGCCAGAGCAATTAGGCAAGAAGAAGAAATAAAAGGAATACAAGTAGGTAAAGAAACTGTCCAAAAATCTCTATTTGCAGATGACATGATCCTATATCTTAAAGACCAAAAAAACTCTACCTAAAAACTCCTAGACACCATAAACACCTACAGCAAGGTGGCAGGATACAAAATCAACTTACAAAACTAAATAGTCTTTCTATGCACCAACAATGAACAAATTGAGAAAAAGTATAGAAAAACAATTCCATTTACAATAGCCTCAAAAATAAATAAAATACCTAGGAGTAAACTTAACAAAGGATGTGAATGACCTCTACAGGAAGAACTACAAACCCCTGAAGAAAGAGACCGACGAAGACTATAGAAGATGGAAAGATCTCCCGTGCTCCTGGATTGGTAGAATCAACGTAGTAAAAATGGCAATACAACCAAAAGCAATCTACATGCTCAACGCAATTCCCCTCAAAATCCCAATGACATTCATCACAGAGATTGAAAAATCTACCCTGAAATTCATGTGGAAGCACAAGACACTGTGAATATGCAAGGCAATATTCAGAAAAAAAGAGCAATGCTGGAGGTATCACAATACCCAACTTCAAACTATATTACAAAGCCATAGCAATAAAAACAGCATGGTACTGGCACAAAAACAGACATGAAGACCAGTGGAACAGAATAGAGGACCCAGATATGAATCCACACAGCTATGCCCATCTTACTTTTGACAAAAGTGCCAAAAACATACAATGGAGGAAAGACAACCTCTTCAACAAATGTTGCTGGGAAAAGTGATTATCCATCTGCAAAAAACTGAAACTAGATCCATCTTTATCACCCTGTACTAGTAGTAACTCAAAATGGATCAAAACTTAATATCAGACCCAAAACTCTGAAGTTATACAGGAAAGAGCAGGGAATACTCTTGAAACAATAGGTATAAGCAAGGACTTCCTCAATAGAACCCCTGCAGCTCAGCCACTAAGAGAAAGGATGGACAAATGGGACTACATAAAATTAAAAAGCTTCAGTGCAACAAAAGAAATGGTCTCCAAACTAAAGAGAACACCCACAGAGTGTGAGAAAATATTTGCCAGCTGTACATCAGACAAAGGACCGATAACCAGAATATACAGGGAACTTAAGAATAGCTATCATCAAAAACACCACCAACAACAGGTGTTGGTGAGGATGTGGGGGAAAAGGAACCCTCACACGTTGCTGGTGGGAATGCAAGCTAGTGCAACCACTTTGTAAAAGAATGTGGAGGCTTCTTAAAAATCTAAACATAGATCTGCCATATGATCCAGCAATCCCACTCCTGGGAATATACCCAAAGGAATGCAACTCAGGTTACTCCTGGGGCACCTGCACACCCATGTTTATTGCAGCACTACTCACAGTTTCCAAGTTATGGAAACAGCCAAGATGCCCCACTACTGACCAATGGATTAAGAAAATGTGGTATTTATACAAGGAATTTTATTCAGTCACAAAGAAGAATGAAATTTTGTTATTTGCAAGAAAATGGATGGAACTGGAGAACATAATCTTAAGCAAGTTAGCCAGACTCAGAAGAACAAAAATCATATGTTCTCCCTCATATGCAGATTATAGACCTAAAACAAATGCAGTGAAATTATTGGACAACGGACACATACTAAGGGCAGAACGCATATGGGAGGAACGTTGATAGAGAAGGAAACCTAAAACTTGAAAGTGGTTGATGCGCCCACTGTATGCGAGCAAATACAGCAATCTTAAACTGGCAGAGGCCACTATGGGAAGGTGACTAGAAGTAGTGAAGAGGTCTGGTAGAGAAGAACCAATGTGGGTTGTAATACACATGTGCATGGAGGCAATGCTAGGAATCTCTCTGTATAGTTATCTCTATCTTCAACTAGAAAAATGCTGTCTTTCTTGTTATCTCTTATGATTTCTCTTCAGTAAAATTGGAAAACAAGAGGGCAGAACAGGCTCTGCCTGGTAGCGAGGGATGTTGTGGGTGAAGGAGGGGTGAAGAGGGAGGAGCCCAGGGGGGAGAGGTAGCCCAAACAATGTGTACACATATGAGTAAGTATAAAAATAATTTTAAAAAGTTAAAGAGGAAAGATTCATTGCGGGAAATTGTTTCGGAGGTAACTGTCCATGGCTGGCTGCCTCACTTGTGTCTGGGTCTCTGATGTTGCAGAAGAATTGGTGGAGCATAAATGCTTATACGATAATGGACAAGAAATAAAGAGCAAGAAAAAGTAGGGCCACATACAAGATAGAGATCCAAGTGGGTGGCAAGGGAGGGGGTGGGGGCAGGGGGGAGAAATGAACCAAGCCTTGTATGCACATATGAATAATAAAAGAAAAATGAAAAAAAGAGAGAGAGAGAGAGAGAGATCCATGGAAATGTCTCCAGTGACCTTAGGCTCCACCTAAGAAAGTTTCCATCACCTCCCAAACTATGCCATCAAATTATGAATCCATCAGTGGATTAATCCATCAGCTAAGTCAGTATGCTTATGATCCAATTACCTCGCAATAATGGGAATATCCTACCAGGGACCAAATCTTACCAAATGAACATTTTTGGGGGGGGATTCTTCATATCCACATTTTCTTTTTTATTGTTTTATAATTCATATGTGCATACAAGGCTTGGGTCATTTCTCCCCCCCTGCCCCCACCCCCTCCCTTACCACCCACCCACTCCATACCCAGCAGAAACTATTTTGCCCTTATCTCTAATTTTGTTGTAGAGAGAGTATAAGCAATAATAGGAAGGAACAAGGGTTTTTGCTGGTTGAGATAAGGATAGCTATACAGGGCATTGACTCACATTAATTTCCTGTGCGTGAGTGTTACCTTCTAGGTTAATTCTTTTTGATCTAACCTTTTCTCTAGTTCCTGGTCCCCTTTTCCTATTGGCCTCAGTTGCTTTTAAGGTATCTGCTTTAGTTTCTCTGCTTTAAGGGCAACAAATGCTAGCTAATTTTTTAGGTGTCTTACCTATCTTCACCCCTCCCTTGTGTGCTCTCGCTTTTATCATGTGCTCAAAGTCCAATCCCCTTGTTGTGTTTGCCCTTGATCTAGTGTCCACATATGAGAGAGAACATACGATTTTTGGTCTTTTGGGCCAGGCTAACCTCACTCAGAATGATGTTCTCCAATTCCATCCATTTACCAGCGAATGATAACATTTCGTTCTTCTTCATGGCTGCATAAAATTCCATTGTGTATAGATACCACATTTTCTTAATCCATTCGTCAGTGGTGGGGCATCTTGGCTGTTTCCATAACTTGGCTATTGTGAATAGTGCCGCAATAAACATGGGTGTGTAGGTGCCTCTGGAGTAACCTGTGTCACAGTCTTTTGGGTATATCCCCAAGAGTGGTATTGCTGGATCAAATGGTAGATCAATTTTTAGTGTTTTGAGTAGCCTCCAAATTTTTTTCCAGAGTGGTTGTACTAGTTTACATTCCCACCAACAGTGTAAGAGGGTTCCTTTTTCCCCCGCATCCTCGCCAACACCTGTTGTTGGTGGTGTTGCTAATGATGGCTATTCGAACAGGGGTGAGGTGGAATATTAGTGTGGTTTTAATTTGCATTTCCTTTATTGCTAGAGATGGTGAGCATTTTTTCATGTGTTTTTTGGCCATTTGAATTTCTTCTTTTGAGAAAGTTCTGTTTAGTTCACTTGCCCATTTCTTTATTGGTTCATTAGTTTTGGGAGAGTTTAGTTTTTTAAGTTCCCTATATATTCTGGTTATCAGCCCTTTGTCTGATGTATAGTTGGCAAATATTTTCTCCCACTCTGTGGGTGTTCTCTCCAGTTTAGAGACCATTTCTTTTGATGAACAGAGCTTTTTAGTTTTATGAGGTCCCATTTATCTATGCTATCTCTTAGTTGCTGTGCTGCTGGGGTTTCGTTGAGAAAGTTCTTACCTATACCTACTAACTCCAGAGCATATCCACATTTTCATACACAATGACATTCTTCACTGAACTGTATAACAAGTATCATAAAATTAATATGGAAGACACAAAAGGTCCTGGAGAGCCAAAGAAATATTGAAGACAGAGTTAATTGAGAGGCATGAAAATTCTTAATCTCGAGGCATAAGGTGGGGAGAGACATACCAGCGAAGCTAGCATGTTATGGGCATAACTAAGATGTACAGATAGACAAATTGAAGAGTACAGATGACCCAGAAATAAATCCACACATTTTCAGCCAATGGATGAGAATCCAAACATAAAAACACTCAAGCATATACACTGGTATGGTAGTGGGAGCCCAGATAGACACATGTAAAGATTGAAACTAGACCCCATCTCTCATCGTGCACAAATATCAACTCAAAGTGGATCCAATCCTGTACTGAAACTCTGAAACAAGTAAGGGAAGTCATTGTAGAAACACTTGAATATATTGACCTAGCAATGACTTTCTGAAAAGAACTCATCCCATCCCCCTTTTCTGGCTTCTTTCCCTTCATTAATCTTGGTGAATACAATTTGAAATTTTTCTCTTTTTTTATCTGTAGGAGAATGGTTGTTTTATTTCTTTTCCTTTTTTCTAAAGAAAAATGTGCATTTTATTTTATTTTTCACCTCTATTTTTGTGCTATGTGGGGGTATATTGTGGCATTTACAAAGGTTCTTATAATGTATCAAATATATTATACTTGATTCACCCCCTCCACTACTATCCTTCATCTCTCCTCCAGATTCCTGGAACAGTTTCAACAGGTATCATTTTTGCTGGGAAGGGGTCTAGGGACGAGTGAAGAGGACTAGATGAGATAAACCAATTGGGGTTGTAAGATATACATATATATTGTATATATATATACAACACAAGGAAACTCCCTGTGTAGCTAGCTTTATCAAAGACTAGCAAAAACATCTTGTTTCTCTTTTTATCTTTTACGGTTTTTCTTCTACAAAATCAGAGAACAGGAGGGAAATTTTTCTTTTCCCTGATTTTCTAATTCATTTCATGATAGGACATTGGTCAATCTGTCTTCCATGTATACCTACTATGTTTTTAACCTCTCTTATTTTATAAAATATTTGTAAACTTACTGTTCCTTAAAATTTCACATCAGACACAATGGACAGAACCTGGGCAGCTGCTCCTTATCCGTCACCTGGCTCTCATCTTACCACCTGAGGTATCTGATAACTGGGCTAATAACACACCTGCTATCTTTGACTTCAACTAAATTTCCAATACTGAATTTCATGCCTCTATTGAGCGGCAGGTGAGATTTCATAAGGCTTTTAACAGATTCAGCATCCCTAATCAGGAAACCCACCATGTGAAATGCTCCAACATCAGAAGCATTTTGATCACTGCCATGACACCACATTGGAATATTCCACACCCACCTCATGTAACACTGCACAGTCAAACTACAAGACCAATAAAATTGTCTAAAATCACCTTTGGGTTATACAAAAATGTACATATGTTTTGTAACAGAAATTTGTATTTCCATGTGGTTCTTATCATTTAATATGTGTATGTTATGTAAGTACATCTATCTATTATTTATCATCTATCTATCTGTCAGTCACCTATCTATCTTCTCTCTGTCCTTGTTTTCTCATTTTCCACCTGTACCTACAAAAGCAAGCCTTCCCTCTGCCACATATCCCTACACTGGGACAGTCATTAGAGTCAATGACTGTACATTGATATGCTATAATCATCCCACATGCCATAGTTTGTACCAGATTTTACTTTTGACACTTATTCCATGGCTTGGACAAGTGCAATGTCAAGTATACATCATTCCCTACGATAATTGTATAACAACTGCTGTAAAAATCCTGTGCTACACTCATTCAAACTCTCTTCCCATATCCCTTAGCAATGCTGATGCTTTTGTCTCTGCTGTTGCCACTTCTGAAATGTGATACAGTTGGACTGATACAGTATGTAACCTTTCCAGAATGCCTATTGTCAGTCAGTGATATGTGTTTAAGGCTCATTCATGTTTCTCTCAGACTTGATACTTATCTCTTTCAGCATTGACTAATATTCCACTGCTGGATGTATCACATTTAGGTGTTCATCCGCTTACTGAAGGCCTGCTTGCTTATGTTGAAGCTTTGGAAATTATCAATGAAGCTTCAGCAACCCTCCATAGAGGTGTGACAGTTATACATTTCACTCTGTGATAAGTACCAAGGTGCGCAATCACTTTATTGTATGCCAAGGGGACATTTAGATTTGCAAGTTGCTGCCAGAGCTCTTCCAAGTGGCCACAGGATTTTGCATTTTCTCCAGGAATGAAGGAGAGTTCCTGCTGCTCCTGAGCTCATCAGCTTCGGTGTGTCAATGTTTGGATTTTCACGATTTTAACAGTTGTGTCGTCCTACCTCATTGTCTTAATTTGCATTTCTGTAATGACACAGGACATGAAGCATCTTGTCCTATGCTAATTTGTTGTTGGTATATTTGCATTGTGATGTGTTCTCACATTTATATTTATTTTTGTGTAAATGCAAAGTAATGCATTTCATTATAACATTTTCATCATGTCTGTAATGTAGTTTGATCAGACTCTCCCCCATAAGGCGAGTTCTTTCATTTTTATGAATGTATATTAGTTCTAATTAATGTTTTTCATTATAACATTTTTATGCATGTATGTAATGCACTTTTATTATTTTCAATCCCAGTGAGTGCACTTATTTAAATATTTTTATCAGGATATATTTGTTGTACAGGGGAGATTCATTGTGACAATCCTGAATAGGCTTACATTGTACATTATTTAGATCACCTCCACCATTTCTCCCCTCAACCCCCTCCCACCCCACTAACAGTGACTGCAAGAGGTTTCATCATTCTATTCCATATAAGTATATGAAGTCCATCAACCTTATTCCTTCCCATTAATCTCCTTCATTCCCTCTCCCCCTCCCACAAGTACCCCCCACACTGTCTCTTACAGCCAGTGACTCCTTCTTGCCCCCTCCCAGTGATGCTGATAAAATATCTCTTACCAAGCACTACCCCTTTTATTTCATGTCTTTTTTCAAATGTAGATTCCACATATAAAAGAAAACATTCAATATAGTTTCCTGCAAATAACATGGTGCCCTGCTTTATACCTGAATGAATCTCCATTGTGTATATACAACCCACTTTCTGATCCATTTGTGTGCTGATGGGCACCTGGGTTGATTCCTTAATTTGGCTGCTGTGATTAGTCCTGCAAGAAAGGAGCACTTGGGTGATGCCTGCACATCCTCACTTAAGCACGTCCTCAGGAAAAGCTGCAAGCAACTGTTTTCTTTATACAAGGAGAACCATTCAAAGTGGAATTCCTGATCAGAGAAAACAAACAAAAATAATCCCATATTTGTCAGCTGAAGGACGTATGAAATTTTGTGGAATATTCATAAATGCAATACAGTGTGGCAGGAAAATGAACCAAGTGCATATTTTACCTCCTATAATCATAAAAAAAAAGTCTGTGTGACTGCTGTGTACTAACTGACTGTACCACTGGAATTCCACAGAAATATTCTTAAAGATAAAAATCTAATTTTGATATGGATTTATTTCACAATTAAATACATAGTGACAATCCTTAAAATCAGAATACTATATGTTTAAAAAATTAAAACCTTTGTACTCATTAAATTGAAAGGGTAAGAATAGTAATAATGTATTTGGGTACATTTATGGCTGACAGAAGGGAATTGATATATTAAGCTTTGAAGAATACATTTTAGGTGTTTGGAGTTTTTGAAAACATCTCTTCATTAACCTGTACTGTGAACAATATAAGTTCTTTAATATTTAGCTTTCATCACATATTATATAGGAACCAACTAATGGAACAATTATTGATGCTCCTTATTGTGGCAATGAGTGCTTCATATTTAAATGTATGTTATGGTTTTTATAAAATTTGGGGATCATTTTAATGTTTAATAAGTAGGTACCTATTCAAATTTAATTGAAATTAAGCTCAAAATAGCCAAAAATTGTAAATAAGAGATGTGTTGATTTAAATTTGAAATAAGTCTTCAAACCCTGTAAATGAAGGATGTTTTTTGGGGTGGGGGCTACTGGGGTTTAAATTCAGGGCCTCACTTTTGCTAGGCAGTTGTTCTACCACTTGAGTCACTCTGAGCTCCAGGATAGATTTTTAAAGTACATATTTACTTTAGGATCTGTGAAGACACGAATTAACATATAATTAATATTGAAATGTTGGCAAGTAATGTTAAATGAGAAATATGTTCTGTGGCAAACTACATGTGTTAAACCATGGCTGATCCCAGGGCTGTGTTCTCCATGACCCTCATTGCCCTGCCCCCTGCTGGTGCTCCATGGAATTGACAGAAAGTGAAAACACTGTAAGTGCTGATAGCAAGTGAGTTGTACTCTTGGGTCCTGGTCAGTGGGCAAGTTGTATCCAGGCTGTGGTAATTTCCCTAGCCCTGTGCAAACCAACTTTTAATGACTTAATAGATCCTGTAGTTTACTTTCTGATGTAGTTCCACTTGGGAAAACCCACATTTTCAACTACAAACTCTGCCCTTCTTATTAATACAGCGATGCTTCTATCAGGAGACTCACCTTGCATATGGGAGAGGGATTTGTGGGTTCATCAAAGTGATGCACAGTAAACAAGGTCATTGAGGCAAAAAGTAACAAGTGATGGATGTCCAGTGAGAGAAGTCCTGTCATTCCATCCCTGATGTATGTCCATGGCTGGGCAGAGGCAGCCTTTCCCTTCTCAGGAAAGCTGACTGCCTTGACTGATGACTCTGCAGCATCAACCTTGAGAATGAGATGGAGACAGGAAGACCCTTTCAGTACTGCTGTTCCCCAGTGTGTGTTTCCCAGACTTGGCTTTTTTTATATTTGTCTCTAAAATGTTTCTGTTACCATATGCCTGTATTTTCTTAGTTTTTACTGGAACTTCTTTCCTATAATGGAGTCATTTATTAAGAAAGCTTTCAATACTTAACCACAAATACGATATTCTTGATAGTGTGAATTTTTTATCGTGGTAATGTTATTATTATTATTTCTGCATCATAAAAATTTAATCACCTACATATATTGAATCTTATCTCATGATTTCATAAATGTGTTGAGGTGCTTATATATTTTCCCTAATCTAATACAATGGGGAATCACGTAGATGAAATTTATTATGTTAAATGTCCTTTGCATCTTTTGATATTCTCTTCTTGTTGTTGTACCTGGTTTTTTTGGGGGGGAGGTTGAATTATTAATTTTACCATCACCATTTTTCTTATCCCTATTCTTACCCCTTCACTTCCCTCCTTTTCTAGTGCTACAATCCATTGTTCTCCCCCAACTATTCTTTTCTTCCCCTTCAAATCTACTCTCTCTCTCATCTTTGCCCCATCATCCTTGCCTTCTCCACCCTATCACCACATTACCAATCCCTCCTACACATTTACAACCTGACTATCTACTGTACCAACCATACACATCCCAAGCCCTCTGCAATCCCTGAAACAAGCGCCCTTCACTGCAACAGCAGAACTACACTCAAATACACACAAGGGCTCCAAAACCCAACAGCCCCCACACTCCTTCCCCCACCCACTGGACCCCCTCTTTCTGCCCTTCCTGTGCCATCCTTACTAATTACCCAAGTTTCTATCACTAGCCAAACAACCATTACTCCCAAACTCCCACTATTTATAGATATTATCACCAAGGGGTTTTCCAGATAATATGGAAACAACTGTCAGGAATTGAACCTGTGAATTAGTGGGGTTTAGGGAAGCTGCTAGTGTTTTGTCCTTTGATTTTGGGTCCTGTGTCCAATAAGAAATTTCAAGAAGTCAATTTTCTACACATTTGCCATACTTATAAAGAAAGGTTGGCTAAAAACAGTGGGTATACTAGAAGCACAGGTGAGCAAATATTGAAGCATGAATGAGGGCTGGTGGAGTGGCTCAAGTGGTAAAGCACCTGCCTAGCAAGCATGAAGCCCTGAGTTCAAGTCCCAGTGCCACAAAAAAAAAGAAGCATGAATGAAAGTTGGACAACCAAGGAAAAGAAAATTTTCTAATGGAATACAAATAGGTAAAGAAACTGTCAAAATATCCCTATTTGCAGACAACATGATCCTATACCTTAAAGACCAAAAAAACTCTACTCAGAAGCTCCTAGACATCATCAATAGCCATAGCAAGGTAGCAGGATATAAAATCAACATAGAAAAATCATTAGCATTTCTATACACTAATAATGAGCAAACTGAAAAAGAATGTATGGAAACAATTCCATTTACAATAGCCTCAAAAAAAATCAAATACCTAGGTGTAAACCTAACAAAAGATGTGAAAGACCTCTACAAGGAAAACTATACACTTCTGAAGAAAGAGATTGAGGAAGACTATAGAAAGTGGAGAGATCTCCCATGCTCATGGATTGGTAGGATCAACATAGTAAAAATGTCGATACTCCCAAAAGTAATCTACATGTTTAATGCAATTCCCATCAAAATTCCAATGACATTCATCAAAGAGATTGAAAAATCTACTGTTAAATTTATATGGAAACACAAGAGGCCACGAATAACCAAGGCAATACTCAGTCAAAAGAACAATGCAGGAGGTATCACAATACCTGACTTCAAACTATATTACAAAGCAATAACAATAAAAACAGCATGGTACTGGCACAAAAACAGACATGAAGACCAGTGGGACAGAATAGAGGACCCAGATATGAAGCCACACAACTATAACCAACTTGTCTTTGACAAAGGAGTTAAAAATATACGATGGAGAAATAGCAGCCTCTTCAACAAAAACTGCTGGGAAAACTGGTTAGCAGTCTGCAAAAAACTGAAACTAGATCCATGTATATCACCCTATACCAAGATTAACTCAAAATGGATCAAGGATCTTAATATCAGACCACAAACTCTAAAGTTGATACAGGAAAGAGTAGGAAATACTCTGGAGTTAGTAGGTATAGGTAAGAACTTTCTCAACGAAACCTCAGCAGCACAGCAACTAAGAGATAGTGGAGATAAATGGGACCTCATAAAGCTAAAAAGCTTCTGCTCATCAAAAGAAATGGCCTCTAAACTGAAGAGAACACCCACAGAGTGGGAGAAAATATTTGCCAACTATACATCAGACAAAGGGCTGATAACCAGAATATATAGGGAACTTAAAAAACTAAATTCTTCCAAAACTAATGAACCAATAAACAAATGGGCAAGTGAACTACAGAACTTTCTCAAAAGAAGAAATTCAAATGGCCAAAAAACACATGAAAAATGCTCACCATCTCTAGTAATAAAGGAAATGCAAATTAAAACCACACTAATATTCCACCTCACCCCTGTTAGAATAGCCATCATCAGCAACACCACCAACAACAGGTGTTGGTGAGGATGCAGGGGAAAAAGGAACCCTGTTACACTGTTGGTGGGAATGTAAACTAGTATAACCACTCTGGAAAAAAATTTGGAGGCTACTCAAAACACTAAAAATTGATCTACCATTTGATCCAGCAATACCACTCTTGGGGATATACCCAAAAGACTGTGACACAGGTTACTCCAGAGGCACCTGCACACCCATGTTTATTGCGGCACTATTCACAATAGCCAAGTTATGGAAACAGCCAAGATGCCCCACCACTGACGAATGGATTAAGAAAATGTGGTATCTATACACAATGGAATTTTATGCAGCCATGAAGAAGAACGAAATGTTATCATTCGCTGGTAAATGGATGGAATTGGAGAACATCATTCTGAGTGAGGTTAGCCTGGCCCAAAACACCAAAAATCGTATGTTCTCCCTCATATGTGGACATTAGATCAAGGGCAAACACAACAAGGGGATTGGACTTTGAGCACATGATAAAGTGAGAGCACACAAGGGAGGGGTGAGGATAGGTAAGACACCTAAAAAATTAGCTAGCATTTGTTGCCCTTAACGCAGAGAAACTAAAGCAGATACCTTAAAAGCAACTGAGGCCAATAGGAAAAGGGGACCAGGAACTAGAGAAAAGGTTAGATCAAAAAGACTTAACCTAGAAGGTAACACACACGCACAGGAAATTAATGTGAGTCAACTCCCTGTATAGCTATCCTTATCTCAACCAGCAAAAACCCTTGTTCCTTCCTGTTATTTCTTATATTCTCTCTTCAACAAAATTAGAGATAAGGGCAAAATAGTTTCTGCTGGGTATTGAGGGTGTGGGGGGAGAGAGAGGGGGCTGAGTGGGTGGTAAGGGAGGGGGTAGGGGCAGGGGGGAGAAATGACCCAAGCCTTGTATGCACATATGAATAATAACAGAAAAAAAAAGAAAATTTTCTAATGGAATCCACCATTACTAATCAAGGAGGGAGGACATCGGGATGGTGTGCACTTTCCAGGAAGACATTGCTATGTCAAGAGCCTAAAGTGTTTCCTATATTCTTTCACTACAGATCTCAGAGTTTCAGATTTATGTTAAGGTCATTGATACATTTAGACTTCTTTCTTGTACAAGGTGAGAGATAAGGGTCTACTTTCTGTCTTCTACATGTACATACCCAGTTTTCCCAGTGCCTTTTATTGAAAAGTCTGTCCTTTCTTCAATGTATATTTTTAGTCATTTTGTTGAGAATCTATTGTCTGATGGTGCAAGGATGCATATTTTTGTCCTCTGTTCTCATCCATTGGCCTCCATGTTGGTATTTATGCCCAAACTATGCTGTTCTTGCTAATGTGACTCTCATATTATGTCTTAAAATGAGGTGCTGTGATATGTTCCATTTTATTCCTTTTGCTCAATATAGCTTTGACTATTCAAGGTATTTGGGGGTCTATATATGAATTTTAGGATTCTTTTTCATAATTCTGTGAAATGTGTGATTAGTTGTTATGGCTCAGATATGAATGTCCCCCAAAATGGTGATGAGTTGAAGGCTTCATCCCAGCTGGTGGATCCATCACTGAGAGGTGACTGGCTCATGAGGCCTCTGACCTCAACTGTGGATTAACACACTGATGGATTTATGATTTGATAGCATTGTTAACAAGAATGAAGTCTTTCTGATACCGGCCTGTATTAAGGAAGTAGGTTACTGGAGACATTTCCTTGGATGCTGTCTCTTATCTCAGGCCCCTCTCTGTCTCATTCTCTTCTTTCTAAAGACCATGAAATGAGCAGTTCTGGTCCACCAACCCCTCTGCAATGATGTTCTGCCTGACCACAGAACTGAAACAATGGTGCCAGCCATCTATGGACTATAGCTTCTGAAAAGAATGAATCTGTGTTCCTTTAAATTGTTTATCTCAGGCATTTTCTCAGTGAGAAGAGCTGACTAATACTTTGTTTTGGGGAAGGGTTTTGTTGAATCTATATATTACTTTGGGTGCATGCACAATGTAGCGATGTCAAGTCTCCCAATCCTTGAATATAGGAGGATTTACAACTTTCTATTCTCTTCTTAAATTTCACTCTTCAGTGTTTTGTACTTTTCATTGTAGAGGTCTTTCACATCCTTATTTGGTTTTTTCCCCTGTGTTTTAGATTTTGTGGCTCATGTGAATGGGGGCCTTTTCTTGATTTCTTTCTCAGTGCATTTGTTATTGGTGTTTGAGTGAGACACTGATTTTCATATGTTGAGTTTGTGTCCTGCTTTTGTACAAAATTTGTTTACCATTTCTAACATTTCTAACAGCCTTTTGATTGAATCCTTAAATTTTGTTATATATAGAATCACATAACATATAAGCAGGGATAAATTCACTTCTTTCTGCCCCATTTGTTTGCCCTTTAGTGCTTTCTCTTGCCTAATTGTTTGCCTTATAATTTCAAGTAGCTTAGTGTATAAGTGGACACCAACAATTTCATGTTTCTTAAGTTTGAGGAAATGCCATAAATTTTGCTCATTCAGTATGTGAGCTCTACAGAGCATTGATTATGTTGTGGTAAAATCATTCCATTCATAATTTACTCAAGAATTATTTCATGCAGGCACGTTGAATTGTATCAAAGACTCCTTATTCATCTGTTAAAATGATCCTGTGAACTAATCCTTGATACTGTCTATTTGTTATAGGACATTTACTGATTTTTGTCTGTTAAACAAACCCTACTGCGTGGAACTAAACCAACTTGATGGACAGCTTGAAAGCTGAATCAAGTTTGGAAGATGAAGGAAAAAAGAAATTTCAAATTTTATTGATAAAGGAATTCATCAAGGGGTGGAACAAAGAAGAGAGTGGGGAGGTTGCAGAAGGCATCCCCATATGCTGACAAAGAGTGACAATGCCAGGCGAATACAGAAGAACTCATGGAGTCCCTGTGATGATGGACAATACTGAAGTTGAAGACCACCTGGACTGCACAGACAAAGGGTGCCCTGATTTACAGTAGGAAGCAGAAAATTTGAAGAGTCAGGGACAAAAGCCTTCATGGAAAAGCATCATTCTGGTCTTAGATGTCATCTGTGAAACAGACAATGCTGTAAGATAGTGGTAATGTAAACTACTGAATGATTTGAATGAAAACCAAAGAGTCTTATGGTGACCCAAGTAGAATTTATCATCCATGGCCAGATGTGGTGATGTATGGCTATTATTCCAGCCACTCAGGAGACAGAGATTGGAAAGAACATGGTTCAAGTCCAACAAGTACAAAAAGCAAGTGAGACCCCATCTCAATAATGTAAGACTAGTTTCAGGCATGTGTGATACCAGCTATGCAGGAGGGCACAGGTAGCAAAATAACAGTCAGAGGCTGGGCCCCAGGCACAAATACAAGTCCCTACCTGAAACTGAACTGAAGCAAAATATGAGCTGGAGGGGTATGTCAAGTGGTAGAGCACCTACCTCGCAACTGTGATGCCCTGAGTTCAAACCCAAGTACCACAAAAATAAATAAATAAAAAATCATCACCCACAGTGAAAAAAATGTATGCAAGGGAATCAAACTGTAAAAAAATCCATCACTTCCCCAAATATGCTAATCAATGACTTAACAAGAACAGGCACTGAAAGATAAGGGAAAATGGTCATGCACAAAGACCATATATATATATAAACCAAGCAGACCCAGTACATTAGGAAAGCATTTGCCATTCCATTTCTGATTTTAAAAATATTCAAGTGAAGAGACAGATTTATCTAAATATAAAATACATCAACAACCACGGGTCAGAACAACATTAAAGAAGGACTCACAAGGACATCAGGAGACACATCTCTTCACTTTCCTGTGTGTTAAGGACTGAGTCATCCACTCACCCAATCTCTTTATCAGCTTTATTTTTAATGTTCGTCTCACATGTTCATTTATGTCTCACATCATATACATCTACATAGTCTGTGCATTTATTATGGCCAGTATGGCACTAA
Organism: Castor canadensis; assembly: GCF_047511655.1. Lineage (NCBI taxonomy): Eukaryota > Metazoa > Chordata > Mammalia > Rodentia > Castoridae > Castor > Castor canadensis. Next base: position 20,469,018 of record NC_133401.1, read on the forward strand.
TGTCTATCCAAACTCTAAAATGCTTTTAATATGTAGGGAGGGCCACATGAACCATGGCCCTCACCATGGTTGATAAAACAAGCTAACATAAACTGCAAGCAGGTGGTCAACTGCAGCATGTACACCTATATAAACTCATTTGGATCTGACCCTTTCTAGATGCTCTCTATAGAAACAGAATACTCACAATTACTTGTTTATAGAAATATAATGTAAAATATACTTATTTTTTAAATTACCTTATATTCAACATGTCTTTATTCTGATTACTATTAATGCAATCTCTATAGATTTTATTCATAATAAACCTAAAAGTATAAACATTTGTTAAATTCAAACATATCCCAATGCAAACTAGCACATTCCAGGTGCTGCATGTCCTTTGTTCCATCAAATGAACACTACAGGATGCTCCTCTGTTAGAATGTGTGGGTGTCAGCTCAGCCACCAAATGTTCTTTGAGAACAGCAAATTCTCATCATTGAAATAAATTGAGAAATAAATTTATTATTCTTCATCAGCAAAAAGAAGAAGTTTGGGTAGCATAATGATAAAATTCCATTAATCTCATCCAATCTTGGGATTTTCTCAACTGTGTAAAACCCATAAAAGTTCATGATGTTGTTTGAGCAATAAAAGAACACAAAGCAATTCATAAGCCATAGGATGGGCTGGTGGCTTTGTTTTCTACTGATGACTGGGAAGAAAGGCTGGAGCTGTGCACGTGCTGGGCTCTCCTGGGGGGTCTGCAGAGAAGATTCACCATGTAAAGTCTCGTCCCAATCATGAGAACCACAAACAGAAGATTTCAAATGAATATGACACACAATAATGGCTCTGCCTTGTGATCTACAGATAGCTCATTTTGGCAGAATGCATGTGAATATGCAGGACCACCAAGAGTGAAGTTGCTTTTGGCTATTATAGTTTTAATGATAAACACATAGATAAGCAAGTTGATGATCCAGAAGAAAAGGAAGGAGAGCAGCATTCAGGCAGAGAGTTTAGATTTAATCCAAGCCCACTGGGAGTAACTGAGACTGATGGTTATGGCCTGAAATGTACTCAGGAGAGAGGTATTGCAGATGGAAAGTCCCCAAGTAACTCTGCCTACATACAATACTGCCTTGCAACCGACATTGTCCATAAACTTGCTTACTTCAAAGAATCACACTATATTAGGTATCAATCTGAATATGATGGTCAAAATATTGACCATGTTCAGGTGAACGAAAATAGAATCTATAGGCTTCTTCAGATGAGGTTGGATTAAGGAAGTATACACATGTAACACAAGAACAATGAGCTCCCCATGGCACCAACACAAAACTGAGATATGAGGAAAAACCCTCAAAACAGCATCACTTGCAAACATTACCTAAATGGTTTTTATGTCTTTAAATTATGTAGGTCAGTCCTACAATGGGAAAAAAACAGATTCTACTTAAGAACTATGTTTAATGGAGTTGGCAGAAGAACACACTGATAGACCAGGATGGGAGGAGGGTGGTAAAAATTTAAATATTGTGAATTTCAGGTCCAGATGTGGCGTTTTCAGAGACTGGGTTCCAGGGATACTCAGAATCTTGGGAAAGAAAAGAGAGTGCTAAAAAAAAAGAGGGATCCAGTGCTCAGAGACTGCATTCTAGCATATTAGATGCTAGATGTTGCCCTACATGAAAGACCAACTTGAACATTTAATGCATTTTCTTTCAGACTATCAGAACTTATTTTATCTAGAGATGTGTATTCTAATGCTGTAACCTTTCTACCGAGTAGAATTCTTCTCATACATACAGGAACATGTGTACTTGAACTTCGATTTCAGAGATCTGACTGCAAGCACAATTCTTTTCAGTCAAAGACTGCTAAATATTCATCTAACAGATTTCCAGATGGGGATTTTTGTCTCCCCAGAATCCACAGGTCAAACAGCAATCATGGTGCTCATGATTTGGTGCAGAAATATTGACATACAGAACATAGAGGACAAGATTGATGTTACCTTACCACAGTGCACTAGACAGACCTCGCTACAGGCAGTTTTCTGCAACCACATGGCCCTCACCATGGTTGATAAAACCAAGCTAACAAAAACTGCAAATCAACTGCAACATATACACCTATGTGAACTCCATTTTGATCTGATTCTTTCTGGATGCTGTCTATGGAAAGAGAATACTCACAACTATTAGTTAGAACAGCAATGATATGACATTCATGAAAGTCAACAGTCAGTAATTACCCATTTTTATTGGGTCTTGGCATTTTTCACTATGTCAACTACTTGGGAACACATTCTTACAGTGATCCTGCTGCTTCAGTCACCTGAAATATAACCCTTCATTCCACCTGTGCATGTAGTGAATTTCCTATGAGTCCCTACAAGCATCTCAACTTACCAAGCTGTGTTCTCTCTTGTCACCACAAATCTCTACTCTGGCATCAACTCTACTAAGGTAATGACAGAGTCATTATCTAGAATAAGAGAACATTCAAAGTATTTGTTGAAAGCCCTCGATATCAGAGTAATATCCCTCCATGATCCCACAGGTTTTATGAATTTAACTTATTTGGCCATTCTTGACCATATTGTCATACTGAAAACACATCTTATCCTTCACACATGATGTGACTGTTTCAGGTTCATCTTCAGGCTCTTTAGTACCCATATCCTGTCCAGGTTCACTAAGGTGTGGCCTTGCTCACCACTCATATTAGCCAGAATTCTTTCTTCAGTCATGTTCTCCCCTTGTGCTACACACCTGCCCTTAACAATCCAAACTCTTTCATCATTTTGTTATCCAGATCAATTCCAAAGTTGATTCAATCTTTATGTAGTCCATGTTTCCTACTGCCATGGACAAGAGGCTCTAGATAGTAAACCAGGACTTCCTGTGAACAGAAACATCTTCACCTCTACACACACACATGAACAGAAAAGAGGAATTGGCCCGATTCATGGCCAATAGAGGAAAAGGTGAAGAAATTACAATGAAAAAATGCATTGCTTGAAAACTTCATGCCTTATTGTGCACTGTTTGTGATATTTTATGAAAGACAATCACAAATAGAAACACAGATAACTTAAAACCATGAGAAAGGCCAACATCAAAACACATCAAGTTGTACAGCTGTAGAATCAGCATATAGTACTCTTGAAATGCCTACAGCAAAATTGTATAAGTCAAAATTAGTCATGAAAAGAAAGCGACAAAATATTTTTGGAATATGGGGAGGGAGCAGAACCTACAAAACCACAGGAGGTGCTCAGTGAAAGTCTGGAAGGTCAATCCAGATATATAGATATAGATATAGATATAGATATAGATATAGATATAGATATAGATACAGATATAGATATAGATATATATCATATATCATGTTTCCATAAATGGGACTGTTAGAGGAGACTAATGTAGAAGAAAAGAATAATACAGAGTGAATCATATTGAAATACATCACATTTTTGTAGGAATAAAACAGAGCAAAAGGCACTGAAAACTGTTAAACATCACACTTGAGGGAGAAATGGATAAGGAAGAGTAATAGAGGGGTGTTGACTGATTAAAGTACACACATTTACAGTAAAATACCTAGGCAAAACCCCACTCAATAATGAACAGACATTTACACAATGAGGATGGGAATGCAGAACAGATCATGTTAAGGGAAGGGTAGGAGTGGGAGCAGGAGGGTAAATGAAGAGGGAGAATATGGTTGATATAATTTCTACACATGTATGAGTTGGGAGCACTGAAACCTGTCGGAGTCATTTTAAGCAGGGGAGTGAGGTAAAAGGGAAAATAATGGAAGGGTTGAACCAAACTGGAGTATACTATATGGAAATGTCACAACTGAAACCTCTGTACAACTATCATATACTAATAAAATCTCTGAAAAAGCACTCCAAGATATCCAACATAATTTAAAAGTAATAGAAAAACATGTTATGTGAAAATGCTGATGAGTGGAAAGCTGGTCTGTCCATGTGAACATCACACAAATCACCCTTCATGGTGATCACGTGTGTATTACAAGATTCGTTGCCAATGGAGAACACATAGAAAGTTTCACAATAACACAAAACAATGGCAGAGTACATATCTTGGTGGTAGAATGCTTGCCTGGGGTGGGTTCAGCCCTCAGCATTGCAGAGGTGAAAAATAATGAAAGCTGACAGGCCACAAATTCATCAACAGAGAACTGCCTCTCCTTCTGTAAATATTGGACAAACCCAACTTCTAGAGAACAGAAATCCTGGAGCAGAAAGGGACATTTCATTACTAATGCCAGTTTTAAATTTGTTTTTTTTTTCTTTTATTATTCACATGTGCATACAAGGCTTGGTTCACTTCTCCCTCCTGCCCCCACCCCCTCCCTTACCACCCATGCAGCCCCCTCCCTCTCCCCCCCACCCCCTCAATATCCAGCAGACTCTATTTTGCCCTTATTTCTAATTTTGTTGTAGAGAGAGTATAAGAAATAACAGGAAGGGACAAGGGTTTTTGCTGGTTGAGATAAGGATAGCTATACAGGGAGTTGACTCACATTGATTTCCTGTGCGTGTGTGTTACCTTCTAGGTTAATTCTTTTTGATCTAACCTTTTCTCTAGTACCTGTTCCCCTTTTCCTATTGGCCTCAGTTGCTTTAAGGTATCTGCTTTAGTTTCTCTGCGTTAAGGGCAACAAATGCTAGCTAGTTTTTTAGGTGTCTTACCTATCCTCAAACCTCCCTTGTGTGCTCTCGCTTTTATCATGTGCTCAAAGTCCAATCCCCTTGTTGTATTTGCCCTTGATCTAATGTCCACATATGAGGGAAAACATACAATTTTTGGTCTTTTGGGCCAGGCTAACCTCACTCAGAATGATCTCCAATTCCATCCATTTACCAACAAATGATAACATTTCGTTCTTCTTCATGGCTGCATAAAATTCCATTGTGTATAGATACCACATTTTCTTAATCCATTCATCAGTGGTGGGGCATCTTGGCTGTTTCCATAACTTGGCTATTGTGAATAGTGCCACAATAAACATGGGTGTGCAGGTGCCTCTGGAGTATCCTGTGTCACAGTCTTTTGGGTATATCCCCAAGAGTGGTATTGCTGGATCAAATGGTAGATCGATGTCCAGCTTTTTAAGTAGCCTCCAAATTTTTTTCCAGAGTGGTTGTACTAGTCTACATCCCCACCAACAGTGTAAGAGGGTTCCTTTTACCCCGCATCCTCGCCAACACCTGTTGTTGGTGGTGTTGCTGATGATGGCTATTCTAACAGGGGTGAGGTGGAATATTAGTGTGGTTTTAATTTGCATTTCCTTTATTGCTAGAGATGGTAAGCATTTTTTCATGTATTTTTTGGCCATTTGAATTTCTTCTTTTGAGAAAGTTCTGTTTAGTTCACTTGCCCATTTCTTTATTGGTTCATTAGTTTTGGGAGAATTTAGTTTTTTAAGTTCCCTATATATTCTGCTTATCAGTCCTTTGTCTGATGTGTAGCTGGCAAATATTTTCTCCCACTCTGTGGGTGTTCTCTTCAGTTTAGAGACCATTTCTTTTGATGAACAGAAGCTTTTTAGCTTTATGAGGTCCCATTTATCTATGCTATCTCTTAGTTGCTGTGCTGCTGGGGTTTCATTGAGAAAGTTCTTACCTATACCTACTAACTCCAGAGTATTTCCTACTCTTTCCTGTATCAACTTTAGAGTTTGTGGTCTGATATTAAGATCCTTGATCCATTTTGAGTTAATCTTGGTATAGGGTGATATACATGGATCTAGTTTCAGTTTTTTGCAGACTGCTAACCAGTTTTCCCAGCAGTTTTTGTTGAAGAGGCTGCTATTTCTCCATCGTATATTTTTAACTCCTTTGTCAAAGACAAGTTGGTTATAGTTGTGTGGCTTCATATCTGGGTCCTCTATTCTGTCCCACTGGTCTTCATGTCTGTTTTTGTGCCAGTACCATGCTGTTTTTATTGTTATTGCTTTGTAATATAGTTTGAAGTCAGGTATTGTGATACCTCCTGCATTGTTCTTTTGACTGAGTATTGCCTTGGCTATTCGTGGCCTCTTGTGTTTCCATATAAATTTAACAGTAGATTTTTCAATCTCTTTAATGAATGTCATTGGAATTTTGATGGGAATTGCATTAAACATGTAGATTACTTTTGGGAGTATCGACATTTTTACTATGTTGATCCTACCAATCCATGAGCATGGGAGATCTCTCCACTTTCTATAGTCTTCCTCAATCTCTTTCTTCAGAAGTGTATAGTTTTCCTTGTAGAGGTCTTTCACATCTTTTGTTAGGTTTACACCTAGGTATTTGATTTTTTTTTGAGGCTATTGTAAATGGAATTGTTTTCATACATTCTTTTTCCGTTTGCTCATTGTTAGTGTATAGAAATGCTAATGATTTTTCTATGTTGATTTTATATCCTGCTACCTTGCTATAGCTATTGATGATGTCTAGAAGCTTCTGAGTAGAGTTTTTTTGGTCTTTAAGGTATAGGATCATGTCATCTGCAAATAGGGACATTTTGACAGTTTCTTTACCTATTTGTATTCCTTTTATTCCTTCTTCTTGCCTAATTGCTCTGGCTAGGAATTCCAGTACTATGTTGAATAGGAGTGGAGATAGTGGGCATCCTTGTCTGGTTCCTGATTTTAGAGGGAATGGTTTTAGTTTTTCTCCATTAAGTATAATGCTGGCTGTAGGTTTGTCATATATAGCTTTTATAATGTTGAGGTACTTTCCTTCCATTCCTAGTTTTCTTAGAGGTTTTATCATGAAATGATGTTGGATCTTATCAAAGGCTTTTTCTGCATCTATTGAGATGATCAAGTGGTTTTTGACTTTGCTTCTGTTAATGTGGTTTATTACATTTATTGATTTTCGTATGTTGAACCACCCCTGCATCCCTGGGATGAAGCCTACTTGGTCGTGGTGAATAATCTTTTTGATGTGTTGCTGAATTCGGTTTGCCATTATTTTGTTGAGGATTTTTGCATCAATGTTCATTAAGGAGATTGGCCTATAGTTCTCCTTTTTGGAGGTGTCTTTGCCTGGTTTTGGGATAAGTGTAATAGTGGCTTCATAAAATGTGTTTGGCAGTTTTCCTTCCCTTTCTATTTCGTGGAACAGTTTAAGGAGGATTGGTATCAGTTCTTCTTTAAAGGTCTGATAGAATTCAGCAGAGAATCCATCAGGTCCTGGACTTTTCTTTTTGGGGAGACTCTTGATTGCTGCTTCAATTTCATTTTGTGTTATAGGTTCTATTCAGGTGATTAATTTCCTCTTGGTTCAGTTTTGGATGATCATATGTATCTAGAAATCTGTCCATTTCTTTTAGATTTTCAAATTTATTTGAATATAGGTTCTCAAAGTAGTCTCTGATGATTTCCTGGACTTCCATGGTGTTTGTTGTTATCTCCCCTTTTGCATTCCTAATTCCACTAATTTGGGTTTTTTCTCTCCTCATTTTAGTCAGGTTTGCCAGGGGTCTATCGATCTTGTTTATTTTTTCAAAGAACCAACTTTTTATTTCATTAATTCTTTGTATGGTTTTTTTGGTTTCTATTTCGTTGATTTCAGCTCTTATTTTTATTATTTCTCTCCTTCTATTTGTTTTGGGATTTGCTTGCTCTTGTTTTTCTAGGAGTTTGAGATGTATCATTAGGTCATTGATTTGGGATCTTTCAATCTTTTTAATATATGCACTCATGGCTATAAACTTTCCTCTCAGGACTGCCTTAGCTGTGTCCCATAGGTTCCGGTAGGTTGTGTTTTCATTTTCATTGACTTCCAGGAACTTTTTAATTTCCTCTTTTATTGCATCGATGATCCATTCTTCATTAAGTAATGAGTTATTTAGTTTCCAGCTGTTTGCATGTTTTTTATCTTTACTTTTGTTGTTGAGTTCTACTTTTACTGCATTGTGATCAGATAGTATGCACGGTATTATTTCTATTTTCTTATATTTGCTGAGGCTTGCTTTGTGCCCTAGGATATGATCTATTTTGGAGAAGGTTCCATGGGCTGCTGAGAAGAATGTATATTGTGTAGAGGTTGGATGAAATGTTCTGTAGACATCTATTAGGTCCACTTGATCTATTGCATATTTTAGATCTTGGATTTCTTTATTGATTTTTTGTTTGGATGACCTATCTATTGATGATAATGGGGTGTTAAAGTCTCCCACAACCACTGTGTTGGTGTTTATATATGCTTTTAGGTCTTTCAGGGTATGTTTGATGAATTTGGGTGCATTGACATTGGGTGCATACAGATTGATGATTATTATTTCCGTTTGGTCTATTTCCCCTTTTATTAGTATGGAATGTCCTTCTTTATCTCATTTGATCAATGTAGGTTTGAAGTCTACTTTGTCAGAGGTAAGTATTGCTATTCCTGCCTGTTTTCGGGGGCCATTGGCTTGGTAAATCTTCTTCCAGCTTTTCATCCTAAGCATATGCTTATTTCTGTCGGTGAGATGGGTCTCCTGTAAGCAACAAATTGTTGGATCTTCTTTTTTAATCCATTTTGTCAAATGGTGTCTTTTGATGGGTGAATTAAGTCCATTAACATTAAGCGTTAGTACTGATAGGTATGTGATAATTCCTGTCATTTAGTTTTCTTAGTTGTTTGAAGGCTTGATTGTGTGTACCTAACTTGATGTTACTCTCTACTGTCTTGCTTTTTCTTTTCCTGTGGTTTGGTGCTGCCTGTCTTTTCATGGTTAAGTTGGGTTTCACTTTCTGTGTGCAGAATCCTTTGCAGAATCTTTTGTAATGGTGGCTTTGTGGTCACATATTGTTTTAGTTTCTGCTTATCATGGAAGACTTTTATTGCTCCATCTATTTTGAATGATAGCTTTGCTGGGTAGAGTATCAAACCCAACTTCTAGAGAACAGAAATCCTGGAGCAGAAAGGGACATTTCATTACTAATGCCAGTTTTAAATTTGTGTATTCAAATACACATGTCATCAATATAGGATGTGATAATGTAGAGAAATATAAGAAGATATAACAAAATCAAACATTGTAGTGAGAGAGTTTAAGGAAAGACTTTTAGTAATCACAGAACTAGCAGAGAAAGATCAGTCAGGATGTAAAAATGACCACACACATAAATCAAAAGCAACAGTTACCAGAACAGAATGGGAGTAAATCTTGGCTAGCTTCAATAGATAAGTGATTAATATGCAGAATATACAAAGAGCTCCAAAAACAACAGCAGAAAAACAAATAACCCAATTAATAAATGGGTAAATGAATTGAAAAGACAGTTCTAAGAAGAAGAAATACAAATGGCTAATAAACACATGAAGCAATGTTCGACATTCTTAGACATACAAGAAATGCAAATCAAAACTGTTCTAAGATCCATCTCACCCCAGTCAGGTTGGCCATCATCACGAAAACAACAAGAAATGCTGGCGTGATTGTGGGATTAGGGGAAGGAACCCACATGCACTGTTGGTGACAATAAAGTAGTGTATCCACTATGGAAATCAGTGTGGAGGCTCTTCAAAAACCTAAAAGGAGACTTACCTTATGACCCTGCCAAAAGACTCTTGGTCATATTACAGAAGGAGTGTAAATCAATACACAAGAAAGACACCTGCACACCCATGTTAATTGCAGCTCTTGTCACAGCAGCCAAACCATGGAATCAACCAATGTGTCAACAACCAATGAATTGATAAATAAAATGTAGTTTATGTATGTATAATGTTTTATATATAATACTTTATATATACATATATACTATGGAATATATATATGCATATATGCTGTGAGCCATAAAGAAAAATGAAATTATGTCATTTGCAAGAAAATGGATGGAACTGGAGATCTTCATGCAGAGTGAGATAAGCCAAGCTCAAAAGACCAAATAGTGTGTGTTCTCACTCATGGGTGGAAACCAGACCTGAAATTATGATGGTGATGATGACGACAGTGGGACAGGAATGTATATGGGGGACTGCCAGGGGGAGAAGCAGGAGGGGAAAGGGAAACTGATACTGAGGGATGAAGAGGACAAAAGTAAGCTGCGTGTATATGTATGGAAATAGCATAATATAAAACCCACCAAACACTGTTTGAAAGAGGGGAGATGTGGGCGAGAAGGCTTGGAAATGTAAGAGAAGGGGTGAAGTTGTTCAAGGTTATTATATGTGTACATGGAATTATCACAACAAAATCCCCTGTTAGTAATGTCTGATAAATCAAAAATTAAATAAAAGATTTAAAAAACATTGACCAAGTTGATTCAGACTCCTGACCTAAGCACATGCACACACACACACACAGACTGACTATAAAATACTGCTCTTTCCTCTCAGACACATATGAGCCAATCACTAAATGGGAACATACAACCAACAATGAAATGAGAATCAACAATGTTCGAGAGTTAAATTCACAGATAAATGTATTTCATATATTAATTATGAGTTATAAGAATAAACAAGAAAACCTTCATTTACTACATGTCCCAAACAAAGGCACTTCATAGTAATTACACACAGGTAAACATTCTGCTACAAAAATGCATTGTGGACATAAATGTGAGGAGTAAATAAGAACTTAAAAAGAAACAATGGCATTAGAAAAGGAAGATTGAGGCCAGTCATGATGGCTCGTGCGTGAATCTGAACTATCTGGGAGATAGAGATCAGGAGTGTCATGATTCAAAAATTTAGTGAAAACCCATCTCATCTCACATGTCAGCTGTGATAGCATGCATCAGTAATTGCAGCCATGCAGGGGTCATGGATAGGAGGATTACTGGGCAAAAAGTGTGAGACCTTATTTGAAAAAAAGCTAAAGCAAATAGGGCTGGAGTGTGGCTCAAGTGATACAGTACTTGCCTAGTAAGCACAGGACTCTGAGTTCAAACCTCACAACCAACAAAAAAAGCATATGAGGAGTAAAAATGAATCCAAAAAATAGAATTGATGTAGGTAAAAGCATAATATCAGCAAACAACCCAACTGGAAAAGAAAAGCAATGTCTTAGAAAGTTCCTAGAGTTTAATGCATACCTGTGAGACTGTGGAAGGGCCCAGAAGTAGGGAAAATAATACCAGAATGACAGTGTTGAAGACAGAAATTAAGAAACAGAAAACATTACTTAAAAGATGTACTGTGACTACCTGTGCCAATCCTTGTGGAAGGTTGAGAGAGAGGAGTAAAGTCCTTGAACACTTACCTCACTACAAAAGAGTTCACTATGTGGAAAGTCATCAACGTGCAATATTCCCCAGTGATGAAACCGAACAGTGGGGAAATAATTCCACAGTGAATCCCAAAGGATATTTCAGTAGAAAGTCTGCCACAACTGGCAGAGACAGAGCTAGCTACACACTCTTCCTAAGCACAGAAGAAACAGCATTCCATTGACCCCATCATGAGGTGAGCAGGACCTTAGTGGACAAGTGTCATGAAGGTGGTATGAAGATAGTGATGACAAGACTATCTATGTCATCATCCAAATGAAGATCAATCTACAAAAAGCCATTGTAAAAATGAAATTCCACACTGTCCAGAACAGTTCAAGAAATGGACCAAGACAAATATCCAAAGACGTAAGGTGAGTTTCACATCATACATTTCTCTGTGTGATTAACACTCACCTAAAGAAAACTTGGTCATATTCACAATGAAGTTTACTCAGCCAGAAAGGAGAATAAAACCATATTCTTTGCTGGAAAAATAGATGGAACTAAGCCACAAGAACAACTATCACATGTTTTCTCTCAATTGAAGGAGCAGAGGGGAAAGCAGGTCATGAAATAAAACAGAAACTGCTGGGGAGGTGGAAAGGGAAGAGGAAAAGTGAGAGGGATGAGGACAAGAAAAGTAATAGGTAGGGCGAATTAATACAATCAAATTAATTGTATGCTGCATGAGGAGGTCATAATGAAACCCCACACTTTGCAAAATTAAAATGGTAATAAGAAGTGGAAAAGCATATAATCATCTCAACAATAACATAAAATCATGTTACATATAAAAATGATCAAATTTTTTATACAATTCAATGGGTACACCTTACTATGATAAAAAAAAATCTAGCATCAGATTATTGACCCTTTATCTAAATAGATTATGCACATTTTGTGAAGAAATATTATAGAATCATTGACCAAATTGTTTGAGTTAATAAAAGTTACTTTCAAGGTTCCTGGCAGGATATAAACAGTAAAATCATTTGAATTTCCATATTCCAGCATAAAAATATCTTTAAAATACAATTGAAAAAATGATGCCATTTGAATAGGAATATTATATTGTGAACCTAGGAGTTAATAGTATATGATAGAAATGTATAAAATATATAAACAAAATGAAGGCATAAATTAATCTGAATGCAAGAAAAGCATATTAAATGAAAATAAGCAGTCAGTAATTTGAAATGAGGGATATTATCTATGAACAGAGAATGATGCTGGAAAAAGGAACAATCTCAAAGCACAGAATAGAAAGAAATAAAATGAACCTGGAAGTGAATTATTTCAAATGCAAATAGACATCGTGAACTCTAAAGAATAAAGAAGAGAAATACAAGAAAGTCACAGATCACGAGAGATCTAAGCTTAAACACAGAATGCATGGACTTTTCAATGGTGTCCACAATTCACCAGAAAGATCAAGATGCAATGAAGAAAAGGTGACACTGTTTTAAAATAAAACTAAAATGATTGAAGAAAAAGACAGATTTGGAGAGATCTATAAAGTACTAATGTATCATAGAAGGAAAGAATGAAGAAGATGGAAGATATATGGAGGAAAAGAGAAATAGTGTCACTGAAAAAAAGAAAGAAGAAAACTTGGGTGTATCACAGCTGAAAAATATTCAAAGGTAAATCAGATGTAGAGCGAAATCTGTGACAGGAATCGTAGAGGGAAATGGGAATGAGGAGCAGGTCTTCTCAACTCCTCTCAGTCTCAGGCTGACAGCTGCAGAATTCACACTCATGGCAGCTGGATTTCCCAAGACAGTGAGGCATCTTGGAAAGGCAGCATCTGCCCAGCAATGGCTGTATATCAGGACAAGATGACAGGAGTTCATCTCCCAATGGGCATCCATCACCTGTCACCTGCTGCCACAATGACCGTCTTAACTGTGCATCACTTTCATGAAGCCACAGGAGCCTCAACTGCCTCTCCCACATGCAAGATGAGTCTCCTGGTGAAAATATCAGGTCTGTTCATAAGGTGAGGAAGATTACCATGTGAAGATGCAGGTTTCCGCAAGTGGAACTACATCAGGAAGTAAACTTCAGGATCTAGAAAGTCATTAAAAGTTACTCTTCACACAGCTGGTGGAAATTACCACAGCCTGGACAGCCTGAATAGGTGACAAAAGATTTTCTCCCATTCTGTGGGTTGTCTGTTAGTTCTGGAAATTGTTTTCTTTTCGGTGCAGAAGCTTTTTGAATCAATGCAATACCATTTGTCCATTCTTGCTCTGTTTCCTGGGCTATTGCAGCATGATTCAGAAAGTTATTGGCTATGTTTTCCTGTAGTACTTTCAATGTTTCAAGTCTTAGATTAAAGTTCTTTGATCCATTTTGAGATGACTTTGGTACAGAATGAGAATCAGGGATGTAGTTTTAGTCTTCCAGATGTGACAGTAATGTAGCCTAGTTATGGATGCTCAGACTCACTGTAGTTAGGTCATTTCCAAGAACTGAGCTCTACGCATCCTGACCTCACAGTTGTTCCTCTCCTTGGACTCACATACCCGTGGACACCAAGGGTTCACTGTATTTTAGCAACAATTTTTCTCGTCTATATTCTGATTCTATGTGATTTTTCCCATTATTCCCTTCCTTCCACTTTACACTTAGTATTTTCTGAAAGGCACTGTGCAAGCATGTGCTCATCTTTCTCTTTTTTGGCATTATTAGTTTTAAACTCTGGGCCTCAAGCTTAGTATTCTACCACTTGAGATATGCTTCTAGCTCTTTTTGCTTTGAGTCAGTTTTCAGCTATTTCTGGGGCTCATCAGGTGCTGTGATTCTCCTACTTATTCCTCCTGAGGAGCTGGGATTACAGATACGTGCCACTGTGCCCAACTTGTCACTAACTTCTTGCCCAGGCTGGCCTTGATCTCTACCTCCCAAGGAACTGGGACTATAGATGTGAGCTGGCATACAAGCTCATCTTAATTACATCTCAATGAATTCATCAGTGGGTTACTCACTGGTGAATTTCAGTATCACCACCAGCCCAGGAGTTTAAGACTTTTGTGGGAACACTTCATACTCAAACCATAGCATATTTATTTCCAAATAAAATCACATTCACAGCTAACAGGGTTAGGGCTTGAGAATATCTTTTCTAGGGAACACAATTCTAGCACTACATGCCTCTGTGGAAGAACTGACAAGTTGTGACAGAGATCATCTGGCTCAAGAAGGCTCAGGTTACCCTCCCTTGACCTTTTCCAGGAAAAGCTAGCCAACCCTTGCTTTTGACTGGGTTTTGGTCATACACATAAGAAATGTGGAACTCATCTCCCTCATTCACACAACAGGGAAAAAGCTGAACAGATTGAAAAGTCAACAATTCTTCTTAGATCTCTCAAAGAACTGAAGTCACACATAAAATCACTGTCCCCAAATTTGGAGAGTTAGCAATGTGTGAGTCACTTTTCATTGCTGTGACAAAATACCTGAGAAAATCAACTTAAAGAAAGAAGGGTAAATTTATTTGGGCTCACAGTTTCAAAGGTTTTGTTCTATCATTGGCTGGTTTCCTTGCTCGTAGACCTATGGCAAGGCAAAAGCATCATGGTGGAAAGGCATGACAGAGTAAAGTTACTCACCTCAAGGCAGCCAGAAATCAGAGAGTGGCAGGAAGGGGCCAAGGACAAGATATACCCTTGCAGGGACAAGATATAAAGCCCCGCCCCCAGTGATCTCCTTCCTCTAACCAGGCTCCACCTTTAAATGAATTCATCAGTGCATTAACCCATTGGTTAAGTTGGGATCCTCATAATCCAATCAGCTTTCAGTAGTACCACCAGCTGCTAGGACTAAGCCTTCAACACCTAAGACCTTTGTGGGAGGCTGGCAGAGTGGCTCAAATGGTAGAATACATGCCTTCTAAACATGAGACTGTGAGATCAAATCCCAGTACCGCCAAAAAAAAAAAAAAGAGCTTTGTGGGAATTACATCATACCAAAACCATAACAAACAGCTTCCATGAGAACTCATTCTGGTTAGGAAAACTTAAAATACAATTGATGAATGGCTGGAGGCTCAGTGTGGACAAATTTGAGACTTAAACTCCAGGTAAGGAGGGGCCAGCCCTGGAGGAAGATGCCAATATTAGGGGCATGTTATTATACCCAGCAACCCTGTCAGGTTTGCACAGTAAAAATCTGAGAAAAACCCCCTCATACTTCCATCAGAAGGAAAGTGAAAGTAGCCATTTTGAAATATGCCAGAATATTCAAAGAATGTTCTCAAAAGAAAATCAGATTAGACATTTTTTTTACTGGATTTGAATGCATGTCCTCGCACTTGTTAGGTAGTCTATCTACCACTTGAACCACACTCCAGCTCTTTTTGCTTTAGTTATATTTCAGGTAGAATTTCATGGTTTTTGCTTAGTTGAGCCTGGACCATGACCTTCCTAGTTAAGATTCCCAAGAAGCTGGGATTACAGATATTAGCCAAAGCACCAATCCAGATAAGACATTTAATTGAATCTGAACGAAATGTCAGAGCCCTCACTGGATGGAAGTCATTCCCTGGTTCCATGAGCTTTGAAACAGAGTCCCTTATGTCTATCTTGATGGTTAATTATAGTTATCTGAGTTGAAAATCTTCCAACACACATGTTTTTTCTTCCTGAAGAAGAAAGGGGTGTTCACTTCTTTAATTACTGAGTAAGAGATTGCATAATGAACAGAAAAACAAATCAAGCCCAAAGATAATATTCTTCAGCACACACAGGGATGTGTACAGTCAAGAATGAAAGAATGTTATCTTTAGATCTTTGAGATATTGCTAGGAATACCACCAACTTTTGTGAGTCGTTTTATTTTAAAACAATTTGCTTATTGGTATACTGCATGGGAAATTACGTTTCTATGCAAATGTTAGGAAAGTAGAGCCAATGGGAAGCTATCAATTGTAGATGCCCATGATCTTGTTAAGTAGATTGGCCATTGTAATGAAGAGACCCCCAAGTTACTCTGGGCACACTCAGTGAAAGTTTTGTAATTGACCTTCCAACCAAGGGCAAGGTTACAAGTCATCGTTTTTCAAGTTCACAACAATGGGCCAGGTGCTGGCAACAGCCTTTGGTTTTCTGTATTTCAATTTGTTGACTATTTGTTCTTGGAATCCACTATTCCTGCTCTCTACATCTCTTTCCTTGTATTTAATGTTGCTTGGAATATGGGTAAGTAAATGGTGTGTTCATTTCCTAAAGATGCAAACTTAAATTTCATGTGTGTACATTGTGTTTGAAAACAAGTAGCAGACATAGAAACCTGCCTAACTGGTAATTCCTAAATGTTTTGTGCTTTTTTCAGAAGACCAATTTATATCCGATTCTAAGACTATAGAAATTGTTGTTGCATTAAGCGATTTGTTTAAAAATAAATGTCTATAAATGTTATGTGAAAAAAGTAAAAATAAAAATAACCAAGAAATTGAAACAACTTATGTGTCCAACAACTGATGAATGGGTAAAGAAAATATGGAACATATATGCAATGGAATACTATTCATTCATGAAAAATAAAATCATGTCATGTATGACAATATGAATTGAACTATCAACTGTGATAAGCCAGGCACACTCAGATGTGGAATACACTGATACGTGCAATCTAAAAGAGTCTCACAGACGCAGAGCATAGAATGGTGGTTAGCAGAGGCTGGAGAGAGCAATGGTCAGGGGTTGATCAGTGAGTACTCAGCTGTGGTTAGACAGGATTAGCAGGTTCTGGTGTGCTGTTACACAGTAGGGCAACTGTAAATAACAGCTGTGTGCTTTGTATCTCAGAAAGCAAGAAAAAAAGATCTGGAATATTTCCATCATAAGTGATAAATGAGGAGCGACAGGTTTTACATGATTTGAACATTACACAATGTATGCATGTTTGAAACATCACATAGTACCCCACTAATATGTATAACGATGTATTATTTTAATACATCAATAAAAATCTATTTAACTTCAAATAATAATTAATACACTATGTTACCAGTTCATACAATTCTTCGTGATCTGATTCTAATGTTTCAGTCTTCTGTAAATGAATTTAAAGTTACCTAAACAAAATGTGGTTTATTTGTCTTCTTCTCCTCCTTCTCATCCCTCTCTCTCTCTCTCTCTCTCTCTCTCTCTTTCTCATCTCAGTATGTAATCCATGACCTTGAACTCTCAATCTTTCTACCTCTCAGCCTTCCAAGAGTTGGGATAACAAATGTGCACCACCACTCCCAACTTACTATTTGCCTTTTTAAGCCTTGGAATTCTCATTCTAGAATGTTCTCCCCAGGCTGGTGGAGTGACTCAAGTGGTAGAGCACCTGCCTAGCAAGCATGAGGCCCTGAGTTCAAACCCCAGGCTGCCAAAAAAGAAATTCTTTGACATGCCTAGAATGTTGTTCCCACTGATGAAGTCATACGTACCTACAAATGATTACTATCATAAAAACCTGGGGGGAGAAATGAACCAAGCCTTGTATGCACATATGAATATTAAAAGAAAAATGAAAAAAAATAAAAACCTAAAACATGTCATTGGCTTTGGGATCAGGCAATGCACAGAGTTTGCAAGAAGGACAATGAAATTATTAGCGAAGGTTGAGAAAAGTAGTAAGACTCTTCACAGTCTCCTCATCTCCTGACTTTGGTACCGTCAATGTCCTTTAAGTTTTATTTTTCTATTGATTGTTGTTAATCAACAATCAATGATTAGATCTGTGATTTATTTTTTTCAAATTTGCCATGGTGATACACACTCAGTAGCAACTGTACTATGAATTTTGGTCTTTTCCAGAACTAGTGATATGCAGGACAATACTTCTCATGGTGCTGGATGCTGACTGTAAGTCACAACTCCCGGACACACACACAACTCCCAGCCAGACACACAACCTCCAAGGGAAACACGTGATGCTGTACAGTGCACTGTGGTGCTGAGCTAAGGCTGGGGTAAAAAACGCATCTTCAGCTTACAATATTTTCAACCTATAATGGTTTTATCAGGACATAACCCCGCATAAGTCACAGAAGAGCTGTAGAAATACAACTGATTTGGGGACATTTATCTAACAGCTTACAATCTCATCCAAACTGTATGTTTATATTACATAAATAGTAACTGGTAATCATATTAGTGTTGGAACTTCAACTAAAATGTCTATGTTCCAATTAGTAGGATAGAAAAGCCAGGAAAGATAACATGGGCCAGCTATGTCAGTTTCCTCTTCAAGAAGCAGAATGGCATTTGTTTGCATAGCATTTGTCATATGTCGTAATCTAATTACAGATCCTCAAATTCCCCATCAGGAAAACTAAGAAAAATCTATTTTCTCAGCCTTACCTGCTGTTACAAAAAAAAAAAAGTGACACATCTTCAAAATTGCAAGCTTTAGATAGCAAGGTAAAAGGGCAGGATGGATATTGGATGTTGAGTAAACGACCAACAGGCAGAATCTTTGTTTTCCTAAGTGTGAGCAGTGAAATTAGATATCATAATTGCCTCAGAGTAATAGCCGGGATGGCACGGACAAGAATTGTTAATAGTTTGAATCCAATAGGACTGGTGCCCTCATCCAAAGAGATAACAGGAGCAGAAGGCCATATGAAGAGACAGAGACAGAGAAAAAATGACTATGAGATGGAGGTAGACATTGGGCGACCTGTCTACGGGTCAAGGAATGCCCAGGATCCCCAGTTGTTAACAGCAATGGTGCAGTCTGTGATCAAAAGATTTCCAAATTCTTTGTGTCCCATGTGGGAGAATCCATGGCAGGACAGGTGGGTGTAAATAGAGTTTATTAAAAGTTGGGGAAGAGAATTATAACAGGGGTCATGCTGGGACCAGATGGGAGCAGAAAGAGCATTCTCTTTCCATGTGTGTTTAAAACTTATGCTAACCTATGGGAAGGGAAGAACCTGGTGATTCCTAACCAATAATTAATAAGTGGGGAGGGACATAGGTGGTCCCTGGGCCAGGTGAGGGCAGATTGAGTTGTCCCTGAGCTACGGTGTGAATAACCTAATTTGCAACTGAAAAGAAGGCTCAGAGAAAGAGAGGAATGTTCAACCTGAAATACAATATTAAGTCCTATATCTTCTCAGAGTCCCAAACTTTCCCTAATTGTAACCTGCCTCACAGTCACCACCAGAAGACCAAGGACAGATTTTTCCTGTACAAGTTTCAGGGGCATTGTGGCCCTGCCAACCTCAAATCCCCCTTCTTTAGTCACTAAAGCTGTGAAAGACTACATTTCTGTTGTTTAAAAGGAAAGACTCATTCATAGTTTGAGTCGCCTGTGTCACACACAGGATTGGATCTTACAACAATGGTCCTCGTAGTCATTTCCATGTTACCTAGGCAGCCATGATGGAATTAAACATTGGAAATGTAGCCCAAAAGGATTATTAAAGAGAGGACAAAAATTGTTATCATGCAAGGATGAGTTCATGGCCTACCATAGGCAAGCCCATTGTGTACCAATAGAGTGACTGAGCATGTTTTAAATCTCTGTAATTAATTAGCTTGGTTAGAACACAAGGTTTAGCTAATCAACCATTATTTTTCATTTCTGTTCAATTCTAACAGAATTGAAAACGAGTTTACTTTAGATGTCTTTTGCTTTCTGTTATTGTAAGAAGTGCTCAGATTGCTTTTCCTGAAAAGCTCTGACCCCTTACTTGACCTCACGAATTAACTAAAACCAGGAGAAGCCTAGCATCCTTGCCTCCATTTTGTATCTGTCTGTGCTCTAAGCCATTGTCTTTACAGTCACTTTACAATCACCCTGGATTCCAGAAAGGACAGAACTGATAACATCTTAATGACAAGGGACTGAAAGTTCCCATAAGGAACAGTAGAGACTTGCAGGACAGACCACCCCTCCAAATGAGGACAATTACCTTTAATGATGAGGCTGCACTCCTGCTCCTGGAGCAAAAGCAATCATCTCATGGGAACCAGATCGTTCCCCTCAAGTGATGACATGACAACATCTTCTCCTAAACCCCTCTGGGAACCCTTGGACTGAGATAATGGTCAACCATAACACACCTGTGACCAGGACTGTTTAACTATGCATACCTTGTCCCTGCCCCCAGTTTCTTGTCTACTTAAACCTATAGCTCATGTCTGTGCCCCAAAGATGGCTGAAAATGGGCTGAGTGCCTCTTCCCACAGTATGTCCCAAGTCATGTGATAAACCTCCTGTCTCTGCCTGCACCACGCCTCTTTATTTGGTATTTAGGGGCAGGTGGCTGGACCCAGCATATGGAATCTCAGGGGTTTGGGTCTTGGGTCCAAATATCCTGTTTCATTACTCCCTTCTTTCTTACACTGAAGAAATGATTCCTCTAGATCACGGGCAAAGGTTGTAGGAGTATTTTACTAACTGTAACCCTGAAATTGTGGTCTTTGGGCTTATGAAATGGGTAACTTTTGACATTAGCCCAATTCTTGTGAATGAAGTTGTTGATGGGGTTTCTAGGTGGTTGATAGACTTGGCCATGTATGGTGCTAAAGAAATTGTCTACCTTGGGCTGGTGGAGTGGCTCAAGTGTTGAGTGACGACTTATCAAGCGTGAGGCCTTGAGTTCACCCCAATACCACCCACAAAGATAAAAGGGAGTCTACTTTTTTCCTCCCTCACATAAGATTGAGATTAAAGGGAAAGCATTTTCTATATCAATTGTGTCACTTAGACCATCCAGGGAGGTTATTTAGTGAGCTTAGTGTTTAAGTAAACTTTTTTAAAAAGCTAAGGTCTATTGCTGTTTTGAGATTCTGAAATGAAAGGATACTTATTTCAGAAATGCATCTAATGCTTTTTTTCTTTTGGCAGCTATGCAAATTAGTTTGAATTCCATATGCCCCTGACTTGCAAAGCAGGAGCTCTACCACTTGAGTCACACCCCCAGTCCATTCAGCTCTGATTATTTTTGGAGATGGAGTCTTGAGAACTATATGCCTGGGCTGGCCTCAAACCTTAATCCTCCCAATCTCAGCCTCCCAAGTAGCTAGTATTACAAGCATGAGTCACTGCTGTCTGGTTGAGATGTATCACTAAATGCATTTGTGTGTCTATCTGTCTGTCCATATTTTCACTGCTATATTCATTTTTTCAAATATGTACTTCTATTTAACTGTAAACCTTTATATAGCTAAGACATAACAGTGCCTGATAAATATTGGAGGAAATGTAGCTCAGGTGTTGTTAGATCACCCGTCAGGTGACATCAGGCGTCATAAACTGTTTCTTTGACAGCAAACTAGAAGGGGACTTAATTTTCCAGCACATTGATTTACCATGTGAGATAAAACTCATACAATCCACTTCATTTTCTACTAAGTAGGGATATAAATGGAGTTATAGGCCAGACGTGATGTGCACTTCTGTAATCTTAGCTACCCAGGAAGCTGAGATTGGGAGGACCATGATTTGAGGCAAGCCCAAGCAAAAAGTTAGCAAGACCCCATCTCAACAAAAAAAGCCAGGTGTGGTGCCACATTTCTTCATTCCAGGATGCTTGAGTCATAAGTAGGAGGATCATCGTCCAGGACAGCCCAGGCAAAATATTCGAGACTCTATCTGAAAATTAAGGCAAAAAAAGGGCTGGAGGCATATTTCAAGTGGTAAAGCATCTGCCTAGCAAGTGTCAGGTCCTGAGTTCAAATCCCAGTACAAACAAGAAGAAGAATTGGAGGTATAAATTATGTCAGTGTTAGAAGCCATTGTGCTTGCTTAATATCTTTGACCCAAATGAACTGAAAAGAATTCATATTTTAATGATTTTAAAAATTCATGCAAAAATTATTAATCATAAATTGATTTATGATTGTGTTTGGTGAATCTAAGATGGACAACTTTGTTTTCCTGAGTTCTTAGCTCACAACTCTCTTTCAAGAGCTATACCATTAAATACCAGGAACTCACAGTGGGAGATTTGCCTGGAAGAGGGTTCAAGTAAACACAATTGTCTTAAGCACTCATTATGACATTGTATTCTACATGTGGCATTGGCAAAAATTAGGAGCGATGATGTGTCTTGGGGTAGGGGAGAACGATCTTGTGTTTGATCCTGAAAAGAACAAATGGGTACACATGTATGTAAATGGGAAAATGAGACCTGTTGAAGCTGTTCCAGGAATGGAAGGAGGGGATAAAGGGGATGATGGAGGGGGTGAATTCAAATTTGATATATGTGATATACTGTAGGAACTTTGTAAATATCACAATGTACTCCCAGCACAATTAAAAAGAACAAGTAGTGTAGCAAGAAAAGGGAAGCCAGAAAAGAAACAGACAGACTGGTGTTCTGACAATGAGACAGGGGGAGGGGATGGCAAAGCAGAGAAATAAAACTTAAAGAACTGAACAGCTGGTGAAGTGGCTCAAGTGGTAGAGTGCCTGTCTCGCAAGTACAAGGCCCTGAGTTCAAACCCCAGCACCACCAAAAAAAAAGGTGAAAACTTAAAGAATGGAAACATGAAGGTCACATAGCACTGGGGAAATGAAATAGCCAATGAAGTCACATGCAGCCATATGTGGGTTGAGTTTTGCTTTTTGTTTCTGTAACCTGCTTGCAAGGGTCTATAAGGTGCGACCCCTTGTTCTCGGGGCTCAGCCTTTGGACATGAGTTTGCTGGGTCTGTGTCAGCACAATTAAGCGTTGCTTCTTGCTAAACTGCCTCAGAGACTCCTATCTCAGCTAGCAACATTTCTTGAGGGATCATCTGGGATTGTGGAGATGCTGAGTTGTCACATCCCTTGTCACTCAGGTGCATCCCTCCACTGTTGGAAGAAGATCCTACCAGGCGCCAACGGACAGCTTGATCTGGAGGGGAGATTCATCCTCCCAGCGAGTCAGGACGAGGGCCTCGGATGCACAAAGGAACGCACTGAGGCGCTGGAACCAATTTAGGAGCACCACTCTTCATAATGCTAAGAACCCGGGTTTGAATTCAGACCTGCCTCAGGAGGCAAAAAGGGAGTCTGATCACCTCACAGAGACTGCTAAGAGCTGCCTGTTGGGGTGAAACCATGTCTCTCTGGTTTAGTGAGCGGGATGGAAGGACTGTGTCATGTGAGAGTGTATAAAAGCACGTGCCTGAGACGTAGCCCAGCTGCAAAGTGAGTGAGGAGTCCTGATCCTAGGTTCTGTGAGCTCCTAAGGTCAAGGGTGAGCCCCAGTGGGGCCTGCAGTCCAGGGTTTTTATGGACATACTGGGGCAAAAAAGTCGCCTAAGTCCCCACAAGGGAAACAGCAGGAGATGGGCGAACCAAGTGCTTTTCCAAAACCCCTTCACACCCCCGTGTCTGTCTTGCCATCTACTAACGGGAGGAGATGGGTGGAAATCAGAGTAAAAACATTCCCTTGGAGTGTATGATTAATAATTTTAAAGGGGGATTAAATGGAGACTATGGGAATGAAGTTAACTCCTAACAAGCTAAACATCCTTTGTAAAGTAGATTGGCCTGCTTTTGGTGTAGGATGGGCCCTGGCAGGGTCACTAGATAAAAAACTGTGATTAATAAAGTTTACAGAGTAATTGTAAAAAAAAAAAAAAAAAAAAAAAAAAAAACTAACACTCAGGAGAATGGGAAAAAGTCAAGAACTGATTTTCAAAAACCAGACTCTGTTGTTTATTTAAATTCAGGTACCAATTTATTGGGTGGACTAAGGAAAAATCAGAGTCTTTCCATTTTGATTGATAGCGTTGGTGCCCCAGTTTGCACATCTTCACCCAAAATAGGCATCCTGAAGGAGACTGAGGCTTAGCAATAACTGAGCTCTTACAAAAATTAACACATGAAGGATGGACTTGCACTGATACATAAGATCTGTTCTGACTTGAAGGAAAAGGAATGTTGCAAAAGGGTTGTGAATGTAGAGAGGGGAAAATGGAGGAATGGAAACAAAATTGGGATAAGATCTTCATGGATAAAGTGAGGAGAGAGAGAAGAAAGAGAGAAAAAATGAAATGTCATGAAATGTTTACAGACAGAAAAGGATGAAAGGTTTAATATATTCCTTCAGTTAAGTTTTTATGTCTTAAAAATAAAAAGTAAATAGAAAACAATTTAGGATTATTAAAAGATGCCAAAAATACTGAGCTTGCTGGCACCTTTACTTCTAGGGAGCATAAACAGGGAGAACCTACATAAAAGAGTGAAAAAAAGGGCAACTTTGACTGTTGCAAGTAAAAAAAAAAAAACTGTTCCAAAAGGTTGGTACAGTAGGGCTTGGTCTGTTATTGAGACAGTCATGAGATGCTTATGTTTCCCTTGCTAATGGCTCGTCAGATTATGCGTCCATGTAATGGTGTGCCACCAGTGTGTGTGCAAACATCTTAAAAATGGCTCTTAGTATAGAGTCAGTGTAAAAACTATTACTCTGTTCTATTGCTGCTTTTAAGAAAACAGGTTATTAAACTTATTTCAATCAGGTCTCACTAAGATGCAGGCATTCAGGGGTTAACACTCCAGCTCAGACCAGAGGAGAAAGTGAAAAAAAAAAAAAAAGAAAGAAAGAAAAGGGGGTGACACAGCCTGCAACAAAAATCTTCGCATTCATTCTGCCATAAGTACAATCTGGAATTAAATTCTCTCTTATAACTACATGGGTCTATTGACAAATGAGCTTTCTATAAATTGCAATAATTTCAAGATTGCTTCTTTCTTGTTTTTTCATGCAACTGTAAGGCTCTAAGTTAAAAGGTTTTATGAGTTATTTTCAAGAAATAACAAAAATATATAACAGATATTAAGTATATGGTTTAAAAAAAATAAAAGGTAAAAAAAAATAATAATTTTGGATTAAAAAAGGATACTGACAAGCTCTCCCAGAGGGTACATAGTAAGTTGTCACAAAGATATAGAAGCTTATGTAAGTGATTAAGTCAACTAAAATCTAACAGTTACATTAAAGATTTTGTAAGGTCAAATTTAATGTACTGATGTTAAACTAAAACTTAATTCTCTACGTTCATAACAACAAAGCTATCTTTAAAATGTTGTATTGTTCTTACTAACATTTACAAAAAGTTGTCTTAAAAATGGTTTTTGTTTTGTCAAGAATTTTTGGTGCTACAGGTTAATCCACAAATTTGTCAAGACAATGAGAGTTTATTAAAACACAATAAGACAAGAGGCAGCTGAGCACAGGGAGTGCTGCTGCACTGGTATAAAGATTGAGATAGATTTACTTATGTAAAACAAAGCCAAAGTACACCCTCCAGATAGGATAAGACAAATAAATAACTCAAAAAAGAGTACTACAATGGAAGTCAAGACCTCCAATTTGTATTGGACTCAACAGAATAGAGATGTTAGTCCTACTCCTTCCACATGTTGGATGGAGGGAATTTTTGCCCTGGGATAGCCAGATTGGACCTGTTATTTTAGGGGGGGCTCCATTGACTACAAGTTGATGGGATCCTGCTCTAGGTCATGACCCATATGTCAATGTCAACCATCTGGGATATGATCCCTTATCAACATCTGAGCAGTGATTCTTGGCCACTATGTTTCCTAACTCCACACTTAGTCCCCATAAATATTTACCTGTGGTTTCTGGTGATTTTTGTCAGCATTTTAACTACTAAGGTAACTGAGTCACACTCATTTAAGAGTTGGTTTTTGTTGGGGTTAACAACCACGACAGCCATGTTAGGACTAGACCCCTCCACCTTGCAGATGGCTTACTTTATCTCCCTGGATAGATGCCAAGGACAGTTGGGCAGACAGTGACCTAACTACAACTTACCTTTCTTGGTTGCCCAGCAACAATATCCCTTAGTGACCCTTCCTGGTACTTTTCCACTAGCCCCCTACATCTAGCCCAAGCCTGTGTATGGCAATGGGCTCTAGCTCTCTTGCTGAGGTCTCCCTTCACAGGGATCCTGCCTAAACAATAAACCCTAAACTGGTGTTTGAACCATCTCTCTGCCTCTTCTATAACTCTTATTTTTCTAACAGTTTATATAAAACTTTCTAGATGACTTCATGGTTAAACAACTGTTGTCTTGGGTCATTCTAATACAGTTGATATCCTCTATGACCCTGTTCTCCTTCCCCAAATGATAAAAATCTAAGGTTTTACTTTAAGAACAACTAAACTAATATGTATATATAACCTCTATAGAGTTGTGATGCTGCTGCTGGTTCCTATATTTATGTTTTTCAAGTATATCAAGCCTTTTAAAATACTAAATTTAGATAAACATGGTAACAAAAAGTTAGTGGTACTGATATACTGTTGTTAGTTGCTAAATTGGCCATCAGAATTTTAACCAGGACTCTTAAGTTTTTGTCATTACAGTTCTGATCCTTCTGGGGCATTTACAATCAAGTCCATTTAAAAAATGACTCTTATGGGTCAACCAGATTAGCTTTTTAGACATCTGCTTTTGTTAGATTTTGTTTTGTATTGTCCTTATCTAGAGGCCTGCTGCCTAGGAGCCACTCTTTCTAAGTCTCTTTGTTGCTTAAATTAGGCCAAAAGGGTCTAGTTTGCACTGACTCCTACCTGATCTGCTCCTTATTCCACCCTCCCCCCACCCCACAACATGGGACCAAGACCAACCAAACAAACAAAATCCAGAAAAGAATGACCAATCAAGAAAGATCTTTAGTCTATGGCCCTACCACCCTGAGCGTGCCCTATCTCGTCTGGTCTTGAAAGCTAAGCTGGGTCAAACCTGGTTAGCACTTGGATGGAAGACTGATCTTCAAAAGAGACTGCTCAGAGACAAGCAGTTTGGAGACAAAGGGGGGAATGCCATCAAAGTTCAGATGGAGTCACTAATGCCAGACCTCTCAAAAATAACCAAGGCCAAGAGGATTGAGGAAGTGGTTCTTATGCACGTGTGGCCATCTCGCATTAAAGCCCTTCCAGACACAAACTCATATTTTTAGACAAGATCTTCTACTTAAATAGAGTCAAAATTACAGGACAACTGGACTGTTTTTACAACAGTTATCTCACTGTGATGCATTGTCACCCCTTGTTTGTATTTGTTGTTGTAATTCTCACCCCTGCTGATTGGACTCACGGTGAAAGGTTTTTATTTGCTCCCTTCTATCTCTTTTGGTAATTGCTATTTATTGTTATTGATGTGGTTTCCCTTTATGGCCTCAGAGCCCTCCTCCTGTGACCTATATATGCATACTACTTGGGCAGGAAATGTCACTAGGACTTTGCTTTTCCATACTTACTATTCTTGCGCAGATGCTGTCATCGGATCATGCACTCACAAACATACCACCTGTCTAGTTTGCTCCCATGGTAATCAGCACATCTGCTTCAACCCCACTTACTGCCCTTGGGAGCAATGGTTAGAGATCAGGAGCGTCCGCAATCCTGGGAACCTCGTCAGCGGCACCTAGGAGTATATCCCTGATAAACCAGTGTTGGTGCTCTTAGATACATGTGCAGCCATAGACAAAAGTGGATATGGAGGTACAGGCTGTGGCTGTGAGGGCCTAGCTTGGGAAGGAGCCTATCCGTCAAAGGATAAGTATATGTGCCAGAAAGACAACTCTTGGCCATGTGATGATGTGGGTGCTTATTGTTGTCCTTATTGGAGTTGTGTTTCATGGGCCACATGGCAGAGGGCTGAGCACACAGTCCTCCTTCACAAGGGGACAGCTGCCCCTGACTGCACCCATGGCTCCTGTAACCCTGTAAATTTCACTGTACTTAAGCCATCAGATTGGACATGGGGTGCCTTACAAATTGAAGATTAAAAAGATAATAATGGCCTCCTGAGTAAATCATCCAGTACTTTGGTCCTGCCAGCTGAGCAGAAGACTGTCCTGGGGCTATTGTGCCACTGTATATGCTCAACTGCATCAGGCTGCAGGCTGTTGTTGAAATGATAACTAATAAAACTGCAAGAGCTCTCAATTTGCTGACAAAAAAAAGCACTAAGATGCGCAATGGCATCCACTAGAACCGCTTGGATTTAGACTATTTGCTGGCCTCTGAGGGAGGAATTTGTGGAAAATTTAACCTAAGCAACTGCTGCTTACAGATTGATGATAAAAAAAAAGAGGTCATAAGAGAGATCACAGACAAAATGAAAAAGCTTGTCCATGTCCCCATCCAGACTTGGAGAGGATGGGATTCCAAAGACCTGTTTGGAGGGTGGTTTTCTGCCTAGGGTGGATTCAAAACTCTGATAGGAGTAACAGGCCTAATACTAAAATCATGCTTCATACTGCCCCATCTGGCTCCCCTGGTGCTACGGTCTATCAGAACTATTATTGAGGCCATTATATAAAAAAAAAAAAACAGCTACACATGTAATGATGCTATGGAAATACAAACCCCTAGATCAAGGTGATGCTCTTTGACCCTGGATGTGGCTGAACATCAAAGGGGGGATAGTGTAGCAAGAAAGAGGAGGCCAGAAAAGAAACAGACAGGCTGATGTTCTGACAGGGGAAGGTGGTGGCAAAGCAGAGAGATAAAACTTAAAGAATTCAAGCATGAAGGTCACATAGCACTGGGGAAATGAAATAGCCAATGAAGTCACATGCAGCCACATGTGGGTTGCGCTTTGCTTTTTACTTCTGTAACCTGCTTGTGAGGGTCTATAAGGTGAGACCCCTTTGTTCTCAGGGCTTAGCCTTTGCACACCAGTCTGCTGGGTCTGTACCAGCACAATAAACATTGCTTCCTGCTAATCTGCCTCAGAGACTCGTATCTCAGCTAGCAAACTCCTGCAACAGTAGAAAACAAGATAGGCAGAAATATGCGTAGATATCTATAGTTTGCCTTTGTCTTCAGATCTGTTATTTTCCAGTTTTGTTATATAAGGATTTTACTAAAATGTTTGCAAAGCTTAACATACAAACCTTGCCAGGGTGGTGTCAAGATAACTTTATTTATGTTAGATGTAATCCAAAGGCACACTTCACTAAACACATAATTTTAAGCAGATGCAAAAAACAAAAACCAAAGAGATGAAAACAGGTATTTATCATGTGACTAGACCAAGAGAAGAGCACAAGTATGACCAGCTCCATTCTTCATATTGTCTTTCCAAATATTCAGTGTTGAGGAGGAGACCTGACACCATTTTCCTTAAATGTCACTTATTAAGCATTGTTTGCTTAGGCATCAGATAGCAAAACTCGATCCATTTCTAAAATGCCACTTCAAAGTTCACATCTGCCAGCCGAAGGCTGTCTTGATTATTCTTGTATTACTTCTGAGCAGTTGAGAACAAAGAAGCCATCACTGTCATGTTACCACGCAGCCCTATAAAAATCAGTCAAGCAGTCAGGCTCTCTTGACAATCAGCAATAAATTCAACAGAGCTAAAGAAAAGTGAGGTATCACTAGTGTCAGGATGAATGCTGTACTTTTAATGCTTACTGTAAGTCTGACCTGCACCTCCCAGTATTTGAATCAAGAAAGGACAATGAAAGCCAACAGCAAGGTACTAATGTGGAGGCATGATTCAGCACTGGTTAAGTATTTGTGGGACTGTTTTTTGCTGCTGCTGCTGCTGCTGTGTGTGTGTGTGTGTGTGTGTGTGTGTGTGTGAGAGAGAGAGAGAGAGAGAGAGAGAGAGAGAGAGAGAGAAATTCAGAGTTTTAGCTGAATTCAGTAGTTTACACCTATAATTCCAGCAACTTGGTAAGCAGAAATCAGGAGGATCATGATTCAAGGCCAACCCAGGCAAAAAGTTAGTAATACCCCTTTTCAATCAATATGCTGGATGTGGTGCTGACATCTGTAATCCTTACTATGTGGAGGCTATAGGTAGGAGGATTTTGGTCCAAGGGTGGCCCTGGGCAAAAATTTGAGACACTATCTAAAAAGTAAGAAAGCAAAAAAGGGCTGGGGGTGTGGCTTAAAAGGTAGAGCACCTGCCTGGAAAGCATAAGGCTCTAACTTCAAACCCCAGTACCACCAACAAAAAATAGACAATAGATGATAGATAGATAGATAGATAGATAGATATTTGTGGATCTGTGTGTGTGTGTGTGTGTGTGTGTGTGTGTGCTGCTACGTAGAAAATTCAGAGTTTTACCTTGTCTTGCCTCGATGGCAAAAATCAAAGCAACAAAAAGTATGACGGAGCTTATCATGATAAAGTAGCATCAGGTTTAAACTACAAGTCAACCACCCACAATGATCCATGTTATTCACAAGTCCAGAATCTCGCTTCATTTCACGATTCTTACCACATCTGCAGCTTTGCCCTCTGAGTGATGCAACAACAGCACAGCTTTGACTATTTAGTAATTGGATTTGCTTTGTTTTATTTTTCACAAATAAAGGTGATGCACAGAAGTTGTCCTTCCTTGTCTCAAGTGAGTGTCCTTTTCAGGTAGTGAGAAAGTGGAACAGTATTTACGTGACTTCCAACAATAAGAAAATGATAAGTGAAAATGGACTGCTAAGAATTTACCTGCGTACCACTGAGAGAATGTTCACTGGCGATATCAACATCACCTTTTATCTCAGGTGGGTGCTCAGTAGCAGAGGACAGCAGGTTGAGGGTCTTTTGAAGGCCAGAGAGGACAATGCACCTGTACAGGTCTAAAGTGTTCATGTGGAAGATGACCTGTGACTTGACCTTCCTATTTTTTCAAAGAATCAGTGCAGGGGGAGAAACACATGTGCCAAAATGCCCAGAAGTAAAAATAACATGATGTGCTTTTGTCTAAGCTACAGAATCGTGAGCTGGGTGTGGTGACACACGCCTATAACCTGTTAGAAATATCTTTAAGATATTGGAGTGGAGAGAGAGACAGAGAAAGAGAGAGAGAGAGAGGACACCACTCAGAAGTCCATAGGTAAGGCACAATTTCCTTCTGCAGAAGGATGCACACCAGGAAGTCTGGGAAGCAAGCACACCAGGTGGGAAGTCCACGCCATGCTGCCCCTCTCCTGCCCCTGGATTGGGCAGGTTTTGGGGTTCACAGTCCACAAGTTTGGCTAATTAGAAAGGGGCCAGGTTAGCAGGGGCTTTGGGAACAAAGAAGTTTAAAAGTTCAGGGAAGCAATAGCTGTTTTAGGTTATCAGCTCCAGAACCAGGAGATACAGCAGAATTCTCTTTTGTTTGTTTGTTTGTTTGCTCCAGCCCAGCTGAGGATAACAACCCTTTGTTCTTAACAGAAACTTTGATCAGAGTAAGCAGAGTCCATGAAGTAAGCATAGGGAAGCAAGTTAGTGAGACTAACATTTGTAACAGTAGTGATTACTAATTAAATCCTTTGACAGAAAAGACCCAGCGTAAGGGTCTTTCATCACAATTCTCCCCTTGTCTTTTATTTACAGTTCTTTTTTTCAAACTCAGCTATTATTAATCACTTTTGGTCAAGCCCGGCCATCTAGTTGTCCCCATCCTTATCAGACTGGACATTTTATGAGGACCTCATTAATTTATTTTGTTCTTGAGTCTTTTCACCTATATTTTATGATTATTTTATTATTTTGGTGAGACCCCTTTTTATTTATTTTGGGAAAGTCTATTGTGCCTCAGCATCTCTGTGTGAAGTTGGGGATTTCTTACATCTTTTGTCTCCTCTAAAACAAAGATACTTTTGTTATTTGTCTCTTTACATTTGCATCTCTAGGGACATTTTTGGGGTTTTTTTTGTTTTGTTTTTTGGGGTTTTTTTAACATTTGTCCCCTTATATTCCCCATCTCCAAAGGTAACCCTGACTTCTGTCAGGAAAAGTGGCATTGACTCAAGGGGGTCCCCAAATAGTCAGCGTCTCTTTTGAGTGTCAAAGTGCAGAGGGGCGGGGTCTGTCAAGGGGTCCATGGTACTGGGGAGGTCTCCCTCATGTGTGGCTTTGTCTCCACCACCATCTGGAGCTCAATTGTCTCTAACCTTGAAGAAACAAACTTGACAAGCAGATTAGGAGACCAGGGGCCGTGTAGACGGAGGAACCAGGTTAGTGACGGTAGTCAAGATTTAATTTTTTTTTTACACTTGTAGCAGGAGGTGTTGGCTACACTACATTTTTTAATGTCTGGACGTGTGGGGGTTTTTTACTAAGTAGAATTACCTTGGCAACACTACATTATCAGTATATATATATATCCAAGAAAAACCCATTGTTTAAAAAAAAGTTAAAACCACCATCCCTAAGTATCAAAGGACATGTCTAGAGCCAGTAAAAATAGTCACTTTGTCTCTATTTAAGTAGAAGACCCTGTCTAAAAATATGACTTTGTGTCTGGAAGGGCTTTAAGGCCAGATAGCCACACATGCATAAGACCCATCTCCTCAATCCTCTCGGCCTTGGTTATTTTTGAGAGGTCTGGCACCAGTGACTCCATTGGAACTTTGATAGCATATTCCCCTTGTCTCCAAACTGCTTGTCTTATTGCAGAAAACGTTACAGAAAGCGTGACTGACCAGCGAGAATAAGACTCAAACCCAGGTGGCTGGAGGAAAGGAAGGTTTATTATGCTAGCAGGCCAGCACCTGGATATCTCCAAAATGGCGCAGGCCCCAAGCTCAGGGTGGCTGAGGTTTTTATATTGAGAAACTCGGCAGCAAGCAAGCAGGGAGCGCAGAAGAGACTTGGCAGTTAGCTGTTCAAGGGTACAATATACCATGTCAGCACAGCTCATCCGCAGTTTCTAATGAGATTGCTGGATGTCGGGGCCCTGGCTAAGGGGAAGGGCTTTACTCGTCTTTGGTTTTTTTCCCAGCTTTAATCTTTCTCTGGGTTTCCTTATCAGTCTCTTCTGAAGATCTGTCTCCATCCAAGTACTAACTAATCAGGCCCCACCCTGCTTAGTATCTAAGACCAGATGAGATCGGGCCATGCAGGGTGGTGTGGCCATAGACTAAGATCTTTCTCAATTAGTCATTTACTTTTTGTTATTGTGGCTGGTTTTTGTCATCAGGATTTGCTTTCTCCTGGATTTTTTGGTTTGGGTCCCATGGTGGGGGGAAGGGAGGTGGGGAGTAACAAGCAGATCAGTGCCGACTAGACCTATTGAAGCTACAAAGAGGGTTAGAAGGAGTGGCTCTTAGGCAGTGGGATTCTAGATAAGGACAATACAAAACAAAATCTAACAAAAGCAGACATCCAAAAAGCTGACCTGGTTGACACACAAGTACTTGTTAGAATCATTTTTTTATGGACTCAACTGTAAATGCCCCAGAAGGATCAGAACTGTAATGACAAAAACTTAAAAGAGCCATGGTTCAAATTCTGATGGACAATTTAGCAGCTAACAGACAGCGTATCAGTACCACTAACCATTTGTTACAGTGTTTATCTAAATTTTGTATTTCAGAAGGCTTTATACATTAGAAAAACACAAATATATTTAATATATAGGAACTAGCTACAGCATCACAGCTGTATGGAGGTGTATACATAAGTATATATATAATTTATGTGTATATATATTTAGTTGTTACTCTTGGAATAAAACCTTACATTTTCCATCAGTGGGGTTAGGGGACAGTGTCATTGACCCCAAATAGCCTACTCACAGGCACATATAGGGTACTGACTGCATTAGAATCACCCAAGACGATAGTTATTTAACCATAATTATGAGATCATCTAGAGGACTTTATATAAACCAACTCTTAAATAACTTTTATTTAGTTATGACTCAGTTATCTCAGCAGTCAAAACCCTGACAAAAATCACCAGAGAACAAGCAGATATTCATGGGGACTAAGTGTGGAGTTAGGAAACCTAATGGCCAAGAATCCTGGCTCAGATGTTGATAAGGGGTCACATCCCTGCTTGCTGACATTAACAGATGGCTCATGGCATGCAGCGGGATGCCGTCAACCGGTAGTCAGTGGAGCCTCTGTAAAATAACAGGCCCAGTCTGGCCATCCCATGCCAAAAATTTCCTCCACACGACATGTGGAAGGAGGAGGACTAACACCTCCACTCTGTTGACTCCAGTAAAAAAAATAAACTTGAGATCTCAAGACTCCAGTCCCTGCTCCTCTTTGAGGTTTCCCTTTATCCCATGGAGAGGGTGAGCTGTGGCTTTGTTTTTACTTTGCTTTACCTAAGTAGATCTGTTCCACCCCTCACATCAGTGCAGCAGCACTCCCTGTGCTCAGCTGCCTCTTGCCTCTGTTTATTGGAGGTAGCCATGTTTCTCGATGTTCCAGCAACGTTAAGCAGAGTCCGTGAAGTGAGCATATGGGAAGCGAGTTAGTGAGACTCACATTTGTAACAGCAGTGATTACTGGTTAAATCCTTTGACAGAAAATACCCAGCCTAAATTGATCCTCACAAACCCCAGTACTCCAGAGACTGAGGCAGGATGATCACAAGTTCAAGGTTAGTCTGAGCTACATAAGGAAACTGTCTAAAAAAAACAAAAGCAAGTTACATCATTGCCTGTGACAGAGTATTGTCTATAGAAATGGGAACTGAGTAGCAGGAGTTAGGATTGAAAAGGGATTCAGGATAGTTTGAGAATAGCCATGGTAGATCTTCACTAATATAGGAAACCCTTGTGGATTACTGAACACATGAGGGACTCAATGTGGAAAGAAACGGATCCCAGATGACAACAAGCAGAGGCTATTCAGAGCTTTCTATCTAACAAGGGAGTCAGCCACCATAACATCAGTGAGCACAGGGGAGTCGGGAACAATCAATTGCATTGAGCCCAGACTCAAAGGCAGGCAGAGGAGTGGGAAAGGTTTATGTGGGTGTGAAAAAAGGAAAGTTTTGGGTGGGGGGTTTTGTTTGTTGTTGTTTTGCACTCTTGGGGTTTGAACTCAGGACCTACCTATTGAGTCACTCCCACAGCCTTTTTTTTCTGATAGGTATTTTCGAGATAGGGTCTCAAGAACTATTAGCCTGAACTGGTTTCAAACTGAGATCCTCCTGATCTTTGTCTCCTGAGTAGTAAGGATTAAGGCATGAGCTACCAGCACCTGGCAAATGGAAAGTTTCTCAGGCATGCCCCAATTGGAAGCTGGTAACACAAGTAAGCTGTATTTGAGCCAACCAGAATAGGCATCCGGTGGGACCAGTAAGGGATGCATATTTGACCTTCACTAGTTGCTTTTAAATTGGAAGTAGGTGCAAGTGCAAAAATCAGGGAAGCTGTTGGCTATGAATCAAATCCTGACAGTGTGGGTCCAATTGATACAGGAGATTTGTGCAGGACCAAAGGCCTCCATTCAACTTTGCTGGTTTAAGTGTCACAGCATTTTAGCCAGAGAAAGGGTGCACATATTTCTCATGAAGCCTAAGAATGAACTTCACAGACAATTTAGGGCTAGCAAAAT
This sequence comes from Castor canadensis, assembly GCF_047511655.1. Taxonomy (NCBI): domain Eukaryota; kingdom Metazoa; phylum Chordata; class Mammalia; order Rodentia; family Castoridae; genus Castor; species Castor canadensis. Next base: position 20,504,521 of record NC_133401.1, read on the forward strand.
GGTAAGGAGCTTATTAAGAGAAAAAACATGCATTCCCATGAGAAGGGAGGGGTTCCAATTGGGTTCCCACAAAGTAGCAGGGTCTAGGGGCTTTTATAGACCTAGTTCTGGGTGTGGCTCAACCTATATGCTAATTAGGTGCAGGAAGGGTGCTATGCTCATTGACTGATTCTCAACGCGGTTAGCGCAGATTGGAGGACCATGTTCACCTTATTTGCATCAAGGGCACCCAGCAGTTAGTTCCCAGTCTGTCCTGCCCTTCCTTCCTTCTCCTATCCACACACACACCCTCTTGGGTCAGGGGAGGGCTTCAAGAAAATAGGATGTTTTTCTTTGCAGTTTGAAACATTTTGTGCAACTTTGTGTGCAAAGGCGTTTTGTAAAATAAGTAGTTACTGGGTTAGTGGCTTCCTGTGGAATATTCCTGGGAATCCTAGCTATTCTATTCACAATTGTTCAGGGGTAATTTTTGGTTTCTTGTCTTGGTAGTCTCGTGAGGGGAGCAAACAATGAGGGGGAATAAATGCAGAAATGGCTCTGAGGAGGTGAAGGGAACAGATGGCAGAAGTAACTGTCTTAGATAAAGGCCCAAGGAAGGCATCCTTGAAAGCAAACAGCTAAGGAGAGTGAGGAGCGTGCTTTTCACGCAGATAATAAGGCAGAGGTCTCTCTCCTAGATGAGGAAGATGGGAAGGCATCTTTAAAAACAAACGTCTAAAGAGATGAAATGCAGAGCCCTTAAGGAAGATAACACGGCAAACTTTCCCAAGATTGCAGAAGGGGGTTATAAACATAAAAAATGGTGGATCTCACCAAGATAACAAGAGGTAGTCATAAAACGTACATGACAGGCTCAAGGTCAGGATGGACAACAGACTGGCATGTCCAGTCTGATAAGGATGGGGGTGAGGAGGCAGAAATTAATTAGACAGCCAATTATAGCTTCAGCTTCAAAGTAGAATAGGGGAGCCTGTGTCAGGCAGAGCCCTATATTACCCCTTAGACTTCAGCCTTCCTTTGGCTTAGCTCCTTCACTAAGTCCCACCCGTCAGGGAGCTCTGCTGTCCTTTCAATAAACTTTGTGCTTGCTTTACTCTTAACTCCTGGTCTGGCATCTTCAATCATTGACTTCATCAGAACAACATGCCAGTATCAATCTGACTTCCTATAAATCTGACTTGTAGATAGTAAATTGTCTTCCTGGACTGTTGATTGCAAGTCAGTTTTGTTTTACATCTGCACACTTGGCCCATTGTCTTTTTGTATACTAAGTCTCTCCACAATAAAATAGATGATTCCAAAGCTTCTATAAATTGCTGAAGACGGAGTATAGACAGACAAGAATTTAGAAGCATGCCATCTTCTCACTGTGAGTTGTCAAGTTCCCAGAGTTCCACAGCAGCAGTGTAGAAGATGCAAAAACAATTGCATTTTTGTGAGGAAAAAATATGTACAGTGTAAACCATACCAACCAGATTATCTAAGTCTACTCTTTGCTTTGAGCTATTTTACAACTCTATAAACCATAGATTACTGTAATCTCAGCCCTCAGGAGGCCGAGGCAGGAGGATTGCCATCCTCCTCTCACTGCTTCCCAAGTAACCAGGATCACAGACATGCACCACAACATCTAACTTGTTGGTTGAGATGGAGTCTCACTACTTTTGCCCAGTCTGGCCTCAAGCCACAATCCTCCCATCTCTGCTTCCTGAGCATCTGGGATTACAGGCATATGTAACCACATCTGACTTGGCTTATTTTTGACCCATTTGTAACAATAATCCCTAGTTCCCTTATTGACTAATGAATTAAGTAAAATGTATAACATGTTTTTAAATATTATATGCAAGAATAGTTCTTGCATTCTTCAAAGTACCCCAAACTAAAAACAACCCCAAACAAATGAACATCAACTTTAAAATATATGAATACATGGTAGTATTTTTGTAGACAGGCAATTGCACAGCAATGAGAAAGGCAAATAATGCTACATATATTAACACAGATGAAGCTCACAGACATAAGATGGAGTGGAAAGCTAGACATATATTCATATTTCACTCTTCCAATTGTGTAAATCAGTAGCAGACAGCTATACATGTACCAAATCAATGTGTGGAGATACAGATCAGAATGATGGTGACTTTTGTCTTTTAACTGGAGGATTTGAGGACAGTCTCTGACTTTCTGGAAATCCTCCTTGTTTTTGTGGTACTGGGGTTTGAACTCAGAGCCTCACACTTGCTAAGAGGTGTTCTACCACTCGAGCCTCTCCACAGCCAAGAAATGCTCTATTTTTAATATACTGACAGTTACATGGGCACACATATGTAGAAGACAAACCTTTTTATCCACATATTGGCACATTTTAATGCCAGTCTGTGTTGTCTCAGTCAAGAAGAATAATAAAAGCAGCCTGTTCTAGACCACTGCAGGCAGGAACAACCCAGGCCTTACCAGCCACTCCTAAGTTCGGCGTGGTATCGCCTTCATACACATGCTTTTCACAGATCAAAAAATTCTTAAGAAGTTGGGTTTTGTTGTTTTTCGTTTATTTGTTTTTTGAGTCTTGGTGGTAGTGGGGATTGAACTCAGGGACTCACACTTGCTAGGACAGTGCTCCACTACTTGAACCACACCCCCAGCCTTTTGGGTTTTTGTCTTGTTTGGTTGTTGTTTTGTTTTGGCTTTTTAGTTTGTTTTCAGATAGGATCTGAAACTTTTGCCAGACTGGCCTCAAACTATGATCCTCCTACTTCCACATCTCAAGTAGCTGGGCTTACAGGTGTATACCACCACCCTTGGCTAGATGGTTAATCTTGTCAACTTGGTTGGATTGAGAAGCACCTAGGAAATTAGGAAAGTACATCTCTGGGTGTGTCTGTGAGGGAATTTCCAGAGAGGATTAACTAAGGAGGAAGGCCCATCCTGAATGTGGGTGTTACCATCCCATAGAGTCAGAGCCTAGATGGAATAAAATGGTAGAAAGGAGGAAAGCCCACTAGCACAAACATATTCATTCCCATTCTCTCTCTCTCTCTCTCTCTCTCTCTCTCTCTCTCTCTCTCTCTCTCTCTCTCTCTCTCTCTCTCCTTTTCTTCCTCCTCCTTCCTCCTTCTTGTCTTTCTCCTCCTCCTGTTCTTCCTTCTCCCCTCCCTCTCCTTCTCCCCTTCCTGGCCACCATGATTTGAGTTGCTATGGTCTAGCACACCCTCCCCATCACAATGGACTTCAGCCTCTGCAACCACGACCCACATAAATCATTCCTCCCCCTTAACTTGTTTATGTCAAGTCTTTTGTACAATGATGAAGAAACTGAGTAAACAGAAATATAACAAACAAATAGAGCACTTGCCCTGGAAGAATGCCATTTACAAATGTTCTTTAGGTGTTTTGTTTGTTTCGGTTTGGTTTTGGGTTTTGGTGGGACTGAGGTTTGAATTCAGGGCTTGCAAAGCAGCCCTCTACCACTTGAGTCACACCTCCAGTCCATTTTGCTCTGGTTGTTTTGGAGATGGGGTCTCAAGAAAAATTTGCCTGGGCTGGCTTCAAACCTTGATCTTCTCAATGTCTGCCTCCCAAGTAGCTAGGATTCCAGGCGTGAGCCACTGACACCTGACCAAGAGTTTCTTTTAATTAATGAATTTGGTGAGTTTTTTTTTACTGACTCAAAATTCCTTCATTTTCAAGGGTTAATTGCACATGCCAAAAATTCAGCCTCCATGCTTCTAAAAATGAAGATGTCTGGTACAGCATGTACTGTGAGTATGATCTGTGGTACCTTTATTTTAAGACATAGTCATAGTGTTGGCAGCGTGGCTAGGTAGTAGAGCCCCTGCCTAGCAAGTACAAGGCTCTGAGTTCAAATTTCAGCACCCCCCCAAAAGAGAAAGACATAGTCCTGTGTTACACACGTTTCACCCTATGACTGAGGGTGTATATGACTTTGATCTTTTAAGGTTACACTGCCGCGTGCTGTCAAAGCTATCTTAGAGTGAATAAACACACAACGATTATTGCACAACGATGAAGTCACCTGACAGCTCATCTTTCAAAGCTATTGCTGCTGTTCAATGGTGCGTGATTGCAGAGATAGAGAAAATAATACACACACTTCTGCTAATTGTCTTTACTAATATAACCATTACCATGATAATTACTTAAAAATAGCTGGGCTCATGGAAGGCTCCCTACCCACCAGCACTGCAGCAAGAGTTTTCATGTCTTAATTTGTTTGTCACGATAATCCTCAGAGGTAAGTTTTATTATTATCACTGGTAAGAGGACTAAAAAACAGGCGCGTATAGGTTCCGAAACTTTCCTGAAGATGCACAAGGTGGCAAAGCAAGATATCCACCTACCCAGGACATCTCATTCCGAAGTCTTTGTCCCTTTTTTGTGGGTCTAGGATTTGAACTCAGGGCTTTGCTCTTGTAAAGCAGGCACTCTACCGCTTGAGCCACCCCTCCTGTCCATTTTCCCCATCACGCTGTTCGATTTATGCTCAAGACCAATCTCAAATTTTCACTTTACCATTTCAGTTAAGCACATTTTCTACCCTTTTTTTAGCGTGGAAGAATTACCATAACTTTTACCCTCCTTTTTGGGCACCATTTGCTTTTGAGGAGGCATACCACATTTTCACAAAATGAACGCCAGGGAAACACTGCAGATTCCACAAGGATTTAAACACAACTGACCATAACATGGGGCTGACCTCTGCACCCACAGAGCTGTGTGATGCGTGCAGGAATTTAAACTTTTTTTAATTTCTTTCGATTTTTTTTTTTGACTGCCTGGTCAAAATTATGTGAAATAAGTCTGAGAATAATGTGGGCTTACTGTAAAGGCTTAAGCAATGATGCAAAGACCAAGATTCTCTGGGGAGAAGATGGGGGATAAAGATGGTAATCTATGTAGAAAATAATTCATGTCACCCTGTTCCTTAAATAATCTCATTCATGATCTGTATTTATGGTTGGCAGAGGGTCTCAGGTGGTAGAGCTCCTCCCTAGCAAGTGTGAGGCCCTGAGTTCAAAACCCTGTACTGCCAAAAACAAACAAACAGGAAAAGTGCACTGGGAAGGACAAAAGGGAGGGGCTGGTTCACAGAGAGAAAGTTCTCACTCATCCACTTATGCAAATGAGGGATAAAGCGTCCCCAATCCTGATTGACCAGTCTATTCCTGATTGGTTGGCATTTGACAGTAGGTGGCAGTTTATTGGTCAGGGGTCTATTTATCTTGGCAGTTGAAACAGGAGCACACGTCCCAAAGGCTAAGTCTGTGACTCTATCGGGAACACAGAGGATGGCTTTCAGGCTCCATTCTGAGTGTTAGGCCCAGTCAAACCACCTGGAACCCTTTTTGGAAATTCAGCTCTTCTTAAAGTTCACATAACACAGTACAAATGACTGACTTTGTTTTAGAGACTGACATACATTTTTTTAAAAACAAAATCAGAAACTGTGAGAGTGGGCCTGGAGGATCAGCCCTGTGATCCTAGGTAGTCAGGAAGTGGAGATAGTGACCATCAGGCTGGACCCTGCTAGGGCAAACACACAGCCCTATACTTGAAAAACAACTAAAGCAAAAAGGGCTGAGGCATGGCTCAAGTGGTAGAGCGCCTGCCTAGCAAGTACAGGCCCTGAGTTCAAATCCCAGCACCGCCAAAATAAAAAAGAATTGTAGTCACAGCATCAGTAAGCAGCCTGGTGCCGCCCAGCATATTAACAGCTCAAAGAAAGGCAATCTCGTTGATAGTACCACTCAGAAATTTTTGTCTGATTAATTCATCTTCTGGTTATTATGTATGACCTCACCTCTAAGTTACTAGTTAAACAAATTAACTTATAATTTGAATTATAAACTATAAAATGTAATTTATATGTCAATACATGTATGAATTTTTTAATTAAAAATAACTTTTGAAAAGCCAGGCGTGATGGCTCACACCTGTAGTCTCAGCTACTCAGGAAGTGGAGCTAGGAGGATCATGGTTCAAGGCCAGGTTGGGCAAAAGTTAGCCCAGCACATGCTTCTGATCGCAGCTACTCAGGATGCAGGGGTTGGAGGATTGGAGGATTGTGATCGGAGGCCGGTTGGGCAAAAGCACAGGACCCAATCTGAAAAATAACGAAAGCACAAAGGGCAGGGGACATGGCTCAAATAGCAGAGCATTTGAGCAAAGCTGAATTCCACCCCCAGTACTGACAAAAAAGGGGGGGTCATTAGCATAGAAACTGTGGGTACAGCAAGCATTTTCTTTCTTCAGTTTCCCTTGATGTGAAATCCAAAGGTCCCCGGTGCATGGCAGGGGGGCAAATGTCCTCCATTTCAGAAGGTCCCCCGCCTGTGATAGGCTTACAGGTGGTTCATTCAGTGTCACAGATCGGTTCTCTCCGACATGCAGGTGAGCCTGTCTCTCTTCCACTCACAGATTCGGGGAAAAGCTATTTCTTTATTGAGGAAAATGCGAAAGACGTGTGCATGATGTACCTGATCAACATCAGTGAGGATGGCATCGTGAGCTCCATGCTGCTGGCCTTTGGTACGTGCAGCTGCCTGGCCTCTGAGGAGGAAGGAGGTGGCACTAACGGCTGCTGATTCTCTCAGGTGCTGTGTCCAGCTGGTGGGTGAGGATGAGAATGCTGGCCTTGTGTTTATTCTATCTGGAAATCTGGTCTGGCTATATATAGCCCAAGTTGGCCTGGAACTCACAACCCTCCTACCTCAGCTTCCCAAGTACTTGGATTACAGAAGTGTGCCACCATGCCCAGCTTGAAGCATCATAACTTAGGAAAATTTATGCTGGGCAGATTTGAGAGAGAGACAGAGAGGAGGAGGGAAGGAGGGAGGAACCGAGCATAGTGGCTCACACTTGCAATCCCAGCTACTCAGGGGGCAGAGATTGGGGGATCATGGCTTGAGGTCATGTGAGGCAAATATTAAGAACCCATCTCAACAACCAAGCCAGGTGTGGTGGTGTGTGCCTGTGATCCCAGCTATTCGGGAGGCATCAATAGGAGGTTCACCATCCGGGCAAAAACTTGAGATCTTACTTGAAAAATAACTAAAGTAAAAGTGGTACAGCACCTGCCTAGCAAGTGCAAGACCGTGAGTTCAACCCCCAGTACCACCAAAAAAAAAAAAAAGCCAGTGAAAGTGATCTAGCACAGCATGTCTTTGGCTCCTTGTGGTTATAACGATTGTCTTCAACTGGATTTTTGTCACTTCTTTCGGATCTCCCCGGCAGAGTAAAGAGTCTGATAACGTAATTCTCTAACTCAGTGGCTTTCAAATATGACCTCACAATCAACCACCTGGGCAGGGGTTTTTTTAATTAAGGTAAAATACACAGCACATACAACTTACCACTTGAACCATTTGAACAGTGGCTGGGGGGCGGTACTGGGCTTTGAACTCAGGGCCTCACGTTTGCTAGGCAGGCATTCTACCCTTGAGTCACACCACCAGTCCCACTGGAAGCATTTGGAAGTTTACTATTTGTCGACTTTTCCTGCATACTCAGTTTTGTGCAACCAAACACATCCAGTGCCAGAACCTTTCAGCACCCCAAGGAGACCCCGGCCTGCAAGCTCTCACTCCTCACTGCCTCTCCCTCCCAGTCTCTGGCCACGCTCTGCTTCCTCTCTCTATGAATTCCTCATTCAGGACATTTCATGTGAGTGAAATCACACAATGTGTGGCCTTTTGTGTCTGGCTGCTTTCACTTGGCCAAAAAAAAAAACTTGGCAGCCCTGGGATTTGAACTCAGAACTCAAACTTGCTGTCAGGTGCTCTACCAGTTGAGCCACACCCAAGTCCTTTTTTGCTTTAGTTATTTTTCAGGTAGGGTTTGTGTTTTTGTCCAGGCCAGCCTGGAATGTGATCCTCCTATATACACTTCCTTTGTAGCTGGGGTGGCAGATGTGTGCCACCATGCCCACAGTTTTTAACTGTCATGCAAACTTTTTGCCCAGGCTAGCCTTGAACCTCAATCTTCCCAGTCTCTGCCTCCAGGGTAGCTGGGATTACAGACATGAGCTACTGTGCCTAGCCCTTGACAAAATTTTGTCAAGGTTCCCCATGTTACAGCATTGTGTTCATCCTCCATTCCTCTTCAACCACTAATATTCCACTCTACTGAAAGCCATGTGGTGTCCATCCTCCCACTCACAGATGGAATTCCCATCTTTTGGCTTATTGTGAATCAGGCTGCGCTGGACATTCTTGTATAAGCTTTTGTTTCAATGAGTGTTTTCAACTCTTTGGGGTGGACACCCGGGAGTGGAAGCACTGGATTGTAGGGCAACTCTGTGCTTAACTTACTGACAAAATCTGGGGCATTCAGAACCTCAGACCTCCATCTTCCTACCTCTACCTCCAGAGAGACTGGGATGGCAGATGGGAGCCCTGGGCCTGGCAACATTTAGTGTTTCTTATAGCAAGATTCATGTTTTGGAAAAGGAGATGGGACAAAACCAAAGGTAACACCTAATATTTTGTCTCTTCTGATTTTTTAATATAATTGTCCATATTTATGGGTTGCAATGTGATATATCAGTGCACGTGCACAGCGTGTGATGGTCACAGACACACTTGGTAACAAATACATCTGTCACCTCACGCTCTCACCATTTCTTTCTCTTGAGCACATTCAAGACCCTCTCTCCAAGCCATTTTGAAATATCCAATTAATTGCTCTCAGCCATAGTTATCCTACTGTGCTCTAGAGCGTTCAAGGTTTTTCCTCCTGTCAGGTGGAGTGGTTCAGGCCTGTAATACCAGCTACTCAGGAGATCAAAACCAGGAGGATGGTAATTCAAGGCCAGCCTGGGCAAAAAGTTAGCAAGACCCCATCTTAGCCAACAATCTAGGCATGGTGGCATGCTTCTGTAATCCCAGCCACTGGGACTCAAAGGTAAGAGGATCACAATCCAAGGCCAGCCCCAGGCAAAAAAACAAGACCTTATCTGAAAAATAACTAAGGAAAAAAAAAAAGGGCTAGATACATGACTCAAGAGATAGAGCACCTGCCTAGCAAGTGTGATGCCCTGGGTTCAATCCCCAATAATCCCAAAATTAAAAATGTCAGCTCTCCTTTCCAACTGAGAACAAAGTCTGGGAACTCAATCACCCTGGAACTGGCTACAGGAGACAGGGAGAGGAAACCGCACCCATTTGGGTGTCCCGACCTCCACACCCTGAATCCTGGTGTCCTTCCCTTTCCTGTCAACACGTAGCTGGAGTTCAGAGCCCCATAAAGAGAACTCTGCAGGTTCTGGAAAGAAAAGTGGCAGAGCTCCTTCATTCGGAGGAGGACAGGCTGCTGGCTCTGCAACTGCCCAAACCCAGGCGGACTCTCCTGTAACTGGCCGAAGAATCACTTGTCTCGGAAGGAATCAGTATTCTGTTCCAGCTCCACTAAATAACCACTTGCAATTTTGTCTTCTGATTCAAGTCCAAGCCCCAGGTCGTGACCTGAAACCTAAAGACTACAAGAGCTACAAAGAGTTGATAGAGGAAATGAAACTCCCAGTCAAAAATATTATTAAAATCACTGAAACGGGTAAGTCACCTTCTTCTTTTTACTGTATTGTTCCTGCAGTAAGAAAATAAAGTGCTAAGGCTGCATGCAGTGCCTCATGCCTGTAATCCCAGCTACACAGGAAGCAGAGATTGGGAGGATCGTGGTTCAAGGTTAGCCTGGGAAATAGTTAGCAAGACCCCATCTTAACCAATAAACCATGCATGACGGTATGTGCTTATAATCCCAGCTATGTGGTAAGCTGCAGGTAGGAAGACTATGGTCCAAGTCTGGCCCAGGCAAAAATTTGAGATCCCTTTTGAAAAAAATCACTTAAGCCAAAAGGGTTGAGGCTATGGCTCAAGTGGTAGAGTAGCTGCCTAGCAAGTGTGAGGCCCTGAGTTCAAACCCCAGTACCACCAAAATGTGGTTATAAATATATATGTGTATATTGTTAAAATGTAAAATGATCATACTTCAAACAGTATATTCATTAAGTTTTTAAGTGGGACAGACTTCATTATGTCTTCTCTTTCTGCAGACACCTGTCCCCGTGACAGCAATTAGGTAAGTGGGTATCCACCTAACACCGATGCTCCCGACTTCTAATAATAGGATAAAGATGTATGGTAATCAAAGTTTAGTTGGTACATTCATGTCCTTCAGAGTTGTCCAGGTATTTCTTGCCAAAAGTCACTGTTCACCCCTGAGCAAAACAACTGAACTTCTACTTCAAGAGAAATCCCTTTGCTTCGGGAGCTTATTGTGTGTGGCCGTCACGGTCCCACTCCTGAAGCAGCAGTCTTTAGCTGAGCACAGCAGAGTCACTGGGCGGTGGATCCCCAAGGCCCAGGCTAAGAATAAGAACTTTGCAGAGCCAGTGGCTCACACCTATAATCCCAGCCACTTGGGAGGCTGAGATCGGGAGAATCAAAGTTTAAGATCAGCCAGGGCAAAAAGTTTATGAGACCCCATCTCCAAAATAACCAGAGCAAAATGGACTGAGGTGTGGCTCAAGCGGTAGGTAGAGTGCCTGCTTTGCAAGTGTGAAGTCCTGAGTTCAAACCCCAGTTACACCAGAAGAAAACAAAAGAACTCTGGGGAGTTGCAATTGTCCACATTTACTCAAGTGCTTCAGGGACAGAGAGTGACAGTGACTAGACAGAGCACATCTTTTTTCTGGAGTTTTGCTGTGGTCACTCGCTGCCTCTGTATTTGTCCAAGAATACGGGACAGGGGTTCAGGGAGGAAATAGCAAGCAGGAGATTTTATTAGCTTTGATGGCACTACCTGTTCCAGAAGACACAGACAAAGACAGACGACACACAGGTAGGTGGAAGGATGGGCTAGTGGGTAGATAGATAGATAGACAGATAGATAGATTAGATAGGTGGGTGGGTGGGTGGACAGATGGATGGATGGACAGACAGACAGATAGGAAGATAGACAAATGGATTAATAGATAGACAGACAGGAAGATAGATAGATTAAATAGATGGGTGGGTGGGTGGGTGGATCATTAACAGATAGACAGATAGATAGGAAGATAGATAGATGGATAGATGAATGGATAGACAGACAGGAAGATAGATAGATTAGATAGGTGGGTGGGTAGATGGGTGGATGGATGGAAGGACGGAAAGAGATAGACAGATAGATAGATAGAAAGATAGATAGATAGAATCCAATGTAACATCAGATGTCATCTTTTCTTATTGACGAGTTGAGAAACAACAAATTGCCAGGTGCTGGTGGCTCACGCCTGTAATCCCAGATACTCAGGAGGCAGAGATCAGGAGGATCAAAGTTCAAAGCCAGCCTGGGCAAATAGTTCAAGAGACCTTATCACAAAAATACAGTTCACAAAAAGGGCTAGTAGAGTGGCTCAAGGTGTCAGCCCTGAGTTCAAACCCCAGTACTGCCACCAAAAAGAGACAGACAGAGAGAGAGAGAGAAGTTACAGTGTTTAAATGGAAATGCTGACTACCTTTATATGGTCGTTACACATCACGCACACGTACTCCATTATAACACCACCGCCGCCCATAAACAAGTTCAAATACTGTATGTCAGCTAAAAATAAAATAAGTTCAATCCTGTTTTGGGATATAATCAAAAGAAGACCATGAGTAATCAGCAAGTTTGTGACTGCCAGATCAAGGCGATGTCTTACTTTTTTTTGTTCTTGGCAGTACTGGGATTTGAACTCAGGAACTTGTGCTTACAAGGCAGGTGCTTTACCACTTAAGCCAACACCTCCCAGAATCTTTTGTTTTACTTTATTTTTTTAAATGCCCAGGCCAGCCTGGACCTCAATCCACCTACTGACGCTTCCCTTGTAACTGCAATGACAAGCATACACCCAACTTTTTTCTAGTTGGTTGAGATGGGGTCTTGAGAATTTTTTGCCTGGGCTGGCCTCTAACTACGGTCCTCCCAATAGCCACCTCCCAGGTAGTTGGGATTCTATTAGGTTTGAGCCACTGAGCCCAGCCTCAAGAAAATGTCTCAAAGACACCTAGATAGAACTTAATGGGGGTGCACAGATTACAGCAGAAATATGGGAGATAAACTGGCTATTTGTGATTATCGGTATGCAAACGAACAGCTCTTAAAGAAGCTATCTTTCCTCCACCATCTGTTTTGGGGAACTTTGTCTAGAATCAGTTGACTGAAGCTGTGTGGTTTTATTTCTGGGTCTCCTACTCTATTCCATCGGTCTGTGTGTCTCTCTGGGCCAGTTCCCTGCTGGTTTTGTCCCTGTAGCTCTGTGGTACAGTCTGAGGTGAGGTATTGTGAAACCTCCAGCGTTGCTGTTTTTGCTCACTATTGCTTTGGCTATTCTGGGTCTTTTGTGTCTCTGTGTAAATTTTAGGGTTCTTTTTTCTATTTCTGTGAACAATGTGATTGGAATTTAGATGGGGGTTGCCTTGAATCTGTAGCTCACTTTCAGTAATGCAGCTATTTTAGCAATATTAATTCTGTCAACCCATGAACGTGGGAGGTCTTTCCCTCTTCTAGTGTCTTCTTAACTTTCTCCTTTTTTTTCCTTTTCTGTGGGAGTGGGGTTTTGAACTCAGGACTTTGCATTTGCAAAGCAGGCACTCTACTGCTTGAGCCTCACCTCCAGTCCATGCTGCTCTGGTTATTTTGGAGAGGGGGTCTTGTGAACTATTTCCCCAGGCTGATCTTGAATCAGGATTCTCCCCATCTAAGCCTCCCAAGGAGCTGGGATTACAGGTGTGAGCCACCACGCCTGGCTTCCTTGTTCTTCATTCCACAAGGCCCCAGAAGAGAATGTTTAGTGATCACTTCCCCCGGTGTCTGCTGGGGATGCTGAGTCAAATGCATTTGCTGACTCTCTCCTTCTGTCTTCCAGTCCTCTTCCCACTTCCCGTGACGGTTGCCCTCCATGTCAAGATGGCTAAACGCCTTCTGCATTTGGAAAACACAAACATCCAGGCCGACCGTGTACTTGACCTGTCAGCAGACTCATCCACGCAATGGGAAATCCGCCCTGGTTTTCACATATGCTGCTCTTTCTCACCCTGTGCAAGTGTATTTCACAGGCTGCCCCTTCTCCCCACCATTCTGTTTCTTCATCTTAGGTTATCAGTCTCCTTTCAGAGAATGAGGATGTAGCTCAGTGGTAGAGCGCTATGCAAGTGTCCTGGGTTCAATCCCCACTGCACTCCCAAAAAAAGATTTTAGTTACTCAGTATCAATGTCCTTAGAGAGTATCTTAGGATAGACCAGTAGAGGGCAGCAGTGCAGTGATCTTTATGGCCTGACCCGGATTGGATTTTTTTTCCTGACAAACTGGATTTATTTGGTTTTGGTATTATCTCCCCACCCCCAAAAAAAAGAAAAGAAAAAAATAATGGTGGGCATGGTGGCTCATGTCTGTCATCCCAGCTACCCAGAGGCAGAGAAAGGAAGGATCGCAGTTGGAGGCCACCCTGGCAGAAATGTGAAACTCTATCCAAAAATACTGAAAGCAAAAAGGGCTGGGGCCTGCCTCAAGTTGTAGAGCACCTACTTAGCAATCGCTGACCTCAAACCCCAATCCTCCCAATATGCACCTGCTGAGAGCTGAGATTACAGGTGTGAGTTACTGAGCTTGATGAAAATACTCTTTAAAAATAAAAGTGAATATCATAGAGAGGTTGAATTGGTCAAGTTCACTGTACATATCTGCAGAATTGTCACAAGAAACCCCCTTGAACTATTAATGTATACCAATAAACAAAAGGGAAATAAATCATTTCCAGACTAACAAAAATGTGGGGTGGAACTTGACAGCACAAAATAGGGGAAATAAAGACAGAGGGAGGCAAAGATGCAAAACAACCCAGGGAAAAAACACCAGAGCAGAGAGTATTGCTATATGGCAAATTTAACTGGTACTTGTATAAGAGGTGTCTACACTGCTTTTGCTGAAAACCACTAGCTCCTTACTTGAGCCCAAGACTTAACTAGATACAGGAGAAGCTTGGCATCCCTGTCTCAATTTTGCACCTGCTGTCCTTTGAGCCATTCTATCCTGCAGCCACCTTAGAATAAAGAACGGGCAGGAATGATTGATAACATCTTTATAACAAGACACTAAAATTTTCTGTAAGGAAAAATGGAGATTTGCAGGAGAGACACCCCCCAAGTGAGGACAATTACCTAAAATGACACCCTCAATGTCTTGGGAACCAGTTCGCTCCCCTCAAGTAGTGACAGTGATGACAACTTCTCTGAGACCCTCCAATAACAAGGACTGAGATAAAGGTCACCCAGACCCCACCTGACCACTGGAATACACCTGGTGCTGGCTGGGCCTGTTTCACTCTCCACAACTTTGTCTCTTACCCTAATTCTTTGTCTGCTTGAACCTTTGGCTCGGGGTGAATCCAACTATGATATATTGTAAGAACTTTTGCAAATATCACAATGTACCCCCAGTACAACAAGAATATGATAATAAAATAAAAGAAGAAAAAATAAAGAACTTTACTGAATGTAAAAAAATAAACTTATAGCTCATGTCTGCACCCCAAAGATGGCTGAAGATGGGCCGAGTGCGTACTTTGTCTCTGCCCACAGCACATCCCAGGCTGTGATAAACCTCCTTTCTCTGTCCATCACCCTGTCTCTTTACTTGACGTACAGGGTTGAGTACAGGGTTGATGTATAGAGGGCCCAGAAGTTTGGGCCTGGTGTCTAAAACCCCTGTTTCACTTGGGATCAATAACTCATATGTGTGATCAGATTAGGCGACAGGTGCTGTTAGTCACTCCATGTTCTCCTCATGACAAAACTTAAGTCCCACAGGTAACTGATCACACATTGAAATCATTTCAAAATCCCTAATGCGGTGCACCTCCACTCCCATCCAGACCCAATGCTCAGAAGTTTCTCTTGGCTCCTGCATGTCCTGTCTTTTAAGGGTAGCTGCCACTGAGGCTCTGAAGCCTGTCACTTGTAGATTAACTACAGAGTAAAGCAAGCCCTCCTTTCCCCAGCCCTCCCTGTCCCATAGGACAGAAACACTGTGCACAACAAAAACCAGCCCCCAGCTGCATTACTCCACAGCTGGGTCCAGAGGACTGCAGCTCTCACTGACCTGAGGCTAAAACACAGGACAGCAGAGCCACCCACCCATCTTGGACCCCCATACCCTCCCTTGAAAAAACATTGAAAAGACTCTCCCTTGGCCTGGAGATTGGCTCATGTTGAAATCAGAGTTTGGGACCTAGAGCCTGAACTCCTGGGTTTCTTCACGTCAGGACAGGCCACTTGTCCCTGTATGACAAATAAAGAGCATGGTGCAGGGCAGAGAAAAGAGGTTTATTACATGGCTCAGGACATGCCATGGGCAGAGGCAGAGTGAACACTCATCCCATCTTCAGCCATCTTTGGGTACAGACACAAGCTCTACCTTTAGACAAAGAAGTAGAAGAGGTATGCGCAGTTAAACTGTCCCAGTCACAGGTGTGGCCTGGTTAGTCTTTAGCTCAGTCCTGGTGCTAAAGACTGAGTTATGGAGAAGTTGTTATCCAGAGTCACTGTCGCCTGGCAGGCAGTCAACCTGTGGAGGCTTTACTGTTAGTTGTAGTTTTTGATAGAACAATAATGTCACCATTTTGTGAATCGGCCAAAAATGGCATCCCCGCCCTTAAACAACTTCCCATCCTCTAAGACAGCACATGCACTAACTTCCTTAACCTCCCCCTTCTATAAAAGCCACTCCTCGTCCAGACTCGGGGCTGCACCATCTTTTCCCCAGCCAGCCTGGCAGTTTGGGCCTGCCATTAAACTTTGCTCTATGGACATGAGTCTTATCTTGTGAGCTTTCTTTGTGAGCAGCGTTTTTCCTAACATTTGGTGCCATGACTTGGATCCGGTTGAGTTCCTGGCACTGACCTTGCTCTCCCTGCCTCCCCCATCCATCCCACTCTCTCTCTGTCTCTCTCTCTCAATTCCCATTTCCTTCCTCCGGGATCTGAGCTGCTTTACCGGGACCCCTGATCCTAGAAAACGCCACTCTTTCACTAGCTCACAGGGAAGTTCCTCCACCCCAATGTGCCTCCAACTGCCATCCACCACCGGCCAATCTTCCCTCAAGTTCCTCTCTCCCTCGGTGAGTCCTCCCTGCATGCTGAGCTGTGGTCTCTCTCTCTCATTTCCTTGAAAACCTAGCGCTAGGTCGCAGCTCACTCTCATCCCGGGAACTGGGTTCCCTACTAGGGACTGTGGAACCCCACAGAGAAGACATTACCTCTGGGCATTGTGTTCCACGTTTCTCTCTCTCTCCTGAGGACCTGATATTTTGGGGATGCCCTCCATATCTCTCCTCAGGTCAGGACTCACCATGGGAGCTGGACCGTCCCAAATTCCTTTAGACTCCCCATTGGGATGTGTCCTGGCCAACCTTGGGCCCCTCCGCCTAATGCCTGATCTTAAGCCTCGAAAGCTCATTTTTCTCTGTAATCAGGCCTGGCCCCAATATCCATTAGACAATGCCTCCAAATGGCCACTTAATGCATTTTCAATCCCAATATTTTAAGGGATTTATACATCTCTGTGAGCGTGCTGATAAATGAAAGGAACTTTCCTACATCCAATCCTTTCCCCGATCTCTGCATCAAACCCTCCCTCTGTACTTTCTGTTTCCCTGCACAGATTCTATTAGCCTGTAAACCAGTTTCTAAATCAACCAATTCCTCTCCCAAACCTCCTCCTTCCCCATGTAAACAGACTTCTTGCACTGCTTACTATGCCTATCTCCTCCTATCTTCCTGAAAAACTTTCCCTGTCATGGAGTTAAGCAAGCCATTCCTTGCCAACTCTGGCCTCAAGGAGATTCCAGATGTGGGAGAGCTCATGTTCCCTTCCTGTGGGCTGAGACCAAGCCCTGGATTTATTTGGGTACGCCACATGCTACACTGGCGGAGTCCTGTTTGATTATGGCATCTGATGACTGCTTCTCTTCCTCCCCCCATCTAATGTCCCTTTTTCCTGAGACAGTGACCGGAGAGTGGAGGTTTCATTTTGCTGAAAGTGTGCCAGTACCAGTCAATGGGAGTGACCTAGAGACACAGGTGATGGCTAATCCCATAGGCATGTGTCATGCCTACAGGCTCTGCCTTCCCCTCCCTTACCTAAGATGTCAGCTCACCTTTTCTGCCTCCTCCATGGTCTCACCGCATGTCTTTTGTCTCTGTCTGCCTTCCTGTCCCTGGGCTTACTGGGACCCTGACTCCCATGAAAAACTTGTAACATGGTACCTTATGACTTAAGTTATTCCAACTAGTTTGCCAGGCTTCTCAATCTAAAGTAACTTTAAGTCAGCTGCTTTACAAAAAGCACTTACAAAAAACTGCGGCTGCCACACTCACACTCTAACTCCGCCCCCACAAGGGGAGGAGGGAAAACAAACAGGCATGCTGGTGCACAGGATGTCAGCTCCTGGACACAGCAAAAATGCCTGCCGTAGCTAAGAAAATCCATAGAAAGGACCAAGCACATCCTGGGCCACCAGCCACACATGGCGATGGCTGCAGCCCACAGCCACTTCCCCTAGAATAAACACACACAGAGTATACAGGAAGGGGGCAACAGGCTGCAGGATCAGGCCTAGGCAGTCAGGATCACTTGTCATGGGTGTGTGTGGAGGGCATTGGTGCCTTACACACACCCTGCTCCTAGCCCTACCTCACACCTTGGGACATCAGACCCAGCCCTTGTAAGCCAATTGTTAGCTCAAGGTTCTAGTTCCAGAAATAACAAAATAGACATTACTGTGTTCTCTAAACTTCTCATTTAAAATTTTCTATACCTTTGGCCTCAACATAAATTTTTCCCTCCACATATTAACACTAGTTGTCCCGTATGGTACTGTTATTGGCCTGAATGCCCTCTGAGTGCCCTTCTCTAACTTTACAAATGATTTATTTCTTTGTTAAAAAGTAGCCTTTATTAAAGAGGCTGCCTGCTGTTAGCTAAAAGACGGGATCCTAGCGTTTTGTTCTTTCTAGATGGATCTGCCCCCATTCCAGTCTTCTGGCCTGTCTATTAAAATGTTAAATATATATATATTAAATATATAATATTTATTTAATAATAATAATATATATATATATATATATATTAAAAGCTTTGTACTGAGGCAAGGCCTCAGTATGCCTTGGGTGACCAAGAGAAGTGGCCTTCACAGGGTTCCTTAAATTACAATACCATACTCCAATTAGACCTTTTCTATAAAAGTAAAAAAAGTAAGCTGATGTGCCCTATACAAATTTCTACCTTCTAAGCCACCCCAATACTCAGAACCTCTTAATGAGTGCTTCCCTCTTCAACATGCAGTGGTAGGAAGAGGGCAAGTCTTATGTCCCCTTCCAGTTATCAGATCTAAGGGAAATTTAAAAACATCTAAACAGCTGTACTCATGCCCAGACAAATACATTCAAGCCTTTATCTCTGTGATCCAAACCTTTCAACTGACATGAAAGGATATTATGCTTCTACTAGACCAGACTCTTATCTCATTAGAAAAGCAATGAGTTCTGGCCCAGGCCACTCAAGTTGGAAATGATTATATGGCTCAAGCAGTATAGTGCAGCTTTACAAGCATAAAATCCTGAGTTCAAGCCCAGTACAGCCGAAGTAAAGAGAAAAAAAAATATTTGGGGCTGAGGAAGTAGCTCAATGGAAGAATGTCTGCCCAGCATGTGCAAACCCCTGGGTTCAATTCCCCAGCATTACTAAATAAAAAAAAATGGTAAGGAAGATAAGTGGCATTAATGTCACTTCAGACATCTCATAGTGGAAAAACGTAGTCTAACCTAGACCAGATCCCTCCTTCTTCAAGTGAGGAAACTGAGGCCCAGAACAGTACAGAGACCTGCTCTCCAGAGTGTCAGGTGTCAATGTAAAATAACAACTTTGCTTTACAGCAACAACCTAAAAAAAAAAGAAAAGAAAAGAAAATCCCCCTACCTTTCTACAGCATCTTAAGGAGGCTATCAGAAAGCATACCACAATGGACCAGAGTCACAGGTGAGAGAGGTTCTCCTCAAAGATAAATTTCTAACAGTCAGCCCCAGATATTCATAAAAAACTCAAAGACTGTGGCTGAAGGGAAAAAGTCATTGAACCAAGTAATACAGGTAGCCATGTCTGTATTTTTAGCTATGTCTGTATGTCCAGGACCTTACTAACAGGAGAGAAAAAGATAAGAGACACCATGGCCCCATTGCTGCTCTCAGAGAGGGCCCCACCCAACTGGAGCCTGTATCCTGAACTTGCTACCATCATGGTGGACAGGAGGGGCACTTCTGCAGAGAATACTTAAGGGGGGACAGCCTGGGAGACAGCCTCGCCCCCAACCAGGACCCTGCCCTCTCTACAAGGGTAACCACTGGAAATCTAAGTTCCCCCATCACCAAATGGAATGCGAGGTGCCACCTCCTATGGATTTATGGGTCTCAGCCTCCTGTCCATGCTCCACTTATTAATATCGATATTGAGGAGCCTCAGGTAGTCATAATGGTAGAGAAGTGAAAGGTCATTTTCCTCCTAGATAGTGGAGCCCTTTTCTCTGTTTTACCTTTTTCTCCTGGTCCCCAGTCCAATAATAAAAGTTATTGTTTGAGGCAAATCTGGCAAGCCCCTAGAGCGCTAGTTTACCCAGCCTCTGGCCTGCTCTTTGGGAGACCTCCTCTTCTGTCACTCTTTCCTCATAGTACCTAAAACTCCAGTGTCCCTGCTGGGACGGGATTTGCGATCTCAATTAAAAGCTCAAGTTCTCCTCTCCCCAGGCAGCTAGCTATCTCTGCTGCCCCCTCCTTCAGGAACAAATAGATTCCACAGTGTGGACTGATGAGATGAGTGTAGGGAGGGCCATGAGTGTAGGGTGAGCCAAGACAGCCCTCCAAAGTATTCAAAGAGAGCTCAAAGATCCTTCACAGTTTCCACATCCAAAACAATATCCCCTCAAGCCTGAGGGACAATGAGGCCTTATGCCTATCATAAATTCCTTAAAACAACAAGGGCTACTAATTAGTTACTCCAGCCCATATAACAAATTTAAAATTCTTATAAAAGCTAATTTTAAAATACAAGGTACAAAGTAAACAACTAAAAGGATATAGATAGGTAGCAAATGTATTTTTTGAGAAGGTAAAGGAAAAAGAAGTGTTTTTAGATGAGAAAGGATTTTGTAAAAAAAGGGTTTATCCTAAAGATTGTTTCAAATAGGAGGGATAAAGACAAACCATCAAAGGGTTTAGTATGTTATATAAAGGTCTAAGTAAGTTTTAAAAGTATATAATAAAAAAGCTTCGGTGTGTAATAAAGTTAAAGTTGAATATAATCTAAGAGTTGCCTAAAAGATTTTTAGGTTCATGTCAAACTAAAATCAAATTCTCTATGTCTATAAAATAACAAGGTTATCTCAATATTGTTCTGCTCTGAGTAACATCTACAAAAAACCGTTACAGAGAAAGATTTTATCAAAGAAATTATTTGTGTTTTCTGCTGATCTTGTCAAGCTTTAAGTACTACAAAATCAGAGCTCATTTACATATTTGCTTATGTGTCTTAAATGACCACCTTGTAACAGTGTTGTTATACTTTATCTAAATATGGTACAAACATTTAAAAAGTTAAAAGTGTCAGTTTATATAAAATAATGAGCTAAAGCTCTCTTTTACCCAAGAGTGTTACATTTAAATCCTGACAGCCCCTGCCTCCCACAGGTCACCTACCTAGGTGTGGCCTTAAAGGGACAGACTCACTCCCTGAGTCATAAATGCATCAACCCAATCTTCCATTTCCCAACCCCCATAACATAAGACAGCTTACAGCTTTCTTGGCAGTTATAGGATTTTGCAGAATTTAGATCCCTAGGTATGCAGTCCCTGGGCAGACACCTTTTTATGCTCCTCCTAATATTCCTATTTGGGTCTTAAATAATGTACGGTCACCCATTTCTCTTAGAAAACTTGCCTCCAACAGACTCTGCTCCTCTGGCTGACTACCTGCCTTCTCAGAGAACTCAGAGAGCATGCAGACCAGATCCTGCCCCACCCTATAACAATTTCTGTTAAACAGGGCATCTTGTTCTCCAAAAAGGATCTTCTACCCTCTCCATTGGGACTTCGATGGACCAGCCCTCATCTGGTCATTATCATGACACCCACTGCTGTCAAACTTAATGGGTTCCCCAATGGCGGCACCTCTCAAGGAACAGTTAGAAAAATGGAGAAGGGAATTGGAGGACTCTTGAAATTGTCTAGGGAACAACATTTCACAGTGGTTCTCCTGGCCAATGCCCATCCCAATGCCTATGTTTCTTGCTCTCCTGTTCTTAAGCTTCCTCCCTTGTATCATACTACATGTCTGCTACTGCTAATCAAAAACTTAACCAGTTGTACCTCCAGGGATACCAACCTCTCCAAAACCATCCAGAGGACTGCTCTGAGGGCCCCCACCAGGACACAGGAGCCTAGGATCCTGCCCCATACAATTCCCCCTGCCAGCAGGAAGCAGCTAAAGAGACCAATGCTTTGCCCCAATTCCTGATCCTCAGCCCCTACCCTCATCATTTTTAAAGAAAAAATGGGGAAATGATAGAACAATAATGTCGCGATTTTGTGAATTGACCAAAAATGGCAGCCCCGCCCTTAAACAAATTCCCACACTCTAAGACAGTCCCACCCCTACTAGAGACTACTGCACATGCACTAACTTCCTTACCCTCCCCCTTCTATAAAAGCCGTGACTCTTCCAGACTCGGGGCTGCGCCATCTTCTCCCCAGCCAGCCTGGCAGTTTGTGCCTGCCATTGAACTTTGCTCTATGCACATGAGACTTATCTCGTGAGCTTTCTTTGGGAGCGGCAGTTTTCCTAACAGTTTCAATCCCTTGTCATGAAGATGTTATCAGTTCTATCCTTCCAGGAACTCAAGGTGATTGCAGAGTGACTGTTGAGAGAATGGCTCAGAGCAAAGACAGATACAAAATCAGAGGCAGGGGTGCCAAGTTTCTCCTACTTTTGATTTGTAGGTCCAAATAAGGAGTCAGTGCTTTTCAGCAAAAGCAGTTTGAGAGACTCTTACCCTGCTTTTGGAAACACTGGCCAACAGAGCACCCACCATGGTTTGAAAAACCATTGAAAAGACTCTCCCTGGCCTGGACTAGTAGTACACAACTATAATCCCAGTTACTCAGTGGATGGAGATGGAAGATCAAGGTTCAAGCCAGCCTGAGCAAAAAGTTAGCAAGACCCCATCTCAATCAACAAGACAGGCATAGTGGGTGGTTCGTATATGCAATCTCACCCATACAGGAAGCTGTAGGTAGGAAGATGAAGTCAGAGTACGTCTCTGGGCAAATAACTAAAACTAACTAAAGCAAAGAGGATTTGGGGCAGAACTCAAGTGGTAGAGCATGTGCCTGGCAAGCACAAGGCCCTGAGTTCAAACCCCAGTACTGCCAAAAAAAAAAAATCCCTTAAGGCAAGGGATAAGGCAGTTGCCCCATCTTCCAACTTGTCCTGTTGTTGCGATTAAAGCTTTCTTCATCACTCTGCCTCTTGGTGTATTGATTCCGTCAAGTGGCAGCCAAACTGAAACCAGAGTTTTGGACACAAGGCCCAAACTCCTGGGATTCCACAAGCCAGGTCCGACCACTTGCAAATAAAGAGGCATGGTGAAGGCAGAGAACGGAGGCCTGTTACACGGCTCGGACACACTGTGGGAAGAGGCACAGTAAGCACTCAGCTCATCTTCAGCCATCTTCAGGATGCAGACATAAGCTATAAGTTTAAGTAGACAAAAGAACTTGGGGAAGGGGACAAAAGTCACAGTGGTCCAGTGGGACCTGATTGACCATACCTCAGTCCTTGCTATTGAGGGTTCCCAGAAGTAGTTACCACTGTCAGGGTGGAGCCTGGGGGCGGAGGGAGTGGTCTATCCTGCAAGTCTCTGCTATTCCTTACAGGAAATTTCAGTCCCTTGTCACAAAGATGTTATAGATCATTCTTGCCCTTCCTTGATTTCAAGGTGGATGCAGGAGAGAACGGCTCAAAGGACAACAGATACGAAATGGAGACAGGAATGCCAAGCTATTCTCCTGTGTTTAGTCCAGCTGCCAGCCTGGAGGTGGGGGATGCTCTAGGTGGGAGCTGCCATGTGGCATTTCCTGTGGCCTTCAAGGATCAGGTGGAATTGGAGAACATCATTCTGAGTGAGGTTAGCCTGGCCCAAAAGACCAAAAATCGTATGTTCTCCCTCATATGTGGACATTAGATCAAGGGCAAACACAACAAGGGGATTGGACTATGAGCACATGATAAAAGCGAGAGCACACAAGGGAGGGGTGAGGATAGGTAAGACACCTAAAAAACTAGCTAGCATTTGCTGCCCTTAATGCAGAGAAACTAAAGCAGATACCTTAAAAGCAACTGAGGCCAATAGGAGAAGGGGACCAGGAACTAGAGAAAAGGTGAGAGCAAAAAGAATTAACCTAGAAGGTAACACACACGCACAGGAAATCAATGTGAGTCAACGCCCTGTTTAGCTATCCTTATCTCAACCAGCAAAAACCCTTGTCCCTTCCTCTTATTGCTTATACTCTCTCTACAACAAAATTAGAAATAAGGGCAAAATAGTTTCTGCCGGGTATTGAGGGGGTGGGGGGGAGAGGGAGGGGGCGGAGTGGGTGGTAAGGGAGGGGGTGGGGGCAGGGGGGAGAAATGACCCAAGCCTTGTATGCACATATGAACAATAAAAGGAAATAAATAAATAAATAAATAAAATAAAACCTTAAAAAGAATCAGGGATGCCTGGGATGAAAGGTTTTAGGAAATGCTAATCTCCGGGGAGGGGGAGTGTCACACCCTGGGCGGCTTGGTTCCTCCCTTCTCCCCAGTCCCTTAAAGGAGGGGATTGGAATACAAGGGCAAAATGCCTGTGCACAAAGCATCTCTGTCTTCCGTCCTTCCTCGGGGACCATTAGGTTATATTTTTATTACCAGGATTGCAATTCCATCCCTCCTGCTATAATAGGGAAGAGGGGGCTGCATGGCAGAAAACTGAAACTTAAGAAATGAGGAAATGGCTCTTATACGTGTATGGCTATCTGGCATTAAAGCCCTTCCAGGCACAAACTCATATTTTTACACAAGGTCTTCTACTTAAGTAGAGATAAAGTGACTATTTTTACTGGCTGTAGACAAGACCTTTTTTAATTTTTTTTAAAACAATGGTATAGAGAACATAGAGCCTTACTTGACAAACTGCAAAGTTTGTCTGTACTTTGGGAGTATTGCAGTTTAGAATCAGTGAGCTACCAGACCTCTGGACTATAGATAAACATCTGTCACCAACACAGGGACACAATGTATATGGACAGGACTAATAAGGCATGCAGTCTGATGGCATCCAGTATGGCTACGCTCATGCTAAGATGTGATGACGTCTACAGCAGCGTGCCAAGGACCCCCACCTTTGGGGGTACCCAATCAGCAGAGGACTAAACGACGTAAGAGGGGAATACCCTGGAGGAGAAGACCATATAAAAAGGGCACCCGCTGAGGACACAGCAGAGTGCGCTCTCCAACATCCTCCTCCGAAGCTAACATCAAGGGACTCTCTGGCATGTGCCTCTCCTTGCCAGAGGATCTCTCTCTCCCAAGTAAGAGAAGTCCTGCCGTGGGGTAGCTCTCCCTCCCCAGCGGGTTGAGCTCTGGCAATCTCAGCCCAAGCGAGCTGACTGCTTGGTGGGGCTCCCCTGTGGCGCACAAAGCCTTACCTGTCACCATGCCCCTGCAAGGCGACAGACCATGTAAGAGTGCATTTGAAGTGTGAATAAATATCACTGCTTCTAAACTGAATACACCCCAAGTACAGACAAACATTGTAGTTTCTCAAGTAAGACTATGTTCGCTACAAATGGGTTTTTCTTGGCCATATATAGGCCCCTCAATTAGACTGTCATGAGACAGGTTAGTTTTACCATAATTCTACTCAGTACAAAAAAACACAGGTTCAGACATTTAAAATATATACTATAGCCAACACCTCCTGCTACAAACAAGCAAAAAAAAAATTTATCTTCACTACCATCTCTAACCTGGTTCCTCCCTCTACACGGACCCTGGTCTCTTAATCTGCTTGTCAAGTTTGTTTGGAGACAATCAGGTTCCAGATGGTGGAGACCACTGTAGAGAGATAACCAGCCGCCCATGTAATAATGCTATGGAAATACAGACCCCTAAATCAGGATGATGCTCTTTGACCCTAGGTGGGTCCGAGCATCAAAGGGGGGATAGTGTAGCAGGGAGGGGGTGGCTACATGGCAGGAAACTAAAACTTAAGGAAACTGGACCTGAAAAGTGTCACGTAGCACTGAAGATAAGTAGCCAATAAAATCGCAGACAACCATATATGGGTTAAGCTTTGTTTCTTCTTTCTGTACTTTGCTTGAAAGGGTATATAAGGCAAGCCCCCTTTGTTCCCCGGGCTCAGACTTTGGATGTGAATCCGCTGAGTCGCTGCAGCATGCTAGTAATCAGCTTCCCGGAAAAGCCTCGGTGTCCCGTTTCCCTGTTTTTAAGAATCCTGCAACACTGCCTGCGCACAACCCCGGGCTTCTGCGCCACCCACGGAGACGTCTAGCAGCCCGGCCCACGCAGGTGACAAGGTAATCGTGCCCAGGTGTCACATGCACCCAGACACTGGGAGGCCCTGGGTGGAGTCTGCAAAAGGCTGGAAGCCCGCGTGCTGAAGGCAAGCTCCGAACAGCCCTCACGCTCAGCCCTAACCGCCGCTGCGCCCCGCACACGCGCAGAAGCTCCTGCCCACGATCTGCGCGCAGTGGGGGCGGGGTGTCAGGGCGTGGCTGTATTTGCATAAAAGAGTGACAGTTGCTGCGCAGGAGCTCCCGCCCTGGGGGGGGGGAGGGGGCAGCATGGGATTATTTACATAAAAGGGGGGGAAAGCATGGGATTATTTGCATAAAAGGGTGGAGCCCGCTGTGCAGAAGCACCCCGTCCCGCTCCGCATGTGGGCGTGGCTTCGTTTGTGAAAAAGGGTGAAGTCGGTGGTGATCAGCTTCCACTGGGAAAATTCCCTGCCTGCCGGTCACACTTAGAGGGTGCCCTTTGGGAGACTTCAAGAGAAAGGGCTTTGGGGGGTGAGTTTGCCCTGCTACGTTTGTATGAACTCAGATCTCAAGTGGTGGGGGAGGGGGAAATGATTAACAAGGGCACGTTGCAGGGGGAGCTGTATGGAGTCAAGATTAAACCCCACAGTCTGTACGAGCTGGGTTGTTTGGGGGCGGTGGGGGGGTTGTTTTGTTTTTTATTGTTGTTTTGCATTTAGTAGGGTTTGAACTCAGGGCTGTACCACCTGACCCACACCCCCAGCCATTTCTTGCTTTACTTTTCAGCTGGGATCACAAGTGTGCGCCACCATACCCTACTTATTGAGACAGGGATTTGCTAACTTTTGCTTGGCTGTCCTCGAACCTTAGTCCTCCCGATCTCTGCCTCCCAGGTAGCTGGGATTACAGGCGTGAGCCACCTCACCAGGCACATTTTTGACATTAACATACTCCAGTGAGGCCTGGCTTGCTGGAAACTCAGGGCAAAAGTGGAGTGTTTCATTGCCATGTGTATCTTTTTTCCTCCTGGAAAATCAGGTGAAAACTAGACTCCCCTTTGCTTACCTGGGCTGAACCCAATGATGTATTTTCCCCCTCACCCCTACTAATGTCCCTAAATTCACCCAGCACAAAACGGGCATCCAAGCAGCAATGCTCTTGTTACTAGAAAACCAGTCCCCTAGCCTCAATGCCAATTCACAATCTATAAATAACAAGAGTAGGCTTTGAGGAAAAGGAAATAAGGTTTATTATTCATCAGACCAAGAGGAAGATAGGGAAGAGAGAGTCAGTCTCAAAGCCCTATCATCCCACTTCTGAAAGAAAATGTCCACCTTTTAAAGGGGAGTTCGGGTGTGACCAGATGCATGTCCACCATGGCCGCCTGCCTTCATCCTCCAGGTGCCCAGCGCCACTTCTCTGAAGCTGTATGTCTTGACTGGCAGGTTTATGGCTCCGGTGGCCAGAGAGAGATAAGGGGTAGAAGACTGCCTGCCTGGTTTAATTGAAGAGTAAAGGGAGAAACCTTGGATTCTCTAGCAGGTAGACAGAGAGGGAAGGAATGTCAGTTTAATCAACAAACAGTAAACTGGCAAGCTGGCTATACAAAAAGCTTTTCCCTTTGGCGGTGCTGGTTACAGTTTGTCACAAGGAGTGATGGTTGTGCTTCCAAGTGTTAGGAAAACGCCGCACACAAAGGAGGCTCACAAGAAGTATCTCATGTCCAAAAGTTTAATAAACAGGCTGGCCGAGAAAAAATGGCACAGCCGCTTCCCTCGGTGGGTCTGGCCTTAAGTAGCATTTGAGAGAAAACAAGTGCTAAGGACAGGCAAACGGAGGTGGCAGGAGATAAGGAACAGTGGGCTTTGTTCTTCAAGGGGTAAAACCAGCTGCGGCTCAGGCTGCAGAATGGTGGCAAGGGGCAGTTCTTATCACGGAGGAACCAGCCACAGGCAGGGATGGGGGAAGACCAGGGTTCATGGGGAAGGAGAATGAAAAAGGGCTCGCCTGTCTTCTTACGTGATGGGTTAGCATCCCATCCTGACCTTGGAACTTCAGGTTCAAGACCTGTGGAATGCTGTGTCTTAGCGTTCTCACCTGCAGCTCCATCTCTGGCTTGTAACCTGCTTCTCTTTGTCAAAGTGACTTAGATCTTTTGCAAGCTTGAGAGGTCCTTAAGGATGGCAAATAAAAAAGGTTTTCATGGGTTCTGAATTTAGAGAACAAAATTGCTCAGGGAGTGAGAAAATAGGAGACAAAAACAAGATCCTCAAAGCAGGGAAATGATTTTTGGTTTCTTTGGTTTTTGAACCCAGGACCCGGCACTTGCTGGGCAGGCACTCTACCACTTGAGCCACACCCCTAGCTGTTATTTCCTTTCAAGGGCAGCTGGTTTGACCTTGCACCTGAGTCCTTTTGCTCCACCTAGACAGGAATTGTGGGTAGGCGAGGAGAAGTCTTCCACAGGGCAGGAAACCCTGGTCCCTGGAGTGCCCCAGGCTGAGGGGCTAGCCAGGATGACCCAGAGGCTCACAGCTCCAATCCTGAGAGCTCTCGAAGTCGGAGACTTAACAGCTGTGGGTGATGAGGTTGGAGGCTGATTGCCCTGGGCCTTAACCACCAGCAGCCCTGGCACTTGGAAGCTACTGTAATCCTCAGCTTCCAGCTGCAGCGGGCAGAGGCAGCAGGCAGAGGCAGCGGGCACAGCAGGCAGCAGCAGGAAGCTCGTTCAGCCTCAGGTGCTGGGACCCCCAGCCCTCCAGCGACAAGTCTTACAGCTCTCAGGCCTCAGGTCTCTGAGACCTTGGCCCTTAAGGCTTGGCAGCTCCTTGAAACCCTTCCAGTGCCAGGATCTCACAGGTTCCTCTCACTAGCTCTTCACAGCCCTCTTTGTCTTCATTGCCTCTGCTCCCAGTCATTTCTGCCCTGGTGGCTCTCTGAAACACTTCAGCTGCCATTTCACAGCTGCTACCCCTATAAGGCTGCTTCCTCTGTGTGCTGCAGTTCAGCCTACGCTACAAACAAAAAAAAAACAAAAATAGATAAGAAAAAACTACCCAGAAGAAGCCTTTTAATGAGCCTAATGTTGCAACAGGCAGGTGGATCACGGCTGATTCACAAGATCAGTCTAACAGCCTACTTATACAACCAGAAAGGGTGCGAGTGCATGGGGCAATCACAGCAGTCCTTATGCAAATGAAAGATTGTATTTGCACCAATCATGGGAAGATCTCTGATGCAAATGAGGGACTGCATTTGCACCAATCATAGTGGTCCTTTATGTAAATGAAGAACTGTGCTTGCACCAATCACAGTCCTGCTGGGCCACCAGGGGAGGTGCTCCCCCACTCTGGTCTAGGTGGAAATGGCTCATGATGGTAAAAAGTCCAGTGCCAGCTTTTTGAAACCAAGCTAAGATGTTGGGTGCAGTGGCTGGTCTGATTGCCCTTCACTCAAGACAGCTGGGACACCAGCGAATTTCTAACAGCTTCAGCTGGGGAGTCAAATCTGCCAGCCCACACCAGCATAGCTTATTTAAAGAACAAATAAACACTGTTATAAACTTACCATTAACTTTAACAGTACTTCACAGGGCTCTAACAACACTTAATGCCTGCCCTGTTTCCCCAGGGAGAGGTGGGTCCGTCTTGCTTCTCCCACAAGCATTTAATAGTTTTATAGTTCTTTGACCATTTTTTTGTTTCATGAAAACCCAAATTAATGTAAACTTGGAAGTACGATGGATCTTGGAACCTGACATAAAGCTTTGAATTTTTTTATTTATTTAATTTATTGGCTGTACTGGAGCTTGAAACCCTGAGTTCAAACTCCAGTACTACACACAAAAAAAGAATTAACATTGGAACCAGCAGCTGTGCTCCAAAACATAAACCCAAAAAGAAACAAACGTGTTCAAACAAAAACTTATATTTACATGTTTGTGTCACTACTCACAACGGCTAAAAAGGGGAAACAACCCAAATGTCCATTAATTTATGAATGGATAGACCAAATCTAGCATATCCATCCAGTGGAATATTACTCAGCCATTAAAAGAATGAGGTACTAATCCATGCTACCACATGGATAAGCCTTGTAAACATAACGCTGAGTGAAAAGAAATCAAATACAAAAGGCCACTCATGTGATTATGTTCATACGAGATGTCAGAATAGACAGAAACTACTAGGGGTGGGGGGTGGGTGACTACTAATGGGGTGAGATTTCCTTTGGGGATGGTGAAAATGTTTTTGAACCAGGAAGAGGTGAGGCTTGTGCAAGACTGAATGTGGCAAATGCCACTGGATTGGGTAGAGATGTAGCTCAGTGGCAGAGCACTTGCCTGGAATGTTCAAGGCCCTCAGTCCCTAGCACACACACACACACACACAAATGCCTCTGAATTGTTCATTTTATATTGCATGAATTCCAGCTCAATTTAAAATAATAGGACTATAGCCGGGTGCCAGTGGCTCACAGCTGTAATCTTAGCTACTTGGGAGGCTGAGACCAGGAGGATCATAGTTTGAGGTCAGCCTGGGAAAATAGTTTGCAAGACCCCAACTCTAAAAATAACCAGAGGAAAATGGACTGGAGGCATGGCTCAAGCAGTAGAGTGCCTGCCCTGCAAGTGTGAAGCCCTGAGTTCAAACTCCAGTCCCACCAAAAAAGAAAGAAAAGAAAAGAATAGGAGTAAGCTGATCATGCTGCCACATGCCTATAATCCCAGCACTGGGGGAGGAAGACACAGGAGAATGGTGAGTTTCAGACTAGCCTGTGCTACTTACTGAATTACAGGTCAGCAAGACCCTATCTCAAAAAAATTATAAATATAAATAAAATAATAGAAGTTTGTGTGTGGGCACACGAGCACGTGCTTGCTCAGGTGGTGTACAGACAAGATCGGGTGCATTCAGGTGGTATAGCTGTAGACAGGTGGTGTCCAATATATGCATTTTGGACACACAGGAAGCCTGGTTGCTCATATCTCCTTTCTTCTCCCAAGCTCTGCCTTGCCTGCAACCTTCAAAGAACACCAGGAGGCCAGGACTAGCTGCCCATCTGTGACAAATATGTCTGCGGTAAGTCTGTCCTGACCCTTCCCAGTCATTCCCACACAGTGCACATGCCTCTGCTCGAAGCCAGGAGTCGGCCACACAGGGCCCAGACCCTCTCTGGGCCATCCCGTGTGTCTGTGACTCAGATTGGAGAGAGACATGTCGTAAGAGTCTCCTGGGACTGTCCAATAACGACGGGTCCTTTCCACTCCTCAGCCAGTGCCTATGGGCTTTGTGTGCCTAGAAGCAAAGGAAAGAGATGAAGGTGGGGCGGGAGGAGGAGGAGGGAAAAGGGAGGAGGGGGAGGGGAAAGAGGATGAGTGGGGAGGGAGGGAAAGTGAGGAAGGGAAGGAGGGGAGCGAGGGAAGGTAGAGAGGAAAAGAAGGAAGAAAGGAAGGCTGGAGGGAGGGAAGGGGGAGGGGGAGGACGGGGATAGATGAAGGGGAACGGGAGAGAGGAGGGGAGGCAGGGAAGGAGGAAGGGAGGATCTTTATCTTAAGGAACTAATGGTCTGGCCATGGGTCTTGGTCATTAGTGAATAGAGTGTCACCATCCCAGCAACCGTGTCCTCCAGGACTGTTGTGGACAAACAGACAACAAAGAATAAATAGGTGTCACAGCAAAATTCCTGGTGAGGCCCTAACCATCAATGTGACTGTATTTGGAGACTGCCCCTTTAAAACTGAATGAGGTCATAAGGGTAGAGCCCTGATCCAATTATGACGGGCATTCTTATGAGAAGACAGCAACGCTGGTGACGTCCAGGCAGAAAGGAAAGTCCATCTGAGGACGCAGAGAGCTCCCTCAGAGAGAGGCCTCAGGAGAAGCCAACCCTGCCCAAAACTTCCATCTTGGACTTCAGAGCTGTGAGTCGTAAGTGTAGAGTCGCCCGTCTGTCTGTGGTATTTTGTTATGGCAGCACCCAGAGACTCATACAGTGGGGAAGAGCACACAGTCCGTTGGTGGACATTAGGGACACTTGCAGTCATGAGGGCAGGCTCAGATTCAGGGATTAAGAGTAGATGTGGAAGACAGAGGCCTGGTCCAGGTGCAGCTGAATGCACAAGCCTCATGGTCACCTTGGGAATGAATTTACCCAGAGGGGAGAAGAGCCTGATGACAGAGCCCTCAGTGATAGGCGCCTACTGGTTGAACCAACTTTCTATGAACGCAGATTCTCCTGTGCTAGGGGACACTCTCTTTAGGGTAGCACTGACACAGAAGATTACTGCAAAGGTTTCCTAGACTGCCAGCCTCACAGTGGGTAGCCTGAAACAACAGAAACGTCTTCCCTCACAGTTCTGGAGGCTGGAAATCCCAAGTCAAGATGGCAACAAGGTTGGCTCCTTCTGAGGTGCTGAAGTTTGAGGTCTGTCCCATGGTCTCTCCTAGCTTCTGGTGGCTGCCAGCAATCCTTTTCTTCCTGACTGGTAGACCTAGTACTCCAGTCTCTCTCTCTTCATTGTCACATGATGGTCTCCCCTCTGTGTGTCTGTGTCCACATGTTCTCCTCTTATGAGGACAACAACCATTGAATTAGGGTCCCCCCTTCTCCAGTCTGACCTCACTTGAGCTCATAACATCTGTGAAGATCCAACTTCCAAATAAGGTCACCTTTGCAGGTCCTAGGAGTCAAGATGTCAACATACAATTGGGTGTGGGTCACAATTCAATCCCTAGCAGATCCTCCACTGAGCCAAAATGGGGGTGTCTTTGTAGGATCTGGTGACCTTTGAGGATGTGGTTGTGAACTTCAGCAGGGAAGAGTGGAATCTTCTGGACCCTTCTCAGAGGACTCTCTACAAGAACGTGATGCTAGAGAACCTGGCAAACGTAGGTGAGGATGCCTGCCAGCATGTGGGCAGCCATGGGACCCGTGTTGGTTCAGCATTTCCTGAATTCCAGGAGGTGTGTGGGAAATGAAAACTCAGCAGTTTAATTACAGACGTGGCCACTGCTCCCCATGTAGCAAACACCGGGCTTCCCTGAGAAACTAAATCTCTCATTTGCATAGCATTTTCATGGCCTTCGTGGTAAGAACAATGTTCGGGGGACCCAGAAGTGAGTCAACATGGAGCAGAGGGAAACGGAAGTTTGGAGCCCTTCTGACAAAGGCTGAGTCCCTTCCAGTAACCACAATTTCAGCCAGGCAAACCTGGACTGATGTCTAGGCAGAGCACAGGGAAATTTTTCCTGGGACAAAATAATAAATAAATAATAAATAATAATAAATGCTTATTAGGAAGGATCCTACAAACAGTGTGCAAATGTTAAGAATCCATTCCAAGCCAGGCACAGTAGTTCACGCCTATAATGTCAGCTACTTGGGAGGCAGAGATCAGGAGGATCACAGTTTGAGGCCAGCCTGGGCAAAAAGTCCGTAAGACTCCATCTCAACCAATAGCTGGGTGTAATGATGTGTGCCTCTCACCCCAACTGTAGGGAAGTGTAAATAGAAGGATCTCTATCCAGGCACAAATGCAAGACCTATCTCAAAACTAAGGCAAAATGGGCTGAGGCGTGGCTCAAGTGGTAGAGCACCTGACTACAAGTATGAGGCCCTGAGTTCAAAGCCCAGTATCACCAAAAAAAGGAATCCATTCCAAGTTAGGCATGGTGGAACATGCTTCCAATCCTAGCACTTGGGAGACAAAGGCAGGAGGATCTGGGTTTGAGGGCTACCTGGGCTCCATAATTAGACGCTGTCCCAAAAAAATAAGGACTAGGAATATAGCTCAGTGGTAAAGTGCTGGTCTAGCATGTGCAAGACCCTGGGTTTGATCCACAGTACCACACACAAAAAAAAATAAAATCCATTCCAACTATGGTAGAAAACAACTTGGTAATTCTTCACAAAGTCAAATATAGCTGGGGCGGTGGCTCACATCTGTAATCCCAGCTGGTCAGAAGCAAGAGATCAGGAAGATCACAGTTCAAGGCCAGTCTGGGCAAAAAGTTAGTGAGACTCCCATCTCAATAAGCCAGGCTTGGAGGTATATGACTGTCATCCCAGCAATGTGGGAGGCCATGGTAGGAGGATCACAGATTGAGGCTGCCTTGGGGCATAAATGGGAGACCCTAGCTGAAAAATAACTAAAAGCAAAATGAGGGCTGGTAGAGTGGCTCAAGTGGTAGAGTGCCTGCCTAGCAAGTGTGAGGCCCTGAGTTCAAACTTCAGTACACCGTACAGCAGTGTCCATAGCATCATTATTCACAATAGCCAAAAGGTGGGGGACCCCAAATATCCATCATTGAGCAACAGAGAAACAAACTGTGGTCTGTCCATACACCGAAATACATTCATATTTAGCCACAATAAAGGAACTAGGCACAGACACATGCTACAACATGAATGAACCTCGAAAACATGACACTGAGGACAGACACACAAAAGGCACACAGTGTATGAGATAATCTGAAAAGACAAATCCATAGAGACAAGAGGCAGGTTAGTGGTTGCAGAGGCTGGAAGGAGGGGGTCATAGGGAGGAACTTTTTTGTGGGTATGAGGTTCCCTTTGGGAAAAAAAAGTCCCAAAATGAGATAGAGGTGATGGCTGCACAACCATCAACAGTACTAAAAGCCACTGAATCATGCACTCTTTTGGGGGTGGGGGCAGTACTGGGGTTTGAATTCAGGGCCTCACACTTGCTAGGCAGCTGCTCTACCACTTGAGCCACTACCCCAGCAACTCACCTTCACTTTAAATGAAAAACCTAACTGTTGTTCCACTTTATTTCAGATGGGGTGATAAAATATAAAACCAAAGGCTCAATCCCCAAGCAGGGTGTTCTAGCTACAAGAATACTTCACCAAGCAACTGGAGTATGTCCCATGGAGAGTACATCCTGGTCCTTGCCATCAGAAGACCAGAAATGTCACAACACAGAGCCAAGGGAGCAAAATGTAAATCAGACTGGTACTGCCTGTAACAGAGACATGGCTCCACTTAGACTCTGTGGCCATCACGAGATGGAAGACAATTCCAAACTTAGCTCAACACTTGTGCCTTCCTGGGGTGATTCCACAAGAAAAGACATCCCACTGTGTGACCCAGATATTGTGAAATATCCAGTCTTAAACAGTCATCCCGAAATATATAAAAATAATGACTATGATAGAGACTTGTGGCAGAAGAGTCTGCTGGTTCTGCAAGTGACAAGTCTAATGGAGCCGGATTTGAACTCATGGACTGACAATCAGAACAATGTTCAGTATATACAGAATAAAATGGACATTCAGGAATGGAATCCACCCAGAAAAGCCTTCTATGGAGATTTATTCTTCTACACACCTAGGACTCACATCAGAGAGAAAATGCCTAGTTCTCATCCGGGTGCAAACACCTTAGGTCCCAACTTGATCTGTACCATGCAGGTGCCATCCAGAACTACAGAGAAGCAGGCTGAAAACAGACAAAGTGGGAAACCCTCCCCATCTGTTCCAAATTCTGTTTCACGCAGGAGAACAACTGGGGTGAAAGGTCACAGGTGCCGTGAGTGTGGGAAGGCCTTTGTGTATGAATCATTCTTAAACCGACACATGGAAATACACACAGGGGAGAAACCCTACGCCTGCCAGTACTGTGGGAAAGCCTTCAGGTATTCCTTACACCTTAATAAACACCTCGGGAAACACATCCTCAGCAAGTCCTTCGAGTGTCAGGAGTGTGGGAAAGGCTTCTGCAAGTCATCCAAACTCAATGCCCACATCAAGACCCATGCAAGAGAGAAGCCCTGTATGTGTGGGGACTGTGGGAGAACCTTCAGTAAGAATTCAGGACTCAAGAGGCATTTAAAGACTCACAGGCAAGAGAGTTTCTTCAAATGGAAGGAGTGTGGGAATGGCTTCGTGAATGGTTTCACCGTCCTGAACATGTAAGAATGTTCTAGATGGGAGTCCAATGAGTTCATGTGCCTGGAGACATCTTGCCCAAACTCTTGGTGTCTTATTAAAGTAAAAAGCAAAATGTCATGTTGAAACAAAGCTTTTTGTAGGTAAGTTTTACGGAAAGCCTTTGTCTTCATCATTTGTCTTTACATTGGAGAGAAACCTTATGACTGTGGAATATGAAAAAATCTCAGAGTAATCTATATAAGGATCCAAACTAAAGAGACTCCTATGAGAGTAAGGAATGTAGGAAAGACCCATTTTTAACCCCCATCCCCCCGAGATGGGGTCGGTTGTGTTTCCCAGATTGGCCCCAAACTCCCAGTCTCAAGTGATCTTCCACCTTGGCCTCCTGAGTAGCCAGGACTATAGGCATACACCACCATGCCCAGCAAAGACCTTGGGAAACACATTTCTTAAGTCACACCTGCACCCACCCCTGCAGAAGAGAGACTGACTAGAATAGGTACATGTAAGCCTTCGATTCCAGCCCTTCAATTCCAGCCCTTCAATCCCCGGCCATAGAACTAAACCACTGTGAATGTTCACAGTTGTTGCTGTTGCCACCTCATCCTTCCGTTGGAACCAAAACTCAAGAGCTTCCAGCTCATCTAATAGAAAGTTTGAAGAGGGCAGTTACCCCTCCATGCACCCTTTGAGCTCTGCCACATGGATTTGGATGTGCAGTAGCCTCGTTACAATTCACAGATGATCTCATTTCCCACTGGAGGCCATGTTGAATCTGGCTGTGGTGCGGTTATGCTCCATGATACCTTTTCTTGTGGTCAGTTGCTGTTGGCCACTGCAAATGATAATTTGAACTATGATCAGAATAGTTGGTCCTTGTGATACTGATGCAGGGCACTTGCTGTGACTTCCATTTTAGTCTAACGTGCCCATTTCTGTCAAATTCATTCTCCCCCTTTTCTTTCCTAATGGTGCATAGAGGAATTGTCCACAGTAAGCACTTTCAAAGGTCTTTAAATGAATTTCCCAGTTTTTCTCAGAACTGATGGTGGGCACTCCTCCAGCCAGGGAGAACTGCAAAATTCACAAGTTTGGGTTTCCAGAAATCTGTTAGAAAGCAAAAGTTATTTTTGCACCCCTTCCTTTTGTCTTTTCTCCTCATTGCTCAATAGACATGGTATGAAGTGCACCGAATTGAGGGGAGCAACCTGAGAACCACTAGACTAATGGCTAACACAACCCTCAAAACATAACACCCCGTGACATGCTTTTGCAGTCTGGATAGCATTGTTTATATTTCGAGACTTGTTATATAAAATAGATCTCTAGCTGCACTAAGAAACATTTTAAGGGAGGTTTTTATAACTGAGAGTTAAATAAAATGCTAAATTACAAACCTAGTGGGTGGTGAAGTTGTTTTAATTGCTTCTTGTGTGTTTCAAAACTTTTTTTGTGTTGGGTGTCTTCAGGTTTAATACATGCCCGAGAGGTGGGACTTCTTTTTTTTTTTTTTTTCTTCAGTACTGGGGTTTGAACTTAGGCCCTTCACCTTGAGCCACTCCATCAGCCCTTTTTTGTGATGGGTATTTTCGAGATAGGGTTTCACAAACTATCTGCCCAGGCTGGCTTTGAACCAAGATCCTCCTGATCTTCGCCTCCTGAGTACCTGGGATTACTGGTGTGAGCCACTGGTACCCAGGTAATGGTAGAACTTCTTAAGGATAATTCACAACCTCCTCCTAAAAAAAACTTTTGACTCTTGACCTGTCTTTAGGCAAGTTTATAATAAAACATCACACTACAACTGGATTATCAAAATCTTATTTTTTTTAAATTGTTGCTTTCTATATTTGTGGGGAGTGTTATTAGGTACATAGGTATTAGGTACATTTCTTTTTCCTCTTATGGGGGGATGGGGGGTAAGACATGATCTTGCTATGTAGACCATGCTGACTTCAAACTCAGTCCTCCTGTCTCAGCCTCCTGAGTTCCCCAGCACCCAGACAGGTATACGCCACCATGACAGGCATGGTGACTTTTTTTTTGGGGGGGGGCAGATTTTCTTTATTACAGGTGAGTTTTTCTTTCTAATCTAGATAGACATACAGACATACAGTGGGACTGGCTGCGGCTCAAAGGCAGGGTTTCATGCTCACAAAGCAGGCACTGTACTGCTTGAGCCACAACTTCAGTCCATTTTTGCTCTGGGTATTTTCAAGATAAGTTCTCATGAACTATTTGCCTGGAGTTGGCCTGAAACCTTGGTCCTCTTTTTTTTTTTTCCAGCACTGGGGTTTGAACTTGGTTTTACTCTTGCTAGGCAGGTGCTTTACCACTTGAACCACTCCACCAACCGTGGTCCTGGTGTCAGCCTCCCAAGTAGCTAGGATGACAAGCATGAGCTACTGGCTCCCAACTTAATTTCCTTTTGCCATGTAAAATAATTCCCAGGACAAACATAGTGGTGCATGGCTGTAACCCCAGCACTTGGGAGGATTGTGAGTTCCAGCCAGACTGGCCAATATAATAAAACTTGTCTCAAAAAAAATGCAAATAAGAATAGTCTCAGCTCAGGCCTGACTGGCTCATGAGCCACAGTTTTCTCTCCTCCACACTAAAAAAAAACCCTTTCACACCATAGTCTCTGCTTTTCTGTGCAAAAGACAGAGAAAACTTGGCTCTCATCATTTTTTAATTTTTCTTTTCAATTTTTTTTATAAAAACTTGGAAATATGGCTACCCAAAAATGTATGAAAATATACACAGTTCAGTCAATAAAATACCAGCCACGTACACTCTTTATTTTTTATTTTATTATTCATATGTGCATACAAGGCTTGGGTCATTTCTCCCCCCTGCCCCCACCCCCTCCCTTACCACCCACTCCACCCCCTCCCCCTCCCCCACCCCCTCAATACCCAGCAGAAACTATTTTGCCCTTATTTCTAATTTTGTTGTAGAGAGTATAAGCAATAATAGGAAGGAACAAGGGTTTTTGCTGGTTGAGATAAGAATAGCTATACAGGGAGTTGACTCACATTAATTTCCTGTGCGTGTGTGTTACCTTCTAGGTTAAGTCTTTTTGCTCTCACCTTTTCTCTAGTTCCTGGTCCCCTTCTCCTGTTGGCCTCAGTTGTTTTTAAGTTATCTGCTTTAGTTTCTCTGCGTTAAGGGCAACAAATGCTAGCTAATTTTTTAGGTGTCTTACCTATCCTGACCCCTCCCTTGTGTGCACTCGCTTTTATCATGTGCTCAAAGTCCAATCCCCTTGTTGTGTTTGCCCTTGATCTAATGTCCACATATGAGGGAGAACATACGATTTTTGGTCTTTTGGGCCAGGCTAACCTCACTCAGAATGATGTTCTCCAATTCCATCCATTTACCAGCGAATGATCACATTTCGTTCTTCTTCATGGCTGCATAAAATTCCATTGTGTATAGATACCACATTTTCTTAATCCATTCGTCAGTGCTGGGGCATCTTGGCTGTTTCCATAACTTGGCTGTTGTGAATAGTGCTGCAATAAACATGGGTGTGCAGGTGCCTCTGGAGTAACCTGTGTCACAATCTTTTGGGTATATCCCCAAGAGTGGTATTGCTGGATCAAATGATAGATCGATGTCTAGCTTTTTAAGTAGCCTCCAGATTTTCTTCCAGAGTGGTTGTACTAATTTACATTCCCACCAACAGTGTAAGAGGGTTCCTTTGTCCCCGCATCCTCGCCAACACCTGTTGTTGAGCCAGCCACATACACTCTTATCATTGAATGTCAAGCAATCAATGGTCATAGGTCAGAGGTGGCGTCCCCCAACCCCAGGGAAAACCTCGGTGGTACACTTTGGATCATTCCCTGGCTCATCTTTATCCCTGTGCTAAATCCCCAGGGATCCTATTTCCTAGCTTTGTTTTAGGTTTTGTTGTTTTGGGTGGTACTGGGGTTTGAACTCATGGCCTCGCACTTGCTAGGCAGGTGCTTTACTGCTTGAGTCACGCTCCCCCCCACCCGGCCTTTAGTTTTAGTTATTTTTCAGGTATGAACCTGAGCTTGTTGCCCAGGCCACCTCAGACCATGGTCTGCCTTCCTATGCCTCCATGCATGTGATCCATGGCTGGGATCACAGAAGCAAGTCACCATGCCCAGCTTCTTAGTTGAGATGGAGTCTTAACATGATCCTCTCGATCTCTGCCTCCCAAGTAACTGGGATTACAGTTTTGAGACACTGTGCCCAGCCTTCATTTCCTAGTTTTGATATTTTTATATCACATATAGGGTTGTGGGTGTGGCTCAAGAGATAGCTGCTTTTTGGGGGGGAGGGGGGAGTACTGGAGTTTGAACTCAGGGTCTACACCTTGAGCCATTCCACCAGTCCTTTTTGTGATGGTTTTTTTTCAAGATAGGACCTCAAAACTATTTGCCCAGGGCTGGCTTCAAACCATGATTCTCCTGATCTCTGCCTCCTGAGCTCCTGAGTAGCTAGGATAATAGGCATGCTCACCAACGCCTGGCAAGAAATTATATATATATATATATAACTTTTTTTGGCAGCACTAGGGTTTGAACTCAGAGCCTCAAGCTTGCTAGGAGGCACTCTTACCACTTGGGCCACCCTGTCAGCAAGAGATAGCACTCTCTTGCTTGACTAGCAAGCCCAAGGCCCTGAGTTCAAACCCCAGTACCACCAAAAACAAATGGCATACATGATAGTGCCCATTAAATATTTCTTCATGCCTCACTTCTTTCAGATGTAGGTTGCAGGTGGCCCATTACTTCATTTTTGCTCTCCTACAGGTTATTTATAGGCTAAACTCATTTCCAAGGCCTCCATTATACATCTCACTGCAGACACCATAAACACAGCTGCTGAAACCAACTCGATGAACACGGTGTAAAGTCGCTCTTGAATGCCTTCATGGGTTATATGATCCACATATGTCCGAGAGGAAATTTTTTAGACAGTAGAACTGTCTGATTTCATTTATCAGTATTTTCTAAAAAATACAGTTCTAAGTCAGCCTGGGCAAAAAGTGAGACCCCCCCCCCATCTCAACAAACAAGCCAGGCATGGTGGTGCATATCTGTCATCCCTGCTATGCAGAAAACCATAAGTAAGGAGGAACCCAGTCCAGGCCACTCTGGGCAAAAATAGGAGAACCTACTGAAAAATAACCTAAAGCAAAAAGGGCTGAGGGCGTGGCTTAAATAGTACAGTGCCTACTCAGCAAGTGCCAAGCCCTGAATTCAAACTCCAGTACTCCCCCCACCCCCACAAAAAAAGAACTGGATTGTGGTGATGGTCCCACAATTGTGAAAATGCAAAACTCACTGCATTGTACACAAATGGGTGGAGTTTGCAGTGTGTGAAATACCCCAGAAATGAACCTGTGAAGGAAGGAGAGGGGAACGGAGAGGAAAAGAGATGAGGAGACTCCCAAGTTCTGCCAAGTTCAGCCTTTGCTGTTTGGGAAAGACATGCAGGGCAGGACCCCACCCTGTGGCTCAGGGAACGCCAAGCCTGGCCGCCTCTCCTGGACCTACGTTTCCCAGGAATCTGCTGCTTTATTCTAGAATTGGGGCGCGTCCTGGAAGGAAACTTAACCAGACTGGAAGCTGTCACCTGGGGGTCTGCAGCCCCAGACCAGGCACTGGCAGCTGGATCAGCTCCTACCAAGAAGGAACCCCAGCACAGAGAAATGACTCCGCTCCCAGGGAGGAAGAGGGAATGCAGCTTTGAGGTGTCAAGACCCCTGCCCCCCAATTGGTCCTCAGTTTTCATCGCTGTTAAATGAGAATTTAAAACAATTAAAAACCTAGGCAGGCACTGGTGACTCACACCTGTAATCCTAGCTACTCAGGAGGCAGAGATCAGGAGGATCGCGGTTCAAAGCCAGTCCAGGGCAAACAGTTGGCAAGACCCTAGCTCGAAAAATCCCATCACAAAAAAGGCCTTGTGGAGTGGCTCGAGGTATAGGCCCTGAGTTCAAGCTCCAGTCCTGCAAAAAAAAAATTTTTTTTTTTTGCTTTGCAAATATGCACTCATGCAGACCTCCCAAGCCTACACAGTGGGTGCTATTTTTCCCCTGACCAGCAGAGGAACCTGAGGCACAGCGAGGCTAAGCAGGCCGCTCGAGGTCACACAGCCAGCTGTGGCCCTGCTGACCACGGGCACCGAAGCTTGGCCCTTAGATCCCAGGCCTAGGCTTCCTGTGCTGTCCGGGTGGCGCCTTTGGGTTCTGTGCGTCCTGCGCACTGGGACGCGAGCTCGGGCGGGGTGAGGGCTGGGGTTGGGCATTCAGTGGACATTGTAGGACAGAGGGATGGACGGATGGGTGTCTTAGGGGTCACATGCCATTTGGTCGCCTGGGCACTCTGCAGCTCTGCTCTGGGAACCCTATTTGAGCTCAGGGTTTCCAGCCTCAGTGCACGGGGTCCTGGGGCGTTGCGAGGCCTGGAGGAAGCCACCTGCAGGGGACCCGAGTGTGCGGGCGAAACCACAGCGGGCGGGCGCCCCCTGGCGGCGGAGTCCAGCCACGGCAGCGCCCCGGAGCCCAGGGACACTGGATTGGGGCGCGGGTGGAGTCGCCCTGAAAAGGGGTGGCAGACTGTGACTCATGCATAGGGGTTAGAAAACCAGTGTGGGACGCTGCCCGGTAAGAAATCAAGGTGATTTTGCCAAACACCACCACCATGCTTTTTATTCTACTGTTCCTATGATCACCTTATGATTCTGTAATGAGTCCCCACCGTCATACCTTAGCCTCACTTCCTTCCTCTGACCTTGACTATGGTGGACAATGGTTGGCACTCGGCACCCTCCCGCCCCCCCAGTGCCACGCCTCACCCATGGGCCTGCCCCACATTCCCTGCCAACCCTGACATCAGGACACAGAGGAACTGGACACGGAGAAGTTAAGGCACTTGCCCAAGGCCACACAGCTCAGATGCAACAGTGCCAGTTACTACTGCCTCACTTCTGAAAGAGAAAAAAATCACTAACTGCTCTCACTAACTTTTTGCCCAGGATGGCCTTGAAACTCCATCCTTCCCAATCTCCACCTCCCCAAAATGGGATTACAGGCATGAGCCACTGCGCCCGGCCCTTTTAAAATTTCTTGTAATACAATCTATGGCATACAGGAAATACTTAATAAATATCTGTCAAATTAATGGGGGGAAGATGGAGATGCCCCACTCCCCTACATCTTTATGGGAGAGAAAGGGCTCTAAATCATGTTAGTCCTGATAATCTGACCTGACAAGGGGTCCAGGGGAAAACTCACAAAAATATTCCTCTCATCTTGTTCTCTAGAGACTGTGTGAAAATGACTCGACCCAACATCTCAACAAAAGGGTTTGCTAGGATACCCAAAAGTACAGAAACTGTGGTCTTGTCTCCGGATTACTTCTTCCACAAGATATCTTGGCCCCGGGGTTGGTGGAGGGTTGGTGGTAGAGCACCTGCCTAGCAAGGGTGAGGCCCTGAGTTCAAACCCAAGTACCACAAAACAAAAAGAAAAAAAAAATGGCCCTGATGGGTTGTCTTACTAATGGTTTACTGTCCTGGTGAGCGCCTCCTGTATCTAAGCTAACCTGCATCTGGGTCTTCTTTTGTCTTATACTTGATGGGAAATTAAAGCTCAAAGAATTAGTTTATAATTTTTTTCGGTGGTACTGGGGTTTGAACTCAGGGCCTTCATCTTGAGCCACTCCACCAGCCCTTTTTGTGAAGGGTGTTTTCGAGATAGGGTCTCACAAACTATTTGCCTGGCCTGGCTTTGAACTGTGATCCTCCTGATCTCTGGCTCCTGAGTGGCTAGGATTATGGGCGTGAGCCACCAGCACCCAGCTCAAAGGATTGGTTTACAAGTCAAATTAACAAATGGCGTCTGTGCCACAGGTGGCTGAATTCCCACATGGCTGAGTGGAAAATGGTGGACACCTGACGGCTGCCGAAACACACACACAGCAAGTTACCACTACGGTGACTCAGATCTTAAAGATTATTCATTTTGGCTGGGTGCCAGTGGCTCACGCCTGTAATCCTAGCTACTCAGGAGTCAGAGATCAGGATGACCTGGGTTCAAAGCCAGCCTGGGCGAATAGTTCTTGAAAAAAACATTAAAAAGGGGGGGGCGGTGCTGGTGAAGTGTCTCAAGGTGTAGGCTCTGAGTTCAAGCCCCAGCACTGCAAAAAAAAAAATTATTTTGTTTTCATTTTACTTTTTAGGAAGGATCTTGCTATGTGGTCAGGACTAGCCTCGAACGCTCCATCCTCCTGCCTCCGCCTCCTGAGTGCTGTGATTACAGATGTGTACCACCACACCCAGCTGTTCTGCCTTCTTAAAACATGTTTATGGAGTGTGCAGTCATGGCTCAAGTGGTAGAGCACCTGTCTAGCAAGCATGAAGCCTTGAGTTCAAATCCCACTACCACAAAAAAAATGTTAAATGCTTTTATAAAGACTGTATGTTGGTCATGTTGAGATAAGCCAAGATCAAAAGGCTAACTATTGTATGTTTTCACTCATATGTGGAATCTAGACCTAAACTGATGATAATAGTGGGACATAGTGTAAAGGGAACTGTCGGGGGGAATCCGTGATGGGGGAGGGGAAGGAGAGGATGCTGGGGGGGCAAAGAAGATCAAAGTACTTTACAGATTTATAATGAAGAGAGCGAGAGCGTAATGAAACTGACCACACACTGTTTGATAAGGGGGGAGGA
Source organism: Castor canadensis (assembly GCF_047511655.1). Taxonomy (NCBI): domain Eukaryota; kingdom Metazoa; phylum Chordata; class Mammalia; order Rodentia; family Castoridae; genus Castor; species Castor canadensis. The sequence goes on from NC_133401.1 coordinate 20,548,838, forward strand.
GTGCGGGGGGATAAGGGAGCGCAACACAGGGGAGAACTTGTCACAGTGCACTGTATGCAGCTGTGTGATATCACAATGAAAGCCCCTGTACCATTAATGTATGCTAATATAAATACATATAAAAATCAATTAAGTCCATACGTTGGAATTGGATTCATAAGAACAAAATGTGTCTCTTATTTGTCTCTCATACATAATTTTGTCCCACTACATGTATTCTTTTTTATGTGTTTTGATTAAAGATTTGGGAAAATCCAAGTTGTCCCCTTCTTGGAAAGTTTTAAACAGCAAGTTTGACTTGAGAGGTAAAGAAATCCAAACTAGGAATTTTCTTTTTAAAATCTTCTACTGTTCAGTACTGGTGGGGCACACCTGTAATCCTAGCTACTTGGGAGGATCGAGGTTCTAGACAAACAATTAGTTCACGAGAGACCCCATCTCCAAAATAACCAGAGCAAAACAAACTGGAGGTGTGGCCCAAGTGGTAGAGAGACTGCTTTGAAAGCCTGAAGTCCTGAGTTCAAGCTCCAGTCCCCACCAAAAATAAAGCATCGTGTCTATGCTGAGCATACAAAGACTTTTTTCTTTCTGAGCAATGTAACACAACTATTTGCACTGCCATGGGATTGTAATTGCTAGATATTCCAAGAATGCAGAGTGACGTGTGCTAGATGATTCCAAGAATGCAGAGTGACGTGAGTAGGTTCTATGCAAACACTATCCCATCTTCTATAAAGAACTTGACCATCTGCAGATTTTTGTATCCATGGAAGCCCTGGGACAAATTCCCATGGCTCCTGAGGCACCACTGCACTTACCGTCCACCTACTTTTCAGCATTACAGTGTGTCAGGCACTGCTCTAAGCTTTCTTTTTGTCTATCTGTTGTTTTTTGAGACATGGTCTTTGGTATGTAGCCCAGGCTGGCCTTGAACTCTTGATCCTCCTGCCTCAGCCTCCCAAGTGCTGGTGTGCAACACCACACCTGTCTCGCTCTAAGGCTTTACATGTACCAACTCATTTTATTCTCATGAGAAAAAAAACCCATCTTGAGGCATGAAGTATTGTCACCATTTTCAGGGGAACGAGACTGAAAGCACTAACTACCTGCCGGGTATGCTTGCTTTAAACCAGACAGAGCATTTAGCATGACTCGTTCACAGGCAGGAACAGCCATCATGCCCTAACCCCCTCACTCCCAAACCCACCCCGCTGCTCAGTGTCTGAGACCCTGTTGCTGGCATTGGGGCTGTATGCAAATATCCCTTCCTTCTCTCCTTCCAGAAACAGTAAATACAGCATGTCCACACCCCCACCCCTTTGCAGTGAGGGGACTGCTTCAGTTAACGAACACAAGTGAAGGTGACTGTCATATCCAGGAAAAAGCTCTAAGAGTCGCAGCCTGTTTTCCAGGGCCAAAGGGACTGTACCTCTCCAGACGGAGGCTGTCCTACCCCGCGGAGCACAACTCCTGGCTGGCCACACTAAAGCAGTAGTACCAGAGAGAAAGAAATCTTTGCTGTATCACAGCCATTGAGTGTGGTGCTGTTTGTTACAGCAGCAGAACCCAGGCTCTCCTGACTGATACCATTCCCAGTAGACCCAGAAATATGGAAGTCTCCAAAAAAAGAATGAATTTTTAAAAAATGAATGGAATGAAAGTCAGGGTCCAATCTTTATTGTCTATGGTCACAGCCAGCTAGTCAGTACTGGGGGGTCTTTGAGGGGTGGGGAATGAGGAGCTGACACCAGGGGGGCACCAGATGCCAGGAAAGCCTGGGAGAGAGATGAGGAGCAGGAGCTAGAGATGCGAAAACAGATCCAGGCAGTAGGACCACAGGGGGGTAGGGCCAAGGGGACAGAGATGGGATGACAATGATGGGCAGATGAAAAGAGATGGCGGAGCAAAGAGAGCCAGAGGTCTGAGCTGGGAGAGAGAGAGAAAGAGTCCCAGCGCAAGAAGGGAGAGGGAGACAGAAAACCTACACAAGGCTGGAGCAGGGTGGTGACTGGACGCCCTACTCGTAGGCCTGGGAGTCTTTACTAATAGTCGAGCCAGGCCCAGTGCTGGAAACAGGGCCAGCACTCGAGTCTTGGCCTCTACTGGAACCTGGGCCTCCACTTGATTCTGACCCCATGCCTTTACCCTCTGGGCCTCCTCTGCTGGACTCCACATAACCAGTCGACCCCAGGAAGCTGCTAGGGGTGACAGGTCTGAAAGTCACACGGCCCCCGCCGGACTCCAGGGCCCCCGTGGCACTGGCCAAGTCCAAGGTCGCGTGGCCTGTACTGGACTCAGAGAGGCCAAAAGTGACATGGCCCAAGGTGCTGGCGCCTTGGCCTTTGTTAATCTTGTGACTCAGGATGGAGCCTGGGATCTCATTGCTCTTTTTGCTGGTGCCAAGGTTGGATACCCGGGTGCTGGAGAAAGACAGGCTGGGGATGCTGGACCCCATCCTGTCGGCCTCAGCCTGCTGTCTCTGCTCCTGCGCCAGCTCCTGGAGCTCCATCTGGGGGTGGGGGGCAGTTAAGAGTCCCCGGATAAACAAGGTCCTTGTCCCCAGCCCACGGGCTCCCTCTCTCACCTCCTTCACTACTTGACTCCGCAGTTCCTCCTTGCTCATAGGATAGTCATCTTTGGCCACAAAACCGGGGGGATCCTCTCTAGAGTAGAAAAGAAGGCAGGAAGAGTCTAGACTCAAACCACAAAAGTTAACGGCATCTCCCAGCCATACCCAAAAATCTTTACCTGTCCTTCTCCTCTCTAGAACCCCCAGAGTTCTATCTTCCCATATAAAGCACTAGACGCCCTACTCTCAGTTCCCTCAAAGCAACCACTTCATCTTCTGCCCCCTCCCAGGCCACACCCACCATCGCCTCCCCTGCCCACAATCTTCAGTTCTATTTGTTCCTCCCGTCCTGCCTACAGCCTCACAGATTGCTGGGGGGCTGGGGTGCAGTCATCTTCTTTGGGAAATCCTCTTGGCTCTGGCCCAGCACCAGGAGGGCAGCCTCAGCCAAGGACAGCTGGCTCTGAGGGTGTGGGAGGCAGTGGTCAGCTCAGGCCCCGCCCCCAGGCCCCACCCCGCCCCTCCTCACCACCACCACCACCACCACCACCCCCAACCCCGCTCCCCTCCGTCCTCCGCCGCCCACTTGGGCCTCCAGGAAGGACTGGACTAGCAGGAGCTGCACCACCCGCTGCTCGATGATGCTCAGGAAGAGGCCCATGTCGCGGTCCCGCATGTTCTTCACCCCAAGCCGGTCGGCTATGAGACTCCTGTCGCAGTGGGCCTTGATGAACAGGAACTGGATATCTGGGGCCGGGGAGGGACCAGCTATCAGGGACCCGGCTCTGCCCCCTGGGTATCGGCCCTTTCCCTGAGCCTGTCCTATGTAGACCATGGTAGAAGCCCAGAGACTGAGCTTAGATACCCGGGTAACACTGGCCACCTGGCCGCAGGGCTCGGAAGGACAAGGGATAACCAAACTTGTCTTTGTGAACACTTCAGCTAGAAACAAACCCAACTTCTGCCCGGTCCAGCAATCACACTGAGAGACTTAAAAAATAATTTTTTTAAACTTCCAGTTGTAGCCAGCTTGTATTACTGGCCAGCATGACATTTTTTTCCTTTCTCTCTCCCAAGCTGGGAAAATCAAGATTAACACTCTTTCAATCAAATGGGACATGCCCCCCACACACACACAATCTCTCTCTGACCACAGCAAGAAGTAAACCTTTGTGAAACAAGACATAAGACTTCAAGTCAGCACTGATGGCTCACGCCTATAATCCCAGCTAACTGGGAGGCTGAAATCTGGAGGATGGAGGCTCAAGGTCAGTCCTGGCAAAGAGATTATGAGACCCCCATCTCCAAAATAACCAGAGCAAAATGGCCTGGAGGAGTGGCTCAAGCAGTAGAGCAACTGCTTTGCAAGTGCAAGTGTGAAGCCCTGAGTTCAAACCCCAGTCCCACAAAAAAAAAAAAAGAAAAAGACATACCACTTCATTCACTTCATGGAGTCAGTAAACTGGAAGATATATACATATTTCATACATATCCATAATGAAACCCACAAAGCATTGTTTGAAGTGGCGAGGGGATGGAAATATAATGGCAGGGTGGACGCATGTATGGAATTATAGTGAAATCCCCTCATGTTATTAATGTATGCTAATTCAAAAATAAAATAATGGTGAAAAATACATCAAAAGTTTACAGAAAAAAGTCAGGCACTGGTGACTCACGCCTGTAATCCTAGCTACTCAGGAGGCAGAGATCAGAAGGATTATGGTTCAAAGTCAACCCGGGCAAGCAGCTTGAGAGACTCTATCTCAAAAAAAACCATTGCAAAAAAGGGCTGGTGGAGCAGCTCAAGGTGTTCAAGCCCCAGCACTGCAAAAAAACTAAAAAAAAAAGCATCCATGAAATTTTAGGTTTGATAAATTGAAGACCAGTAAATAGAAATTATCCTAACAGAAAGACAAGGGGGAAAAAGTACTGACCAAAGAAAGAAAAAAGCCAGTCTCCACTAGCTTTGCTGTCCACATCACCTCTGCCCTGTGGGTTAGGATAACGGTTGCCTAGGTTACTTCTCATGGACTTGAAGAGGACTTCTGAGACTTTTCCCTTGAAACTGAAGATGACTGGAGATGAAAAGGCTTGCCATCTCTGTCTTCAAAGCATGTCTGTCTCATTTGTGGCCTTAACATTCTGGCTAAAGATATCTACCAAATACCATGACCAGAACACCAGACCATGAAATAAACAGCACTTGACTTCCTGGAAGATGTTTGCCGATTCCCAGAAAAAGTATCAATGCTTCTCCCTTTTTTTAGCCTGCCTCTCTCTCTCTCTCTCTCTCTGTCTCTCTCTCTCTCCTTCTCTCCCTCTCCCTCCCTCCCTCTCATTATTTTTATCCTCTATCTGTAACTCCTTAACTCCCTGGAGTTGACAGGCTGACAGGCAAGGACAGGTTCCACTTCTCCATTCTCTGACCACTAAGTAAAACTCTTTCTTCCCCCCTAAAAAAAATGTGTAGAATTTATTTTAAAAATTTATAAATTGATTTAAAAATTTCCTATGGGAATATATGTGTGTATGTATATATGCAAATGTATATGTATATGTGCATATGTAGATATACATGTAAACTCAGAGAAAAGGCTACATCTAAACTCCTACTGTATGCCCCATGGTGAGTCTCCTGCACCAGGAGCACCTGTTTTTTTTGTGGCACTGGGGATGGAATCCAGGGCCTCACACATACTAGGCAAGCACTTTACTACTTGAGTTACGCTCCCCCTCCTTCTTTTTGATTTTATTTTGTTTTTGTTTTTTGGCAATACTAGGGTTTCAACTCAGGTCCTCAAGCTTGCTAGACAGGCGGTCTACTGCTTGAGCCACACCTCCAGTCTTACTTTGTTTTTGAGACAGGATCTTACTAACTTTTATCTGGCCTAGCCTCCAAATGGAGATTCTCCTGCCTCAGCATCCCAGGGAGCTGGGATTATAGACATGCGCCACCATGCTTAGCCACTTTTTTTTTTTGTGATACTGGGGTTTGAACTCAGGACCTTCACCTTCAGCCACTCCACCAGCTCTTTTTTTGTAATGGGTTTTTTCAAGATAGGATCTTGCGAACTATTTGCCCAGGGTTGGCTTCGAAAGGTGATCTTCCTAATCTCTGCCTCCTGAGTAGCTAGGATTACAGCCGTAAACCACCAGTGCCTGTGCTTAACCACCTTTTCATCCTTTTTCATCCTTAGCTTTTCACCATCATCCCATCTTATTCTGCAACAACCCTATGAAGCAAGCACTGCCACCCCAGAGGGGCAGAGAAGGAAGAACCCACAGGACAAAGTTAACAACTAGTGGCACTGGGATTTGAACCTAGTGCAGGCTTACTCCTGAGTGCTCTGCACAGCTACTTCCCTGAAAATAACAAAGATAAAGGATGAGGGTACACTGTGGTAATCCACACCTGTAATTCCAGCTATGCAGGAGGCAGACGTAGGGAGGAAGATGTAGGGAAGACTGTGGTTCAGTTCGAGGTCAGCCTGAGTAAAAGCATGAGACCCTATCTGAGAAACAAATTGAAAGCCAAAACGACTGGAGGCGTGGCTCAAGTGGCACAGAACTTGCCTAAGAAGCACAGGCCCTGAGTTTAATTCCCAGCATCACCAAAAAAGAAACAGAAAAGAAATATGGATGGACATGATGCAGCTGGATAGCCACAGAGAGGAAAAGAGAAACAACTAGGCACCAGTGGCTCACACCTACAATGCTAGTTACTGAGGAGGCAGACATCAGGAGGATCTTGGTTCGAAGCCAGCCTGGGAAAATAGTTCTCAAGACCCTATCTTGAAAAAACCCATCACAAAAAAAGGCTGGAGTGGCTCAAGTGGTAGAGTGCCTGTTTAGCAGACATGAGGTCCTGAATCAAGCCCCAGTACTGCCAAAAAAAAAAGAAGGAAAAAAACCCAAGGCCCTACCTCACATCACACACACAAATTAATTGTAAGGGGTCAGAGACTTCAACAGGGAAACAAGAAAGTTCTAGTAGAAAACTTTGCAGGAGAATGGCTTTGTAACATCAGGGTAGGCAGAGACTTCTTAGGCAAGCCACAAAGTTATGAACTACAAAAAGAGAGACTGATAAATTAGATCTCATCAAAACTGAAAAAGGAACAAAAAAAAAACTGAAAAAGGGCTGGGAGAGTGGCTCAAGTAGTAGAATGCCTGCCTAGCAAGCTTGAGGACCTGAGTTCAAACCCCAGTACTGCCAAAAATAAATAAATAAATAAAAATAAAATTCAGTTCATCGCAAGAAAGTAGGAAGGTAAATAATAATGAGAAGATAGCTCCCCAAAAAACATTAGCTAGAACATACAAAAAACACTTACAACTCAGTTATAACATAAACAACTTGATTTTTTTTTAAGTGCACAGGATTGAAGAGGAAATTTATAAAGAAATCTACATGGCCAGTAGGGTGACCAATGTTATTAGTCATCACACAAATGCAAGTTTGCAAATGCATTAAAATTGTGGTCAGTAAGAAGTGCTGAGGGGTAGGAGGAGTATCATATCCAGAACTCTCACAGCTCCTACGGTAGGCATAAAATGCCTCAACCAGTTTGGAAAAGTGTTTAGCATTTTCTCATAAATCTCAACATATACAGGCCCTATGACCACTCCTAGGCATTTATGGACAGATAGGTAGATGGACAGATGGATGGATGGATGGATGGATGGATTGTTGGTGGGATGGTTGGTTGGATGGATAGATGGTAGTGAAGGATATGTTGATGAATATTGGATGGTTGGATGGATGGATGGATGGATGGATAATGGACATAGGATGGTTGAATAGTTAGATGGTTAGTTGGATGGCTGGTTAGTTGGATGGATGATGGATATGAGACGGCTGGATTCATGGATGGATGGATGGATGGATCCATTGATTGACAGACCCCAGATGGACAGATAATCAGATATGGGATGGGCTAATAAGGAAGTGCACAAAGTAGGCCATGGAATACCTCCAAGTAGTCAGCCCCAGAGAGAGCCCCTCCACACAAGCACCTCAACTTTCCCAACGAAGAAGACAGGCCTGGGAGAAGGTCCCTGCAAACACTCACCAGTCTTGAGCCTCTCCAGCCTCCTCCGAAGGTCCTGGAACCGGGTCTCCACCAGGTTGGACTCAGAGTGCACTTTGTCTATATGCTCCTGCAAGACTGTAAGCTGCTGCTCCTGCTGCAAGTGCTGGTTTTCCTCACTGGTGCGCAGAGTGACCAAGGCCTCCTGCATCTGTGGGGACAAGGACTGAAAGCTGGACCCTGCTCCAGGCCTGGGGAGGGATAGAAGAGGGGAACATGGGAAGGGCCTCACTCACCTCTTTGATCTCTTCTTGAAGGTGCTGCAGCTCTGAGTTCTGCTCATTGATGAAGTTAAACTCTGCGAAGTTGCGCTCTTCAGCTGGGGAGAAGTCGGGAAAGGCAGGGCTCAGAGATGGAGACAGAAAACAGACACAGAGCAGAGACGAAGGGCAGAGAACGAGATGACGGGAAAGACCACTCAGAAACAAAGGCAGAGAAACAATCAGAGAGACAGAGAGAGGGATAAATGAAAACACAGGGAAAGAGCGACAGAAAGCCACAAAGAGACACCAAGAGAGACGGAGAGATACAAAGGCACAGAGAAAGTAGTCGCAGGAAAGGAGGGAAACAAAGAACCCAAGAAACAGACAGCAGCGGGGACAGGAGAGAGAAACACCGAGAAGGGAGGAAGAGTCGAGGGAAAGACTCGGGAGTGAACGAGGGAGGGGAGATGAGGAAAGAAACAGATGCAGATCCGAGGGCGATGGAAACCCAGACGGAAGGGCACAGACCTCACACCGGCGGGAGAGAGACTGGGCAGTACCAAGCACGCCGGATGGCGGCAGGGGAGGGGGCCAGGGACAGGCGAGCGGTGACGTGTCCAGGCCTGACTCCAGTCCCTGCACAGGTGGAGGAGTCCCCCGGCCTATCCTGGACAGTCTGCAGGTGACGCACGGGGTGCTGGGCGGTCCCGCCTCCTCCCTCCGCTCAGTGCCACTCACTCTCCTGGTACTTCTGCACCAAGAGATCGGGGTCGCTCTCGCCGGTCAGCTGGGACAGTTTATTCAGGGCGTCCTCGTAGCGCAGCACCAGCTTCTCTTGGGAGGTCTTCCGGAGTCCTTCCGCCACTTCCAGGGCTAGGAGAAGACGCAGCGGGCGCGATAGGTTCCAGGTGCGCACCCCCGGGGCCGCTTACTGGGACCCCGTCCCGCCCAGCAGCGCCCTGCCCCGCCCCGCCCACTCCAGGTAGGTCAGCCCCGCCCGCTCCCGCCCGGCTCCGCCTCCCCGAAAGGCTCCGCCCCCTCACTCCCACCCGACTCCTCTTTACCCCTCTCCTCCCCCCACCACTCTCCCGCTCAGCTCAAACTCGCCCTCTCCCGCCAGCTTCCGTCCGCCTCCGCCCTGCCCCGTCCCACACTCTCGGGTCAGACTACGCCCGCCCCTCCGGCTGGATCGGCCCCGCCCTCTCCCGCCCGGCCCCCTCCCCGTCCACGCCCCTCCCTCTCCCTCTTGGCCCCGCCCTCCACATTCTCCCGCCCGGCTCCGACCCGCCCTCTCCTACCCGGCTCCGCCCATTCCAGTCAGGCCCCGCCCCTCATGCTCCGCGGGGAATCACCGAGTCCCGCGGGCGCCTCCGGCCTCACCTCGCTGCTCGCGCTTCTGCAGGATGTCCGGATCCGGCTGCCGGTCGTTGTTCTTGAGCTTGAGGAAGCGATGCAGCTGCTCCAGGTGCGATATCTGTCGCTGCAAGATCTGTGCCTCGGCCTCGTTCTGGGCCACCTCCTTCTCTGCCCGCTCCTTCAGCATGCCCATCTTGGCCTTGGCCTCCTCCCTGGGGGGAGGTCGGCGAGCACGCGGAGAATGCAGGTTGGACCGGAGTCAGCCTGGGGTCTTGGGGATGAGGCACAGTCAAGTTGCCGGGTACCCCGTGCTCACAAAAGGCAGAACTGCCATGGTAAGAGCTTGAGGGCAGAGTTGGGGCTGTGCCCACAGACGGGCCATAGCTGCAGTGCACACACGTGGGTGCGTCTGGGGGCCAGGAATTATGTGACCGTGCAACAGGGAAAACATGGTTTTGAGGGCCCAGGTGACAAGGTGATTGTGCTGGAGTTTGGAGGTCGTGTGGTTGGAACGGTGAGAAGCTTAGGCCATTCATTTCCGGCCTCATGAGGCCTCATGAGGACAGGTGTGTGAAATCACCACTGCTTGAGCACACATGCCATTAGGATACTGGAGACACCCTAGGAGCCCCACTCACCCTACATCCCCTCCCCCGCTCGGCTGTTGCAGCCACCTGTAAGGGTACTTCCAAGCCTGCTCCAAGATCACAGGGGCACTGAGTTGGGAGGGAAAACAGACCAGTCTCCTCAAGGCCCTCAGGGGTCAGGACTCCAAGTTCTGTCTGTGCCTGAGGTACCATGCCAACCATAGCTTCCTGAGAGCCAGGCTGTATGGGCCTGGTTCACATGGTGACTCCAGGAGACGGATACCATCAGAATCATCAGTGGAGGCTCAGAGAGATAAGGACATGCCCCAGGTCACCCAGCAAGACCACACTGCAGACAGACTGCTCTGGTAGGAAGTGGAGGTCATGACACCTGCCCCTCCCCGCCAGTTGAAACTGCCTGTCCTTGTGCCCAGCCAGGCTGCCCACTGCAGGTAAGTGGAGGAGGGTTGCTAGATGTTAACTCCGTAAGATACAAAGGCAGGCAAGCAGGCCATCATGTGGAACTGGGCAGAAAAGATGAGCCAGGCCAATCAGACTCACTGCCTTGGAATTTGAATTGGGAAATGCTAAGGACCAGTGAGGATGCTAGACAGAAGGCAAGGGAAGTCACGGCTAGGCCAAGTGGCGAAAAGGCTGGAGCTGGGTATGAGCAGAAGCCACCAGCTAAGGTGGTTTCTGAAGGGGTCATGATGGAACAAAGATTAGAAATCACACAACTGCAGTAGAAAGGAATGAAGAAACAAAGCTGGTGCCCGTGACTCACGCCTGTAGTACCAGCTACTCAGGAGGCAGAGATCAGCAGGATCACAGTTCCAAGCCAGCCCAGGAAAATAGTTCAAGAGACCCTATCTTGAAAATACCCAACACAAAAAAGGGCTGGTGGAGTGACTCAAGGTGTAGGCCCTGAGTTCAAACCCCAGCACTGCAACAAAAAAAGAAGTAATGTATGCTACAATGTGGAGGAACCTCAAAAGCTTTATATTAAGAGAAAAAGCCAGACACAAAAGGGCACCTGTTTAGCCTGCACCAGAGCAGAAAGGCAGAAAGCATTTGGAAGAGTCAGGCGCTGGTGGCTCATGCCTGTAATCCTAAATACTCAAGAAGCTGAGATTCAGAGGATTGTGCATTGAGGCCAGCATGGGAGAACAGTTCATGAGACCCTCATCTTCAAAATAACCAGAGCAAAATGGAATGGAGGTGTGGCTCAAATGATAGAGTACCTGCTTTGCAAGTGTGAAGCCCTGAGTTCAAACCTCAGTCCCGCAAAAAAAAAAAAAAAAAATTTGTAGCAAGAGGAGACCAGGGCTGAAGCTGTGAGAGAAGCAGTAAGAGGGAGCACAGAGCCCAGGGGAGCCCCAAGACAGCCAGGGAAGCCAGAGTTAATCAGCTTCAATGGCTCCACTCCGTACAACGTGTCCCTGTGTTTGAAGGTGGCCTCCTCAGAGAGTTTGCCCTACAACCACCACTGATAGATAATCTAATGCTCCTCATTGACAGACACCTTCTGGGTCCCAGGGCCTGCCACGCACACTGTACATACATCATATTAATCCTTTCTGCGTTTACATGACAGAAGCCATGAACAGATGGGGATGGCAGTACTCTTAAAATTCACATGCCCAAGGACTGGGAGTGGTGGCTCAAGCCTGTAATCCCAGCTACTCAGAAGGCAGATATGGAGAGGACCAACACTCAAGCCCAGCCCAAGCAAAAAGTTAGTGAGACCCCCACTCGCAGGAGGTGTAAGTAGGAAGATTGAAGTCCAAGGCTGGACCTGAGCAAAAATGTGAGACCCAACCCAAAAAAGTAAAGCAAAAATGGGCTGGGGGCCTAGCTAAAGTGACAGAGCAGCTGCCTGGCAAACATAAGACCCTGAGTTCAAATCCCAGTACCACCAAAAATAGTATTAATGATAATAGTTCATACAAGCAAGGAAAAGAAAGTTGCCCAGCAGGGAGAGAGAAGGGAGCCTATTACAGGAAATAAGCCAGTTCTGACAGTGCTCTTGAGTCCTGAGCCTTCCTGCTGGTACTCTGTGAAAGGTCTGTTCTGAGTACTCTGAGCCCCACCACCCTGCATGACCCGTGGGGCGTACCTGGCAGAGTAGGCAGAGGTGGAAGAAAGGATGAGGGTGCTGACCGTCTGCCGTAGCAGGTGGATCTCCTGCCAGGGGGGAGAGAAAGGTAAGTGCTGCTTCTCACAGAGCCATTGCTCACTCTGAGTCTCCCCTTTAAGCCCCTACTAAGAAGTGAAAGTCCTGCCAGGTGTGGTGATGCACACCTGTAATCCCAGGAGGCAGAGGGAGGAGGACCATGGTCTATCTAAGGCCAGCTGAGGCAAAAGCACAAGACATTATCTGAAAAACTGAAGTAAAAAAGAACTGGGGGTGTGGCTCAAGTGGCAAAGCGCTTGCCTCAAGGCCCTGAGTTCAATCCCCAGAATTTTAAAAAGGTGAACGTCTTGCTTCTTGCAAGCCAGGCCCTCCTCAGAGCAGATGCCAAGAAGGGGGTTTAAGGAGATGGGAGGTAAGGGGAGAGGCAGAGGGACAGCTGGAAAGGTGGCTCAGAAGGCTTTATTCAGGGGTATGGGGTGTGGCTCAAGGAGTAGAGTGCTTGCCTAGCAAGAGCAAAACCCTGAGTTCAAACCCTAGTCCCAGCAAAAAAAAAAAAGGTTCATTTTAGAGGAAGAAAGGACATAAATTTTATATACATACACATACATACACCTGAACACACACCTAAGCCAGCACATCCAAACATACAAGTGACTTTTGCAAAAAGAAACTCGGGATACATAAACAGAAGCTAAGGAACTAGGCTACCTGCAGGAGCTGGGTGGAATGAGGTGGAAGAGAGGCATTGATGCCCCCCAGGGCACTTTTTAGAGCCACTGTTGTTGTTGTTTGTTTGTTTGACGTGCTAAGGGTTGAACCCAGCTCTTTGTTCATATTAGGCAGATGCCCTGCCACTGAGTTGTATCCCAGCTCTTGGTTGTTTGTTGTTGTTGTTGTTGTTTTGTTTTTGTTTTTGTTTTTTTATGGAGCTTGAACTCAGAGCCTACACCATGAGCCACTGCACCAGCCCTTTTCTTCCGGAGGGTTTTTTTTTTTCAAAATAGGATCTTGTGAACTGTTTCTCTGGGCTGCCTTCGATCTGTGATACTCCAGACTTGATTTTTTTGAGATAAGGTGTCCCTATGTAGCCTCGGCAGGCCTTGAACTCACAATCCTCCTGCCTTAGGCTCCCATGTGCTGAGATTACAGGCGTACACCACCACATTCAGCCCTTGTGAAACAGTTTTAATTTGGGAGCCTTGTACAATTCATAAAAGAAGTTAAATCAAGGGAGAGGGAGAGGCGGGGCTAAGGGGAGAAATGGCCCAAACAATTTACATATATTCATATGTAAATAAATGAATTAAAAAAAAGTTTAATCAACAAAGACAAGTGAGAAAACCGAAACCGAATACAAACAGAAGTAAATGAATCTGACTGTATTCCAAACGGCAAACATGTGGTGGAATGGCTCACGTGGTAAAGGCCTAACAAGCAAGAGGCCCTGAGTTCAGACCCCAGTGCCACCAAAAAAAAAAAAAAAGAAGTCAGGTGCCAGTAGCTCACACCTATAATCAGAAGGCAGAGATCAGGAGGATTGCAGTTCAAAGCCAGCCTGGACAAATAGTTCACAAGACCCTATCTTGAAAACACCCATCACAAAAAAAAAGGGCTGCTGGTGTGGCTCCAGGTGCAGGCCCTCAGTTCAAATCTAAGAGAAAAACAGTTCAAATCTTAAGAGAAAAACAGGAATTACGCCAAGTAACTTCTAAATACAATAATCTGAATAGGTATCTAGAAACCCATACCCGCTAAAGAGTAAACTACAAATTTTGAGCCCTACGTATTAGGTTTGGGGAGGCCTGGCACAGCTGTGGGAGTTCTCAGCCTCTGGTATGTACAGCAACACTTGAGCAAATGAGGGAGTATACTGATGGTGTTGGAAGCCAGGGTTCCCACAGTGGGAGAAGAGCGAGAGAAAGTAAGATGAAGTAAGAGCCAGGCTTAGTGGTGCATATCTCTAATTCCGGCTACTCAGTGAGTGGAGATAGGAGGGTCACAGTTTGAGCCAGTCTGGGCAAAAAAGTTAGGGAGACCCTATCTCAAAAAAAAAAAAAAAAAAAAACAACCAAGGTGTGGTGGTACACATCTGTAATCCCAGCTACTCAGGAGACAGAGATAGAAGGCTCTCAATGTGAGGCTGATGCTGGGCAAAAGAGACCCTACAGGAAAAATAAGCTAAAACACAAAGGGCTTGGGGGTGTGGCTCAAGCAGTAGAACACCTGCCTAGCAAGCTGGATGTCCTGAGTTCAAATTCCAGTATTGTCTATATATATATATATATATATATATATATATATATATATATATGCCCTGGTATTTGAGGTAGCAACAGAACCTCATGAATTTTAAATACTTGCAGAGAAAGGGTCTCCAAGCAGTGACACCCCAGTCGCAATAAGGACCCTTGGTGCCTCAACCTTGGCTTCCCAACATCCACCCGCAGCTGGAAACGAGCAGGCCTCCGTGGGGAAACAGTGAGTTGCAGGGCGGGGGCAAAACAAGAACAAAGGTCCTCATACTTTGTGTGTCGGACAGAGCAGAGAGCCTGCAGTGAAGACATGTGCAGAGGACACAGCCAGCTTGCTGGGCCCGAACTGGGGCACCTGAATGTCAAGGTGACCAACAACTGTGTGGCTATAACAGGGACTAAAGTAAGAAAGGCACCAAGGCCCCCGACGCCCAGAGGAGCCAGAGCTTCTCCTTAAGGAGAAATACCGAAGTGCGCCCTGTTTAGAACCCATGGCTGCTGCACGCTAAAGGTGCAGTGAAAACAGGGCCAGGGACAGACATCTCTACCACCACAAAGAATGGCCCTGCAGGCTGCTTGTTCATGTCAAAGAGGAAAACTTCATGTTGGAGAAACCCAGCTAGTAATCAACTTCTTTGTTGTTTTTTGGGGTGTGGGGGGACTGTGGATGGATCCCAGGGCCTTGTACTTGCTAAGCAAGCGCTCTACCACTTGAGCCACACCCCAGCCCTTTTGTTTATATTGTGTTTTTGCTTTGTTTTTGAGACAGGCTCTCACTAACTTGGCCCAGGCTGGCCTCAAACTTTCCATCCTCCTGCCTCAGCCTTCAGAGTAGCTGGGATTATAGGCGTATGTCGTCAGGCCCAGCTTTCAGTAATCAAAGATGGTGTCACTAGTTATGGGACAGTGAGATCAGATGCCTCTTGCTATGGCATGTCAAAGACATACTCCCACACTGCAGCATTCTCGACAAAGGTGTAGACCCTCAGTCCAATCACGAAGAAAGAGCAGTCACATCCACATAGAAGGGCCTCATCCAATGTCAAGGTCATGGACGTAGAGTGCCAAGGCAAACAGAGCCAGGAAAACAATTACAACCTGGGATCCTGGCCTGGAGGCTGGAGCAGGGAAATCAAATTAGCTACAAAGGACGTCATTGGGCCAGTGGGTGAACTTGAAATATGAGCTGTCTAGAATTCTAAGTGTTACAGTTCCTCACTCGGATGAGCGCGCTGTGTTTATGTAAAAATGTGGCACCTTGCCATGCCTGTAATCCTGGCTACTTGGTAGGCTGAGATCAGAGATTTGAGGTTCAAACCTTGAGACTAATCCCCACGCAAATAGTTCTCTCTCATTCTCTCTCTCTCTCTCTCTCCTTTTAATTTTTGTCATGCTGGGGTGTCCCCAGGGCCTCCTGGGAGCTAGACAAGTGCTCTACCATCGAGCTGCACCCCCATCCTTCATATCTCACTTATTTATTTATTCTGAGCAGAGTAGGTCTTGCCATGCAGCCTAGATTAGCCTAGAGCTCTGTGTAGCCCAGGCTGGCCTGAACTCTCCATCCTCCTGCCCCCTCCTCCCGAGTGCTGCGATGACAGATGTGCGCCACCAAACCCAAGTTATATCCAGTTTAAAGACCTGGAGACTGAGCTGAAGAGATCAGATCGCCTTACTAGAGCCTAACCCAGCCTAGGGCGGAGGCTCCTCCAGCACTGCCACCAGGGCTGTGGGAGTCCCAAATGTCACAGGCAGGTGGCAACTCCCTGCTGGCATGTGGTTGGGGCAGAGAGAAGGGGAGGAAGAAATCGGGGCTGAAGCCAACCTCCCGGCCCAAGTCCAGCCTCAGAGCCGCAAATAATTCTAGAGGCCCCATCTCCAAAATAACCAGAGCAAAATGGACTGGAGGTGTGGCTCGAGCAGCAGAGCGCCTGCTTTGCAAGCATGAAACCCTGAGCTCAAACCCTGAAGTTTCTTCCCTGTTAGAAACATCCTCCAGAATGTTCCAGGTGCCTGTCCCCTGGACTAAGGTCGTCCTGCAGCTCTGGGCAATACCCTCCTTGGGCGGGAGGCCAGAGTGCAGGAGCAGCAGGTTGAAGAGCTGGAGGGGGTCACCCCGGCAGGCCCCCACTGACCTTCTTCAGCTTGCGGTCCATGCTCAGGTAGCGGGCCCGCTCTATCCGCAGCAGGTCCAGCTCCTCCCGCAGGGTCGCATTCCGCACCAGCTGGATGTCAAAGTAACAGGTGACCTGGGGTGGGGTGGGGTGCGAGAGTATGCGTGAGGCCTCCATCCTCCACAGTCAGCTGAGGACACTTGCCAGAGGTGGGACCACCCTATTCCCTCTTCAGGGACCCTGACAGTGAGGTCAGCCACACCCTCACTGCCTGTGGGTCTGCCTTGCTCAGAACCCCCAGGGATCTGTTCTTTGACACTCCCCCCAGCCCTCCTTCCCTGGCACCCAGGTCTCCACAGTTCCTGGGGACAGAGCCCAGCCCGCTCCGGCTCTCACCCTGTCCAGCTGGCCCTCTAGGATCTTGATTCGGTGTCGCATCTTGACCTTCTGGTCCAGGAAGAATGCTGGAGCCGAGGGGTCCTTGCTCTGGGTAAAGATGCGAGTCTCCCACTCCTGGATCTGAAAGGAAGAGGTGGGACTTGTCTGTGACCCTGGACACCCAGCCCGAGGAAGAAATGAGTGACAGTGTGGCTGACATTGGTTGTCTCTGCCACCCCAGCACACTTCCGCATTTCGTGTTTGTTTGTGGTATTGGGATTTGAACTCTGGGCCTTGCACTTGCTAGGCAGGTGCTCTAACACTTGAGCCATGCCGCCAGTCCTTTTTGCTTCAGTTATTTTTCAAATAGGGTCTCACTTTTATGCCCAGGCTATCCTGGATCTTGATCCTCTTTTATGTTTCCTATGTAACAGGGATGACAGGCATGTACCACAGAGCCCAGCTTTTTTATTGGTTGAGATGGGGTCTTGAGAACTTTTGCCAAGGAGCGTAGGCAGAACCTACTGTGCTTGGATCTTTTTTTTAAATGGTACTAGGGACTGAACTCAGGGACATGCCAGGCCAGCACTCTGCCACTTGAGGCATGCCCCAGACCTCCATGTAGTTCTGATGGAGGTTCTCACCCACCCCCCTGAAGGCTATAGGACCCAGATCTGAACAACCACAGTTCCTGGCCTAAAGACAGACGTGTGACCTGAGCTGAGCCAGCCTGACTCCTCTCCTGGTGTTTGGGGGAAGCCAAAGGATTGTTGTTGTCACAGTCCCATCACATGGAGGATCCTAGCAGAACAAGGCCAGGGGACAGAAGTGGAGATGAGAGGCTGGGCATGGTGGTTCACACCTGTAATCCCAGCTACATGGGAGGCACAGGTAGGAGGATCACAGTCAAGGCCAGCCCTGAGCAAAAACACGAGGCCCTATCTGAAAAATAACTGAAGCAAAAAGAGGTGGGAGTGTGGCTCAAGCAGTAGAGCACCTGCTTTGCAAGTGCTTTGGTTCCCTGAATTCAAACCCCAGGCCCACCAAAAAGAAAAATCAGACAGTACTGCAAACAGAGGCTCTTTTCCCCCTGTAAGAGCTGTTTCCCAGCACACCTCTGACTGTTACGGATTTCTCTGGAGACTTAAAAAAAAAAATGACTGAGAAAGTAAAGGCTTCCTGGAATGAAGAAAGTCTAGAATCCCCTAGTTCAAGAAATCCTAAGATAGAAAACACCCTATTCCAATTTTTAAAAGTACTCAAATTTTCTTTTACACATTTAGATTCGTAATTCAACTAGAATTTTAGGTTTTCTATGGTGTAAAGTAGGAGTGTGTAACAGCTTTACTGAAAGTGGGATGACATGAAGTCCAACTGCACAGATTTATGGTATGCAATTTGGTAAGGGCGATGCAGCACTGAGGTTTGAACCTAGGGCCTCACACTTGCTTGGCAGATGCTCTACTACTTGAGCCACACACCCAGCCCACAATTTGTTAAGTTTTGACACAATCAAGACAGTGATGACACCCATCACCTATGCCCTTGGTACTTCTTTCCCTCAGTCCCTTCATCTATTTTCAGTCAATATAGATTAGTCTACATGTTCTATAATTTCACGTTAATGGAATCATTTAGTATGTGCTGTGGGGGGGTGGAATCTGGACTCTTTCACTCAGAATAATTACTTTGAGATTCACTTATGTTGTGTGTAACAATAGTCCATTCCTTGTTTGCTTGTTTGTTTGTTTCCTTTGAGAAAGGGTCTCACTATGTAGCCCAGGTTGGCCTGGAACCCAGAATCGTCAGGTCTCTGCCTCCTGAGTGTTGGGATTACAGGTGTGTACCACCACACTCAGCATTCCATTCCTTTTTATTGGTGAGTAGTATTCCATTAGCCCATCCTACCACAATCTGTTTATCCTTTTGTTCACTGATGGACATTTGGATTGTTTTAGTTTAGGAGTTTACAATAAAGCTGTGTTGTTACCAACATTAACGTACAATTTCTTGTATGGACATATGCTTTCTCTTGTCTTGGGTAAATACCTAGGAGTGGAACGTCTGGATCCTAGGGCAGGTTAGAAAATGCTGGGCTGATTTCCACAGTGGCTACACATTTTACACTCCTGCCAGAAGAGCGGGGGTGGTCCATTGTCCCCCCCAGCTCCCACCTCACCAACATTTGAGACAGAGCTAAGCTTTTGTTTGCATTTTAGAGTTGTAATAAACTCTGGATACAAGGTCATTATCAAACACATTTTTGCAAGTTATCTTCTCCAGCCTGAGGCTGGTTTTTTCATTCCTTGCCTTGTCCAGTTGAGTCTTTGGCTTTGAGAGTTCCTTGATTTGGGTTCTCTCTTGCCTTCCCCTCTTTCATCTGTCATCTTTTTTGTTGTTGTTGGGCTGGAGTTTGAACTCAGGCCTTCCCACTTACAAAGTAGGCACTCTACTGTTTGAGCCACACCTCCAGTCCATTTTGCTCTGGTTATTTGGAAATGGGTTCTCAAGAACTATTTGCCCAGCCTGGCCTCAAACCTGAGGATTACCTGGGATCCTCCCCAGTAACTCAGATTACAGTTGTGAGCCACCAGCACCCAGCTCAGGAGGATGGCCTAATTTTTCAGATGGGAAAGCTGAGGTTCAGGAAGGTTTAGCCTCTGAGTAGGCTCCTCAGAGCCGGCTCTAGAACCCACCTGCTTGTCCAGGGCCCTGGTCTGCTCCTGCAGGTCCTCCAAGTCAGCCTGCACCTGGACTCTGCATTTCAGCAGGCGGTCCATGCTCTCCAGCCGCTGGCTGTCCCCCAGCCGCTTGACCTGGCTCTGGGCCATGCTGATCTGCATCTTGAGTTTGGCCCGCACTTCCTCCAGGTGTTGGATCTCCTCGCTGCCATGGCAGAGAGGTGGAGAGACAGGGACAGAGCTCAGGGACCCTGAAGTCCCCACACCCTGTACCAGCCAACCCCCACCCATGCACAGGCCAGCCCACAGCCCCTTTTACACCCTCCTTCCCGGAGCAGACTCACAGTTGCTTGTTGATGCGCTGGCGGACTTCCTTGCTGTAGGCCCGCCTCTCCCCCTCCATCACCTTGCACTGTCGCTGCAGACGGCTCAGCTCCCAATCCACTGATTTGGGGCGGGGGGGAGGCGGCAAGGGACTCACTAGTGATCTTGGGCCACCAGCCCCTTCCTCCCCAAGATCTAGAAATTCTGGTACCCCTTAGGGTCTCGCAAACTGCGGGGTAAGCCCCCAACACCTCTTTAGAACATAGTTTTTTGTACCCGTCAAGCTTCCTGGTCCCTCCATTCTCCCTTATAACCAAGCTGGTTCTTTCTCCTAAACTCACTCCTGCCGCGAGTTTGGATACATACCTGATTGTTCCACTAGAGGGCGCGCCTGGAAGGCCTCTCCATCCCCTGGCACCCTAAACTTGGCATTGCTCCTGCTCCCTCCTTTCCTTCAGCGGGGACCACAAAGGCCCTCACCCTCTTCCTCTGTATCTTCACTCTCCCCGCCTGTCCCCTAGGCTCAGGCTTCACCCTTCCCGCCTGAGCCATCACCCAGTCTCCTCTCTGACCTCCCCACACCACACAGTTCCCAAGGATCTTTCTAGACCTAAGGTGACTCAGCTCTTCAATCCGCCAATGTGGCCGGGCGCCAGTGGCTCACGCCTGTAATCCTAGCTACTCAGTAAGCAGAGATCATGAGGCTTTCGGTTCGAAGCCAGCCCAGACAAATAGTTCGCAAGACCCTATCTCGAAAAACCCTTCACGAAAAAAGGGCTGGTGGAGTGCCTCAAGGTGTAGGCCTTGAGTTCAAGCCCCAGTACAGAAAAGAAAAAAAAAAAAAAAGACCCCAATGTGACCTGACACTACGCATCTCTTCGGTCTTGACACCAGCTCCCCACCTTAAAAAGTACTCGACCAGAAGCAATTCTACCCCATGGCTGTTTGACTACGTCAGGGGACGTCTTTGATTTTTCACGACTTAGGGAGAGGGTGGGGGGTGGAATTTAGCTGGCAGGCATCCTACAAAGTACAGGACAGTCCCGACAACGGAGAATTTCCCCATCCCAGTGTCAACAGTGCCAAGGCTGAGAAACCCTACTCTTAACTGTTTTCTCTTCGGGAACAGCCTTCACTGGGCAGCTCTTGGGAGGAGTTATCTCCTGCTGCCGTAAGTCTTGCTGGCACACCCCACCACCCCAGCCTGGCCCCCTCCCATCTGCCCCGCGCCACCTCCATTCCCGCGCACATCTGTCCCGGCTAGAGGGTGCTCGGGGAAGGGAACCTCTCCGCCCCCGCCCGTCCCACTGCACAGCATCTGAACCGTGGGGACGCTGAGGACAGGACAAGAACCGGTAGACGAAAGAAAGAATGGATGCATTACCCAATCCTTCCAGGAAGACCTCGCTTCCCTCCTCGGAGCGGATGCTCCGTGTAGAGAGGCCCAAAGGCATCTTGACCAGAGGGTGGGACTCCTGTAGGGGCGGACACGGGAGCCATCAGAGAGTGGGCAGGCCAGGGCCGGACAAGGGCGGACCTCGAGGGACTGGGAATTGGAAGAGGGCGACCCTAAAACCACTCTGGCCCCTCTCTCAGACTCGATTCCTGCAAGGGGGCTGGAGAGAGACATCTCGCAGACAACTGCACACACACACACCCCTCCCATTCGGTCTTATGTCTGACTCTGACTCTGGTCCCTGGTCTGGCTCTCGGTACCTCTGAGGTCAGGTTGCTTGGTCACAGAGGACGGGGAAGCCCCGATCAGCTATATGAGATGCTGGTGCCAGGCCTCAGCCCTACCTGCTGGAGTGCCTGATCAGTCCTTGGTGCTCCAAGCTCACTGTTGTGGTCTGGTTACTGGGGAAATAAGGGACCAATGAGGCCCGAGGACCAGGGGGAGGGGAGGGACAAAGGCCATGAGGAGAGACTGGGGAGGAGGGGAGAGGAAGGGCGGAGGAGACCGCAAGTGGAAGACCCGGGGGACTCTGGGAGACGACTTAGATTAACCAGCTGTGGAAGCTGTGGAGCCCCGCAAGGGGCGTGGCACCTATAGAGAGTGGGGCTCCCGGGAACTGCGAGGGGCGGGGCTTCGGGAACCTGGCAGGGGAGGAGCCAGGGTCCTGTGATGGGAGGGGGCGAGGGGCGGAGCTCTACTACTATAAAGGGCGGGGCTGAAGTGGTTAGCGAGGCGCAGAGTTGTGGGGCAAGGAAGGGCGGGCTAGGGACCTGTAGGAGCGGGGCAAGGGGCAGGTCTCTGGTAGTGAAAGGGGCGGGGCCAATGATCCGTAATGAACGGGGGCAGGGCTATGGGCGGGGCTAACGAAGGGGCAGGGCTCCGGTGCTGTAAGGACGGGGCTTCAGAAGCAGGGTTGGGAGAACTTGAGGCCCTGCGAGAGGGAAGATGCGGGGTGCAATGATGTGGGAAGG
Source organism: Castor canadensis (assembly GCF_047511655.1). Classification (NCBI taxonomy): domain Eukaryota; kingdom Metazoa; phylum Chordata; class Mammalia; order Rodentia; family Castoridae; genus Castor; species Castor canadensis. The sequence continues at coordinate 20,570,953 of NC_133401.1, forward strand.
CAAGCTCCTCAGAGGGCGCTCAGGAGGGCTTGTAGGAGATGAGGATGGTCTGTGTGGGGAACACGGGGCCCTGAGGGTCTCAGGAGTCTCTAGGGCCTGTGAACGGCGGGCTATGGGTTTGCGGGAGACAGGAACTGAAAGTGCCTAGAGGGAAACGTCTGGAAAATGTTGGGGCTAGGCAGTGGTCCTTCGAGACAGGTCCGAAAAATGCGTGCTTGAGGCTAAGACCACGTTATTTTGAGAATTCATTAAGGAGGCGGGGTCGAGGGCAGGAATTGCAAGACAGAAGGGCGCTCACCACTGCCTGAGGACCTCACAGGGGTTCACTACGCATGCGCGGCCAACGGCTTTCCAGAGGCCGCCTAAAGCCCTGGACCCCCTACCAGGTCCGCTCAGGAAGTGAAGTGGGCGGGGCCTCGGGTGTTCCGTGTTGTTCTATGGTCACGCCCCCGTTTTGGCCACGCCCCCTTGGTCCGCTAGGCACGCCCCTCCGCGGCCGCTGCTGCCCACGTGGGTCTCCCCGGGGCGGGCAGTGGGCGCCTCTCCCTGCAGGCTGGGTGTGTCCGACGCCTGCGGTTTCCTGTGGGAGGAAGCGGCCCGCGGAGGCTCAGCTCGGCTCGGATCCTCAGAGGCCCGAGAGGGGGGAGATCCCGGCACCACCCTCGGGTCCCCTGATTCTCTTCCTTCCAGAGAGCGCCACGGTCGGGGACACCCCCCCTCCAAAAACAAAAAAATTCCTCCCCCGGATACCCAAGTCCCACGCAGATTCAACTGGGGGAGCTTGGAGTGTTACACTGATAAATCCCCCACCTCCCCAGCTCAAGTTTCCATCTAACCAGCTTCTGGTTCCCCTACTTCTTCCCAGAACTGGGGTGCAGCTCCCTTTCCCTGCAACTCCCAGAGGAGCACATGACACCATCTCCCAACTTCTAATTTTTCCCTCAGTGACCTAGACTTTCTAACTTCCTTAGGATGGGAATTCAGATCCCCAGTCTCTGCCTTTCCAGGAATTTAAATTTGGCACCAATCCCTCTTCCCTAGGGACCCTCATTTTGGATTCCAAACTTTTAGCCTTGGGATCCAGTGGACCCAAGAATTTTCCCTTTCCCCAATTCCCAGAGACTCCTGAATCCATTCACTGTCCCAATGCCTGATATAAGTAGCCATACAGTACTTCAAGAATTACAAATCTATGATGTACTATTACGCCTATTTTACAGATGAAGAAACTGAGGTTATTAGTAACTCACCCAGAATCACACAGGCGATGAGTAAAGCAGCTTGAATTTGAATCCATAGGCGTCTGTACTATGCAGGTACCCTAGCATCTGAGTCTCCCAGGTACCCACCCAGTCACTGATTTGTCTGCCCCTCACACCCAGTTAACTAATCCACACTCAGCTCTGGCTCCATCAGATACCCAGACATCCCATCATCCAGATCCCCAGTTCTCAATTCCTCAGAACCCCAGAAACCTGGTCCCCTTCCAAAAGATCCAGGTGCATAGTGGTCATGGCCCCCACATACCTTAATTCGATATCCCAAGAATCAATAATAATATTTAACACTAAATCTCCATTACTTGACTTCTGTTAAAAACCTTCTAATGGCTTTCCACTGCACTTAGAATAAAATCCAAACTCCTCCCTTACTCTCCAAGGGCAGCCTTGATTTCCCTCCCCACCACTCCCTCCAGTTTTCCAAACTCCAGCCACACTGGCCCTTCTGTTTGCTCCCCAAACAAACAGGAGCTTGTTCTCAATAGTTTACATTTCCCCTTCTTCCCAGCATGCACAAAATTCCTGTCCTCAGGTCTCAGCTCAAAAGGTCACCTCCTCCAGGAGCCCTTCCCTGATTACCCTCTTTCAGTGTTCCCCTACCCAGTCATTACCTCCATCTCTCACTCTACTTCCTTGACTGACAGTATAGTGCCAATATTATTATACCCACTACACAGATTAAGAAACTGAGGCCCAGAGAAGTGAAATAATTGGTCCAAAGTCACTCAGCCAGGAAGTAGTGGCACTTGGATTCTTTGCCTCTAACTTCTGAACCCTTCCAGTGTTTCACCCTTTTCCTCCCATCCCGATAGTCACACGCGCGCACACCCACACCCACAAACTCTAACACCTCCACCAGCCCCAAGCTGTCACAGGAGTCTGTGCCCTCTTCCCCCAGATTCCTGCCTTCCAAGAACCCAGTCCCAAATTCCATCAAGAAAAGCAAACATCTGGGGCGGGGGGAGCGGGGGGGAAGTGGCTGACAGTAGGATCTTCCCGGCCTTGATATCTGCCCCGCCTCAGGGATCCTAGAACTTCTCATCTCAATCTTGGGGGGGAGGGGGCAACCCCAGAAGATGCCTCTCTGGGGACACTGGGTGGGGACAGAGAGAATGAGGAACCCGAGTGCCTCAACCCTCCTACTGGCTGCAGACCTCAGCTGGGCGCGGTATGGGTGGGTATAAAAGGTTCGGTATATATTGAGAGGAGCAGAGAAAGAAGAGAGAGAAAGAGGCGTGAGCAGAAGAAGGGACAGAGAAAGTTATCGGAGGGAAGGAGGGAGCAGGTCGGAGGGAGAGCTAGTGAGGGAGGAAGGGAGGGAGGCCAGGGAGGCGGGGGCCTCGAGGGGGTGGAAGGAGGGAGGAGAAAGGCGGGGCACGGAGGCCCGATCGAGGACAAGACTCCAACCCTGACTTTTTTCGCGGCTCTCGGTAAGTTTCCAGTCCGTTATTCGGGCTGGGATTTCTTTCTTTATTTGGGAGTGTAGCCGTTTGGGAAGGACACCCCCAGGCTGGGAGATCCCCTCCAGTCTCGGCCCCGTGCAAACTCTAGCAATTTAAGACGTGATCTCTCAGCACTTGTGGTGGGATATAGGGTGGGGTGGGGCCAGCAAGAATTTGGAGGGTTCAGCAGAGACGCCCCCCTACACACGTACCAAGGAAGGACTTCCTGCAGTTACTTCCCAGGAGTGTCCACTCTTTCCCCAGGGTGGCAGAGACCAAGAGGTGCATGAGAATGGCTCCAGGCTAGGAAAGCTCTCACCCGGGTTTCTTGACACTGCAGGGCTGTGGGGAGACTGGCTTTCTCAGCTCTTGCTTTTCGCTCCCCTCCACACACACACACACACACACACACACACACACACACACACACACACATCCATTGCCCCCAAGGTGTACAGCAACCACGGGTCTGGCAGCAGGGTGGGGTGGAGACCTCGTGGACATAGCCAGGGGCTGGGGTTTCCCTGGTGTTTCAAGGCAGGGGAGTGGATGACTCACCAGATGACTCACCCATTCCTGCCCCCCTTGTACCCACCCCAGAGGGCTGGGGTGTGAGTCAAGGATGTCTGTCACCCAAGGCTACTCCGAGCTCCTGATAGAGAAGTGGGTAAAGTTGAATTTTCCTATGCCGGTCCACATGTCCCCAGGGACAAGGCACTGAGGGATGCATTGCTACACATACCCATCCTGCACCAGTAGTGATGGCCGTGTCTCCATCTAACCCTGAGCAACACTGGAGTCTAGGGTTCTACCTCCTTCTCCTAGAGAGCATTAGTCCAGCTCTCAGCCCTCCTCCCTCAGATGCAGGGATCCAGACCCCAACCCTCCTCCGTCAGACCCAGGGGTCCAGGCCTCAGCCTCCTCCCCCTGGATTCAGTATCCAGGCCTCTTGAGCCTCAGCCTCCATCCTTGAGCCTCCATCTCGTGACTTCCCCTCCCAGGCCTCCAGCACAGCCATGTCGCTCCTCCTGCTGGTAGTGTCTGCCCTTCACATCCTCATCCTCATCCTGCTTTTTGTGGCCACTTTGGACAAGGTAAGCCTTCTTGGGGGAGACAATGGGGGGTGGGGGTAATCACTCTCCTGCAGACTCCGCTCACGCCCCTCCTCTAAAATCACTCGGCCCCACTCACAGTTTCCCAGTCTCAACCCTGCTACCCTCTACCTGAGATGCCAGGTCCTTTCCCTTGGCCCTACCCGCTTGCCTAGGACATCCTTGCCTTCCCCAGCTCCGCCCCTCCACCTAAGCAGTCCCACAGGCTGCCTAACCCTGCCCTTGTCTGTCCATCCCAGTCCTGGTGGACCCTCCCCGGGCAGGAGTCCCTGAATCTCTGGTACGACTGCACATGGAACAACGACACCAAAACGTGGGCCTGCAGTAACGTCAGCGAGAATGGTGAGGGCGAGGGGCGGGAGGCTGACCTGCAAAAGGGTAGGGGAAACCCCAGGTTCCAACAGCAGCCAAGGGTACAAACCCAAGGTTTGAGGGGGCGGAGTCCAGGCTGGGTGGGGCTGGTGCGAGGAGGCGGGGCTGACATGCGGCCGACCTATCAGAATCAGGTGACCAATTGCACCTGTCAAAGAGGAATCGCTAAAAGTCCCCGCCGCCTTGTGATTCAGTGAGGGTGGCGGCTAAGTGCTGCAGTTTTATGAAATGGGGCGGGGGGACGCCCACCCAAATTCTGAGAAGATAAAACTGTTCCCCATGGATCTGGTGTTCTGAATGGTGCCTGGGACCAATTTGTCCAAGGTCCCAGAGGGTGGGACTCTCAAAGCGTGGGGACAGAAGCATCGGAGTTCTAAAAGGATGTCGCTGCATCCTTCCAAAGTTCTAAGTGAAAGAAGGCGGGGTTGGGTGTAGCTGAGCGGAGCAGGGCTGAGCACCAACAGGAAAAGAAAAAAAAACGTTGAAGGTTAAGTGCTTTTCCCTTAAGATCGCAGCAAGTGGCTGGCTGTCATTACATTCAGCGTTGTACTGGAGGGAGCCAAGGCAAGAAAAAGAAATGAAAGGAATAATGAAAAAGTGTCTATTCCAAGCCTGGTGTTGTGGTACACTGCTGTAATCCCAGCTATTGGGGAGATGGAGGTAGGAAGATCGTGTCACAAGCAGGACACCTTATCTGAAAAATAACTGAAGCAAAAAGGACTGAGGTGTGTGTGGCTCAAGTAGTAGAGCGCCTGAGTGTCTCAAACCCCTAAGTTCAAACCCCAGAACCACCACCGCCACCAAAACAAAAGTGTTTCATCTTAGTTGACATATTTCTGAATCCTAACAAATCTGCAAAGCACCTGGTGTACACCTGTGCCCCAGTATGTGGGAGCCTTCGGAGGAGGATTGCAAGTTCAAGGCCTGCCTCAGCCATATAGTGAGACCCTGACTCAGAACAAAAAACAAAGCTGCCACCACCACCACCACCACCACAACAAAATGTGCAAAGTAACCAGTAGAACAGATAAGGGAATTTAGCAGGACCACATGACTATGTCATCTACTTAATCCCCCTAAGAATCTGAACTCGAGTGACAGTTAAATGGGAGAGAGGATAGAGGGGAGTAACTGGGCACGCTGTCTCCCATCTGTTTTGGGTGTTTTTGTTTTGTTTTGTTTTGTTTTTTTCGTGATGGGTATTTTCGAGATACCGTCTCCACCGGCACCCAGCTGCCTTGATTATTTATGAGATAGGGTCTCGCTTTATGCCAAGACTAGCCTGTACCACAGTCCTATTTGTGCTTCCCACACAGTTGGGATGAGAGGTGCATACCACCACACCCAGCCATTGGTTCAAATTTGGTCTCTCAAACTTTATGCCAGGGCTGGCCTCAAACCGCAGTCCTCCCCATCTTTGCTTCCTGAGTAGCCAGGATTACAGGCGTGAGCCACGGCACCCAGGTTGTGTCTCATTGGTATTTCCTCCTTCCCGCAGGCTGGCTGAAGGCGGTGCAGGTCCTCATGGTACTTTCTCTCATCCTCTGCTGTCTGTCCTTCATCCTCTTCATGTTTCAGCTGTACACCATGCGACGAGGAGGGCTCTTCTATGCCACCGGCCTCTGCCAGCTTTGTACCAGTAAGCACTGTCCTACCCCACACTCTGCTCTGGGAACTGAGTTCCCGGTTACCCGGGCCCTGAGAAGGGACAATTGGGAAAGGAAACAATTTTCAGCTTCCCTCAGACACCCTCAGGTGACCCTAGGCTACCTCTCTGGCCCCAGGGAGTGGTGGGAGTTGTAGTTTTTGGTGACTCTTGGTGTGGTTTTGAAGAATTTCTGAGTCATGGGAGAACTTCTGACTTCTCGGAGCCAGAACTGAAGAACGGAGTATCGGTAAAAAATTTGGGTCCCAGGGATGGAAGCAGTTAATGAATACCCCAGAGGGAGCTCTGAATCATCATGATGTCAGACAACTGTTATTTCTTGTGTACCTACCATGAATCAAACACTCCCCGCCTCCCTCTGCGTGCTATGCAAAGTCTACCACTTGAGCCCCACCTAGCCCTTCTGTTTGCATCAAGCTTTTTAGACAAAGTCTTGCACCTACCGTTGCCTAAGCTGGCCTCAAACTTGAAATCCTCTGCCACCCAAGGAGCTGCTATTACAGGCGTGTACCATCACGCCTAACTAGTTCTGTTGATCTGTTTTTATTTTTTAAAATTTTTCTTTTGGGTAAGACTAGGATTTGAACTCAGGGCTTCAGGCTTGTAAAACAGGCGCTCTACTGCTTGAGCCACACCTCCAGTCCATTTCGCTCTGGTTATTTGTGGGGGCGGGGGGGGCGTGTCTCTCAAACTATTTGCCCGGGCTGGCTTCTAAACGCGATCCTCCTGATCTCTGCCTCCTGAGTAGCTAGGATTACAGGCGTGAGCCACAGGCGTGAGCCACCAGCACCAGGCTACTTTTTAATTATTTGACTACAAGTGCAAAGAACTAAGTGAATCGTAGTCCTTTCTTTTGGAAACATCTTCCTAGGTTCCCCAAAATCCTCTTACATTTTACTAATTTCACTAGATTCATTAAAAAAAAAGAAGAGAGAAAAGAAGCTCAAAAAATTCCTTTTGGGGCTGGAGGTGTAGCTAAAGTAGTAGAGCACTTTAGTAAATGCAAAGCCTTGAGTTGAAGCCCACTATATTCCATGGATGGGTGGCTGTTACGATAGGTCCCATTTTAAGGATGAGTTCAATCAGGGCCAGTCCGCTGTCGAGCTGGGGGGAAAAGAACCACGACTCCCAGCAGGCAGCGGGGCAGCCGCGGGGGTGCGTGGGAAATGTAGTCTTCTCGCGGGCTCCGCATGAGACCCGGTCCCCGTTTTCCCGCAGGCGTGACAGTGTTTTCGGGTGCCCTGATCTATGCCATTCACGCCGAGGAGATCCTGGACAAGCACCCGCGCGGAGGCAGCTTCGGCTACTGCTTCGCCCTGGCTTGGGTGGCCTTCCCCCTCGCCCTGGTCAGCGGCATCATCTACATCCACTTGCGGAAGCGGGAGTGAGTCCCGCCCCGCCCTGCAGCCCCGCCAGGAAGCCCTCGCCTACCCTCCAGAAAATAAAAGCGTTAAACCACGGGCTTCTGAGTGCACCTCTTCTTTCCTTACTTCTTAAAGTCTCCAGGGGCTCAGGGGCCACCCCACACTCAGAATGCTCAGTGTGAGCCCCTCCCCCATTTTCCCAGCCCGAGCCCCATCTCCTTCTCAAATGATCCCTGAGGGGCACCTGACTCTAGACCTTCAGAAACTAGTAGGCAGTAACGAGGAGTATGAGTCCTAGCCAACCTGCTGGGGAGACTCAAGTCTGGAGGGTCCCTCCTCAGGTTTTGTCCCCGTGTCTCTCCCCCCCACACCTCAACTTCTTTCTAAATTACTGGTCTCATGTCTTTACCTTCTCTCTGACCCTCCCTGTGGGAAGAGAATTTTTCTCTTGGAAACCAGTCTCCCTTTCTCGCTAGAACCCAACCCTTCCCTCTTCCTCTCCCCTCCCAAAGGCTGTCTCTAGCACATATGACACCTTAGCAAAAAAAAATTGGAAACACACTCCTCCTCCTGGCTGACCCCCTGCCTGTCCCACACTAGGACACAGTGGAGCCCGGGCTGGATTTAACCGCCATTCATTCCCTGGTTGTATGCTTTGGTGCAGTGAACAATCTGTTCAACAGCCCATAGCTACACTGTCTTCCCTGTGAGACCCAAACTCTGAGAACATGGGCCTCTCCTCATGAATCGGGCCCTACGGTCCTCTCCTGTGACCCAGTGTGTTTCAACACTACAAAACCAGCTTCTAAGACTTCAGGTCTTTGTCTGCCTCCCCTCCTCCAAACTCCCATAGCCACCCTACTCCTCCATACTTATTAAACATGATTTATTCTTTTGGGAGATGGTACAGGGGAGACAATGATAGGACAATAAATATTGCACAGTGCACCGATGGTGGAGAGATTGAGGCCGAGGTAGTTTCTGCAGCGAGGGTGAGGGACCCAGGCAGGGAAGGCACCTGAGGTTGTTGGAAGCCTGAGCTGCAGCAAGTCCTGGCTCCTCCAGGCCCACTGCTCTCTGCCTGGCACACGGTTCCCGGCCCCTTCAGCCTGACACCCGGATCTGTTGACCAGATGGCCCACAAGCAGCAGCAATGGATACAAAGATCGGGTTCCTTTGGAAACTCTGATTGGTTGCTTCTCTGTGGAGACAACTGGCTGCCCCAGGTTGATGGTGCCCAGCAGCTGTCATTGGCTGTTTGCCAGGGGGCCAAAACGCTCTCATTGGCTGCCGGGTGGGGCCCCGCCCAGGTGCACATGGTGGGCAATTTGCCCAGGGCAGGCTAAAAAGACTATGATATATGGCCTCGGGAGGGAACAGCTTTCTCAGCTCGGCCTGGTGGTTTACAGGGGCCGGAGCTGAACAGCTGTGATTAAACGACACCCTCCCTTCCTCAGCCAAACTGCGTCTGGATGTTTATGGCAGAGGTGGGACTAAGAAATGCAATACAAGCAGGGCTAAATAGCTTTGATTGGCTGTCCCTCAAGGAGGGTTGCCTAGCAACTGCCAGTTGCCTCGATTGGTTGCTTTAAGTATATATTGTAGCAAAAATAATGACTTGTCAGTAATGGAAGTTCGAAGGTGACTAAGTTTAGTAGCCGTGATGGACAGCTTGTCGTGGCGAGGCGGGACAATCAGGGGTGGCTACTGCTGGGTGCGGCCCGGGGTGTCTCGGAAGTGCCTGGAGTCAGCGGATCTAGTTTGGGGAAATCTGGGGGAGGGTACAGCCCTATGCTGGGGGTAAGGGCTTGCAGGTGAGCCAGGGCCCGGGTTCCGTTGAAGGCCACGTCACAGCCTGACTGGGCCAGAAGCCAGCTCTCCACCTCCGACTGCAGCCACCTGGAGGTCTCTGCAGGGAGAGGGGCAGGTGTTGCGGTTCAAGCTGGAGGGGCCAGTGATAGGGGGACCGGGTTTGGGAGAAGCCTGGAAGGGAGTGGAACAAGGCCTAGGAATCTCAGCTCTGGGGCCCTCATCTGAGAACAAGCCAGTCACCCCTCGCCCTGGGCGGAGAACAAGGTCTCCTGTGCGGAGAGTGTGGATTCACGCAGAGCAAGGAGTGCAGGACGAGGCATTGACCCCCCCCTCATCGAGGCGGGGGTCACACTAGGGACGAAGATCAGAAATTGGATTCAGGACTCTTAGCTATCAACGGCTGCAAATCCAGCAGCTTCACCAGAGGCAACTAGGGGTTTGGTTCGAGGGAGCCACAGTGCGGAAACGGTGCCTCCCGGGGGCGGGGCCACCAGGGAGGGGCGGGGCCTCGTGGGATGGGGCGGGGTCTACCTTCGGGCGGGCCGTGCGCGCCCCCGGGCCGCCGGGCCAGGAAGCTGCGCGCCAGCAGCGCCTCCTTGGCGTGCTCGTCCTGCGCGCGCAGCGCCAGCGCGCTGAGCAGCTCCGAGTTGTTGGACGTGCTGCGGAAGTACAGCATGTGCGCCAGCTCCAGCGCCTGCACGCTGCGCCGCTGCCCGAACATCTGTGGGAACGGCGGCGCGGGCTCAGCGGGGAGGGACACGACCCTTCCGTGCCGCTCAGACACTCACAGCGCCCTACTCTAGCTCGGGTCCCCACGGCCGGGGTCTGGGAGCTGTGTGTTGAGATAGGGCTTGCTGTGTAGCCCAGGCTGGCCTTGAACTTGGGATCCTCCTGCCTCCGGTTCCCGAGTGCCACTCTCTTGCCCTGCGCCAGGGTTTGCTCAGATTTCCAAACAATATGAGTTTGGGCCTTGTAAGTAGGTCTTTTACAGACCTACTTTCTTCTGTCCAGATGACATGTCTAGAATTTGCTTCAATGTGGGGGTGCGGGGAGGAGGGAGGAGAAGGGGTCTTTGGATGAAATCCGATTGTAGCATGGTGGGGGCACATGAGAGTCCACCTACAATTCTTTCTGCCTTTGTTTAAACTTTCCCAAAAATGAAAGGTGTAAGCTGTTGAATTGTAGAGAAGTGCGTGGAAGGCTGGGGGTGGGGCCCTGGGTTCATCCCAGCAGGGTCCAGAAAAGGGAAGAAAAATGAGGGGAGGGGAAGGCCTGGGGTCCAGGTGTGCTTGGATGTCCCCTTCCTCACCTTTGGTGTCTCCAAGGACACCCCCCCTTGGAAACCCGGGCCTGGATTCCTCCTTTCACCCACTAAACGAGCTCAAGGTCATTAAGGCCTGCAGCCAGCCCTGGGTGCCTGTCTCAACAATGCCCTACCAGCTGTGAGCCCTTGGTTTAGGCTCTGTCCCTGGGTAGCAGAGTCTGTAAAGCAGGGGTGGCTCTGGGAAGGTTCAGGAAGCCAATACACAGATCATGGAATGCCGGGGACACAGTCTGGCCCGTCACAAGCCCTGAACATAGCTACTAGGGAGCGGTCCCCACCCTGTGCTGGCTGCCCAGAGGTGCCACCACTGACACAGGCACAGCCAGAACATCGCTGACACAGCTGGCATAGGACCTTCTAAAAGCCCAGCACCCTCCGTTTGTGTCCCAGCACTGGAACGAATCACCATTTCCTTGGCTGAAGGCGAGAAGCAGGAGTAAGCAGGAATAGCGGGTCCAGGACCTTCTGGCATGAAAAATGCATTAGGTTTTCTGCCTCTTCTGCCAGGTGCGCAGCTGAATTCTCCCATGTGAAAGGAGGTCACATGGCTGGCTCCATGACACACAGATGAAGCCAGAGGGGTCCCTAGAGAGCGGCTGCCACCTGCCACCTGCCACCTGGATGATCCTTTTGACACTCACCAGTTCCCATGCTGACCCATCTTCCTAGCTAGTCTGTCAGTCCCCAACCCCTTCCTGCTGCCCCTGACTCTCTGCCCAATCACCTCTCCTGAGCCCCACAGCTCAGCCCCTGATTTGGGTTTATCCCCTCCTGCCTCAGTCTCCCTCCTCCAGTCTGTCCCACACACTTCCAGAGCTGAGCCTGCCCCTCCCCTGCACACGGACCCCCCATGGCTCCCCAGTGCCCCTAGAGACTTTACAGTTCCAAGCACACACCCCCACTCTGAATGCATACAAGGCACACCAGCTGTTTCTGACACCCTGCTCTCCCTGGCCCCCAGGCCTTGCCCTCAAGGCAGCAATGGCTACCCCCAGGTGAGCAGGTACGTTCTCAGGCTCTTGTGGTACCTGCTACCACCTGTACTAGGCACATAACCACTGCATCAGTGGGCCCCAAACCTCCTTCCAGGACAGAAGGGCCCCTGCATCTCTGAACTGCCAGGCCTGCTCTGAGCTGGGCCAAGGGGAAGCCGACGGTGTAGCAGGGTCTTCAGAAGCCCAGTCCCAGCCTGAGTGGTCCAGGGAGGCTGCCAGGAACAGGCAGTCTGGGGCTGAAGGTGAGGGGTAGGCAGGGGTGGCCAGTCCAAGGAGGCGGAAAAGGACATTTCACTCTGAAGTAAGAACACATCCAATGACAGGGAGAGAAGGGAATCGGACGGGCAGGAGAGAGGTGCCACAAGCATGCCAAGGATGCAGGTGAAGGTCGTGTCTAATGAGGCTGCCAGTGCCTGGTCAGGTGCCAGATGCCTAACTGCTAACAGGGCAGGGCCAACGCTGGGTCATGTAGGGAATGGGGGAGGTCCTAAAGAGGCCAGAAAGAGGGCAAACAAGACAGCGCACCTGCTAGGTGTGGTGCAGCACACCTTTCATACTAGCACTTGGGAAGCAGAGGCAGGCAGATTGCAAATTTGAAGCCAGCCTGGGCTATGTAGTGAGACCCTGTCTCAAAAACAAAATAGAAACAAAAGAGCTGGGACATGGCTCAGTGTAGAGCACTTTTCTATGGGCACAACAGCCCTCTATCCATAGATGGGGTGCCAGAACCAAAGGAGCAGGTCAGGGAGAAGCCATGAATTGACTGTGAGGCCAGCCGGAAAGCCAGTCCCTGAGTGGGCTGCCCCAGGCTGCACTGGAGCCCTGGCCCTGGCTTGTGGATGGCAGAGAACTGGCCATGAAAACACAGGAGTATTCAGGCTCCTTGCGGGGAAGAAAGGAGCCCTATCCCACCACTGGTCTGATCTGAGCTGAGGCCAAAACAAGACAGGAACTGGGGGAGGATGCCAGCTCAGCGGGATATGGTGCACATGGGTACAGAAGGGACTGGGAAAGGGGCCTGCAGGGGAGACAGACCCCAAAAGCGACTGAAGCACGGGAAGGGAAAAGTTTGTGGGAAGTGGGGACAGCTAGGAGGGAGCCTGGGTGGCCCACAGGTAAGGGCTGGGCCCTGGTCAGGGACATGGGAAAAGGTTTAGTGACCGAGCTAATTCTCTAGTGAGCTGGAGAGGGTCTGTGGCCCCCTAGGACCACTGAGGAGTGGAAGTCACAGCCCATCATGGGCTGCAACTCTGTATCCCCTCTCCAGAACCTAGGACACACTTCACTGGCCTTCAGCCACCCCCCTCCTCTTTGTTCTCCATGGTCACCACAGTTCCTCCCTGCTTACCTGCCACAGCTCCCAGCTGCCCTGAGAATAAAGCTCAGTGCCTGTCTCTGGGCATCCAAGGCCCTCGCCACCCTCTGGACCTTCCCCTGGTCTCCAGCTTCACAGATCCAACAATGATGCTCCCCCAGTCCTGTCTCCATGGCTTCAGTCCTCCTCATAAGTCTGCTACCATCTGAGCCCCAGTCCTGAGCAGTCACCGCACTGCTAACACCTTCAAAGCCAGCCAGCCTGCTTTTATCTGTGGGATTTATCGCCAGTCTTCCCGAGAACCTGTCAGGATAGCTGAAAACAGCTTGAAAACCAATGAGCCTGGAAGTAACAGGTACAAAGGATAACTCACACCAGGGCACATTCGTGGGGCCAGTGCCAACCTGGGGAAAGCCAGGAAAAGGCATCTTGGCCCACTCAGCCTCGAGACAGGGCACACAGCTCAGAAAGAAGAGCACAAGGTGGGCGCAGGCTCCCCGCCACCCCCAAGCCAAGCATCCTGAGATAGTGAACAGCCTGGGAACTGTCAAGACGGTCCTCACTCACGTGGCGCAGGATCAGGAAGGGTGCTTGTTAAAAATACAATTTGCTGGGCCCCAGGCCCACAGTCTCCAATTCAGTTCATTTGGGCTACAGTCCAGCATTTAGGAACCAGCTCCCCTAGTAATAAGGACACCCGGCTGGAATGAAAACTCAGGGAACAAAGAGTCCAATCAATAAACTCTCGTCAAGTACTTCCTGTGCTCTGTGCCAGGATCTGCTGTCAGCCCTACATGCATATTGTCATTTAATCCCCATATTGCAGATATAGGAGCTGAGGAACAGAGAGGTTAAGCAACCTGCTTAAGGTCACACAGCCAGCCAGTCACAGTGGTGCACACGCCTGTAATCCTGAGCTGTAAAGCTACTCGGGAGGTGGAGGTAGGATTGTGGCCCAAGGTTACCCAAAGTTAGCTCTAGACTCTGTCTGAAAAAGTGAACTAAAACCAAAAGGACTGGTGGTGTGGCTCAAGTGGTAGAGAGCTTGCCTCACATGTGGGAGACCCTGGTTCAATCCCCAAACCAAAAAGAAAATACAGAACAGAAGCACCCAGGGTGGCCTGGCATGGCCGACACCAAGCAGCAGGGACACAGGCGGTTGGGCGCTCACCTTGGAGGCCCGCAGGCCCATGAAGGCCGCAAAGAGCAGCAGCAAAAGGGAGGTGGCCATCTTGAGGTCTGACAACACCACCATGCCCACGTTGACGAAGAACACCACCCCGGAGACCACCAGCGTGAGGTTGAGCAGCGCGCGCTGTAGCGTGGGCGTGCGCACCTTCAGCTCCGGCAGCAGCTGCTCCAGGCCCTCCAGCGGCGTGTCCTTGAAGCTCTTCAGAACCAGGTGCCCTCGCTTGGTCCGGGCCGCCAGCACCACACGCTTAAAGTATCTCCTGAGGGGCGGAGGGACCGGCAGGCTCGGGACTGGCCCTGAGGCTCACTGCAGCTCTACAGTCTGTGCACAGCCTTGTGAAAGCTATTGATCAGTGCAGGAGGGAAGTCGGGACTAAGCAGTGTGTCCAACAATAGGGGATTAGTTAAATTATCCGTCCCCTATTATTGGATCCATAGGTTGTCCATTAGAGTTCTTCTTCAGGCTGTGGCCTTCCCTCTCTGATCCTTAATTTTCCTCATTTGGAAAATGGGCAGAATGAGCCCTATCCCTTTGTCTTCCCTTGGGAAGAAAATGCAATTTACTGGTAATTCACACCTCCCACTTTCTGGACTTCCCACCCAGATCCCAGACACCCACAGCCAGACACTGACCTGTCAGTCCCCTCTCGACTCTAACCTCGCTCCCTCTTGCTGCAGCTGGGGAACAAGGGCCGCCTCACCTCTCTGTAGGAGGCAACTTGGTGAAGAAGCCGCGCTTGGAGCCCACACTGGACATACGGGGCATCTGCCCAACTCGCTGGCCCAGGGCCCAGAACTGCATGTAGATATACTGATCCAAGTTTATTGTCACCTGCCAAGGGGGACAAAGGAAGTAGAAGCAAGTGAACATGTGCTGAGGTGTTAGGGACAGCATACCCTAGTTAGAGGCCTTCCTCAGAAATTCTTTCTCCTCTTTTGTCACTTATCACCATGTAAGGTCTAGGCAGGGTGGCCACAGATGATTGCCCATGTTGTATACTGCACAAGGGCACATGCTCTGAGATGACGCCATTCACACAACAGGCATCTTTATTACTGTATTTCCTAGAATCTACGATGCCACTGATTTTTAAGATCCCCCATTATTTGATGAAGAAACTACAAAAGAGATTACATGGCCAATTAAACCACATCTCACCACCATTTCCCAATTTCACATCCCAGTTTCAGAGATGAAAAAATAAGACTTTAAAAAGTCTTACTTAAATTTTTCTTTATTTATTCTTTTGTGGTGCTGGAGATGAACCCAAGGGCTTGTACATGCTAGGCAAGCACTCAATCACTGAGCCACACCCTCAGCCCTTGTGCTTGCATTTGGTTTTAGAGACAGGGTCTTACTAACTTTGCCTGGGCTCGCTGGCTCTGCCTCCTGAGTAGCTGGAATTACAAGCACGCACTACCACACCTGTCTGGATGACACTTTTCTAATAGGAGCCACCAAAGTGACCTAAGAGGGAGATATCTTTCTCTAAGTCACCAAGTGTGCCACAAGGGAGAGCCCTACATTCAGCACTCTAGCCCCCAGAAGCGCTTGTCCCCAGAAGCATCTGGGAAGACAGGTACCTGGACCTCGTCCTGAGGGTGGTGGACCACCAGTGCATAGGCCAGGGCGTCCTCAGACAGTGGGGAGAAGTTGGCCTGAGCCAGCAGAGGCTCCAGAGCCCGGAGCACCTCCTGCTCATTGGACAGTCGCTGGGGGTCCGTGAGGGATGGCTGGTCCAGGGTCTCCCTGTCGGGGTTGATAGGGTCATACAAGGCCTGGGGAAAGAGTAAGAGAGAAAAAAATGGGCTAGGTCACAGCATGAGAGAGTGTGGGGACACTTAAGGATGTTCCCGTAGTGCTGGGGACTGAACCCAGGGCCTTGCTGTGCTAGGCAAGTGCTCTAACAGAACTACATCTCTGGCCCTTGGGTTTTTTGAGACAGGATCTCACTAGGTAGCCCAGGCTGACCTCGAACTCGTGATCCTCCTGGCTCAGCCTCCCAAGTGCTGGAATTACAGCTGTGTGCCACCATACCCAGCACATTCCTATCCTTTAAGTGACACAGAACCACCAGGGCTTGATCTTGGGACCTTTCTCTCCCAGCTCACCCCACACTGCCCTGCCATGCATGTGTCTTTCAACAGGAGTGGAGCCCGTGTGCTACCTTCTCCCAAGGTTACAGAGGTGCAGGCAGGCTCTGGCTGCCAGATGGAGACTACATTTCCCAGCAGCCCATGAGGCTAGAGCACTAAGAGACCAATGTTCACCAGTGGACCAGTGGACAGTGAGTGGAGGTAACATTCGTTCCCATGGACTCTAACTCTTGTTCTGCCAACTTAGAATACTGTCTGCCTGACTGTATGGATCTGCATATGTGTATATGTATATATCCATATATTTACTATTTATATATAAATACTATATACTTACTTTATCTACAGCTAGCTAGCTAATTATTTATTTATTTATTTTTGCGGTACTGGGGCTTGAACTCAGGGCCTTCACTTTGAGCCACTCCACCAGCCTTTTTTTGTGAAGGGTTTTTTGAAATAGGGTCTTGCACACTATTTGCCTGGGCTGGCTTCGAACCGCAATCTTCCTGATCTTCGCCTCCTGAGTAGTTAGGATTACAGGTGTGAACCACCAGCACCCAGCTATATATTTACTATTTTTATTTGCATGCATTAATAGTGCAAGGATTTCCTGGGTGCCAGTGGCTCACATCTGTAAACCTAGCTACTCAGGAGGCAAAGATGAGGAGGATCGCAGTTTGAGGCCAGCCCAGGCAAAAAGCAAGATCCTATCTCAAAAATACCCAACATGCACATAAAAAAAGGCTGGCGCAGTGGCTCAAGTGGTAGAGCACCTGCCTAGCAAGCATGAGGTCCTGTGTTCAAACTCCAGTGCTTCAAAAAAAGAAAGTCCAGTGGTTTCATTACAATTATGCCACAGATGTCACAGTCAGTGCACTGTGACAAGTTCTCCCCTGTGTTACGCTCCCATAACCCCCCGCACTCCTCCCCCCTTATCAAACAGTGTGTAGTGGGTTTCATTACACTCTCTTCATTATAAATCTGTAAGGTACTTCGATCCTGTTCGCGCCCCCAGCATCCTCTCCTTCCCCTCTTCCTCCCACTAACCACCCCCAATAAATATATTTTAAATTTTCTGTATAACATGTTGACACCTTAAAAACCTTTCAGAAGGTTGACAGAGAGCCCCTGCCAGGCCCAGCCAATTATTTTTTTATTATTATTTCTTTTTTGAGGCAGGGTCTTGTTCTTGCTATGTAACCCAGGCTAGCCTGGAACTCTTTTTTTTTTTTTTTAACAGTACTGGGGTCTGAACTCAGGGCCTTACACCTTGAGCCACTCCACTACCCTTTCTTGTGAAGGTTTTTTTTTTTTTTTTTTTGAGATAGTATCTCTTGAACTATTTGCCTGGGCTGGCTTTAAACCACAATCCTTCTGATCTCTGTCTCTTGAGTAGCTGGGATTACAGGCATGAGCCACCAGCACCTGGCTTGGCCTGGAACTCTTGATCCTCCTATTTCAGTCTCCTGAGTGCTGGGATTACAGATATGCTCCACCATGCCTTGCTAAGCCCAGCCAGTCTTCAGTTGCAGGAGCAGGTCTGGGCTATGCAAACCAGCAAGTCCAGGTCCAGCCTTCCTCCCTTGGGTCCCCCAAGAGGTGAGGTGACACTGTTCAGCATCAGCACCTCAGGGCCAGGTGCCAGGCAACCAGGGACCACCCTTGATACACAGAGCACAGAGCCAAGTGACACTACTGAAATGAGCCAACCCTTAGCTTCCCCCTCTGCCTTTCCCCCCCTCACAGAAAGTCCTACCCAGCACCTAAAACCCTTTCCATGAAGCCATCAGAGAGCACTTGGTCCCAAGCAGAGCCCAAACTCACCTCCCACACCCCAGAGGCTTCCCCCTGCTTCTGGCATAAAACACTAACTCTTTCTCCACCTTCAGGGACCCTCAGAAACTGGCCTGGCAACACCTTCTCATGTTCCTACAATCACATTCCCCCAAAAACTGCTGCAGGAAAAGTGAATCGCCAGCTGTCTACCCTGACTGACTGTGGAGAGACTGAGTCTCGGGATGATGTGTTGCGGCCAATGTGACCAGCCTCAGGGAGAACCCTCCCCTCGCCAGCCCCAACTATGGACCAAGGCCGTAAACCTGGCCTCAACGTGTCCTTCAGGAGAGAAACTTCAGGAGCAATCTGTTAGGCCAGGTGTGATTTTTCTTTTTCTTTATTTTTTTTCTGGTGGTACTGGGATTTGAACTCAAGGCCTTGCTCTTGCTAAGCAGGTGCCCTACCATTTGAGCCATGCCCCCAGCCATTTTCTCTTTAGTTTGTTTTCAGATAGGGTCTTGAGCTTTTGCCCAGGGTGGCCTCAGACCTCCGCCACCAGACTACCTGGGATTACAGATGTGTGACACAACACCTGGCTGGCCAGAGGTGACTCTGGAAAGGTGAAAGAAGGGAGACAACAGTGCTTCCTCCAATGGGAGGAACGGACCAGGAAAGGTTTGGTGGTGGGAAAGCTCAGGTCCTCAGAAGCCAGGGAACGGGGACCAGGAGATGTGGCAGTCAAGCAGGGCAAGTCCTCATCTGCGCTAACTCCCGGATTGGAGGACACTGGCCAAGTCCAGGCCTGTGCTCAGATCCTTCAGCACTTCAGCCCACAGTCCACATTCTCAGACTCTCAGGGTGACCCTGAGAAATTCCACCGGGGCTGAGCTGCAGTCAGAGTGAGAGAATCTCAGGCCTGGAGGAGGAAAAAATCTGTATCCATCAGATGTCCACTGCTAGCCAGGCTCCCCTGGGGAACCTGCCTCCATTCAGGGCTTCGAGCCAGAAACCTGGACACAGCACAAGATCACTGTGAGTCTCCCCCTCCTTGTCCGCTATGTCCTGCCTGTTCTGACACAGAAGCCCTCCACCCAGCTCTCTCCTCCCCACTAACACCAGGGATCCAGCAACCAAATATCTTGACAAACAGTAACAATGATGATAGTGAAACTCCAGCTGTGGTTACTATGTATCGGGTACCATCTGAAACCAATTACAAAAACCATACTATGGGTTTCCCCATTTACAGAAGTGAACACTGGTCACAGAGAGGTTAAGTAAATGTCCAAGATCATACAGCCAGGAAGTAAATCCTGAATTACACATCCAGCCCACATCCAAATCTGCTAAAGCCCTTCTGAGGTTCCTCAGGAACCAGGACTTTGTTCCTCAAAGGCCCAGAGGGCTGAGCAAACACCTCCATGAGAGACTCTACAGCAGGCTTTTGTACCTCCAGCCACAGGGCTGCTGCTGGAAGCCTGTCTCCTTCCTGCCTCCTTCCCTGCACTACTGAACCTCTGTTCCTTCTCCATTACCACCCTGGGGAAGCCTTGCTCCAACTGGTAGACTGAGGAGGGTGGGGTGGGTGTGTACTGCACCACATTGCACCGTCAGAGTCACCGTAGACCTGTACATTATCACAATGGTCACCCTTCAAGTGTAAATAAACAATAGAGAGAAACACTGCCCAACAGAGTTTCTCTCTCTTACACACACACACACACACACACACACAGCTAAAAAGTAAAAGATTTAGCTGAGTGTGGTGGCTCCTACCTGTAATTCCAGCCACTCAAGAGGCTCACAAGTTGGAAGATGACAAGTTGAGCTCCAGCCCAGGCAAAAGCACTAGACCCTGTCTCCCTGTCTCTAAAACAAAATAGAAACACAGGTCTGGGACGTAGCTCGGTAGCAGAATGCTTGCCTGGTTTGCCGAGGCCCTGGGTTCACGGCCAGCACCCCTTCACCGCCCGGCAGACAGTCAGTCACAGGCAAATTCTCAACCCAGTGGCTGTGCACCCAGGTCCTGCTGCCTCACCATGGCCTGCATCTCAGGAGGTGCCACCCCAGTCCTTCTGGGTGCTCAGGCCAGAGCAGGGAGTGGTGGTCACCAGGACTCCCCTCTTTCTCACACTTCCAAAGCATGGGCTAGTCTCAGCCACACACAACATGCATCCCACACTTCTTGCCTCTGCTCTGAGCACACGGAGGGCGTGTGACACAGAATCCAAGGGCAATTGTGTCCTCCACTGCACTGCACAGGGCCATGCCCTTGGCCTTCACCTGCCCCTGGCCATATACTAGGATTATGGCTGACTCACCACGACCTTGTTCCCCCCGCGGCCACAAGAGGATGGCGGTTCCCACCAATGGCAGAGCCAGTCCTGCTCAGAGTCCTCCCAGGCTCCCTCTGAGTCCTCCATAGCATGAGGCCCTGCAGCATCTGACCTTGGTTCTCTTTCCACTTCTCCCCACAGGCCTCCTCCCTCTTCCTCCTACACACCAGACACATTCCTGCCTCAGGGCCCTTGCAGTTACTGTTCCTTCAGATCTCCACGTGGGTGACTCTCCACCTATTTCAGGTCTCTACACAAATGTCACCTGCTCAGGGCACCTTCCCTGACTACCTTACCTAATGTTGCAAAATACCCGTCTCACCCCAGGAATGGTGGTGCATGCCTATAATCCCAGCACTTAGGAGCGAGATGCAGGAGGATTGTGAGTTCAAGGCCAGCCTGGGTTACGTATGGAGAACTTGTCCCCCACTTCCCCCAAAAAAATACCCCCTCCCTCATTTGTTTTCCTTAATTAAGATTGCCAGACTTAGGGGTACTTATCTATGGAACTACATAGGATATTTTGATTGAAATATATCCTGTAATATTTCAGGACTCTACTACATAACTCATTCTTACATTTAGAAAGTTCTTCACAGTTTACTTGAAATTCTAATTTAAGAGTGTATAGCATGTTGAAGAGGCTCTCCCCCTAAACATTCATGTCCCTCAACAAAGAAAAAAATTTAATTTTTTAAAAATTCACATCCCCTCAGAATATGACTTTATTTAGAATTAGGGTCTTTGCAGGGAATTAAGCTAAGGAAGGAGATAGGATCATATTGGTTTAGCAGGGGTCCTCAATCCCAGGGGAGGCACCCTTATAAATAAGAGACAGGAAAGAACACACGTGGAAGAAGAGTGTGTGAAGATGAAGACGGCTTGGAATGAGACATCTAAAAGCTAAGAAACAAGGTTGAGTGTGGTGGTACATAACTGTAGTCCCAGCTACTCAGGAGGCAGAAGCAGGAGGATCACAGTCTAAGGCAGAGCATGCAAAAGCCTGAGATCAAACACAAAACAAAACAAAACAAAAAAACTAAAACCAAAACTCTGGGGCATGATTGAAGTAGTGGAAGCACCTGCCTTGAGACTCCAAGTTCAAACCCCAGTACCACCAATAAATAAGTAGGAACCAAGGAACACCATGATTGCCATAGCCATCATAAGCTAAAAAAGAGTCCTGGAATAATCCTGCATCTGCGCCAGGAGAGGCCAACCCCACCAGCACGCTGACTAGGGACCAGTGGCCTCCTGAGCTGAGAATGTATTTCTGCTTCTTTTTTTTTTTTGCAGTACTGGGGTTTGAACTCAGGTCCTACACCCTGAGCCACTCCACCAGTCCTTTGGTATGTGTGTGTGTGTGATGGGTGTTTTTTGAGATAGGGTCTCTCAAACTATTTGCCTGGGCTGGCTTCAAACCATGATCCTCCGAATCGCTGTCTGCTGAGTCGCTAGGATTACAGGCATGAGCCACAGCACCTGGCATATTTCTGTTGTCTTAAGCTAACTCAGCTATGGACATTTGTGATGGCCATCTGTGGAAACAAACAGCCTGGACGCCCTGTGCTTTATCTGGCGACCTGATCCTTAGTCCTTGGTGCCTTTTTCTCTGCTGCTTCTCTCTTTAGAATGAGAGCCCCATGGGGTGGACACACATCTGTCATGCTCACTGCTGTGCCCTGGACCTGGAACCATTCTGGAGACACAGTAGGGGCTCTATAAATATTTATCGAGTAAATCCAATGAATGAATGAATAAGAGAAAGAAGGATCACAGGGGGGTCACGTCCAGGGTCACCACACAGCAAGTGAGCCATGGTGTCTGAACCAAGGCTGCTCTGACTCTTTCCTTCCCAAGCTACTTCCTGGAGGGACAGGCTGTTAGTGACAGGCTCCCACCAGGAGGTCTCGCCAGCCTCTGTGGCTTCCACCTGGTCCCTAGCCTGGGTTTAAAATCTCCTGCCTCAGAGATCCAGGTACATTCACTTAAGAGTCTTTCTGTTTCCCTCTCTATATGTCTTGGTTTGGTTTTTGGTTTTTGGCCTGTTCATTTGTTTGTTTGTTTGTTGTTGTTGTTTGGCAGGACTGGGGTTTAAATTCAGGGACTTGCACTTGCTGGGCAGGTGCTCAACCTCTTGAGCCACTCCCCAGTCCTTTTTGCTTTAGTTATTTTTTTAGATAGGGTCTCTAGCTTTTGCCCCAGGCCAGCCTCAAACAGAGATCCCCCTATCTCTGCCTCCCAGGTACCTGAGACTACAGATACGCATCACCATGCTTGATTTGAGTTTCTTTTTTGAGACAGTTTCACTGTGTACTCCAGGCTGGCCCACCTCAAGACCCACCTGCCTTAGCATCTTGAATGCTGAGATTACAAGTAAACACCACCACACCCAGCTGCATCTCTATACATTCTAAAGTTTATATGGTAAAATGTTTCGGAAAAGAAAAAAGAAAAAGAAAAAGAAAGGAGATAACCCTGCCTTTAGAGGCCACAGGTGTCCCATGAAGAGCACAGGGACTCAAATCACAGCCCCACCACTTGGGATCATGTGAGCGTGGGCCCATCCCAGGGACCTTGCAGAGCCCTACTATCTGACTCTGCTAACGGAGCTGGTGGCGATTGCCTCTGCCTGGCACAGTAAGCACTTGGCAACAGCAACCAGGGGCAATGATGGTCGCCATTCTTGTTATTCAAAGCAGGATGAAGTGAAGGTACAATGAGCAAGGTGAAAGTGTTCAAACCCGCCCATTCCAAACAAAGGTCTGAGGCTAGAGGCAGGCTCAAATGGTAGAGCATCTGCCTGGCAAGGGCAAAGCCCTGAGTTCAAACTCCAGTGCTGCAAAAACAAAACAAAGTTCTGGCCCTTGACCAGCCTGTGGGAGGAGAGCCCTAAATCCCAGTCATCTCCTTCCTGCATAATAAGAGGATCTTGCTCTACCTGGGAACTTGAATCACACCAGACAGTCTACCTAACACTCAACTTGCCTTGATCTTAAACTGCCAGCCTCAAGATTCTGTAAGGAATAAACATTTGCCATTTAAGGTACCCCATCCAGAGTTTTTTGCTTAAGAAACCCAATCTAAGGCAAAACTAACTCCCTTGGTGGTCTCATTCAGTGCCATCTAGAACTTTCCAGAGCTTTCGCATCCCAGCCTTCTCCCCTCCATCTGCAGATGTGCATATTCCAGTCATCTTTTGTTTGCTTTGCTTTTTAGTACTGGGGCTTGAACTCAGCACCTTGTACAGGCTAGGCAAGCACTCTACCACTTGAGTCACCCCTCCCCCTGCCAGCCTTTTTGTTTGTATCTTGCTTTTGAGACAGGGTCTAGCTAACATTTTGCCCGGGCTGGCCTTAAACTCTCTCCTGAGTAGCTGGGATTACAGATATGCACTGCCATGCCCAACGCTCAGACATCTCTCCACCTGGTTGTCCAACTGGTAGCTCAAATAACTAGGTCCAAAACCAAGCTGTGCCTTCTCCCTGCAAATGTCTCCCTGCCCCCAACACCACCACCATCTAGTCCTCTGCATCTCAGCAGGTGGAAGCTCTGTCCTTACAGAGGCTCAGGCCTGTCTGTCCCTCACCACCCTTTCCCGACAGCCAATGCGGATGCCTTCCAACTGACCCAATTTCCAGCACTTCCATTGCTATTACTCTGGCCAGAGCAACCATTATCTCTTCACAGACAAGTATAATAGAGTCCGTAACGGGTCTCCATCCCTCTGCCAGTGTCTTCCCACACCGCAGCCACAGGGAGGCTCGAACACCTCAATCAGTGGGCGGCCCGCCTGTGGCTCACTGCTTACTCAGTCACAGCAGAGCCCTCACCATGGCCCCCCAGGGCCCAGGACACCAGGTTCCACCCCCACACTGTCCTCATCTCCCCCCAGCTACACAGCCACCTCACTGTCCTCCAGCATAACAAACCCACTCTCTCCTTGGGGCCCAGCTCTTCCCTCTGCCCTGATCATTCTCCCCCACATAGCCATCAGGTGCCTTCCCTCTCTCAGTCCACCTGTTACCTCCTCAAGGAGCCCTTATCCAACTGCCCTGTCCATTTTGTCTTTTTTTTTATTTGGGTGGGGGGAACTGGGGTTTGAACTCAGGCTTCACAATTACCAAGCAGGTGCTCTACCTCTTGAGCCACACCTCCAGTCCATTTTGCTCTGGTTATTTTGAAGATGGACTCTTCAGAATAAGAAGAGGCCTGGACTGGCCTCAAATTTTGATCCTCCTGATCTGAACCTGCTAAGGAGCTGGACGCATGAGTTAATGGCTCGTTGCTATATCATCTTATCCCTCTTTATTCTGTCACTCTGCTTCATTGTTTGTGGCACTTATCCTATGGGGCATCTTTTTTTTTTGGTGGTACTAGGGTTTGAACTCGAGGCCTCACACTTGCTAGATAGGTGCTCTACCACTTGAGCCACATCCCCAGTTTTTTAGCTTTTAGTTTATTTTTGAGATAGAGTCTTGAGCTTTTGCCTGAAACTGCCTCATCCTCCCAAATAGCTGGGATTACAGAGGTGAGCCACCATGCTCAGCTTATATTTTATATTCATTTGATTTCTTGTGTCCCCATCTGGAAAGTTGGCTCCAAGGCTACATCTGTCCTGATCACTGCTGAGTCCCCAGTGTTTAGAAAACAACCAGACTCCAGGTAGTATCAGTGCAACTACTAACTGAAGGAATGGATAAGCAAATAAACTCGACAGGGCCGGAAGGGGCCCATCCTACCTGCAGGTGGGCCAGGATGTGGTGGTAGTGGAACAGGGTGCAGAAGTCCACGTGGGCTGAGAACTGTTCCAAGGCTGCTTTCTCTGCTGGGCTGGAGTGGAATTCCTGTCACCTCAGGAAGCAAAACCTTTTTAGGCCACTCTCCTCTTCCCCATGGGAGGAATTCCTTCCCTGACAACCCACACACAGGATCAGAACTCTGGGCCCCTTCTTTTCTTTTTCTTTTTTTTTTGCAGTTATTGGGGTTTGAACTCAGAACCTCATGCTTACTAAGCAGGGGCTCTACCACTTGAGCTGTACCCTCAGCCCCTCAGCCCTTTTAGCTTCAGTTATTATTCAGATAAATTTTTACACTTTTGCCCAGGTCAGTCTTGCACCACAATCCTCCTACCTCTTCCTCCCAAGTTGCTGGGATTACAAAAGTACACAACTACATCTGGTTTATTCTTTGACATAGGGTCTTGCTAACTTTGTTGCCCAGGCTGTCCTAGAACCCTGGTCCTCCTAACTATACCTCCCAAGTAGCTGAGATTGTAGGAATGAGCCACTGAGCCTGGCCCTAAAATTTGTTTTATTTAGGGTGAAGGGAGGAGGTTAGATCAATTTTACTGACCTAGAAACTGAGGCAGCCCAAAAAGTAACAAAAAGATGGATTAGCGAGCAGGAGGGTTGGACTTCCTGCTTTGACACTGACTCAGCCACATTCACAGAAGGCTTATTGTGAGTCAGGTACTGTCTGCTAGCTGAATACCATCCTCCAGGGGATACAAAGGGGTGGATGGAAATGTCGCCCCATTTTTCAGAGTCACAAACTGAGTTTCAGGGATACCATCTGCTGAGAGCCATGATGTTGTATGAGGCAACTCCACCCCAGGCCTGTCTCTGGAGCAGATGTATTGAACCTCTGCATTAAGCTTCCTACCTATGAGCCCTGAGTCAATGTCTGCACCTCTCTAAGCCTTCACATCCTCATCAGCTACGTCCACGCCCTCTTTCCAAGAGGACAGTGGGAAAGTTTGTGAGATTATGTGTCCATACATATGCATGTCTACTTATGTATGTGTGTGTGCATTTGTGTGTGTATAAGGTCTAGCACAGGACTTAGTACACACGGTAGATGTTCAATAAATAATTGTTAGATGAATGTCTGATGATCCTCAATAGTGACAGGGATGACAGAGATGGGAGGGGTTCGAGTTCAAGCTCTGGAACAACAACAGAACAGGAGTGAGGCAAATTTAGCACCCAGGGCAAAAAAAACTGTAAGGAGGCCCTCTCTCTTAGGGTCTACTATGTGGTAGCTTTGGGTAAGTCACTTTCCTTCTACCCCCTCTGTAAAACAGGTTGATCTCTCTGACTGAGCTGTTCTGATGATTCAATGAATATGTGACAAATGCTTGGCACAGTGTCACAGAGTAAGAACTTAAAGAATGTAACAGTAGTTATGATAGCTTTATGACTCTGCAGATATAATTCTAATTAAGCAGTACAAATAGTTATGATAAAGATGGTAATTAACCCATTTCATAGAGGGAAAAACCATGTCCCAGACGGTGCCTGTTCAAGCTCCAGTGCAGAATCCGTGCACCATCTGCACCCCAGACCTCTTGCCCCAGACTTCCAAGTCACCTGCGCCCCCCAGGGAAGTAAGGGGACCTTGAATTGCACATCCCAGAAGGCACCAGGGCAGTGCTCCATAGTGCGCGGAGCCCCGCCAGCGCGGGGCATGCCGGGAATTGTAGTCCTCAGGCTCTTCGTACCAGGGATGCGCGGTACCTGAATCAGGAGTCGGAGCAGCTGCTCCTTGGAAAACGGAATGAAGCGCTCGCGGTATTGCTGGGCCCAGTCGCGGGGCTCTGTGGGGTTCCACATCTTGCGGTACGCCCCCATCTTGTCCGCCAGGGATGACAGCGCCCGGGGGGTCCCAAGGAGCGCGGGCAGTAGGGACCATACTCGGACCCTGAACCCCCAGACCCCCCGGGTCACGTGTAACATGGCCACACCCTTTCCCCAGAGCCTAAACGGAGGGAAATGAACAGGGGTCAATGTCATCTGCAGAATACACGCCTACACCCACATCCCGTCTCCAGGGGCCGTCCCTACCCCTGGCGGGGTGCACAGCCATCAACCCGTCTATAGCCCCTCTTGCTTGTCCTCTTCCACATTGCTCAGTTGGCCTTGAGTCCTATAGGGTCAGAGGTCGTAGGGCCTGAGGCGATTTGCACGCCCAAAGACCCTGTAGTGGTACAGGATCTACACGGCGAGGTGGATCTTAAGAGTATAGGAAATGCTCGGAAAAGCTACATCGGGGGTGCAGGGCCGCCCTCCCCAGGCCATGTAATCCCCCGCCCTTCCCTCACCTTAGTCAACGTTCGACTGTCATTGAGCCTCCTGCGCATGCGCATGAAGGTGTCAAGGGCCTCGGATCGGCTTCAGTATGTAGTAAGACGCATGCGCAAAGCCTGGGCCCTTAAGTTTAGGCCAGTTTTCTATCTCAACTGCGCATGCGTATGATGCGTGCCTTTCTCCATTTAGCCTCGTTTAGGTGAGGCGCATGCGCCACAGAAGTGTCTCCTTGCCCGCTGTCTTCAAAGGGAAGGGGCGGGGAAAGCGCGAGACTGGGCTGGGGTGGGGCCGGGCTCCCGCGCGCAGCCAGCCAACGGGCGAGCCGCCCAACGTCTCGCTGAGGCCACACCCTCGCTCCAGTCTGCTCCTGAGTAGGCGGAAAGGAAAGGGGCGGGACTTGGGTGCAGCCAATCAGCTGTGGAGAAGCGAAAAGGCGGGAAAAAGCGGAAGAAAAAGGAAGCTGAGGTGGCGTCCGGGACCAGCAGGGGAGGGCGGGCGGAACGAAGAGGTGGGCGGAAGGAAGAGCCGGCCTCCAGGTGACGCACACTGGTCCTTCATAGTAAGGATGGCCCTTTGCCAGGCAGCGTCACCTCCAAACCAGGACTCGCATCCTACGTCCTTAAAGGAGAGATCCCGAGTCTGAGAAGGCCGCTTGGGACTGCGACCTCGCGTCCTGTCTTGAGGGCTCAGTTCTGAGGTTCTCCGCACCCCAAGTCCAGACTCCCCACTTGAGAAAATGCACTTTTATGAAGACGAGCTGGAGGCTAAGGGGAGGCTGTCATTCTGGAAAATAACCCCCAATCTCAGGGACAGCCTCAAACATGCTCTGAATACCTGGGAGCTCCATTATGAGTGTCACCCCCAAACCTGAGACTCGTCTGCCTCGACCTTCCAGGGTTCTGCCATGCCCTAGCACCTCTACTTTCTGGGAACATCCACTGATGTCCTCAGACACAAGTTTTCCAACCCCATGCATCCCAGCCCTGTCCACATCCCTTTTTGGCTGGGGATCCCCAACCCTGTGCTCCACTTCTGGGAGGCCTGTCTACAGCCCCGTTGGCTGCATTCCTGACTTCTGGGACCTAAAGCAGCCCCTTCAGTGTGCCCCCCCTCTCCTGGGACCCTAGCACCCCTTTGCCTCATACCCCCCATTCTGAGAAACCCAAAAAGTGTCCTCACCCCATATCCCTAGCTCCTGGGACCCCCCCAACAACCCTAACCCCATGCCACCCATTCCTATGACCCCCCAGAGACATCATCCTTTATCCCAGCTCCTGGGACCCTCCCCAGCAGCTCCTTTGCCTTATAGCTCCCATTCTAAGAAACCCCAGAAATATCCTCACCACTATCCTCAGTTCCTGGGACCCCCCTAGCAGCCCTAACCCTGTTCCCCCCATTCCTACAACCCCCAGAAACAACCCTTTATCCCCAGTTCCTGGGACACCCCCAGCAGCCCCTTTCCCCTGCAACCTTGTCACTCACAACCTCACACCACATTCCTCATTTCTGGGGCCCTGAGAAACACCCTGACCCCACTTTCCAACCCTTGAGACCTGAAGCAGCCCTTTCACCTGTGTCCCCCACTCCTAAGACCCCAGAAACCCCTCCTCACCCCTTATCCCCAGCTCCTGGGACACCCCCAGCAGCCCCTCACCCCATATTCCTGACCTGGAAACTGAAGGAGCCCCTTCACCCTGTGCCTTCTGTTTCTAGGAACCCTAGCAGCCCCTTAGCCAGGTTACTCTACACCCCAAATCAGGGGACCTCAGCAAGTCCCCCAGCATCCCTCCCCTGACTGATGTCTCCCACCTGTCTTGTCTTGTAGCAGCCGAGCCCAGGAGTGGGCCTGGATCACCCAGGCAGCGCCCAGCACCCCTGGGGCCCCAGAAGGAGGGCAGCCGCTATGCGTGTCCCTGAAAGCCTGCAGGACCTGGCCTACAGTGAAACCGTGCGCTTTCTGAGAAAGCCAAAGAGCGTCACACGGATCTTGGCAGGGGTGAGGCCCCTGGGGCACAGGGAGACGGGAGACATCAGGAGTCAACTGCACTGGAGGGCAGGGCAAGAAGGAGTCTGGTGGGGAAAGGAAGCAAAAGGAGACTAATAACTGAAGCCACCTTTTGACAGGGTCTCACTATGTAGCCACATTAAGAAAGACAGATGTGGTGGTACATACCTATAATTCCAGCTACTTGACAGGTGGGGGCAGGAGGATCTCAAGTTCGAGAGCAGCACAAGCAAAGTAAGTGAATCCCTTTCTCAGAAGCAAAATTCAAACAAAAGTGCTGGAGGCATGACTCAAGTAATGGAGCCCTGGCCTAGCACGTGGGTGAGGCCCTGGGTTCCATCCCCAGTAGCACACACACACATACACACACACACAAAAAAAAAAAAAATCAAAAGAAAAGACAACAATAAGTTAATTTTATTTAATTAATTTTATTTCAACCATTATACCCAAAATATTACCATTTCAACATGTCATCAATATAAAAATTAAAAATTATCTTTTTTTTTTGAGAAAAGGTCTCACTATATAGCCAGCCCAGGATGGCCTTGAACTCTTTTATTTATTTATTTATTTTTGTGGTGCTGGGGCTTAAACTCAGGGCCTACACCTTCAGCCACTCCACCAGCTTTTTGTGATGGGCTTTTTCGAGATAGGGTCTCACAGACTATTTGCCTGGGTTGGCTTCAAACAGGATCCTTCTGATCTCTGCCTCCTGAGTAGCTAGGATTACAGGCATTACCCACTGGTACCCGGCTGGCCTCGAACTCTTGACCCTCTTGCCTCAGCCTCCCAAGTGCTGGGATTATAGATGGGTGACACATGAACTCCTTTTGAAGTTACCTTAGGCTGAGCACCTGGTTATGCCCCATGCTATTCCCAGCACTGACTGACTCACTGCAAGAAAGAACCCTTCAAAGAGGTGCCACAGCCCCATAACTGTTTTTTTAATTTTGGCAGGACTGGGGTTTGAACTCAGGGCTTTGAACTCTGTTGCTTGAGCCACACCTCCAGTCCATTTTGCTCTGATAATTTTAGAGATGGGATCTCAAGAACTATTTGCCATGCTGGCCTCGAACTAAGATCCTGCTGATCTCAGCCTCCCAAGTACCAAGGATTACAGGCATGAGCCACTGGGTATGCAGGTAGGCCCTGTAATTTTAAAAAGAAAACTGAGGATCAGAGAAATGAAATAAATTTTTTGAAGACTGTGCTTTCCAATGGGGTAGCCACAAGCCACATGTGGCCATCTCAATGTGAACTAATTAGAATAAAATAGGCTATTCCTCAGCCACAGCAGCCATATTCCAGGTGCGCACTAGCCACACATGGCTGGGGTTTCTCAAATGGAACAGTGCAGTTACAGGACATTTTCAGCATGCCAGAAAATTCTGGGCAGTTTTGACTAAGGTCACGACACAGTATGAGGCAGGGCCACAGTTCAAACTCAGGTCTGTGACATGCCAGAGCCGTTTCACTTTCTAGCTCTCAGATGAGAGTGGGGAGGACAGAGGCTAGGGTCTATAAAGAAAGATATACAAGCCAGACACCAGTTGCTTACATCTGTCATCCCAAGCTACACAGGAGGCTGAGATCAGGAGCATCAGAGTTCCAGGCCAACCAGGGCAAAAAAAGTTTGTAAGACCCCATCTCAATAGAAAAAAACTAGGCATAGTAGTCCACACCTATCATCCCAGCAACAACAGGAAGCATAAATAAGAGGATTGTGGTCCAGGCCTGCCTGGGCTAAAAGAAAGACCCTATCTCAAAAACACCCAACACAAAAAGAAAAGGGTTGGTCTGTGGCTCAAGTGGTAGAGCACCTACCTAGCAAGCATGAAGCCCTGAGTTCAAACTCCAGTACTGCCAAAAAAATTAAAGAGAAAGAGAGCAAGAGAGAAAGAGGCAAGAGAATTAGGAGTATAGTGTAGTGATAGAATGCTTGCCTAGAATATGTGGGACCCTGGGTTCAATTCCCAGTACCAAGAGAGAGAGACAGAGAGACAGAGAAAGAGAGAGAGAGAGAGAGAGAGATGTACACAGGTGGGATGAGAATATGTTATGTAGGCCTAAGGTACAAGGTGTCAGATGGCCTCCTGTGTCAGGCACTATGAATCGTTTAAATCATTACCACATTCGCCAAGAGTCTGGACACTGGGAGTGAAATTCTCATCCTATCCCAGAATCCACTGTGTAACCTTGGACCAATCACTGCTCCTCTCTGGACATCCCTACCTGAGGGGTCAAAGCCATAGCTATGGGCTTTAACCTGCGCTGCTTCCCTTGCTTGCCCTTGACAGAATTGGAAACTGAGGCCTGAGAAAATGGTGAGATCTGGTCAGAGTCATGGGAGTAGGTGGGGGCCCTGGATCAGACCCAGGGTCTTCCCCCAGATTCCTGACCAGACTCTCTCTTCCCTGCCCATTCTGGAACAAAAGAGACCAAATAGGCCTGGCTCTGAATCCTGGCCTAGTCATGGACCATCCACTAGCAGGACAGATTCCCCGGTTTTCCTGGGCCAGCCTGGCATAACTGTCAGCAACAATATCTTTCATTTGCAGAAGTACCCTGTGTTGTTCAATAGGTTACATAGTCAGCCTACGTCTGTGTGACCTGGAACAAGTTACTTGACTTCTCTGAACCTCTCTTCCCTTGTCTATAAAGAGAGGGTCCTAATAACCTGCTTGTCAGGCAGGACTGCTATGAAAATGAGTTATTGCCTATATACTGATTAGTACAGTCCTGGCAAGTGGTGAGCCTTCCTTAAATAGCAAACTTTTTGTTTTATTTTTTAATTCATTGCAGTACTGAGGACTCAAGCCAGGGTGTCATGAAAAACAGGCAAGCGCTCTACCATTTGAGCCATGTCCCCAGTCCTTTGGATTTCAGTTTGTTTTTGAGATAGGATCTAGCTTAATAACTTCGCCCAGGCTGGCCTTGAACCCTTGATCCTCTTTGCTTCTGTCTCTCAAGTAGCTGGGATTACAGGTATGTACCATCATGCTGGGCTGGCAATGATTATATTATTGGAACAAATTGTGACTTGTGGTTTGGGGCACCTAAGGTAATAGAGACTCCTTTCATTGTCTTTCTTCCCCGAGGAAAGAAGGATGGAGAAAGTCATATCCCAGTGCTGGGTCCCTCACTAATAGATGCTCTTTACTCCTCATCATGAATCTGTGATGTGGACATTACTTCCCCTCTATAACCCAAGGAGAAACTGAGGCTCCCAGAAGTAGAGGAGCTTGTCTAAGGACTTCACCCACTGGTGAACAAGTCAAACTTGGATCTACCCACCCATCTCCAAAACTTGGGAAGGTAGGACTGGTGGTGAGGGAGGAGACCCAGCTGATGTGGATGGGTGTGGGCAGACAGGGCAGGGCCACCGACAGTGACAGATGTTCTGGTCACGGACTTTGCCCACTGCCTCCATCCTCCCTCCCACCCGCCCTCTCCTCCTTCCCCCCTGGCCTGGCTCCTCAGCAGGGAGTCTCTGGGCAGCTGGTGCCCTTGTCCTTCTGGACATCGCTTGCCAGCTGGTGCCTTAACTGATGAATCTTTGCTCCCTCCCTGGGAACAGGCCAGGGAGGGCGTGGAAGGAAGTTGGACTCAGGCTTCAGAGGAATAGGGTCGTTGGCCAGCTGCGCCCCCTCCCTCCACCTCCAGTATTCTGGGCTCCATCACAGCCTGGATGGGTAGACAAACAGCCTGCCCAGGGGCCTAGAAACCAGAAGTGCTGGACTCCAGTCCTACCCCACTACCCACTGACCTTGAGAGGACACTTCCTGTCTCTGGGTGAATTGTGACAACCGTCATTTTCCTAAGTACCTACTCTGGCAGAGCCCCAACTCCCTCCCTCATTCCCCTTCTTCATAGCATAGGGACAGACTGGGAAACTGAGGCTCCAAGGCTTCTGTGATTTGCCCAAGGCCACACAGCTGACAGAGTCTTTCCACCCCACTATAATGTTCTCAATTTATTACCTGTGAAACAGAAATGAATTAATAACCTCTCCCTTATGGGACCAGTGCAAGGTTCCAGGTGCTGATAAAATGAATATGAGCTTCAAAATGACGGATGCGCTCTCCCGTCCTCTACCTGGCTCTGCCTCAGACCAGCAATGCCAAGCACTCTCATCCATAGACCGGGTTCTTCAGCTATGACACAGGGATAGCTATCTTACAGCCTCCTCTAAGGAGGATCACAAAAGACAATGAACTTGAATCCTAAAGTATTTGGCAAAAAGAGGGACTAGTTGTTGTTGCTGTTTTTGTAAAGCAACTCAAGGTGAAGGAGAGAGGAGGAAGGACAGGACATAGGCTTCGGGGTCAGTCTTTTCCTCCTTCCCCCTACTCTGAAGGACACAGCAAGAGCAAGAAGGAGCCAAAGTCATTCACTCTTCTCGCACATTCATGAAGGTCCAATGTGGCACTGTGTGCTGGGGAAAGAAGGGTCTTCCATGAGCCTGTTCTGCAGGAGTTCAAAGTCTGACAGAGGGAACATGTTCCCTCCCCTGTGCCTTGGACTACCCTCCACCCCCCACCAGCACCACCAACTCCCATGCTAGCACTGTCACATCCAACCAATCACCAGGTCTGATTTTACATCCCAAATATTCCTGGACTCCCCAGGGCTCCGACCTCAGCGTTTCTCGCCTGGACCTCCCAACCAACCCAGTCTTGGGTCTCTGTGCCTCTTATCTTGGCACAGCCCCTCCAGTCTGTGGGCCACACGATCTCACAATAACCCAGGTCTGACCCTGGCCATCCTCTCTCAGAACCTTCCATGCAGAAAGTTAAATTCAGATGGGAAATTTAACACTCAAGGGCCCCCACCAGGCCTAGTGTTCAAGGTCTCAGAGGGCCTACTGGTTCTTGCCCACTTCTTTAGCCTCATTTTTTTTTAGGGGGACGGAGCTGGGCTGCCTCAAACCATGATCCTCCTGGTCTCTGCCTCGAAAGTAGCTAGGATTACAGACTGGAGCCACTGTGCCCTGCTTTTCTTGTTTTTTTTTCAAGGTATTAGGGATATAACCCAGGGCTTCATACATCCTAGGAAAGTGCTCTAGCACTAAATCTCTCCCCCAGACCTTTTGTTTGTGAGACAGTCTAGCTAACCTTGGCCTTGCTGACTTCAAACTTGCAATCCTCTGTCTTCTACCTCCCAAGTAGCTGGGATTACAGATCCAGCTTCATTTTACATGAGATCCCTCAAATGAGATTTCTCTCTGAAGAAGCCCAGCTTGCAGCTTCTGGCATTTGCATGTTCCCACTGCCTAGAATGCCCTTCCTTTTTTCTATCTGCCTCGAAAACTCTTCATTTAGGTCCAGTTCAAATCTCAATTATTGCCACCTAAATCCAGCCCTACAACTTTTTTTTTTTTCGGTACTGGGGTTTGAACTCAAGGCCTACATCTTGAGCCACTCTACCAGCTCTTTTTGTGTTACGTATTTTTGAGATAGGTCTCACAAACTTTTTGCCTGGGCTGGCTTTGAACAGCGAGCCTCCTGATCTCTGCCTCCTACTGAGTAGCTAGGATTACAAGCGTGAGCCACCAATACCCAGCTAGTCCCCCAACTTTGGTTCCCACTCAGCCTTGACTCTCCCTCAACCCTGACCTCCCAGCCTTCAGACTCACCCTGAAAAGCTCTTTCTACACCAAAAACTGACCCTGCCCTCCCCTGCTCACGACCCTCCCATGGCTTTCTACTGCCCTCTAAACAATGTTCTCATTCTTCAGCCTTTCTCAGACTCTAACACTCCCTCATCAAGAACCCCCCAGGACCAACTCCACTCACTACCTCATTGCATCTACACACATGCTCCTTCTGTGTCCGATGCAGACTTTACCACACTGCAATGGAACTGTCTGGGGCAGATAATTGAGGCTTCAACTTTTTATTGAGTTGCACCAATAACAGCCCATGCCCTCCAGGCATTTGGTCCAGGATGAGGCAGAATAGTGAGAGGTTAGCCAGGTGTGGTGGTCACACCTGTAATCCCAGCTGCTTGGGAGGCAGCGATCAGGAGGATCATGGTTAGAGGCCAGTCCAGGCAAAAGTTAGCAAGACCCCATCTCAACAAATAAGCTAGATATGGTGGGACATGCCTGAAGTCCCAGTTATACCCAAGGCATAGGTAGGAGGATTGCAGCCCAGGCTGGCCCAAACAAAAATTTGTAATCTTATCCAAAAAATAACTAAAGCAAAAGGACTGGTTCAAGCGGTAGAACACCTGAGTTCAAATCCCAGCACTGTATTAAAAAAAAAAAAAAGATAGTGAACAGTTAAGAGCAGGCTAAGGAACCAGACCACTAGATTTCAAACCCAGACTCTGCTGCTTACCAACCAACCAAATTCAGCTTGGTTCAATTCCTCTGAAACAAAAGCCAATGTGGTGGTGCATGTCTGTAATCCCACTACTAGGGAGGCTGAGGCAGGAGTATCACGAGTTCAAGGCCATCCTGGGCTACATAGGGAGACCCTATCTCAAAAAAAAAAAAGAAGTCACAGGCAGAGAGAAGACACCCACTCACTCAGCTCTCTGGTGTCCTGGACACTGTACTAAGCAATTCATAAGGGTGCCTGGGTTTGGTGATAGGACAATACATAGAATTAGCAGAAGGAGGAGCATGGAGACCATACAGGGCCCCAAAGGCCAAGCTGAGGGGCTGAGATGCAGTCCTGGGGCCACTGGGGAGCTGTGAACAAGGAGGGTTGTGTGTGAAAGGATTCCTGGGGCTGAGGATGCAAGAGTGGAGGCAGGGAGGCGAGGGTCCAGGAAAGAGGGCGAGGCTTGAGTTAGAATGGAGAAGAAAGGATGAGGGCATGAGGTTGAGGATGCTGGAGGAGCAGGAACAGCTCAGCAATCCAGTATGTAACAGAACCCTCCCCATCAGGAAGGAAGTTCACCTTGGGAGAGACACTGAGCTCTGCCCTGGTCCCGGGGGTCCACAGGTCTTCTCCCTGGTCATCTTCTCCTCCCTGCTGACCGATGGCTACCAGAACAAGACGGAGTCTTCCCAGCTCTACTGTGTCCTCAAGGGTAACAGCACAGCCTGCAGCTTCGCAGTGGGAGCTGGCTTCTTGGCCTTCCTCAGCTGCCTGGTCTTCCTCACCCTGGATGCCCATGAGAGCCGCATCGCCAGCACCCGCTTCAAGACGGCCTTCCAGCTCTTGGACTTCATTGTGGCTGGTGAGCCCTGGAGGCCCTGCATGGAGCTGCCCCTCCTGCCCACAGCTCTCCCCAGGGCCCATAGGACATGGTCCTTGGCCACCCAGCGGCCTCTGAGCCTGACGGTCCTGGGTCACCAGTCACAGTCTGACTGACTGTCCCCATGTTTTTCATGCCTATCTGTACCTGCTGTTTCCCCCCCAGGAAACTATGTGTCCTGCAGAACCCTAACCAGGTTTTTGTTTTGGGGGGGTTTTGTCACTACTGAGATTTGAACACAGAGCTTCCTGCTTGTTAGGCAGGTGCTTTATCACTTGAGCCATACGCCAAGCCCTTTGTGCTTTGATTATTTTTTCAAGAAGTATCTCTCATCTTTAGGACCGTGATCCTCCTACTTCTGCCTCTCAAGTAGGAATTACAGGCATGGACCACTGCCTCACCTGGCTTGTTTTGTTATTCGTTTGTTTGTTTGGGGGTTTGAACTCCGGGTCTCATACTTGCTAGGCATGTGCTTTCTCTCGAGTCACTCTGCCAGCCCCCAGCTTGTTTTTTGAGATAGTGTCTTATTAATTAACTTTTTTCCAGGCTGGCCTCAAACAGCCATCCTGTCATCTCCACCTCCTGAATAGCTGGGATTACAAGCATTAGCCACTGACCCAGTCCACTAAGTAGTTCTTGAAAAGCTACCCCATAGCAGGAACTGGGGCTCCAAGCACAGAGCCAGACAGACCCCAACACCCCCCGGCTCTGTGGGCTTATACAAGTCTCTTCCCTTCTTTGACTCTCAGTAAACATTGGGAGCCTTTTGGGGTTTTTCTGATGTGAGGTAAGGAGGGGTGGGCATATAGTAACATGAGCTCTCCCCAAGCACTTCCCCAAGGCAGGCCCTCCATCAGGGCACTTGCCTCCCCTCCTTTAGTCCTCAGAACCCCCCTGGGAGGTCAATTCTCCTCGTGTTCCCATTTTACAGAGGAGGAAACTGAGGCTGGAGGAGGTGGTGTCACTGGGTCACTGCTGCCAGGTGAGTGACAGGTCAAGCACTTCAAAGCCTTCCTCCTTAACCACTGCTGTTCTCCATAGACCTGGCATGCAGTTAAGTGGTAAATAAATGCACATTCTTGTTTTGTTTTTGTGTTGAGACAGGGTTTTGATATGTAACCCAGGCTGGTTTGGAACTCTTCATAATCTTGCCCTCTGTCTTCTGAGAGCTGGGATTACAGGCATGCACCGCCACACCAAGCTTTACATGCCTGCTCTTTATCCTTAGATCCTGGTGGCGTCCTTCTTCTTAGTTGAATCTCAGCTTTCCCCTCCCCTCCTCTCCCAGTCCCAGCATCACCCAGCCAAGGGAGCCCTCACAGGTCACGGAGTCCAGAGCCACCTAAGGGAACTTTCTGCAAGGGTAGAGATGTGCTGTCCTGTGGTCTCCAACCCAGAAGCCACCAGCCACCTATGGCTGGCACCAAACAGAGGAACTGAACTCAAGTTCTAGTTTAATGAATTGAAGTCCATACAGCCACATATAGCTGGTGGCTCCCATATGGGTCAGGGGTTCACTCTGGGCAGGGCTTGGAGTGATTTGGGGTCCTGTCTCTGCACCCCGTCAGTGGTCCTCCCTGAGCATGCCTCCCCTGCCCTCTTCTCTCCTTGCAACTCTGCAGTTGTCTGGACAGGCGTCTGGTTCTTGGGCTTCTTCTTCCTGGTTGGCCAGTGGAGGAATTCGAAGCAGAAGCACTTCCTCCTAGGCAGCAGCAGCGCCAAAGCAGCCATCACCTTTGCTTTCTTCTCTATCGCTGTCTGGGTGAGCAGAAGCCTTGGCCCCCCAGCACTGCCCCACCGCACCCGGTGCAGGGAAGGGTGGGAGAGCTAGAACCTGCCAGCCTTGGGGCAGTGAGCAGTCAGCAGAGCCCTGCCTGTCCACACCAGCCTTCAGCCCACTATTTTCTGCCCACAGGTATTCCAGGCCTACCTGGCCCTCCAGGGCCTCCGAAGTGACGTTCCAGTCCCCTACAAGCGCTCCCTGGACGAGGGCGGCGTGGTGCTGAACACCATCTCCCCACCCTCTGCCACCAGCCAAATCAACGTGCCCACTGCAGGCCCCAACAGCCTGAGTTACACCAGCTCGACCATATCCCCCTATCTGTCTGCTTCCAAGGGCCCCCGCCTCACTATGATGCCCGACGACTGAGTAGCCTTGTCCTTCCACATCAGTAAAGAGATATCCTCCCTCCAGATGGGTTTCTGAACAACCCTGTCCTCATGTTTGTTCCTCTCATTCCTTGAGTGACCCCCAGGGAGGTGGGAGACCTCGTGGGGCTCCACATTTCTGTGCCACCCTCAGGCACCACGTTTGTTTTGGCAGATCCAAGGTGGTGGGAAGCAGGAAGTGGTTTTTCAGGCCTGGGAGGCATGGAGTCACTGCTCCTTGTGCCGCACGCTAGCCAAGGGAGGGAGGCACACACAGCCTCATCCTACAGCTGAGGACACGGAAGTTCAGAGGGAGAAAATGCTTGCACCCAGGGAGAGAGAGAGAGTCAACAAGAATGAAGGCCGACAGTGGGACAATGAGCCCCAGGCCATCAAAGCCAAGGTCCTTTCACTCACCACAGTGACAAGAGACTCAATACAAAACCATGCTGTGAGGGGCTGGTGAAGGGAGAGGGATGCTGAGGCCAGGGAGATCTTTGTCTCCATGGATATCAAAGTCCATCCTGGAGAAGAGGAAAGGATTTCTACTCTAGGAGACGCCCATGGTCATGAGGGACAGGGGTACAGGTCACACATGCTCCTGCCTGTAGGGGCTGGCCAGGTAACCGAGTTGGGGGAGTACCTTTTAAGGCTGTGGCAGCGACAAGGGCCTTGTCTGGAAGGGGCAACCTCCATGGGCCATCCGGCTGTGGTGCCTGGGGATGTTGGAACAGTACTGTCTAATTGAAATCACATTAAAGAAAGGAAATGAGGGTTGGACGTGGTGGCTCACGCCTGTATCCCAGCCGCTCAGGAGGAGAGGTACGACGATCATGGTTCGAAGGCAGTCTAAACATGAGAGGCTACCTGAAAAACAAACTGAAAGCAGAAGGGCTGGGGGCATGGCTCCAGTGATAGAGCGACTGCCTAGCATGTACTAAACCCTGAGTTCAATCCCCAGTACCTCAAAAAAAGGATTAATTTAAATATGTTTTATTTAACCCTATATATCCAAAACATTACCATTTCAACATGTAATCAGTATGAAAATGATCTTTTTTATTTTTTGAGATAAATCACTATGTAATCCAGGCTGGCTGCAAATTCAAGATCCTCCTGCCTCCACTTCCCAAGTGCTGGGATTAAAGGCATACACTGCCACATGCTGCACTGAAAATCATTTGTGTGGCATTTTTACACTCTTCCATCCTGAGTTTTGAAATCTGTTGTCTATCTGACAGTGTACCTTGTCTCAGATTCGCCACATTCCAGTGGCCACCCACCCAACCAAACAGTGCAGCTCTAGAACCTCCTGGTGTCTCTAGAACCATTGAACATTTGGTTTGTGGCTTTTCTTTTTTTTTTCTTTTTTTGTGGCTTTTCTTAAATGTGAAATTAATGGACAATAGATACCAAAAAGGAAAAAAAAAAAAACACACCTGCACCGATCACAGCAGCCTGAAGAGCCCTTGTTTATAAACTGGAAAAGGATATGAGTTGTGTGGAGTCAAATTTGGGTTCCATTATCCCACCCACCTTTTATTTTGGTGGCACTGGGGTGTGAACTCAGGGCCTTGTGCTTACTAGGCAGGTGCTCTATTGCTTGCGCCACTTTTTACTTATTTTTCCAATAGGGTCCTGCATTTATGCTCAGGCCAGCCTGGATCTCCATCCTCTATTTATACTGCCCACATAGCTGGGATGACAGGCATGTGCCACCATGCCCGGCTTTATTGGGCAAGGTGGAATCTTGTAGACTGTTTTGCCCAGGCTGGCCTGGAACAATAATCCTTCTGATTTCCATCCCTCAAGTAGCTGGGATTACAGGTGCAAGCCACCGGGCTCAGACTCACTTGGTCCTGTTTTGTTTTGTTTTGTTTTGAAGCCCTGTGTTCAGTTCTGGAGGTACAGAGATAAATGGGGTGCAGTCCCTGTGGACATTAGAGAAAAAGGCAGCAGTGCAGTGGGACAGAAAGCACTCTGATCCAGGAAAGGGAAGGCTCTAAGCTCTGCTCCTTACTCTGTCACCAGCCAGATAACGGTGTCACTCGATTTCTCTGGGCCCAGCTATGCTGGACATACAACTAAAGAATTTCTCCAGTTCAAAGACATGCCTCACAGCCTCATAGGTGGGGACGCCATTCCCACCCCACAGTCCACCCAACAGCCCTGCTCCTGTGTTCTCCGAATCAGGCTTCCAGGCAAAATTCTAAACAGGTTTCCTTGACTTAAAAGAGACAAAAAAGTGACCAAAACAAAACAAAACAAAAACAAAACGAAACATACTGAGGGCCAGACATGGTGGTACATGCCTGTGATCCCAGCTATGCGGGAGGCATATGAAGGATGATCAGTCTGGGCCAAAAAGCATGAGACCCTGTGGGGAAAATAATGCCAAAAAGGGCTGAGGGGTGTGGCCAAGTGGTTGAGTGACTGCCTGGCAAGCATGAGGCCCCAAGTTCAAACCCCAATACTGCCAAAAACACCACCCCAAATAAATAAAAAATAAGCCACCATCTTTAGGGACCTCCGGGTCAAATGAACACACGCACGTGACATATGGGGCCTGGCACCTGTTAAATGCTCTGGAAACGCCAGCCCTCTGCCTGCTCCTACAGGAGAACCGAAAGCTGTTAAGAGTTCAGAAGGTCTCCAGGAGATACAAAAAGTTTGATTAAACCAAGGGTCAAAAATCCAGATGCTTCCAAAAGCAAGGCAAGAAACAGAAGGGTAGGAAGCAGGCCAGGTGCGGAGCCAATCTGGAG
This sequence comes from Castor canadensis, assembly GCF_047511655.1. Lineage (NCBI taxonomy): Eukaryota > Metazoa > Chordata > Mammalia > Rodentia > Castoridae > Castor > Castor canadensis. Next base: position 20,612,253 of record NC_133401.1, read on the forward strand.
AGAACTGGAAATAGTTCACTTGCCTTTTAACTACAAACACACAAACAAAACACATGTTGTCAGTTTGGTAATAGATGATAACAACCCCAGTAGCCAAATCCAGGGACTGGGGTGAAACGCCTGCCTCCCATGCATTCAGCCCCAGCCATCTGCTGCTACCCAGAAACGAGAACCTAACATGGACAGACTGACAAGATTTCTTTAAGAAAAGCCAGAAATGCAAACTTTAATGTGAAAATCTGGTTTTAAAAGGTTGGCGACACCCCCATCCCCTTTTTTTTTTCCTTTTTTCAGAAAACATGCAATGAAATACTAATTGAAGGTGGGCTGGGGGCTGCCTGTTTGTGGCCTCCAACATCCATGGTCTTAAAGGCTCACCCCAGCCCTGAGTGGCTGGAGAACAGTCAGGTAGTTTCTACACTAAGGTAAAAAGAATGTGTAAGATTTCTCTAAAAAACAAAAAAGCAAAAAAAAAGATTTTCTCTAAAAGCTCTTTCCCGAGTGGAGCCATGAAGAATCAGAGTGCATCTGAGACTCCAAGAAACCCCATTTTTCCTCTTCCTGTTCCTCCCAGACCTCTGGTCACCTGCCCGCCCCAGGATGGTCCAAAAGCAAACGCAGAGGGATGAGGACCAGAACAGGACCACACATACCAGAGAGGAGGCAACAAGCAGCAAAGGAGAGGTACCATTTTTCTCTGTTTATTTCAAGAGAACAAAGAATCAACCTCAAATTCTGTACAAAAACATGGCGTTAGAGCTATGGTGACCCTCGGGCCAGCGCCCTTCCCACACCTGCGCCCAGAGCTCCCCCTAATTTGTCAAAAATCAGGATAAGACTCAAAAACCCCCAATAATTTTTCTGAGCAAAAATTATTATGTAAAAGTCAGGGGAGACCTTTGTTGCCCTCCCCTCTCCCCCTTTATCTTCAAACTAGAAACTTGTGGGGTAGAGGGGCTGTGGTCCCGGCCATGACGGGAGGTAAGCATCAGCAGATGTAGTGTTTGGCATCCAGGGGGCTTGGGGGAAGGATCTGGAAGGAGGCTAAGAGACTTGGGGGAAGGGAAAAGATTTCTGGCCCTTGCCCCAGCCCGGAGGACACTCGAAAACAGTTTATAAAAATTGGGGTCGGAATTTGAAGAGAAACAAGTCATCAGAGTCAAAAACTAAAGAATGGAAAGATTTGTTTTTTGTTTTTCTAAAAGGCAAAGGTCTACAAACAGCCCAGGTCCTGAGTTCCCCAAGACATGGGTCCTCCACTGCCCCCCCGAAACCCGGCAGGAGGGGTGTGGGGAACGGGGAGAGATGGGACCTTTAAAAAGTCTCCCCTGGACAGGAAGGCTCATTGTCTTCTGTCACTTTCCTCTGCCTCCCACCCTGTCACGGAGAGGGCTGGCAAGGGCCAGGGCTATGCCGGCAGACTCAGCTTCTTCCCCTTCAGGACTGTGAAGGAACAGAAAGACAGGGTGAGTCTTACCCTCAGGGCCCTACAGAAAGGAGTAGGGTTGGGCAGACATGGGGAGGGATGGCCCCCAGAACTATGCATCCTAAATTAAGGGGTTCAGCCTAGATCACCAGAGGGGTGAGGCCAGGGATCCTGGCCTCATCCTAAGGGAGGCTGAAAGGAGGTCCTGTTTCTCTTCATTGGTCCTCTTACCACTGGCAATTCTCCTCTCTCTCTCTCTCTCCAACACCCCCAACACTTCCTTCTGCTTCTCTTCCTTTCTTTTTCACAGTAGTGGGGATGGGACATGGAGCCTCACACACGCTAAGCAAATGTTCTACCGCTGAGACACACCCTGTCTTTTTCTTTATACTTTGTTTTTGAGAGAGGGTCTTGCTAATTTTGCCCAACCTGGCCTGGAACTCATGATCCTCCTACCTCTGCCTCCCAAATAACTGAGATTACAGGCATGCACCACCAAGCTCAACTAATTCTCTTTCTTTACTTGTTCATGAACCACCACAAGGACATGAAAAGAGGGGAGGTCCTAAGCCATCTTTTCTCCTACTATGGCAGTCCCATAGCCTCAAGCCTGGTGAGAAACACAGAAGGCTCTCAATAAGTTTATTGAATGAATGAATGAATCTCTGTGAATCATAGTCCCTCTCTGGCCTGGACTCCACTTGAAGGAGGACACTGTAGACAGAAACTTCTTAGTTCTTAGGGAGGCAGGGCCAGGAGGTCTGATTTCCTAGGGGGCAGTGGGCCAGGAGAGGAAGCCCTCCCCTGAGAGAGACAGGGCTGAGGGAGGCCTGTATCTCCTCCTCCCACCTCTTGCTGTATAGGCCGCATCCTTTGAGCTGTCTATCTGGTCCTCTAACACCCTACACTTCTTCCTGCCTCAGGGCCTTTGCACTTGCTGTTGCCTCAGGGGATGAGCTCACAAGTGCTGGCTCCGTTTAGAGTCCCCACCTTGCTGCTTACTAGCCACATGGTCTCAGTTTCCTCATATGGAGAAGGGAGCCGTGGTAAGGATCAAATGATCTACTGGTAACCTGGGCAGGAGAGTGTCAGGCTTCATTCCAACCATCCCCACATCCCTGTTACCTTTGGTGATGTAGAGGTAGAAGAAATCGCAGTACAGGACCGTCTGGACTAGGCCAGCAACGATGGCAATGAGGTCGAAGAAGCCCTCGAAGTGGTAACGCCAGATCCAGTTGAAAAGATAAAGCGTGCGGTACACGCCCAGCGCAAACAGGTAGTGGCTGGTGATGGTCTCTGCCTCTCCTGTCTTGCTTACCATAAACAGCTGTGGTAAGATGGCGACCGACTCCAGGTAGATGGAGAAAGTCCAGAGGATCTGCAGGAAGGTGGGGGGAGTGCAGGGTGGAGGGGACAGGGCGGGAGGGAGGGTGGCATTCAGTTATCAGCACAGTGAAGTCATCCCAGGTGCTCAGCACACACCTCACAACCTCCTGTCCAGGTTACCAGTAGATCATTTGATCCTTACCATAGCCCCCTTCTCCAGAAGGAAGGTCTCAGAGGAAACAGACCACATAGCTAGTAAGCAGGAGGGAGGGAACTGGATGTGGAGCTGGCACTCGTGAGCACTTTGGATTATACAGACTCAGGGGCAGGAGGTGTGGCTCAAGTGGTAGAGCGTCTGCCTAGCATGCGACAGGCCTTGGATTCGATCCCCAGTATGACAATAATGACAATAATAATTATATAAACAAATTGGAATAAAGGCAGACAGGGTGGAACCTTGCCTTGGAGTTTCCCTGCTATGTACCTAATGTAAGGCTCCCAGGTTCTCCAAGCCTCTGTGGTTTCCTGCTCATGGGTATCATTCAGTGTGTGACCTTTACAGACTTAAAACACACCACGTCTGCTGGCTTAAAAATCTTCACTGACTTCTTTACTGCCGCCACAGTAAAAACCCAGGTGGGGTGACTCACACCTGTAATCCTAGCTATTTGGGAGATAGACATGGGGAAGATCATGGTTTCAAGTCAGCCCAGGCAAATAGATCACAAGACCCTATCTTGAAAATGCCCAACACAAAAAAAGAAAAAGGAAAAAGGGCTGGTGGAGTGGCTCAAATGGTAGAGTGCCAGCATAGCAGGTATTTGGCCCTGAGTTCAAACCCCAGTACCACCCAAAAAAAAAAAAAAAAAAAAACTTCAGTGACTTCTTTGTACTGCCACAATAAAATCCCAAATCTAGGCAGGCACAGTAGAGGTTAGCAGTTTGAAACGAGCCTGAGCAAACAGTTCTCAAGTCCCCCATTTCCAAAATAACCAGAACAGCCAGGCACCAGTGACTCACGCCTGTAATCCTAGCTACTCAGGAGGCAGAGATCAGGAGGATCAAGGTTCAAAGCCAACCTGGCCGGGCAAATAGTTCTCAAGACTATATCTCAAAAAAAAAAAAAAAAAAACCATCACAAAAAAGGGCTGGTGGAGTGGCTCAAGGTGTAGGTCCTGGGTTCAAGCCCCAGTGCCGCAAACAAAAAAACAAACAAAAAAAAAAAGCAGAGCAAAATGGACTGGAACGTGGGTAGAACACCTGCTTTGCAAGCATGAAGACCTGAGTTCAAACCCCAGTCCCATAAAAAAAAAAGACAAAACTCCTGACCATGGCCATCAAGGCCCTCCCAGACCAACCTCATCTACTTCTCTCTCCCTTTCATCTCTGGGCTGCACCTCCCTGAACCATCTAGCTGGTCCTCCGACACCCCCCACACTTTGTCTGCCTCAGGACCTTTACACATGCTATTGCCTCAGCAGGGAAAGCTCTCTCCCTCAGATGGCCACATGTCTGCCTTCTTCATATCCTTTGACCTCAGTGCCTCCTGAAAGAGGCCCCCCCGATCACCCTTCCTTCAGGACTGTAACATCACCCTGTCTTTTGGGGTTTGTGTGTTTGGGTTTTTGAGACAAGGTCTAGCTATGTAGCCTAGGCTGGCCTAGAATTCTAGATCCTCCTGCTTCCGCCTCCTAAGTGCTGGGATTACAGGCTCACCACACTGGGCAAGTCCTGTCTTATCCCCTTCCTCACTCCTCTCGCTGGAATGAGTGCTTGGTAAGATGTGGGATCCTGTGTCTTGCGCACCCTAGACCCCAGCACCTAGCACAGTCCCTAGATGTGAAAGCAAGGAAGGCCACAGGACTGAGCAGCTCTAACAGGAGTCCCATGTCAATGGCTGCCACCAAGGAAGCAGAACAGGCCATCACAAGACAGGGAGGAAGACACTACAGCCATCTGCCAGCTCCTTTTCAGTCCCTAGCTCTCTGAAAGTCCCACCTGGGGTGATTTGTGATCCACAAGACACCCTGAAACCTTCCCCTCACAGAATAAATCCAGGTGGCAGCTGTGGCTTGTTCAGAGGAAATGAGAAACACCAGTATTTGCTTATGCCTTAAATCAATAAGGTAAGTCCTGATAACCCCATTACACATATAAGCAAACTGAGGCCAAAAGACTAAGTAATTTGTCCAGGGTCACACCAGATGGCCACCTGGGCAGTTGGACCCCAGGAACTGCTCCCTTAACCACCCAGAATCCTCCAGGAGGCCCTTAGCAGCCAGGTTTGCTGAGGCTCTCAGGAAATATACCCATTAAATTGATGAACACCCCACTCTCACCCCCAGGGCTTCCCTTGGACAACAGAACCACAGGAGGAAGTGTAAGGTCTGTTGTACATTATTTTATCTGTTTTGTGATAGCTAATTTTCTTCTTTTTTTTCTTTTCAGTTTTTTTTGAACCAGGATCTCACTATATAGCCCAGGCTAGCCTAGAACTTGCAATCTTCCTGCCTCAGTCTCCACAGTGCTGGGATTACAGGTGTGCACCACCTTGCCTGGCTTTGTGATATTTGAAATATTTAATTATTTTCCTTCTATGATTAACTTTTTTTTAAAGCCAAGCACTGGTGACACACCTGTAATCCTAGTTACTTAGGAGGCTGAGATAGGGAGGACCATCGTTCAAGGCCAGCCCAGGCAAATAGTTTATATGAGACCCCCATCTCCAAAACAACCAGAGCAAAATGGACTGGAGGTATAGCTCAAGTGGTACAGCGCCTGCTTTGCAAACAGAAAACCCTGAGTTCAAACCCCAGTCCCACCAAAAAAAAAATTATTTTTTTAGCATATGACATTTACTAGCACAGGCTCTGAAAACAAACAGCCCTGGGTTCAAATCCTGTGCCCTCTCCTCTAAGCCCACCTCAGTCCTCAGGGAACTAGAGATGAGGACTTCTGTTTCCCTGGGGGGAGGTAGAGCTCACAGGATGGTCACAGGTTTAGCATGAGCCCCTTGGAACCAGGCATACAGTTGATGATGATACTTCACACAAGTGACCTCACCCCCCTGAATGACGGAACCAGAAAGGCTGGAGTTCAGGAGGGCTGAGAGTTCAAGTCCAGCCTTAGCAAGACCCTACTTTCTTATAAAAGAAGCCTGAGTCCTGGTCCAGCCCCCTCCATCTTAAGCAAACGTCTCTGCTGCCCTCAGTCTCAAAGTCAGTCTCCCCATCTAAGGTGGGTCCTGTTCACCCTACTTGGCAGGGTGATTACGAATTACGTCAAGGGCTCAGAGCAGGGCTCTCTGAAGGAACAAGTCAGGGACTTGAGTCCCAGCAGGGCATGATTAGCCTTCCCCTCTGGCATTTCTGGCAACCCACGGGCCATAGCCACCCACTGTGAGATTTGTCTGGCCTGCACAGGACTTTTAGAGATACACTTTCAGCTGGGCATGATGGTGTACATCTTTAATCCCAGAACTCAGGTGAATGAGGCAGGAGGACTGCAAGTTCTAGGTCAGCCTGGGCTACATAACAAGACCTTGTGTCAAAAAAAAAAAAATTTTTTTTTTTTTTAAAGAGGGCCAGGAGCCAGGTACTAGTGACTCATGCCTGTAATCCTAGTATTTAGGAGGCAGAGATTAGGAAGATGGAGGTTCGAGGCCCACCTGGGCAAACAGTTCATGAAACCCCATCCCCAAAATAACCAGAGCAAAAATAGACTGGGACTGTGGCTCAAGTAGTAGAGTACCTGCCTTGCAAGGATGAAGCCCTGAATTCAAACCCCAGTCCCACCAAAACAAAACAAAACAAAGAGGACTGGGGATGTGGCTCAAGTGGTAGAGCACCTACCTAGCAAGTGGGAGGCCCTGAGTTCAAACCCCAGTGCCACCAAAAAGAAAGAACAAAGAAAAAGAAATATATATATATATATATATGTATTGATTCTGGCCAAAATTTGAAAATGAGATCTTGTCTGACAGCTCCTGAATTAGGGCTTCGGATAAAAACACTGGCACATCTGTCCACTGATGCTAGCTTCCCGCAGGGCAGGAATGGGCCTGGGGAGGGAAGGTTGCTCAGAATCTATTATTTATGTTTATGCCCAGGAGAAAGGAGCTCATAGACTTAGCACTGGCCCTCCCAAAATTCCTCCTGGGTGTTTAGGCCCCACCAAAATGCCATGGGATACAAAATCATGAAATGGAGATAAAAAACACATCAGTCACTCAACAAATGCTGACATGGCACTTCCCACATCATGCCAGACACTGCTTTATGAACATCGACCCCCTCATTAGACTCGTATGAGGGGCCTGGGGTGTAGCTTAGTGTGCACAGGGCCCTGGGTTTCAACCCCACAAACTTCCTCCCTTCCCCTACCCCCAAAAAATGGACCCTATGAGGTAGGAACTGACTATCCCCATTTTACAGATGAAGAAACTGAGGCACAGTCCCACTTCTGCTAAGTAAAAAAGTCGGCTTTGATCCCCTGCACCCTGGCTCTAGAGTCTCTGTGTGTTCAATCACTAGACCACTCTGCAAAACCTCAGTAAGCACTCACAATGCCCCGTCTCAACTTTACAGTGGAGAAGCTGAGGCATGGGGCCATGAACTCTCAAGCCCAGATTCACACTAATAGAAAAGAGCAGGTCCTGCTGGACATGCTGACGCACTACTGTCATCCTCACACGAGGACTGAAAGTCCAGGGCCAGCGTGGGCAACATAGTAAAAAAGATTCAAATCCAAGCAGCCTAGCTCCAAAGTCCCCTGCTCCCTGCTCCCCACCCCTGAGCTGCTGGATCTGGTATTTACTAGGCCAGTGACATTCAGATCCCCTAAGCCTCAGTTTGGCCATCTGTAAAATGGGTATCTGCTCCAGCTGTTGCCTTAACATCATCTGTTAGGTCTTCAAAAGGGAAGTTTCAAACTTCCTATAGAAGGAAGCATCTGAGAGGGCCAGCAGTCAGCAGCCATTCTATCACAACCATCTCACCACTGCAGGACCCTGCCAGCAGCCTACCTCCAGAGGGGTGAAGTCGTGATTGACCAGGAACGCCAAGATGGCTGTGGGGACAACAAGGAACTCCACCCGGAAAGTGTCATGGTTCCCATCGTAAGTGGCTTTGAACTTGCTGTAAATCATCCAGACTGTGGTGAAGGAGCAGGCTATGTAGACTACCTGGTGAGGGGAAGATTACAGTGTGCTCAGCTCACGGAGCAGGGAGTGTGGTCCAGGAATTGAAGTCCCCAGCCTCTCTGCCTTCAAAGGTCCAAACCCCAGCCCTCCTCCCTCAGACCCAGGGGTCCAGACCCCTGTCCTCCTCCCTCAGACCCAAGGGTCCAGGCACCAGCCTCCTCCCTCAGACCCAGGGGTCCAGGCCCAACCTTCTCCCTCAGACCCAGGGGTCCAGGCCCAGCTCTCCTCCCTCAGGCCCAGGGGTCCAGACCCCTGTCCTCCTCCCTCAGACCCAGGGGTCCAGCCCCAGCCCTCCTCCCTCAGACCCAGGGGTCCAGGGCCACACCGCCTGCACCTTCCCTGCACCCTCCCCTGCTCCAAGGGAGGCAGAGGATCCTTTACCTTCATGCACGTGTTGTACAGTGAGATGTAGTTGGTGAACAGGTCTAGGTAGCGGGCAGTGAACACCACAGCAAACAGGACCTGGCTCTTACCCGAAATCCCTGTGGTCCAGACAGAGAGAGAGTAGGAGCAAGCTGGCAGTGGGCTGCATGGGCTACAATCACAAACTGAGCCCAGGTGCTGGGACCCAACTGCAGGCAGTTCTGGAGCACAGTTGTCCCCAGAGGCCTCCGGTCTGCCTCTGGAGCAGGGCCCTTTCCCACGGCCCACAGCCAGGGGGCAGCCCGCCCCAAAGCTACTCCAGCCCGAGGCTCCATCCCCGGCTAGGCCTGGAGGCCACCCCTGACCCCCACAGGGTCTTCCCATAGTCTGCACCCAAAGGGAGAGACAGACCACAGAGGACCCTGGCTGACCTCAGCCACCTCTCTCCCCAGGAACCAGTCACCTCTCTCCAGCTCCCTTCCTGGCCACTATGGTCCACGTCACCAACTCCCAGCCACCTCCCGGCCTGTCATGGCTCCTGGTTCCCAGCCCCAGAATGCCCAGGTCTGCAGAGATCTGGGCTGCTCAAGGCTGAACTGGGGGTGTGTATGGGGGGTGAGGGGTGTGAGGGTTCTGGGGCCATCCCTACCAAACTGTATGCACTCCCTAATCTGGGGAAGAGAGCTGACCCCCTGATGACCCCGGACCTGGAAGAGGAATCTCCAGCAAGCAGTGGGGGGGGGGGGAGAGGAACCTGACCTCTAGCGCTCCCCAATCCTTCCCTTCCCCCCAGTCCTGGGGCTCCCCCGCCCCCCGCAGTCTACCCCCTTCTCCACGGCCGGGTGGGCCTCTCTCACCGGCACACGATCGGGACTTCCAGATTTTGAGCAGAAGCAAGATGATGGCCAGGAGGTGGGAGAGGTCTCCCAGGAATCGGAAGAGATTCATGGCTGGGGTCGGGGTGGTGTGTGTATATGGGAGTATAGGAAGGGGGTTCTGGAAGGGCTGAGCTGGAAGGAGGTGGGGTGGCGGTGGCTGCCCCGGGGCTGCTGCTCTGCTGGGCGGCTGGGCTGAGGGACGGGACAGGGACCCTGCGGTGCGGTGGGCTCTGCTCCGGGAAGGGGGCTTTGGGAGGGGGAGCCAAGGCCCGAGCTGGCGGCGGACCTACAGCCGGGAAGAGGGAGGAGGGCGGGAGGGGGAGGAGGCTGCGCTGGGAGGCTCCACCCACCCCGGGGGCGGGGTCTCGGCTCTCGGGCTCCCCCTATTCTCCCACCTCTGGCATTGCACACCCGGAACCCAACGCACTGCAGGTTGCCTCTTATGAGGCATGGGGTCGTTAGGTTCCCATACTACTCCCAATCCCACCTGCTACCCCAAGGCTGTCTGTGTGTGTCTCTACAAAGGACAGAGAAGAGCCGCCCAGCCACAGGGATTCAGGAGGTTGGCCTTTGACTTTTTTAAAGATCCTGGAAGCCAGGAGAGGCGTTACACTCCTGTATCCCAGTAATTAGGAAGGCTAAGACAAGAGGATCCAGAGTTCAACGCGAGTTCACTGTGACCTACATAGTGAGACCCTATCCCAAAAGAAACAAAAAGAGAAACAAGAAATATCCTGGAGATGCAGAAGCCAGGCAACTGGGTTCTTTCTGCCCCTTTCAGAGGCTTTCAACCCCAACCACCCAAAAGAAAACAATCCCTCCTCCCTCAGGCCAGGAATCCAGACCCCAACCCTCCTCCCTCGGACCCAGGGGTCCAGACCCCAGAGTCCACCCTCAAACCCAGGGGGTCCAGGCACTGGTCCTCCCAATTTAGGGTCCTACCCCAACCATTTTATGGCTAACATGTTTTTTCCTTCTTTCTTTCTTGGTTTTATTTTTGTTTTGTTTTTGTTTTGCAGTACTGAGGTTTGAACTCAGGCACTCTATCACTTGAGCCACACCCATGCCCCCAGCCCTGGCAAAAGCATTGTAACCCTAGGAATCTGGATCCACAGTCCACAATCCCTTCTTTCTCCTAAAACCCCAAAATTCAGACCCCAAACTCTTTTTTCAGGAATGTGTGCCTTCACCTGTATGCCCTGCCCAGACAGTAGAAATGATGGAGTCTTAACCCAGTGGCCTCGAGGGGAAAACTTGGATTAGACTACTTTGGGAGCTCAGAGGCCTGCCTCCAGCCCCTGCTTCAAAATTCTTCCCCCAACACACACACACACACACACACACACACACTCTACACATCTCACACATGCCACACACCCACACACAATGCCACATACACACACACAACACACCACACACACTCTACACATCTCACACACAACACATACCCACACACAATGCCACATACACACACACAACACACCACACACACTCTACACATCTCACACACAACACACATGACACCACACCAACACTCTCCCAGTCTCCATCCTCAGGGGCCCATGTATTGCACACCACACTCCACGATAGAATAGAACTGGGTGGGGGTTTCACAGCAGTGCTGGGGACTGCACTGCAGGGGCAAGGTGAGTGGACATGTGCCCTTAGGGGACCTGGAGTCTGGACTGCTGTGTCTGTCACATAGCAAACACGGCTGTCTTTCTAGAAGTTCAGCACCCATGGGTGTTGGAGACTGTAGTCCCTCAGTCAGAAGGGGTGCTGGGCATTTCCTGAGAGGCTGAAGTGGAATGTGTGCCCATGGTTATATCTCTGAGTCTGACCTCCAGAGGATGTTTTGTCTTGGGACAGTCCGCATACCAAAACACTTAAAGGGACCCAGGCTTGTAGAAGAGCCACCAGAATCCTGGGACCCAGTAAAGAAGGGGTTCCTAGACCCAAGGGTGTGAGGAAGGAGGACTGAGATCTTGAATTCCCAGGTCTCAGAGAGGAGGGCTGGGGTCTGGACCCCTGGGCCTGAGGGAAGAGGACTGAGGTCTGGACCCCTGGGTCTGAGGGAGAAGGGGTGACACTGGACCCTTGGGTCTGAGGGAGGAGAAGGGCTGGGGCCTGGACTCCTGGCTCATGATGGAGACCTCGTTTGCATATGTGGCCACTGAGGAAACAGAAGCCACAGAGTGGGTCTTCTGTGGTAGACACTAAGATAGAACTTCCCAAGCCTCAAAATGGGGAGATGTACCCCAGCCCTGGAATCCAGGTCGGAAGCTAATGTCTCCCACCCCCTGCGTCCTCCCTTTTATTTGCAGCCCCTCACTTCCGCGTCCCAGGAGGAAGGCAGAGGCCCCCAGCCCTGGAAGGAGGAGGGGTCCCTAGGGAGGCCAGGAGGGGGGGCTGTGGGTCTCCTGGCAGGGATGGACGGGGACTGAATGTTAATCGCAACCCGAGTGAGTGTGTATGCGAGAACAGAGCGAGTGTGCGAGTCTCTCCCGCTCCGGCTCCTGCAAGCCGCCGCCGCCGCCGCCGCCACCCTCCGACCCGCAGCCTCCCTCGGCCACTGGCGCCCAGCCGGAGGGTGTCGGTCTGGGTGGGTCCGCCCGGCCCCCAGGGGTCTCTCGTGTGACGGCCATCTGCCCGGTGAGGATGTGCGTCCGGGTGTCTGGGGCTGGCTGGTGGGGGGGGGGTGTGTCTAGAAAGGCTGCAGCGGCTGAGGGAGGAGGGGTCTGTCTGTCTGTATAGACCCTAAGCTGCCTGCCTGCATGTTGTGGGCCACCCATTACCCCATATCCTGAGCCCCCAAACCTGGATGGATGGTGTGCACCTAGGCTCTGTGCCTCCTGCCTGCGTCCGGTTGGGCGTCTGGGTGTCCCCGGCTGATTGTGTCCTCCTGTCTGTCCAAAAAGCCCCTGACGGCAGTGGCAGCGGGGGCCCCCATTGGACCCCTGCGTGTGTGTATGTGTGTGTGCGTGTGCGCGTGTGTCTCCCTCCGGGGGTGTTGAGGGGAAATCCCAGAGAAGTGAGATTGTGCATGTGTGCCTGTGTGTATGTGTGTGTTTGAGAGTGAGGGTGCCGAGGGGGGGTCTGGAGGTGACCAAGCGAAGAAGGGGCCAGCAGTTTCCCCAGACTGGCAATCTCCTGCTTCTCACACAAACACACACGCACCAGCCACCAGCCTCAGAGGTGACCCAGACAGACAGACAGACACAGACATGGGGTGTGTGGGGGGGAGATGCTGAGGGCACAAAGGGGGGGTACGAATAAACCAAGGAAAGGCGGGATGGGACACATGGACTGAGGCAGGAGCGGGGGCTGAAGCAGCAAAGGGGGGCACCCTGGGAGGGTGGAGGGGATCCCCCATGGGGTCAGGCCGCAAGAGGACACCCCAACAGCCTCCGCAATGTCCGGGGCCCAACTTCCAGTGCAACATGTGTAGCCTCGTCCTCGCCTAGTCCGGGTGGCCGCAACCTTGGGGGACAGACAGGGCAGGGCAGGATCAAGGAAGAGGAAGGAGAGACAGAAGCAGGGGCAGGCAAGAGGTCCCCACCGCTGCTGCTGCTGCTGCTGCTGCTGCTGCTGCTGCTGCTGCCACCGCCCCGGGGCCTGGCCCCCCCCAAACCCCATCGGCTCCCTGAGCCCTCCGTGGAATCTTCGGGTCGCTGGACATCGGTTCCGGTCCTGGCCCCCCTGCAATTTCCCCCACAGAACAGGGTCATGAAAAGGTAAGGTTGGGCCAGGGGATGCAGGGGTGGGGGTGGGGAAGTAGACCCCCAAATCTAGGACAGGGAAAGTTGGCCAGGGGCCTTTTGGAAGAAAGGAGCTTGAACAGAAAGCAAGGGTCTTTGCCCCCACATCCCTTGTCCCTCGGGGACTCTCCTTTGCCCTTCTCTTTCTCCCTCCCTGAGCCCCTTTTGCCTGGGTTTCCACCCCTAGACCTCCCAAGCCCATTTCTTTTGACACTTTGTTCATCTGCCCAGCTGCACATACCTGACACACCATATCTCTCTCCATCCCTCCATTTCCTCATGTCACCTTGTCTGCACCCCCCTCCCTGCTCCCCGCATCGGTCTCCCCCATTGCTGGCCGTCCCTCTCCCTCTCTCCTCTCGCTCTCCCCTCCCACCTCAGAGCTATGAGTCTGCTATTAATACTCCTGCCAAGGACCTTGAGGGCATCCAGGCCCCCAGTACCCCTCATCCCAAGCTACCACCCCTTCCTCTAGGTTCTGGAATGTCCTTCCAGCCTCTTGCCAGCCCCAGGATTGGGGTGGAAAGACCCGGGGTTGTGTGTGTGTGTGGTAGGGTGAGGGGGGGAGATGGGACGCCAGCTGCAGCACGACTTGAGTGGGGGGAGCTGTTGATCAAAGTGGCCTCTCTTCTCTTCCGTGAGGGTGGGAGGACCATGGAGACAGGGACACCCCAGGAATCTCTGGCACCCTCCTCCTCAGCAGCTCGGGGACAGGATGTGCCATGTATGGGGGGGCAACTGGAGAAGTGGGAGCTGGGGGACATCCAGAATGTTGGGACTGAGGAGAATGAGACAAAAAGGGGGTCCTTAAGGGAGGACAGAGCTGGGAGCCAAGACTCCTGTGTCCTGGGATGAACAGTGGAACTCTAGAGTGCTGGGGTTGTTGGGGGCTGTGACCAGCCCCGAGTCTTCACAGGAGAAGTTGGAGGGCAGCTCCTGTGACAGGGGAAGGAAGGGCTAGGCTTGAGCACAGGCTCCTGGTGGGCCAGGAATGGGGGTCCAGCCTCTTTAGCCCCTTGTGGAGCAAAGTGGAAACCAGGACTCGAGGTGGTGGAGATTGGAGGCCTGGACCTCCAGAGGACTGGATGGCAGGGGGTGCCACTCCTCAGTCCCTGAGGTGGGGAGGCTGCCCTCCCAAACTCCTTATAGGAAAGGACTGCGCTCCAGCCTCCAGAGAAGGGTGGGGCTGGAGCCCCAATCTGACTGACCTCAGCAGGAAGAAAGGCTGTGGGGTCCCCAAAAGCACAGGCCAGGCGGGGGTAGGTCTGAGAGGCAGAGGAGGTACCAAGGGGTGAGATGCCACAGGGGAGGGAGGGGAGAAGCAGGGTTAACCCCGCGGGGGCCAGGCCACAGCTGTGGGTTATTTTGGGGCGGAGAGGGGGGCTATTCTGAGCGCTGATTGAGCCAGCTGCTTAGGGAAGGGCATGGAGGGGAGGGAAGAGGAGGATCGGGGATTGGGGAGGGATGGGCCTGCTAGGAGCCCCCTCCCCCTTCCCTGGGAAGACAGTGGCTTGGGACTTCGGAAAGGTGGAGTGGTGGGCAGAGGGGAGGGGCTGAGACCTCCAGGCAGGGGAGGGGGTGTGGGCCTTTCCCCTACCCTGGCTGGCTGTGGGGTGGACTGGCCTGTGCTACCATGGCAACCGGACAGGCGACTGATTGACAGCCAAGAGAGAGCCCTTCCCTGTCTGGACCCTCACCCCTTCAAGAAGCCCCCAGCACAGGCTCCAGGGCCTTTCTGGGGGCCCTCCTCCCTCAGAGCCAGATCCCAAGAGTCTGGGCTCCCGGCCCATTCACCCTAGGCAGCCAGTATTCAACAGGGGGCACTGGAGGCGATGCTGTATTTCCTCTAATTTATTAAATTGGCCAGGCTGGGAGCCAGGGACCCCCCCTCACAGCTCTCCACAGCTGTGCCCCCGACCCCGAATCCCAGCCTGACCTGGTCAGTGACTCTCTCATGCGTTCTCAAGAATGAGGGGACAGGGATAGGTGTAGAGGGGAAGAACAGCCTGGGGGTTGTGGTCGTGGAGGGGAAAGGTCACGGGGGGAGGGGGCACTTGTTCTGCTTGGGACGCCCCACTAATTTCTCCTTTCTCTCCCCCTGCACCTGACCCCTTTTCCCAATCTTTTTTTCCCCTCACCTTTTCTTCCTGTTATTTTTCGCTCTCTCCTGCCTGCCACCTGCCTTCCTGGCCTTCCTTTTATGTCTGTGCTGGGCACCTCCCTGGTGTGGGGGTCTGGGTCTTTGCCTTGCCTCGTTATTTCTGTCTTTCCGTGTTTTCACTCTGCTCGGACTGCCTCCCTCAATCTCCATTCTGTCTCCCCACGGCTTGTGTGTGCACAATTCCGGGTGGCTTGTGGGGTTTGTGTCCCTGGCTTCTTGGCTTCTTCCTCTCTTCCTCCCCGTCCAACTTTCCTGTCTCTCTTACCTCTCCCACTTCCTGAGTCTATCTGTGCATCTCTCCTGCCTCACCATCATCCTTTCCTTGGGGCTCAATCACTCCCTATTTCTGTCACTCTCTTCTCCCTCTCTGTCACTCTGTTCTCCTTTCACCCTCTCCTGTTCTTTCCCTAACCATCTGTTTCTCCTCTCTCTCTCTCTCTCTCTCATCTCTGTGGGTCTCTCCCTTCTGTCTCCTCATCCCCTTCCATCCCTACTTTCTTTTTTCCTCTTTTCTCACTTCTGTATCTTCTCCTGACCCCATTACTCACTTCAATCTCCCTGGTTTGGCTCCCCCATTCTCACACTTTCGATCTTCCACATCTCTGTCCCTTCCCCACCTCTCTCCCTTCCACCTCCCTCTGCCTGTGTCTCTCCCTGGGTCTGGGTCTCTGTCTCTCCTGTCTGTCCCTGTGTCTCTCTTGCCATCTCTTGTGTCTCCCCCTCCATCTCTGTCTCTCCCCTTCCATCTGTCTCTCCGTCTGTATCTCTCCCTCCATCTGTCTCTTCTCTATCTCTGTCTCCCTGTGTCTCTCCCCCTCCATCTGTCCCTCTCCCCCTCCATCTGTGTCTCTTCCCCTCCATCTGCCTCTTCCCCTCCATCTGTCTCTCTCTCCCTCCATCTCTGTCTCTCCCCTTCCACCTGTCTCTCCCCCTGCGGCGTCTCTCCTCCATCTCTGTCTGTCTCTCCCTCTTCTCCATCACCCAACCTTTCGCTCTCCTCCCTGTACCTCCCCTTCTGTGCATCTCTCGATACCGTCCCCGTGTTTCTGTCCCTGCCCCTCTCCTCCCGTGTCTCTCCCGGCCCGGGCGCTCAGAGGCCGCCCGGCGGGGCCCGCAGGCGATGCGTGGCGCCGGTGGCCCCCGCGGCCCTCGGGGCCCCGCTAAGATGCTGCTGCTGCTGGCGCTGGCCTGCGCCAGCCCGTTCCCGGAGGAGGCGCCGGGGCCGGGCGGGGCCGGCGGGGCCGGCGGGGCCCCCAGCGGGGCGCGGCCGCTCAACGTGGCGCTGGTCTTCTCGGGACCTGCGTACGCGGCCGAGGCGGCGCGCCTGGGTCCGGCCGTGGCGGCGGCCGTGCGCAGCCCGGGCCTGGACGTGCGGCCGGTGGCGCTGGTGCTCAACGGCTCGGACCCGCGCAGCCTCGTGCTGCAGCTTTGCGACCTGCTGTCGGGGCTGCGCGTGCACGGCGTCGTCTTCGAGGACGACTCGCGCGCGCCCGCCGTCGCGCCCATCCTCGACTTCCTGTCGGCCCAGACCTCGCTGCCCATCGTGGCCGTGCACGGCGGCGCAGCGCTCGTGCTCACGCCCAAGGTGCGCGCGGCCGGACTGGGGGCGGGGCCCGTGGGCGAGGGGCGGGGTTTGAGGTTGATTGGGGGCGGGGCCTTGGGGGGCTGGGACGGTCCAATAGATCAGCATCTGGGTTGATGGACGGAGTCAAGGCTAGGTAAGAGACGGGGCTGATCTGGAGGCATATCTGATAGGGTGGGTGCTCAGGGCCTTCCAGGGGAGTCACCTAGAAGAAGGGTCAGAGAGAGGCCAGTCATCAATGCTCATGGTATTGGGAGAACTTGAACCCAGTCACTGTAGATGAGGTACTGCATAAAGATGAGCTGTGGAAAGGGGTTGGATCTGGTAAAGTAGCGGGGCTAACCAGCACGGGAGTGAGGACTAGGGACGAAAAGAGAGGAGTGGGTTTGGGACAGAGAGGGGAGGAGTCAGTTGGAAAGGAATGGGACTCAGAAAGGGGTGAGTCTAGCGAGGAGGAGAGAACTAAGAAAGCAGGGACAGCGAGCATGAGAGGATATCTGGTACTGAAGGACTAGTACGAAGGAGGATGGTGCCATCCATCGAAAGGAGGAGTCTTAAGAAGAAGAGTCCTCAGTGGGGAAGGGTGGCACTGGGCCTCAAGGACGTGAATTTTAGGGTCAGTCTTCAGGGAAGGGGCGGGGCCAGTGAAGGGCAAGGCTAGGGAGGAGGCGGGGTTTAAGCGCCGAAGTAAAGGGCGGGGCCTAGAGAAGAAGATTCAGGAAGGGTCTTACAAAGTTGTGTGGTGTAGAAATTGGGAATCCACAGGGTGGGCCTTGGGGGATGAAGGCTTAGTATAGACAGAAGCAGGCCCAGCCAATGAAAGCCTGCTGGGAAGGGGAGAGTAGCAGTTGGAGTTGGCCATGGCCTAGAGCGAGCCCTGCCTCTCAGAGGCACAGGAGGGGCCGGTTATAGTGGACTTCTGGTGGCAAAGAGGAGAAATGGACAGAGCCTGGTCTGTGGACTGAGCAAAGAAAGGCCAAGAGGTGGGACCCGAGAAGTGGCATGGTCTTATTGGGGTGGAGCCAGTGGAACAGAGAGGTGCAGTTAGCTGGAGGATGGAGCCATCAGGGTGGGTGGGACCTAATAGGCCAATTCTCTGCTGCAAGGGCTCTTGGCTTTGTGACTGGATCACTATTGCATGCTGGGACTCGCAGTTCTGTCTAAAGCATCCTGGGAAACACCTCTGTCCAACTTTCTTGTTCTACTTGGCATAACACTGTCCAGAGATTTGTAGGCAGATTTGTAGATTTGGAAGACAAACTTACTTTTCCTGACTGCCCCTTCTGGAATGCCCAAAAATATGGTCCCTCATGCTTCCATTGCTTCTAAGTGCAGTCCACTCTGTTTCACTGTCTGCTATGCACTGTGCTCCACTCAGTGTACAACCTATCGCCTTCTGGGAAATGTAGTCCACTCAGTGACCCAGGATGGAAGAAAGCATGGTCCTTACAGCTTCACTTGTACCCCCATTGAATGCTGGGCGATGGTCCCCTTGGCACAACTCCACCTGCTGAGGGATGAGGTCCTCTCAGAGTGCCCAGTGCATTCTGGGAAACCTCACCTCCCCAGGATCCCCATCCTCTATACTCAGGCACACATTACATTAAAGGAAGGTTTGTTGAGGGCTGATTCTGTGCCAGGGGCATTTTGGGTTCTGGGGGATAAAACTGCATTTTAACATAGGAAACAGACAAAGTGAGCCACAGATGGTAAAATGTGTCCTGGAGGAAACAGACAGGATGTTGCAATGACTGAGTGGGGAGAGGGCCTTCAATCCATGACCGTCAGGAAAGGCCTTGCTGAGGAGGAATGAGAAAGAATGGGCTGGATATGGAGATGCTGCAGATGTGTCCCCAGGAAGGCAACAGCTAACAGGGACAGCTCTTGAAATCGGAAGGTGCTTGGAGTGTTTGAGAAAGAGCAAAGAGGGGGAATGGCTGAAGGGGATGGGCGGTGGGGGTTGGGAGTGGCAGGAGATGAGGTCAGAGAAGAGTCAGCAGGGGCCAGTTCATGCAGGCCTTTGTAGGCCACAGCAAGAACTTTGGCTTTGGTTCCCCTGTAGAATCATTGGAGGGTTTTCAATCGAGAAGAGATGTGATCCAATTAATATTTTGAAATGATCACTCTGGCTGCTGTTTGGAGAACGGACTGAAAGAAACAAGAATAGAAGCAGAAATTAGCTGGAAACCTATAGATGTCTAGGCAAAAGTGAAAGTGATGTCAAAGCTGAGCCTGGTGGCTCATGGATGTAATTCCAGCTACTCTGGAAGTGGAGAGCAGGAGGATCATAGTTCAAGGCCAGCTCAGGTGAAAAGTAACCAGACCCCACCTCAACCCATAAACTGGGTGCAGTGGTGCATGCCTGTCATCCCAGCTACAAGGGAGGTGTAGATAGCAGGATCGAAGTTCATAAACACAAGACCTTAACCCAACAAGGGCTGCAGGCATGGCTAAAGTGGTAGAACACTTGCCTAAGCAAACAAGAGGTCCTGAATTCAAAGTCCTGTACTACCAAAACAAGGAAAGTGATATCATGGAGAGTGGTGACAGTGGCAGCAGTAAGTAGACAACTGTGATTAGGTTTAACATAGAGCTGAGAAAACAGGAGATGGCCTGGATGTAGGTGTGAGGGAAAGAGACAGAAAAGAGATTTAGGTTTGGGTCCAGGGCATTAGGGTGAAAAAGGAATGAACACAGGTGAGTGAGAGGGGAGGGAGTAAGAATGTGTGTCAAGAATTCTGTTTTTGAAGCTAGGTGTGGTGGTACACACCTGTAATCTCAGTCCTCAGGAGGCTGAGGCAGGAGGATCTTGAGTTCAAGACCAGCTTGAGCTACATGTCAATACCCTGTCTCAACATTAAAAAAAGAAATCTCTTTTTGACATGCTGATTTTGAGATACTCTTGGAAATCCAAGGAGAGATGTTGACCACAAAGGGGTTTATTCGGAGCTCACAGGAACAGCTGTGACTGAGGGCACATCCAATGCAACTTTCTGCAGTGATGAAGTGTGGCTATATAGACTAGCCACAAGCCTCATGTCACTGTTGAACACTCAGAATGTGCTTAGTGCAACTGGAGAAATAAATTTTTTAATTTAAGTTAATTTAAATTTCAGTAGCTATGTGTGGCTGGTGGCTACCATATTGGAGACAGTATTTAACTCATGGGCCTGGATGACATGACCAAGAATAGGGGACAGGAAAGAAAAGAAAACCCCTCAGAGCAGAGGTGGGGGTGGGGGTAGGGGGTGGGGAGGAATATCTACCTTTAGAGTTCTGGCTGAGGAAGACAGGCCAGAAAAGGAGACAGAGAAGGAAGGGACAAAAAAAAAAAAAAATCAAAGACAGGGAAGTCCACTCCACTTGGGAAGTAGGGTATCTTCAGTACCCTCACTGCATGCTGGGAGATGTATTCTCATTGCCTGCAGGGGAACCAGTCCCTCTGGGTGCGTGCTGGGAACTGTAGTTCCTCAGTAGCTACTGACCATATTAATGACAGTGAAGTTACTTGCTGTAACAGGGACCCCTCAAATTTCAGCAGCTCCACCCAACAGGTTCTCATTCATATAAAATCCAAACAGGTTCTGGGTGCCAGTGGCTCACACCTGTAATCCTAGCTACTCAGGAAGCAGAGATCAGGAGGATCTTGGTTCCAAGCCAGACCAGGCCAATAGTTCAAGAGACCCATCTTGAAAAAAACCCATGGCAAACATAAATAAATAAATAAAAGCGCTGGTGTAGTGGTTCAAGGTGTAGGCCCTGAGTTCAAATGCCAGTACCAAAAAAAAAGTCCAAACAGGTGGTCCTGATCGGAGATTGCTATTGTCCACATGGGAACTCAGAGACTCAGACTGCTCCTGTTCTGTGGTACTATAGTCCCCTTAGGACTTCAGGGTTCTTTCTGGGGCCTTTTGAATCCGTCCTCCGACAGGGAGAAGAGCAAGGTTCATGAGGCAGAGTTTTAGGGGTGGGCCTAGAATAACTGTTCTGTGGCTAAACCTGACCCATTTCTAGCCTGTGCGCCAGGAGGAAAAGGACACACAGAAGTCAATGGCAGGTAGTCAGAGTTGTGACCTGCCATTGGTGCCACACTGCTGGAAGATGAGGTCTCCACAGCAGAGGTCTGACATCCTCTGTCCCCCGCAGGAGAAGGGCTCCACCTTCCTGCAGCTGGGCTCCTCCACAGAGCAGCAGCTTCAGGTTATCTTTGAGGTGCTGGAGGAGTACGACTGGACATCCTTTGTAGCGGTGACCACGCGGGCCCCTGGCCACCGGGCCTTCCTGTCCTACATCGAGGTGCTGACTGACGGCAGCCTGGTGGGCTGGGAGCACCGCGGGGCGCTGACACTGGATCCAGGGGCTGGCGAGGCCGTGCTGGGTGCTCAGCTCCGCAGTGTCAGCGCGCAGATCCGCCTCCTCTTCTGCGCCCGAGAGGAGGCCGAGGCAGTGTTCAGGGCAGCAGAGGAGGCCGGCCTCACTGGGCCTGGCTATGTCTGGTTCATGGTTGGACCCCAGCTGGCTGGAGGCGGAGGCTCAGGGGCCCCTGGGGAACCCCTTCTTCTACCAGGAGGCGCCCCACTGCCTGCGGGGCTGTTTGCAGTGCGCTCAGCTGGCTGGAGGGATGACTTGGCCCGACGTGTGGCAGCTGGTGTGGCTGTTGTGGCCAGAGGTGCCCAGGCCCTGCTACGTGACTATGGCTTCCTGCCTGAGCTCGGCCACGACTGTCGAGCGCAGAATCGCACCCACCGCGGGGAGAGTCTGCATAGGTGAGTTGGGCAGGGATGGAAGACTGTGGGAAGGTTTACAAACTGTGACCGCCTGGACCACTCAATTAGCTAGGTGGCCACGAATGAAATGCATGCCCCATGCAAGCCTCAGTTTACTTTTCTGTAAAATGGTTATCACTGGGTCCCTTTCTGGGGTTAATTAAATCAAGTAATTTGGAGGGCACCTGCTACACAGTGACTGTATAACTGTATTTCGTGACTTTAGGATGTGTAATTTTAAACTGGGCACCTGTGCTATTTGGAAGGCAGAGATCAAGGGTCAGGATCAAAGTTCAAGGTCTGCCTGGGCAAACAGTTCTGGAGACGCCCATCTCCAAAATAATCAGAGCACGAAGGACTGGAGGTGTGTCTCAAGCCATAGAGCACCTGCTTTGCAAGGCTGCAGCTCTAAATTCAAACACCAGTCCCTCCCCCCAAAAAAATGCATAATTTTATCCAGGTGTAGTGGTCTACTCCCAGCACTAGGAGGCTGAGGCAGAAGGATCATGAGTTCAAGGCTAGCCTGGACTACACAGGAAGCTCCAGGTTATCATGGAAAACAGAGATCCCTGCCTCTACAAAGAATGCATAGTTTTGTTTTGTTTTTACATTTTAATGCCTTTGAAATCAAGATGTCTTATAATTGATGGTTACAGTGGTTTAATTGGCAGTGCTTCTTCCCGCCCCCTTTGTGGTAGGAAAAATAGCTGGTAGCCTCTTCCATTGAATAGTTAGGCTCTGAGTTGGGCTTTAGTGACAAGACGATCCGCTGATCCCAGGGGCCCACACAAAGTGGAAGTTTTGCTCTTCCACAGAACATCCCAGAGATGAGCAATCCAGGTTAGCAGGAGTCTGATAGCGCAGCGTGATCATTCAGGGGCCCAGAATTCACAGATGTCATTGCTCTGGCATCTCTGCATAGTCAAAGCAGAGTTGAGGTCACAGCAGAGGGGGTTGAGCTCTTGAGAAGGCAGAAAGAGGAAAAGGAGCCCAAGAGATTTCATGTTAAATGAGGTGAAGGGACAAGTCTATGGTGAGAACATAGTCACACGGTCAGTACTGGTGTTCTGATTGGCTAGTGCCCATGCTGTACTGATTGTTCTTTAGACACTTGACTACCACACCTGCACATGGCCTGGTTAGCTCCCAGGAAAGTTGGGAAATGTTGACCCTAGTTGGACCGCCATTGGTCCAACTGTTATGTTAGAAGAGAACATGAATTTGATGGAAAACAGTGGTTCCACCATAGAAAGCCTTGGGAGTGGGGAAACCGCTAAGCTTGCTGACAGAACAGTGGAAGGGGAGGCCGTGAGTCCTGAAATGAGTTTAGTGTGAGGAGGTGATGGATGGGAACAAGACGTAAGGAAGGAGAATTGAGACCAGGTGAGTGGGGAATCAGGACCCTGGAACAAGATGGGGTGAGAGAAGCATCCCTGTTCATTAATAGCAGGAGGTAGGAGCCAGGGCTCGTGCTGGGCGCTGGGAACATGGAGATGAAGTAAGACCTTTGACTTCTTCCAAGAACACAGGGCCCTGAAGGGGTAGCAGACAGGCATGGGAATAATGAGGACACAGTGTGATGCTCGCAGAAACTGGGGAGCACAGTCTAAGCCAGGACATTCTTGGTTGCAAGCGGTGGAGTCTCATTTAAGCTTCCTTGGGGAAAAGGGGTTTATTGAAGATAAACATTCAGAGAAACGCAGACATCAGAATTGAGGCCAAGCCTAGGGCTACGTACTCTTTCATCTCTTTGTGACTCCGTCTTTCTCACTTGGCTCCCCTCTTCTTCATTCTCTTAAAGAGTGCTTTTCCCAGAGGCTGTTGAGTTTATCTTATTTTATTATTTGCAGTACTGGGGATTGAACCCAGGGACACACGCTTGTTAGGCAGGCACTCTACCACTTGAGTCCACGCCTCCAGTCCTTTTGTGTCTGTTTATGAGACAGGGTCTCACTAACTCTGCCTGGGCTGGTCTGGAACTCAGAATCCTCCTGAGTATCTGAGATTACAGATGTGCCCCACCATGCCGTGTTTCTTTTTGTTGTTTTGGTTTTTTTGGTTTTATTTTTAGTGGGGGAGTGGTACTGGGGTTTGAACTCAGGGCCTCAGGCTTGCAAGGCAGATGCTTTACCACTTGAGCCACTCCACCAGCCCTGTTTTGTGTTGAGTACTTTCAAGATAGGGTCTCTTGAATTACTTGCCCTGGGCTGGCTTTGAACCATGATCCTCCTGATCGCTGCCTCCTGAGTAGCTAGGATTACAGGCGTGAGCCACTGGCACCTGCTCCATTCCTGTCTTTTACACAGAATTTCTGCTTCCTCAACTTCAGCCTTTTCTCGTCATCACCTGACGTCCAGATCTATAGTAAACCTGATCCCAAGAGGAAATTAATTGGCCCCAATCAGCCTTTCAAAGCAGGCGACAAGTCAGGGGTGAGCTATGAAGTCAGGAGGTTTCCAGGAGACAGGGTCAGAAACCAAGACCTGAAGATGAATTCTTCCTGCATTTGTCCATTCACTCAAAAGCATTTTATTAAGCTGGTACCGTGGCTCACGCCTGTAATTCTAGCTACTTGGAAGTCTGAGACTGGAAAGATCGAGGTTGCAGGCCAGCCCCGGCAAATAGTTGTGAAGACCCCATCTCCAAGTATCCAGAGCAAAATGGACTGGAGGCATGGCATAAGTGGTAGAGTGCCTGCTTTGCAAGCATCAAGCCCTGAGTTCAAACTCCAGTTCCACCAAAGAATGAGAGAGAGAGAGAGAGAGAGAGAGACTGTAACAGCAGGAGCATGGCTGGAGCATGGTGGGCCAAAGGGAGAAAGGGCTGAGTAGCAGATGGAGAGACACATGTAGGGCTTTTTAGGCCAGGGGGAGAAGCTTGGGCACGACACTAGAGTGATCTGGGAGTTCACAGGAAATGGAGGGTATTCTGGGTAGAGGGGCACAGTATGTGCAGAGGTTCTGAAGGAGAAAAACCTGGGCAGATTGACAGATCCATGATAGCTCAGAGCAATTAAAGGCAGAATTAGAGGCTGGGAAGGTGGATGTGGTCAAGTTCTTGCCTTGGATGGCAGGTTGGCAGGCTTGGACTCTCTAGCACGGCTCTGGGAGGCAGGTGCAGGGGAGGGGTGAATCATCTTGGGTATAGAAAGATCCCTCTCGGTGCAGGTAGAGGAGAGAGATTGGAGACTGGAGACCAGGCAGGAGGCTGTGGAAGATGGAGTAGGGGATGGGGCAGGAAGGATGGGACTTGGTGACTAATGGCCTGGGTGGAGGGACTGAGAGAGCA